>NC_133245.1:14305000-14914285 GCF_048772165.1 Typha angustifolia | reverse complement strand
ACCGGGATGGATGCAGCTTGCGAACCGGAGATTACTACAGCTAAAATCGACTCGCGCCAACTTGGTCGTAGCACGAGATGGTTCCGGAAATTTCCGCACCATTAAGGATGCCGTCAACGCCGCGGCGGCGCAGAGGAGGAAAGGGAGGTTTGTGATTTACGTGAAGGCCGGGGTGTATAACGAAAATGTGCAGGTGGTTAGTAGCTTTAATGATCTGACCCTCATCGGCGACGGCATCGGGAAGACGATAATCACCGGGAGCCGCAGCGTCGCGAATGGCTACACCACTTTTAGCTCCCCGACTTTCAGTAAGATATTAAAATAAATAATTTCCTCTCTTTCTGTTTAGATATAATAGCGGATAGCGTGAGCAAACATTTGTTACATGTAGGTGTATTTGGAGATGGATTCATAGCCACCGGAATCACGTTTCGCAACACGTTCGGGCCGGGATCGCAGGCGGTGGCGCTGCTCTCCGGCTCCGATCGATCCATCTTCTACCGTTGTAGCATCGAAGGCTACCAAGACACACTCTGTGTCTTCTCCCAAAGGCAATTCTATAGGGAATGTGACATCTACGGGACCATAGACTTCATCTTTGGCAACGCAGCGGCGGTGATCCAGAACTGCAACATTTACGCCAGGAAACCGAGACACGGCGAGTCTAATGTGATCACTGCCCAAGGTCGCAGTGACCCGAACCAGAACACTGGGATAGTGATCCACTCGAGTAGGATTAGAGGTACGCCCGAATACTGGCTAGTTCATCGGACGGTGAAGACCTACCTTGGGAGGCCATGGATGCAGTACTCAAGAACAGTGTACATTAGGAACTATATTGACAGCATTATTGATCCCGTCGGGTGGTTGCCGTTCAACGGCAACTTCGCGCTCAGCACGTTGTTCTACGCCGAGTATGGCAACTCCGGGCCGGGGTCGAGGTTGTCGATGCGGGTGCGGTGGCCGGGGTACCATATCTTCGCGCGGCCGTTGTACGTTAGGCAATTCAGCGTCGGAAGGTTCATTGCCGGCCGCACCTGGATACGTTCGACCGGCGTGCCGTACAACTTAGGGCTATAATTACAGCTAGCTTAAGGAGAGAAAGAAAAAAAGTTTAATTGATTAGTGTCTGTACTATTGTTGGCATTCTTATTTGATACTCTAGTTGATTATAATCTTATAATCATTTAATTTCTTGCAAGGCTAAAGTTCCCTTTTCCCTGTACTTCAGTAGCATGCTAAACAAACTCCTGTCGTTGTTGTGAAGGCATGCAAGCCATTAGAATTCCAAAAAGGTTTGTTCGTTTGCGTTACAGAGAAACTAAATTAAACACCATATTAATTTGCTGAATAGTTATTACATCCTAAACAAAGTATAGAATAGATATTTAGGATCAAATCTACCAAGCTGCTTAATTATCCAGCTACCATTGTAACTGTTCCATTACCGGCTCTGGCAATAACTAATGGCGCCGCACTACCCGGTAGGAATAGGAAGAGCAATCAAGTTAGCATAATGTTGACACAGACCCAATGATTAATTCTTACTATAAATTCTTTTAAAGTCGGAATTTAATATCAATATATCTATATACACATATTGGACAGCTAACGTAGAGACTTAAAAAAGAGGAGAACAAATTTCGAAGGAATTCAAACATTGGTATTTGATTTATTTGGAGAGCTGAATTCAAAGACTTGGGTTAGAATCTTCTTCGCACGAACGTCAAAGTCCGCGATTGATCTCGAGCGCGGCAAACGGCGGGAAGAGATTGGCTGGTCATTTATTAAGGAAGGCATTTAAAGATTAATTAAATAATAAAAATGAGCTATCGGTGGCTCCGACTGCTGCGCCGGATCCGATTCTTCCGGGTCCATAATTCTCTGTTTCGTGACCCGAGCCCGGATCCGATGTGCCAGCTGTTCAATTGAACGAACTAACGCGAATACCAATATGGCAATCCTAGCTTACAGTTCTTATTACACGTTAACTACTATCCAAAGCTACAGTATGCATTACGGAATAATTACACCTCCAACTCAGCTATTGCCTATTTTTACCTAAAGTTTTCATTTACTATTTACTGAGAGTAAAGTCTTATAAATGTTTCTTTCATTCATTATCCATTACATTTTTTGTTAATATAGATTAAAGATATTAGACAATTAAGAAAGTAGTATCGATAAAAATGAGGTCTACGTGGAGTAGATGTAAAAACAGATCAGATATAGACTAGATAATGCTAAGCTCATATCTGGATTCATATTTTTAAAATATATATATTAAAAAAATAATTATAGTTAAACAAAATAAATTTCACTCGAGAAGAGAGAACACAAACCCTAGAAATCATTGTCAAATTTTCGTCTTCCTCTTCTCTCTTGCACCTGTATTATGGTAGTACACTAGGATATGGTCATATGGATCTGGATCCATCCACTTAACACCAGAATTTGAGCGAAATATATCTTATCCAAATTCGAATTCCAATATTTTGTAAAATCTTGATCCATATTTGTATTTAGATTCGGATCAGATAGCAATATTGCTATTCTATCCAAACCCATCTAGATGTGATTTCAAGTTTTTATTTCTTCTTTATTTCCTCTCACCTAATATAAGTGTATAAAACTCACAAATCTATGCACACATGAGTTGAGTGACAATTTATAAATGGAAGGTAACAATAAACTGATAGCATGAGATTTGAGATGTTTCGAAATAGTTTAATAGGTCTATGTAATTAAAAAAGATTATGGCGGAGGGGGTAAATGATCTATAATTTAAGGTTTAGTAGAATTATTTCTTTATTACTAAAGAATTATTAAATAACAAACTATACTTTTATTTAATTAACATCTTATCTTCAAAGATTTTGTAACTATATCTCTCCCTTTTTTTTCTGTTATTTTCATATAACTCTCTACTTTTACGTTCTCTAACTATCACTAACCCTAGGTTACAATTTATGTAATTCTACTAATTAAATTATTAAAATACCCTAGGAGAGCTTCTGGCTAGGGCCGGTATATTATATTATGCACCCAATTGAGTATAAGACACCCAAATCAACTGACATATCTATGAAAAGAACTCATCTACAACCAACACACACTTATCTAACTTTGGCTTGAAGACTCTTCGACAACCAACACGCAGTCTCATTTCACTTCGTATCAACAGTAGGAAGTTGTCATCCCAACGTCTTACTATGTTCCTATTTATGTTTATTTTTTTTCAAAGATACACAGATTCATATATATATATATTCAAGAATTCGCTTTTAAATCTCTTGGACAATATTTTATGACATGATCTTGACAATTGAAATACAGTGAACTCAATAGTGACATTCATTAACTCTTCTTCTTTTCGATGACTTCGTGACACCTATCCACCACCCTCTTAGGGAACTATAAAAAATTTGTAGATATTTTTTTCTCTATTATATTTCTAAGAATTACCTCCGATTTTATTTAACCTGATAGAATAAAATCACATAAGGGAAAGATTAAATTATGCCTTGAGTTAAGTACGATTACTCTTTGTTTTTCCTATATATAATTGAAAAGAGAATACGTCGATTTGGGTACTCGAAAAAAGGGTTTTAACCAGCAATAAGCAGAAATTGAGGATTTACAATAGAAAATATCCAAATTTTAGTGGGCTTGGAAGTTTTTGTAGGAATTATTGGTTCGATAAACCGAGATTGTCAATTTCAGGATATGTTTGATAAATAAATGAAAGGATAGTGAAGTTCATCTAACGATATTTAATGAGAGGTGTATGAGATAGGGAAGTGTCTCTATTTGTTTATGATCACTTTAAATGCTTTGTTAATTGGTGGCAATAATACTTTGCAACTTAAAAGCAGATTGTAGGCCAGGTATCTGATAGGAAAGCTACTGGATTAATGCAACAAAAAGAAAAGGTTAACTCCAGAAGACTACTGCTTACAAAGAAATCATGCTGATTGCTAGATGAATTCCTCTGAGGCGATGATAAGCCATGTTCAGGTAGAGTAATTCGCAGCTTCTTCGGCACAAATCTGATCGAATATCGACAAAAAGAAGCCGGCCATAAAGCTTTAGAGCGAAATTTTCATCAGATTAGACTGGAAAAATCTGGCCTATTGTTAATGAAAGCTGAATACAAAAGGCTTGCTTTAGCCCAAGTATGTCAGTAACTGCATCTGCTTGCATACAGTGGCTCTTTTCGTGTCTCATGGAGGCAGAATTCAGTCATTTAGAGAAGGCATCAGATACTGGCTAGCCTGCATTCACGAATCACATACTCTTAAATTAGAGACATAAAGAGGAGAAGAAAAAAAGATAAAGGAAATGAGGACATGAGAAGGGATAAGAACTTGCATGCTCTTTTGAGAAAAGAAATGAAGACCACAATGAGGGCCAGTCCTGCCAAGATGCCAACTATTATTGCCACAGTTCTTCCAATGTCATCATCTGAATAATCTATATCACATCGAGCAACAATAAAAGAAAAGGATCCAATTAGTTTGATGAGGTTTTGTTATCCTTTAAGAATATATTTCATATCAGTTCGCCAAGCAGTGGTGGTGGTCTTTGGTGGGTCTACTGTGCTTCAATATGCGCACTTGCTTTTTTAGTTAGACAGTACATTCTGTAGTTTATTTTTGTGGCTAGTAGCAAAAGGAATCATATTCTTAATGTGGATAGGGTATGGAGATTAGAGTGCTAATACTATATATATTATGTGTGATGATGGGAGTTCTGAAAAGTGGCATATTGATCTTTCTTTGTGTAATAAAGAATGCCAAAACAAACATAAACTTTAAAGTTTTAGGACAGCGGCGCATGTTGGCAAAATTTGAATTCAAAAGATAGGTGGATCCAAGAACTAGCTAAAAGACTATGCAATAAGATTTCAATTAACGATTTAAGCGCACTTCATTTAGATGATATGGTTCTAGACTATTTTATTCCGGAAGGAACTTATCCTTCCAAGTTATCAAAAAGTTATATTTGAGGAATATATTCTCATATTTTAGGGTACTATGCTGGCTCTTATGCCGAAGTGCTCTCGAATTAAGCTGCAAAAGTAGTCATCCTATTAGCCCATTGAATATGAACCCAGCATCAACAAATTTCACATCGCCTCTATATTTAAACAGTGTTGGTGTCCTTCAAGATTAGATCTTTTTTTTTTCAGAGACCAAGTGATGGACAAAGTTAAATAATTGGAATAGAAAAATAATGAAATTGTTGGTATTATGTACTAATAAATGCATGCGAGTGATGTGCTACTAACCTCCAGCAGAGCGGAAGTAATAGCCGGAAGCCCAATACCTGGCGTAGCACTGGGCCAAGTAGACGTCAGCGGCCATCGCTGAACCGCACGAATTCTTCAACTGCCCGACCGCCTGCCCGAGACACGCGGTGCAGTCGGAGCCGCCCAGGTCGCCGACGCACTGAGCGTACCCCTGCACGGACCCGGAGCTGCTCACCCGAAACCCGACTCCGCTTGCCAGATCCGCTAACACGTCGTCCCGCCGCCGCAAGAACTCCACGTCGTTGCTCGTGCTCGTGCTGCACTTCCGGAAAGCGAGGCCGGTGTCCGGCTTCCCGAGGAAGTCGCTGTCGGCGTAGCGCACGAAGCAGCCGTCGAGCTGGAGGGAGGCAGCGTAGGCGTCCGGGCAGACGAGGTTGAGCTGCCCGACGGCGCTCTGGACGCACGTGGCGCAGTCCTGGGCGCCGAGGTCACTGCGGCATTGGTACAGGCCGTAGACGGAGGAGCCGGGACCTGCGGCCGCGTTGGCGTTGGCGTTGGAGGAGAAGCTGTTGTAGGTGGACTGGGAAGATGCGGAAGCGATGGAGGAGAGGAGGGAGTTGAGGTTGGTTTGGAAGGGGGAGTTGGGTTGGAACTTGGAAGGGGAGCAACCTGCGTAGATGAAGGTGGAGGCCGCCGTGGTTTCTTTGGCTTGGTGGCAGAGGAGGGAAGTGGTGAGGCAGACGAAGGCGAACAAGGATGAAGGGAAGTGGAGTCCTTTCTTCGGAAGTAGCATTGTGTGTGATCGACTATTAACTATTAAGCTGATGCGAGGAAGAGAGTCTCGCTGCTTTTGTATGGTGGGAATGTCATAATTCTTCCCTCTGTACTCCGTAGTCTAAAAGTCAATTATTTTGTCTCTATACCCTTCATATTTATACAAGTTGAGGGTTACGTAACCAAATATAGCTTCTCACAGGGATGTTTCAGCAAAAAATCCAACTAAGAAAATGAAAAAGCTCTAATCTACAGGGACTGGCGTGTAAGTTTTCCCATCCATAATTGCTGCCTTGCGGTCAGGTAGACAGGTAGTACGTTAGACTTGGCTTCTTTATGAAAAAAATTCCAGATCGTCTTTTACCGTAGTAGTCAAGGAGGACCTCAATAGATAGACAATGGCAGTGAATCTTATTATTAAAGGCGAAAGGGCCATTACAGGGGTAAGTAAGAATCACACTTTATGTCAATCCATTGGATATTTGGTTGCCCAAATTCAAATTAGAGGGAGGTAGTCCAGAACAATTAACGAGAGAAAAAGAAAGAAGTGCAGTAAATGTTGCCCCCTCATGGAGGGCAAATTATTGTTCGTGCCTTCCAATGAAAGTAGCTCGTTTTGGTGCTCTGCTTGTTTGGATCGACTTCTTCTTCTTTTTGTGGCTTTTGGACCACATAGCAAACATCAGTCAAGTGGATAAGACTGCACGCTTGTCTACTACCTTTTATTTCTCCTAAATTAAAAGTTTCAATGGGGTTTATTTTTTACTCTTAATTTTATGTTTGATTAGCCTAAAATATCCTTAGATTTGTTCTACAGAGAATTTCACCTCGCACTCTCCCAGTGGTGGGTATGACGCTGTGGCTAAAGCTAATGAAAGAATAAGCAGTCCTTTTTCTGTGGATGTTCTTTAATTTTATTCGTGTGTACCTGATTGAATGTGATATTTACACATACCCCCTCGGAACTGTTGTTATTTTTTTTTTTTTGCATGGATGGTTCTGTTTCTGTAGTTTGGTATTTGCATTTGCGACCCTGAAAATATCATGTTTTACATGGTTGCGCCCTTAAGACGGTAAGACCTTTGCAATTTTTGGCAGATGCCCCTCGAATATATTCTTTTTCTGATAAAGTACCTCACATTGTTGTTATTAGCGAGGGTAACCTTATATTTCGGTAGATACCCCTAAATAGCAAAAATATTTTAAATTTAAATGGTACACAAATATTATATTTATAAGGAGCGCATATTTAAGCTCATATAGCATGTATAATTATATTATATAAAAATAGTTTTAACGTATGCAATCTTCACTGTTTGATATAGAACTCAGACTATCAAATCACTCTAGTAAAAAATAACTAATATAAAAAAAATTAAAAATAGAGCAATAATTCCTTGCATAAAAATGATTAAAATAAAATATAGCCTAGATAATTTAACGGGCTGGAGAGTCTCGAGTCAGTCTACAGTTCCATTATAATCCGATAATCCAAGACACTTTCTATCAAATATGGTTAGCCGAAAAAGAAATAATAAGTAACTTAAACCGATTGCATAAGGTTCTGTATATGTTTATTATTGAACTAAGAGTTTTAAGACCACACAAAATATATATATATATATATATAATTGAGCCATTCCATGTCCTTATTCTTGTAACTCATGGCCCAACTTGATCAATAATTGGGTCGTATAATTGGACATTAAGTGGGCCTGAGAGAATTAGATCATTCTACTCTCCACTGGCACAAGTAGCAGCAGTCTCTTGTAAATATATTCAATAATCTATCGTACTTTGCATGAAGTCTTGGGGAGGATTAAGCCGCCACTTTGTCTTTATTTTGGACTTTCTTTTTGATAACAAAGACGATAGATTTCTTATTTTGTCCTCGATCGTGATAAATATTTTTCAGAGAAGTATTATGTCAGACTAATTTGTGGCCTTAGCTAAGCGAATTCTAACCGATCGTTCATATATTTATTAATGAATTTTCTCATGCATAATGGATATCTATTAAACTATTTTAAATAATATATAGACAGTGTCAGTAGCTTTAAATTTATTGCTAAATTGTGCCTTAGATTATCTAAATGAGTTGATCGGCCTTCATGGATCGATCATTTTGGATGGTCTAGTAGAAATAAGTCACTGGGGTTTAATGCACGGTGTAAGCAGTAGAGAAGGATCTAAGAATTTTTCCTAATTGCAAGAAAGTATCCCCCAAAGTGGATCCAGATCCGAGATTACGACGAGTTTCCAAAGGATGTGCTGTTTATGCTTAAGTCTTCGTCTGTACGGGGCATTGGCATGACTCGCGTAGGACATAAAAATAAATTTCGTACCGCATCCGGTGCAGCAGATCAAGGGACAAGGAATCCTTCCCTAAATTACCTCCTCCTTTGTTTTCTTTCTCTCTCTCTCTCTCTACTAAAGAACAAAATTAGAGTATACAATAAATTCAAATTAAGGTAGGAACCCACTAAAGAGAATAAAGTTGAATCCCACCAACAAAAGCTTCTAATCACCGAGTCATTGTGAACTAATAATCATCCTAATCTTGTTTAAGATGCTGAAAAGAAACTAATAATATACTAGCTCTTTTGTGGGCATCAATGTCATGGTGACAAGGACATCCACTAAGCCTTCTTTGTCCTCACCCAAACACCTGCGCTGCCATGTCTAACATACATGATAAAGATTAGATTTTTGAAGCATTTCTATCTGGAATTTTCGCGACCACATCAAAATATCATCTAAAATTTCTGAAACTGAAAAAAAAGGAGGGATTTTTTTATCTCTGTTTTTTGTTTTACACAAATGCTAAGAAGAAAGATGGGATCTTTTGCAGAGCACTCCGCTGCTCTTAATCCGAGTCTGGACTCGCTCGAACCGGGAGGCGGCGCAGGGGATGGTAATCACACCGGGATGATGGAATCCGAACTCCTCCTCCGCCTCCCTCAGTAACTCCCCAAACAGCGGGTGGTTGAAGTAGATGACGGGCACCAAGTGACGTTGACCTCCGACGTAGACCGCCAGGTGCCCTTTCGGGGGCGGTCTGCAGCCGGCTTCTTCTTCTTCTTCCTCCTTCCCGGTCAGCAGCGCCGCTTCGCCCGCAGAGGAGCGGAAGCGTCGCGTGAGGTGCTTCCCCCAGTTGAATAGCTTGGTCGAGATCGTCGATTTCTTCGGATAAAGACGGGATTTTTGCCGGACGAGTGGTCGGACTGGGGATTTGAGTTGGGATTGGGGAGGGATAGGGTCGGAATAGAGGCGGAGATAGCCTCGGTGGCGTCTCCGGAAGGCCCACCGCCAGAAAGTTGCGAGCTTTCGACCTAATTTGAAGCCCCTGCATCTTTTCATGGCTGGAAATGGAGAATTTGGAAGCGGTGGGAGAGAGAGAGAGAGAGAGAGAAAGAGAGAAATAGAGGGGGGAAGTGGAAGAGAGAGAGAGAGAGAGAGAGAGAGAGAGAGAGAGAGAGAGAGCTCTATGGGTGTGTGTTATAATAGTTTGGCAGGCGTTTATTTATATGTGGTGCAATGATAATGCTTTGTGGTGCTTGAGTTATGTTTGTCCACCTGGGATCTTGTATTCATTTGGATGCTGCTGCTCCTCACAAAAAATCGGAGCGTGACATGACCAACACTAAATTTAGCAAAACTAAAAGAAAAAAAAGAAAAAAGAGAAAGGAAATCTCCACCCATCCTATACGTAAAAAATAGAGTATTATTGTACGCGTAAGTAGCAGCGTGGGGTTATATATTAAACTAAAATTAAAGAAGATCATAATAGTCTAAAGAAAAAAAAAACCTACGCTGTGTGCGCGTGATAGCAAATGTTGACGAAGTACAGCCAACCAACCCCTAGTTGACATAAAAGACGCAAGGAAAGAAATACGTGGAGCAGTCCTTTTAACGTACGGAATCATTGCACTGCTCCAGTTCTTTAAAACGCCATAAATGCCTTCCATTTCTCGTCCGTTGATATTTCCAACGAACTAGTGGCACGTATGCGAGTTCTGGAGGGAGAGAGAAGACAAATGGATAAACCGGAGGAAGCGGTACAGAATGCGACTGTTGGAAGTCAAAAGGGATGGAAGAAGAAGAAGAAGGAGGAGGAGGAGGAGAGCGGGAGCGTTACGGGGAGGGTGGGGAAGTGTAGGCGGAGGAGGAGGACAAGAAACGTGTGCGTCTGTGTAGAATTCGTGGTTGGTTTGGTCGGTTGGGTTGGGGTTGGACTTTCACTTTCCAGTATCCAGTTTCCAGTTTCCGCCAAGAAAATGTGGATGCTAGAAGCGACGAAGAAAGTTCCTTCATTGATTCATCCCTCTTGCCTAGATATTTTTTTTTTCACTATTTTTAGTTTTTTTAATATGTTTATATATTTTAAAATTTATTAGGTAATCTCTCACTGTATCAACCACTTATATTAAAATTAATTGTTAGTTATATTAGTAATTTTTAAATATATTTAATTTCGTATTTAAATTACTATACATATAAAATAAGATTTTGGAATGATTAGTTTGGCTAAAAACTCCTCTTACCTACTCCTAATGTGTTGGCACCGGATACAAAATATAAAAGCTAACCCTTTCATTAGCATCATGCTAAAAATTAGGGCTAAATATATATTTTTTAAGGGTTTCGAGGAAAGCTAATTCATCATCCTACGATTGATTTTCTCCACCTGCACCAAAGCTAGGATAAAATATAGAACTACTCATTTTTAACGAACATAATGGTTTTTTAATCAGTAATTTTATTTTAAACAAATAATGTGCCGTTATAAAGACCAAATGTAATAATTCTAAATGAAGTTTAATCATACCTCGAATGAAAAAATATATATGCAAATATACAAATAATTTTTGTCACGTTTATACATTTGTATTCGGATATCTATTTTAGTCATAAAATATATCATTATAAAAATATAAAAAATATCTATAAGTTAAAACCATGTAGTTATTCTCGCAACTAATTATGCTTTAATCAAAAAAAAAGAAAAGATTGTAACTAATCCAATTTTTATTTTTGATTCTTTCTAACAAAACGCTTAGCTCCTCAGCATTTTCTAGTATAAGACGCTAATATAATCAGTGTTTTATTTTTGGTTGGGTAAAATGCTAAAGTTATTAGCATTTTATATATGGTTATAGTAATGCATATATATTTTAGAATTAAGTTTAAAATACGATCTATTTATGTATAAAAAGCCTTATTTGGTTTGAGACTAAACTTCGAACTCAATTAATTAGTCTCATTTTTTAATTTAAAATTTTTTAAAATAAATTTAATTTAATATAAAAACAAATATTTGTTACTGAATCAATTCAGGGGTTCCTAAACTCAAAATAAACAAGGCTAAGTTTTTAAAAGAGGGTAAGTATAGTTAAAAAACCCTTATTCAATCTTCATCTTTTTTATGAGTATTTTAGTTTTGACTCCAGTGGCATCAATTTAGATAATGTTGAAAAGTTTGTAGCAATTTTCATTTGTCTCTTTTCTAAATCTCTGCTTTGATAGATGTAGATTTAGGAGCAGCTTCTCCATGAGACGTCCAAGAAGGATGTGAAGTAGCAACATAACATTTTTAGGTTTATTTAGTAGCTCAAAACGTGAGCAAATTCTTTAATATATTGATGCGATCTTAATTAGATCGGATCACATCATAAAAATATTGCACTCAATTGATTGAATCTAGTTATCTTATTTGTTATTTGGTTTAGTTAGAACCTTAATAGTTTAGAATTTTATTTACTTAGTTAAATTCAGCTCTACATAGTTTTGAAAAAATATTCACAAAATATTTTACAGATATCCAAATAATATTAAACTAGTTGAATAAGATCGCAAACATCCATATCTACAACTTATCCTCCTTTACACCAAAGAGTTAATCTAGCATCTATCTAGCCATTATAGGACTATCAAGCTATGGTCTAATTGATGTTCAGCTACTATTTAGAGGATATCTTGAGATCTAATTGTCTAAATTATGTGATATTGGATTCGTTGAAAAATTCTCTCCAAGAGCAACAACATATCTAAAATTCAAAAAGATCTCACAGATCTTTTTGAAAGTTATAAGCTTTATCAAATCTATACAGTTGCGGATTGGATTATGTTGGTCAGTAACAAGTATCAAATCTAATATATTGATTCAAAATCATAATAGAGTTTAATAAGAGGATGTATTGCTAAATGTTTGATATGGATGCCAATAGGAATTTTATAAGCTAATGCATAGATGCGATATTGCTTCACTATCACATACATTTACGACGAGCAATTTGCATTATTCGGACAACATATGTCGTTCAATTTCCTAATCATTCCACAACTATTTATTAATTAAAAACGTAGATTATCGTCAAATTGGCTAAATTATTTAGTTGCTTTAACGAGTTAATTTGCCCCCACTTCGGGTTAGAAACAAGACCAGAACCGAGTCACGATGATTCATCTAAACTTTAATCCAATTTGATGAGCCTTGCAACGGTGGTACAGATGTGAACTTCAAACGGATAAGACCAACTAATCTATCATATCCAAATGGGTCCTTAATTATATTGGATTATATGCGTTACTCAATTGAAAACCTTACGAAACATTGACATCACAAAGATATAGACATTGAAAGCAATAAAATCGGATTTTAAACAAAAAGAAACTTACTGGTCCACAATACTTTGAACTTTATATATAAGACTACGTGAGTTTGATTCTCAAATATAAATCTAGTAAACAACTTAAATCTTTGATTTAATTAGCGATTTTAAAATGCATCTAACTTCGTATATAAATTTCAAAGTAGAACTTAAAATAATCAAAAACTGACAGAGTTGGAACTTTTCTAAGGAGGCACACCACAAAATACCAAAATATCGTGGGTTGTACTGCAACGTACGGTTTAGAAAATTGGGTTGAAATTAATACCAAAGCATAATGGGGTCAATGTGCTATTAATTAATTTGAGATTTTTCCTACTCTTATCCAAGTTGGTGATCTATTTTTAATACAAGTTGTCACTTAAGGACGTGGCACGATTAGGACTTTTAATGGTTCCTAATGTGTCCAGATTAAATAAAGTTACGGCTCCCGTACTGAATGAATGCATCGAGAAAAGGCATTTAAAGAACAAGTTGATGGATTTGGTGAGTAGATTAACTAATCTTCTCTCTTGTCTTTCTCTCCGTGCATTATTTAGAGACGTCCTTGACTCAACGACTCCTCGAAGTTGATAAGTATTAAATGGCATTCTTATCCCTCGATTTTGGGTTAGAATGGGACAAATCTAAACTGGGCCTGGGCCCAGAACCCTAATGGGCATGGCCCATGGATTTGGCACTAAAAAGAAAGAAAGCCGTATTGGATTATGTGAGGAGGATTAAGATGAGCTTAATCATTCATTATTACAATCCTTGGTCTTGATGCATTGCTATCCTCCATTAATCCCTGCTGTAGATTACTATAATTTTGAAGGGGACATATAACCAAATGCTATCATTCCCTTTCTTCTTATTATTATTATTGATTTCACCAACACAACAATGACATTATTAGGCCCATTAAGCTGACGCTTTCCTTAAATGCCTAGGTGTCAATTCGCAATTCGTCGGGGAAGTTGACCATTAGTCTTCATGGTCAAAGGAAGGAGCTTTTAGAAGAAACTGCTACTGAAGAGTGATAATTTAGAGAATTAAGTGGCATAATTAGGCATCGAGAGTCCACATTTAAGATATACTCCTACCAGAAGAAGTATTACAACGGCATCTTCTTTGACTTTATATAGGGGCTTAGGCCATATAATGGTGCATAACTGCCTCTATGATTAGTTTAATGACATATAAAGTACAATGATGGTGTCTTCTGGTCCTTCCAGAGCACTAACTTACCACATAAAAGCTCTTCTGCTTTTATTAGCTTATTAAGCATGCAACAAATGTCAAATGTTAGTATATGCACTTCTAATACATCGGTATCTATATCTCTCTCTCTATATATATCTTCCCGATTCTTAAAGCAAAGCTCAACTTAATTAGATTATATAGTTAAGAGTATATATAGTTTGAGAAGCATATGAAAGAAGAAAGGTACGCATGGGGCCCTTACATGATCCGTAAAGATCTAAGACGAAACGCGGTAGATAGTAAGATAGGGGAAGGCATGATGGTATATGTATATAGGCAGGTGGTGGTGGTGGTGGTGGTGGTTTGTGGGGCCCTGGGAGTATTGCAGAGGCCGCATGCCTCCTCAGTTCCTCCCCCACCCCCTATTGGCTGCTTTTAATCCGACGTGGCCACCGGACGGTGCCACGTCGGCCTCAAGAAGGAGGTGACACGTGGACAGTTAGGAAGGGGGCCATGATGGGGATTACGTCTTGGCAATGATTGTGGCGGGCCGACACGGGCCCACGACGGCAGGGATAATTTACTTCTAGAACTGCATCATGTCAGTTAATCCACTCCTTAAGTTGGAAGCTAATCTTGATAGGGTTGCGATTTTATGCGCATTTATTCGGTCACCTCTTTGAAGGTGACGATGGCCTCCAACTTTATAGATTATGAGTAAGAAACAATATACGTATTATATAGAGATTAATTAGAGACCATGCATTGAAACACGGTATGTGTGTGTTTGTATAGAAGAGTTCCCAATCACTAATGACATCAGAAAAGGTGATAGTATTGGATCACGTTTGCTTCACTTCTCTCCCAAAGATACGCCTACTTCTCTATTTTAATAAATACATGTATCCTTCGAAAGACTTGAATATAAAACTTATCTACGTCAAAGCCAAGTATACTTATTATATCATTTATTCCGTAAAAACGATGAGGGGTCGCTTTTGCAAAAGTGGTCCAGCACTCCACGGGCAAACTCACGGCGTCCGCTGCAGGTTCATTACGACTTACCGGGAGTAGCCCGTCGTTCCCCGACGTGGGGCCCAGTAGGAGGAGGAGTGTGGTGGGTCCCGGGAGACAGCCGGCCTGCACCCAAAATTGCGAGCCTAATGATCGGGTCGAGCCCACGCCGGACCAGGAGCCGCCACGTACTGACTCTGCGTGCCTTCCGCCGGGCCCCACATCCCTCTCATTTCTCGGTTTATTTTGCAGATAACCCCTTTTTATTTAGTCGACTTTTTTTTTTGGGGGGGGGGTGGGGTGGGGTGGGGGTTGGGGCGATTATAAAACGAGGGTGTTCTGCGCAAAAGTTTGGTCTCTTCTGCTCGTCTCTCTACTCTGGCCTCTGGGGTTTCTATTTGGAGAAGCATCGCTATCAAATTATACTTAGGTCGGTCTGACGTGGCCCCACCACCCGAAAGCGACCATCGGCGACAGAGCTAGCGAGGAGAGGAGAGAGGATCGAATTGTTAAGAGCCAACCAAACCAACCAACCAACCACCGCGCAGGAGGTGGAAGCCTTTTGCGGGCCCCACAGCAACTTGCATGTGTAAAAGATTTCACTCAATCAATAAGGATCTAAATGTGATGTGAGTTCTGGAGGTCCGAGTTGGCATTCCTTCGTGCTCGCCTTTTATCCTGGAAGCCAGGAAAAGGGTGAGGAGGGAGGAGTGGTGTTTCTGACTCCAACTATTGTTGTGGGCTTTATAAACAAAGCTTGTGTAACCCCGTTAGATGTACTACTCTCCGTTCCATTACATTACATTAGATAACATTTCTTTCTCTCCTCTCTCCTCCTCCTCCTCCTCCTCCTTAATTGCTCTCTAGATCTTCTATGTGAGATCTAGAAACTAAGAGGAGTAGGCAAACGATCGACTAAGCATTGTAATATTCTTGTCACTGTCCGTGGCGGTTGGAGGTGGAGGAGGCCGACGGGCTCCTGCTTTTTATCCTTCGCCTGCAATCCATCCGCCCTTAATTTCCGGTGCATCTCTCGATCGACCTCTCTAAAATTGCTGGTAGTAGTTCTTCAATTCTTGGGGGTTTTAGATGCTTGTTATTTAACCTATGCCATTGTCCTGCCTTCTTCTTATTACTTTCAAGGACCAAAGTCTACTTCTTCTCTCTCTTTCTTTGGGAGGAAAAGGAAGTACAACGTGTTCAAGTCCCGAGGATTAATGCTATCGATCGAGCAACGGCAAAAGAGAACAGGAAAAAGTTCTTCTCATCCTCGTCTTTCGTTTGTCATTGGTGGATCGAGCTGAGCCGGATCAGGCGTGTTTCTCTTCTATCCCATTAGCAAGTAAGTGCTCTCTCTTTCTCTATGTACGATATATAGACAAACAAAAACCACTACGTAGAAACGAACAATGACACCAATGGTAGCTGCATGCCCTTAAAATCTTAAATTGAACAGACGTGGTTAGATTTTTGTCTACGTGAAGCTTTTGTTTCAAGGTAATTAAGTCGATCTCTCGTAGATGTTCTCTAGCTCTATTAGTTTTCCTTTGCTCAATATGTCTGGAAAAATGTACACAGGGTCATCATCTTATTTTTGGATTTCGTTTTTCTTGAATCGATCCACAGAAAATGCACATTATTATATATCTTGTACATCTTTTATTTTGATGGACAACTGAAGATGTAATATTAGTTAGCTTTTTTCGGAAGATGAACAAGATGCAAAACTATCATCTTCTTCATGTCTTGGACTACATGCATTAGAATATTTCTGAGTAAGATTATTAAAAGTGAATGAAGACTATAATGAATATCAAGTACCGTGGGATTAATACATTGAAGTCTCTTGCCTTCCAAACTTGCCAAACAACAACAATAATAACTAAGTAATTATTCCCAACTTTTGAGTCCAATAAAATAAGTCTATATCGATCGTTCAATATAGAGCTCAAAATGTAAATATATGGCGTTTATAATTAGAAGGAATATTATTAATTAACTGAGATACAGTAATTAAGGAGAAATTATCTCTTGCTTTATAGACGGGGACACCAACATAATTGTTTATAGTTGTCGTATTTCAAGATAATCAATTATGATTCTCTTAATGCATGCTTCGCATAATCTGTGGTCATTACATAACAAGTGGCATAGTTCCTTTGACAATAATACTATTAGCCACATGTAATTAGTTGCATAACTATATATGACAACACTAAAATGTTGTTTATCTCATGATGGTTAGCCATATAGAAGAAGTTCATTATCCTTTCTCTGCACCATATTGATTTAAGTATAGAAAGTTTTACCAAGATTAACCAACAAGATTATGCTATTCCTAAGTACTCATTGCAATTTCACAGTCTTCAAATGGTACTGTAGTTTATATATATAGAATTAGAAAATTAGAGTTGATTAATGGACATAAAAGATGACAATTCTAGATTACATCTAACCCAATGTTGGCATGGTTGGCAGGTATTGATTGCATACTCTAAAGAAGATGAATACCTTCTCGCACGTTCCCCCAGGTTTTCGTTTCCACCCTACAGATGAAGAGCTCGTGGACTACTATCTCAGAAAGAAGATAGCATCAAGGAAGATTGACCTAGATGTAATAAAAGACATTGATTTGTATAAAATTGAGCCATGGGACCTTCAAGGTACAACTCCATGGATGCTTGTAGCTATTAATACATAAGTCACAGATAGCACTACAAGCTAAAGTTACACATATTTGATCAGAGTTGTGTAGGATCGGAACGGAAGAGCAGAACGAATGGTACTTCTTCAGCCATAAAGATAAGAAATATCCGACCGGTACTCGAACGAATAGAGCGACAACGGCCGGATTCTGGAAAGCAACAGGAAGGGACAAGCCAATCTATGCGAAGAGCAGCCTGGTTGGTATGAGGAAGACCTTAGTCTTTTACAAGGGTCGAGCACCAAATGGGCAGAAGTCGGATTGGATTATGCATGAGTATCGTCTTGAAACAAATGAAAATGGAACTACACAGGTAAGTGAATGTGCCATAATTTTGATATATATGTTGTTGATGTTTCTATTTTCTACCATTCTCATGTTCGTAGTAAGTTATAATAAGTGTTGTATCTATACGGCAGGAAGAAGGATGGGTAGTTTGTAGGGCATTCAAGAAGCGAGTGACATCCGTGACGAGAATGAGCGAGCAAGCGTCTCCTTCCTGGTACGACGACCGCGTGGCGTTCATGCCGGACCTAGATTCTCCGACACAGTTACGTCATCAGCCGGATATAACCTTCCACAACCACCTCTACTCATGCAAGCCAGAGCTGGAGCTGCACCACCTCTTGCCTCATGAATCCTTCCTGCAGCTCCCTCAACTAGAAAGCCCTAAACTGCCGTCCTTCATTAATCAAACTGCAGTACTCCATTCATCTGCCATTACTCAGGAAGAAGCTACTCAACCTGGCCACCAAGTTCAGATCATCTCGGTGTGTGCTAACGGCGGAAACATCGAGCAGTGGCAGGATCAGGTTACAGACTGGAGAGTTCTCGACAAGTTCGTCGCGTCGCAGCTTAGCCATGATAATGCCATCAAAGAACCTAATTGCTCCAATTCGCAGCATATTTTTCAAGTTTCAGACAACCAAGAAGGGACAGTAGAACAGTACCCTTCCACATCTGGCTCCAGTGACCAACTGGATCCATGGAAATGACTCACGTCTACGAAATTAATTAACTATATATATATATATATATAAATATATATATAATATACAAATACATATGAAGTTCATAGGGATTCCTGTACAGAACGATTGGATGTTGTGATGCAGGTTTGTGTACATAAAAGCATACGGTGGAAGTTGGTTACAGTAAACAACTTGTGCTGTTAATAAAGTAATAGATGAGAGGAGAAGCTGAGGGTTTCAGTAACTGACTTGGAATATGTACAAATAGTTACCATTACAGGCTATGTATATCTAGCCTGCAACTATTGGACTTCTATTTGTTGCAGTCCATGGTTAATTTGACAGCTACGGATGTTGTCAAGAAATCAATTGTGTTAAAAACTTGTAGATTTGTCTCCTTTTCTTCAAAATGAATTGCAAATGTAAGGGTTTGTTACTTCCTTTTTAAATTTCTTGCTAATTATTTTTTTGGCAAGATGGTATTTACCTGGTAACTCTAAGCATTGTTTTATCCATCACTTACGTAAATTAGATATTAGTAGTCCGTCATGTCTATGAAAAATATCCAGTTTTTTTTATAGTGAATAAGTTTAAACAAGTCGAGTTAATTGTAAATATTAACATAAAAATAAAATTGGTGTCTATCAGCTTAAAGATTTTGATATCAAAGGATTGAGTAATAGTTTAATACCAAGTATCGGTCTAGACTCGCCTAATCCAAGTATCTTATTGGGACATTTGCTAATGAAAATAGAGTTAAATTACACTAAGTCCCCTAAGCTAATATAAAAATAAAAATTCCTTTTTACACATCACCCGTGACCCGACCCACCTAACTAACTAAATCCTAGAATAGCGATGGCGGTTCTCTTTCTTCTCCAATCTCTCACTCTCTCTCTCTCTCTCCCTCTCGTGTTCACGATGGAAAGCTACAGCATTGTTGGCATACGGACGCCGCAATCCAAGCCCACATAGAAAGACTGGAACGAGCGAATTCTTGAGATCAAGTTCTCAACCAGGTATCTCGCCGCTTCTCCTAAACCCTAGTCCATCCGTAGATCTCCGACTCTTATGATCTCTTCGTCTATTTCTTGACCAACAAGTTGCTTATGCGATTTCTACTAGAGAGAGTTTGCTTATATCAAGTGCGATGCTACGCATGCTTCAATGTAAGAACCCTAGATCGAATCTGCTAGTCTACTCTTGATCATCGCGCTTTTTTTTTTATTCACTTGGCGTGGTTGAATGATCAGATAGATTGGTTATTTGGTTTAGCGGATCAACGAAACAACTGTTTTATTGCTCTATCTTCCAATAGAATTTAGTAACTTTGGCAGTTTTTATAGTGTTCCTCTTGAAATTTTGTGCAATGATGTGAAATATGGACGTGAGTTGTTTTCGTGAAGATGGGACAGAGTCGTTCGACTGATCTCCTTTGGAATATATGCCTCCTATATACAGGAGGAAATGAGTTAGTGTATTGGTAGTTAGGATTTGGGTATATTCATGGCTGATATCCTATGATGACGCGAATAACCAATTGAAATAGGTAAAATTCGTGTACAACTTCTTATTTTGCTCTCGTAACATCTTCTGTTGTGACCTCTTATTTTGCACTCGTAAAATTCGTGTACAACTTCTTATTTCGCTCTCGTAACATCAATTGAAATAGCTGTCATCATAGGTCCTTATGCAACTCTTAATATATCTTCTTCTTTAACTTTTAAATGTTTAGACATACGAAGAAACTTGTAACTTTCTTTGGGTGGTTTAATTGTGATCTTTTCTTATCACTGTTCCATCATGTGACAAAAAAGACAAAGAAGAGGAATGAACTTGTCATTTAGCGATTCTTTATCATGGTTATTTTCTTGGTTTATATATCTCTGCAGCCATGTTGTTTTTTGCAATATATTTCATCATTGGAAAATGAAATGTAAAACCATATCTTGGCTTTTGTCGGAAAAAAAAGGAAATGCAAAACTACGCCAAAGGCCACATCTTTCTAGATATTCTATTCGCAATAGGTATGCTAATGAATTTTTTTGTCATCAAGATTCCGCTGACTTCTTTGATTATTTCCCAGTTATTAAAGGCAACACGATTGTTGTACAATTTTCTCAAGGCAGTTCGTTTGCTCATCTGAGGATGACAAAAGTTGCAATGTAAGTATAAAGACACATGTCTATATCATAAAAACATATACAAAAAGATTGGGGCAGTCTTTTGGCCTATCTACACTCAGTCGCTCACTTTAAAGCTCAGTGCACTCTGTTTTTTTTCCCTGTTTGTTTTTCTTGCAGACATCTGTGCATTCTTTTTAAATATATGACTATGGCATCTTTAAATTATGTTAATTAGTTGCATCAACTTTCTATTCATTAAATTATTCTCGTAGATTTGTACTAAATAATCTAAACAGAATTTTTAAAATGAGGAAATTGATAGCTTATTGCTCCATTGTAGTTGGATCTGTTTCATCTGTACTGGCTATGTCATTCCATTTCAGCAAGAAAAGGTTTAAGATGAGACATTTTCCTCTTTCCTTGCATTTTGTCTTTTGCTTCTCATCCACATTGTTTTTCAGTAACATTCTTAATCCTTTCTCCGCTGTAGTATGTGGGTTGATTTATGTCGAATTGTCTGGGCATTTTAGATTCCATAAAGATGACAATTTATATGATACTAGTGATGTTGAGCCTTATTGTCTATAAGTAGGATTCTCAATCTATTGCCTTTCTAGATGATTCTCCATGATAACATGAGGAAGATATAAATGATAAATTTGATTAGGTACATGGTATAGGTCAAGTCTATAGGGCATGAATAATCTCTTTAAATTGAAACGTCGGTACTGATGATTCATTTTTGTTGCCTGTACAGTCCATGAGATAACATAGTTTGTACCAAAATGATGAAACTTTTGATAACCTCCATAAAAAAACTGATGAGGAACCTACAATATGAGTACAAACAACAGGTGATAATTGATAAGAGAGCCATAAAAAAAAGACGGAAGTTGATTGGTAGATATAGG
Source organism: Typha angustifolia (assembly GCF_048772165.1). Classification (NCBI taxonomy): domain Eukaryota; kingdom Viridiplantae; phylum Streptophyta; class Magnoliopsida; order Poales; family Typhaceae; genus Typha; species Typha angustifolia. Next base: position 14,892,681 of record NC_133245.1, on the reverse strand, counting down.
TTAACTGAGAGTCAGGTATAGCTTTATCTTGGAACCATCTGTGTTATGGGTGAACACTCCATTCTTAGACGTATACTGTTTGGCATGGAGAAGATTGGGAACTTCAATGTCTTTCCCTGTTGAAGTTCTCTTTCCCGTGACCTTTACTTCGATGGAAAGAGTGAACAGAAGTGAAAAATTGATCGATCATTATGCTACAATCAAATGTGAAAGCAGGAAACAGAAAAGGAAAAAAATACCTTTCCCCTGTTCTTTCTTCTTGAAGGTACTAGGGGTGTTGAATTTTGTAGGTGCGTTGGTTGTGCTTGTCTATATGGCATTCAATGATATTTATGTCCATGGTCATATAGTTCTGATTATGCATGTATTAGTCATGTAAAAATTTGTCTGCCTTTGTGGGATGTGGAGAGGGGATTTAGGAAATCAATCACCGTATATGGCATCATGTCGGAATTCGAGTCGATGTAAAAGTACTAATTAACTATGATGTCAAAACATTTTGGTAATGAATTTGTTGTTTTGCAATGTTTAATATTCTTCTGAGTGGCTGTGTCCCCCACCTTAAAATTTGTAGTTATCGTACTTCTTCGAGTATATATCTTTGCAGATACATCCAAATCAGACCTTTTCTGCCTCACTACTTGATGTTGAGTAATACTTGCATGATGATTCATCATATTAAGATAATATTTGTGGTTTAAATGACTGGTAGTTCACGCTGTATACTTCTTTCTAATTGATGTGAATTTTATCATAACTTTTGAACTTAGTAGTACTCTTTCAGTCGGAATTCTCGTTATATGGTATATTTTGAGGTTTTTTCTTAAATCCAAATAATGTGCTTAGGTGTAACATTTGAGATGATCTTCTGAACTGTCTAACTATTTCCATGTGTTTAGTCCTTAGTCAGGTGGGGTCAGATGTTGCTACACCGGTGATGATGCACTTTACTTTCAATGAAAAGGAATACTACAATATGCAAATCTACAAGCGATGTGTTGAAGGTGTTCATTTATTTCGATGCAAATCTTTGATCATGGTGATGTTCTGAACTGGAACAAGCCATTTGGCCTGTTGAGTCCAATACTGCATGAAGTCATTATCTCCCTGCAACCCAGCTGCATGATTTGGGATTACAAGTGGAAGCTGCTAGCCCTAACCCTTGGAATGTCTAAGCATCTGGCATTCTAGGTCAGGGAAAGCTATTCCTTTGAATTAACTAAGCATTTAATTTTTCATCTGTTCTATTAACCTAGTCACAAAACTATGTAACTTTAACGGTTGCATGAAAAGCATCGATGCATATATATTATATTATACTTGTAGCTAACATGCTGTCCTAAGTCAACCTAGCCTGGTTTAACCCAGTTGCCTGAACTTAGCCTTCGCCCTTATTAATTACTCGTTCTTGGTCCGATGTCTATAATCTCGGTGTGCATACACAGAGCCTACTGACGTACTATAAATTAGGCTTTAGCTAACTAGTAAGTAGTATATAGTGCTCCTACTACTATGTCCCCCGAGCACTCATATAGTCATATAACAGAAAGCATAGTAGACGCCAATCTTAGAGATGGCACCTTAAAATGGGATTCTAACTGTGTTGGTTGTAAATGCTCTGAAACACTTCTTTCACTTACTTTGGTCAGAATTTCCATATTTACAGTTGATTATAACTGGGAATTTTAGTCGTTAGCTGTTAACAAATTTGATCACAAAGTTGGTAATGGCTCTGATTTGAATACAGGTACAGGTGCCACAATCTGGATTAAAATTCCAAACCATCGGATCTTGTTATTTGCTTCGGATGCGAAAAAGAAAAAGAAAAAGAAAAAAAAAGAAGACAAAAAAGAAGGTACAATTGCATTGATCAGGGGAACACTTTCAAAATGGAGACAAATGTTTCTCGACTGATAAGAGTTGTTGGTTCGTACAGGTTGGGTTAACCACGTGTCTTACTGTCCATCTTCAACTTCTTTTTTGTTTAATCTACTACCGGAGCCACTTTAATGCTGGTAAGTACAACATACCACACGTTAAAAAAGAATCATATCGACCCAGTTCGACCCAATGTCATGCTACCCGACCAATCTTTTCTACTTGGGCTCAGGGCTATCACCATGCGTGCTTCCATCGCAGACAAATTCTAAGTTGACTTCAGGTCAGGCATCTCTTTAATAGATCCTAAGACGTATTAATTGATGCCTCCATTTCTATTCCACAGGTGTGCAGGTGATCACCTCTAATGCCTCGAAGCTGCTGCATGCAATGTGTGGTCTTAGATCTCTCTTTCTCCCTCTCTCTCTCTCTCTGTGGCAGAGAAGAGAGGAGTAGAGAGAGGAAAACAGAACTTAGCATTTGCATTATATAGATAGACAGGAGCCACAGGATACATAAATAGAGTTATCACTAGATAACAACATTAATAGAGGTGACATTTGTTTCGATTAGGAAATTTATTTTTGAACCTAGCCAGGGAATAGTTATCAGATTTAATAACTAGATGATAATTTATTTCTAACTAAGTTCAAAAGGTAAGAGTGGAGAGGGAAAAGAAATGGGTATAAGTTTGAATGATTATAAATGAATTTCTCAAATTGTAAGTTTACCCGTAAAAGCTTTGGGTGTTAGCAGGAGTCCTTCAAGCCGTAATCGAGGTATGAGTTCGGTTCTAAGAGTTCGACGTGCTGCCTCTGTAATCAAACACTCAATTTTTTCAAATTAGTTTAAATTGCTTAAAATGAAGCTTAGTATAAGAACAACTAACCAAATGTACCCTGATAACTGTGTAAGCATTTGTTCCCTCTCTCCTCGGTTCCCGTGCACACATCACTCCCATCGTCTCTACCGACAGGGATAAGCTTAGTACCGTGTCCTCGCACAGCACAGATGCACATAAATATTATATATATATATATATATGTGCGTATATATATATTATATATATGTATGTGTGTATATATGTATGTATAAAAGGAGAGAGAGAGATGGTAGGAAGTAGCTAGTAGAGAGATGGCAGTACAAAAATAATAGGTGGCACGGCAGAGATGAAGGAAGAAGGGGCTGTCTGTCTGTCTGGTGCCGCAAGAGAGAGAGAGACAAAATATTGCATACTTTCTCGTATCACGAGTTGCTCGTGATGCCAATCCAATTACATTGGCTCAGTTCATTTAACACAACACACTCTCTCTCTCTCTCTCTCTCTCTCTCTCTCTCTCTCTCTCTCTCTCTCTCTACTTGCGCTAGGTCTAGTTCGGTTTGGCATTAGCCCCAGTTGAGCGAATGCCACGAGTGCAGCATCATAGCCCAATAACAGCACCGACCACGGTGGGTATAATGGCTCCAAGCGGAGGAATGATGACGTGGATGTTGCTCGACATGATGGGGCCCCCATCCATCTCGTGCATCATTTGATGGACCGGTCAGTGCAATTAGCAAGTATGTGGTGGTATAAGAACACCGGACCTACATATTTACATTTTACACCCCGCCTTTTATCTGCATAAGATTTACAACCCTGTATTTTTAATATTTGTAAGTTGATTCGTTCGTTTTTGCTGCTGGTTTGTTTATTAAACCTAACCAAAATCTCGAGTTAACTTAAACTACACTAAAAGAATTATTAAAAAAAAAAATAATGGTTTGTAACAATATTTCCATGTGGTGTTAGTGTTAAACTTAACTTATAGTATTTTGTGCATATGTTTGGTAAAACGAAGGTTTCAATTTGTAAATATTGAGAACATAGAATATAAATCCTTAAACGGGTGAAAAGGATAGGGTTTACGTTTACCTAAAACGAAAAGGAAGAGGATAAAAAGTTAAATGGGAATGGGCGGCATGCGTGAAGTCTGTGAGGTGTGGGTGCTCCTGCAGGCTTTAGTGTGAATGGAGAAAGGAGGATTTGGTCCGGCATATAGTGAAAAAAGTTGGAGCACAAGTTTTGGAAAGGAAGGGAGAGGAGATCTTAATTGGTCTCCATGTGGTGTGGGTGGTTTCTTGGTTTTGGTCTTCCTCCCTTGCTTCTTATGAGCACAGAGAGAGAGAGAGAGAGATTAAATTCTGGTCAGATATACGAGACCAGAGGGACTCGGTCTAGAAATGCGTGGAGGAGAATGAGGGGACTAACAATATCACAGACCCAAATGGAAGCACATCAAAGAAGAAGAAGAAGAAAAAATAAAATAAAATTATGGTGGGAATTGAGAAAGGACAAAGGATGGTAAAGAAGAGAGAGAGAGAGAGAGAGAGAGAGAGAGAGAGAGTGGAGGATCTCTGTCTTCTGCTGCTGCTGCTGCTGCTATTTTGTTACTGAGTGAGGAGCTGTCGTGTGAGGTCAAATCATCAAAGTGAAAAAGCTTTATCTTTTCTTTTATCTTTTTTTTTTTTTTCCTTCCCTCCTTCACTTCTTTTTATTTGCGCTCTCTCTCTCTCTCTCTCTCTCTCTCTCTCTCTCTCTCTCTTTATTGGCCCCTCTTTTGGTGTTATTTTGAACTTTTGGGACAAAGGTATCTATCAATCCATGTACCACCCTAAGGAGGCGGAGACGGATACGGAGGCGATCGAAGCCTAACATATTATTAAACCTCTGTTCACCTCTACGCTAGAGAACTACTACTGCTACTAAACTAGTGCACTGCACCCTAGCCTGTGCTCTATTGCCTGGCCAAGCCAAAGAGGGGATCCGAGAAACGAGAAGGTTTAAAAAACATAAATAAGAGAGGCTAAACTCAAACACAAACTCCCTTTTTCTCCTGCTCTTTTTCCTCGCTCATTACTTCTACTACGAATACCATGGGTGAGTGAGTAGTGAAAGAAAGCTTAAGGTGCCCCTGCATACGTCGCTTTCCCTCCCTCTCTAACTCCATACCAACCATACATCAAATATCTACATCTTAGATACATAATTCTATATCTATGCATCCAATTCTTGGACCCAAGTGGACCCATTTGAAGTTGATCACCTCGTCACACGTACTGGTATCTAGCTAGCTAAGTTATATTGCGTCCACATATATATACCGAAATACCGAAGTAATTAACGAAGGCCCAGGTGGTATGTTGGAGTGAAATATATACTAACGTGTGCCGTACAAATGCATGTAAAGAATATCGTATAAAAAAGTCTACAGTGGCCTGCTTCATTATTATTAGTATTGTTATTATTATTGTTTCAGCTGACATGTCCTAGAAGGCTAGAACTAGCTCTAGGCGTACGTTAGCTCCTCTAGCTCATCACTGTAGCTTCATACTCAATTCACTCACTCAGAAATCATTCACTTTACAAACCATTATAATATCTTCGTAATAACGGTGGTAGCTGTCTGTGTTATATAGAGAGAGAAACTTTTGTGTGTTGGAGTTTGCCCTGGCCTATATCTTTCTCTATCTCACCCATTCTGTAAGGCATCTTCTTTGCTCTCACTATCTCTATCTCTATCTCTATCTCTTTCTCCCCCACCCTTGCTTCCTTTCTTCTCTTTCTTTCCACACCCTCTTTCTAACATTCCTTCCAATTTTCAAATCAAAGACAACAGATCCGAGGTTTTATTGAATCACAAGTCACTCAAAGCATCAAATCGAACACATCAAATCATATCATCACATCAAGGTCAGAAAAGGGCAACAAAAATAGTTCTCTCTTCTCCCCCCTCCTCGAGTGAGTTGGTTGGTTGGTTGGTTGGTTGGTTGGTCCATCAAATCAGAACCATGTCATCCTCTTCAGCCGCCTTTTCTTTGGACCACCTCACAGCAGCCGCCTCCGAGCAGCTCTGCTACGTTCACTGCAACTTTTGCGATACATTCCTCGCGGTATATTGTATTTACTCATAGCTCCTGGCAACTTCCTTCTTCTCCTCATCTCCAAGATGTGGTCTCTAACCTTGTGGGTGGATGTGGCTATGGCAGGTGAGTGTACCGTGTAGTAGTCTCTTCAAGACGGTGACTGTAAGATGCGGTCACTGCACCAACCTCCTGTCGGTGAACACTAGGGGTTTGCTCCACTCTACGGCAAACCAGCTCCATTTTGGGCACACCTTTCTTGCTCCTTCACACCATAGTCTCTTGGTATATATTTATATTACTTACTTCCTCTCCTTTTCCAACTCGGTGCATGATATGGGTTTGCTTACTTTAAATTTTTGTTAGAGGTTTGTTTGTTTGATTAATTCCTCTTTTTTCTTTAAATAAAAAAAAATTGGTTGGTATTTGATGCATAGGATGAAATATCATACGCACCTCAGAGCTTACTGCTGGATCAGAATAATCTCAACAATTTCTCCAGTAACAACACTATGGCGACCGTGAAAGGAACCGAACAGGAGCTCCCTCAGACCCCAGCGGTTAACAGACGTGAGAGATTTTTCTTTTCTTTTTTTTCCCTTTTCGTTCTTCCCTTCTTCCTATCTATCCTCTCAAAAAAGAAGCTTTTTTGAATGAGCTACTTCCTTATTTCAAGGATAGCAAAAGCTAAAATATTTCTCTCTAGTTTTCTTGTATGGTATTTTATGGGAGTTATGATAGATATAGGATCACCATAGTCTTTTCAGTGAAACGCTTTCTGCTTCGCCCCCTCAACAACTAATGCTCCTATCGAGCTCAGGGAATAATGTAGAGAGGCTATAACGTCAATCGTCTTTATTTTCTTGATGATAAAGAAGGCTGGAAGAGAAGAATGTATAAATTAAAAAAAAAAAAAGAGAGAGAGAGAGAGAAAGAAATCATGCCTGCATAGGCTCACATTCGCACATTAGTAGTTGTCTTCTGGTCTTCTCTACCAGAAATGCAACATTTGCTGCATTAATTGAAAGCTCAGACCCTCTTTCTTTAGCTCTTCTTCATCCTGCTATTATTATGCTCACATTTTTCAAACAAAAAGTCCCAGGAAAGCATCTAACATTGTCGCTAATTAGCTCTCCTCCATATTTCTCGATGTGATTTAAGTAATTTGGTGTGATGGGTGCAGCTCCAGAGAAGCGTCAGAGAGTTCCATCGGCCTACAACCGATTCATCAAGTGAGTAGATCAACAACATTACCGATTTCAGAGAACTAGGAGAAAGAAGAGAGAAGAAGAGAAGGAGCTTTCTCTTTAATTCTTGATTCCTTTCCTTCTTCTTTCACACAAAGCTAATGACTAAATCAAAACAAACTTGCGGATCATGGCAGGGATGAAATCCAACGCATCAAAGCTGGCAACCCAGACATCACCCACAGAGAAGCCTTCAGCGCAGCCGCGAAGAATGTAAGCCTTTCTAGTATCAATCATCAACTAGGGTTTCCCTTCTATCATTATACTCTCCATTATTCTCACACAAATCTTTCTTCCTCCATTTTTATATCTTTAGTGGGCCCACTTCCCTCACATCCAATTCGGTCTCTTGCCTGATCAAGGCCTAAAGAAGACCAGTGTCCGGCCGCAGGTAAAGACTTTGAACCAAAAGTCTAAAACAAAAATTTTCTTTTTTCCTTTCTAGGGTTTTGATGTAAGATTTTTACTATATTTATCTCGATTACTTTCTTTGTTAGGAAGGAGAGGACGTGCTTCTCAAGGATGGATTCTACGCGGCCGCGGCAGCGGCTGCAGCCAACATGGGTGTTGCACCGTTCTAGAAGCACTCACTTCTAGAGTTTCCCGTATTGGCCTGGTTGTTAGGGTTTACCCTTACTCTTCTCTTCTTAGACTTACTATGTTGGGGAGAATCTATTAACAGTCTTTATATGGGTCTAGGGTTTCTGTGTTTCTTTCTCGTTTATCTTCTACTTGGGTTTCATGTCTAGTAAAGGGTGGCTGGTGGTGTCGGACAAAAAAAAAATGCATGTGGAAAAGTTGGTATGTTTAAGTCTCTCTCTCTCTTCAAGTGTGTGTTTACTTGTGGACAGCATCTCTTTTAATCTATGAAGTTTCTGTTCTACTGTTGCCACTTGAATTCTCTTGTAATTCTGGGACTTCTGCATGCCTGCACTCTCAGCTTTTTCTTTTTCTTTTTGTTTTGCTTTCTTTTTTAAGAGACTGCCACTCTGTGAATTTGAGAAACTTTGGCTTTTAATATGGTTTCCTTTGATTACTTACGAGTACACGCATCATATTAATGCTTTATTCATTGTGAATCTATCATCTTTCATCCGTAAGATTTTACTGCATGTTTGCACTGTGTAAAACATAGACATTCATATAGATTGAGTAGAAAGCAGTTCCTTCTAAAATTAAAGAAATTAACGGCATGATCAGTTGAAGTACTACAATGATCTGAGCGTATAAAAATATAAAGTGTGTTGACTTGAAAGAAATGTGAACAAGATAATGCATGCAGGGCCTCTTGATGCTTAGGATATATATATATTTCCTGATCAAACTATATGGTATTCTCCGTGTCTCTATGATTCTCGCGTTGGCACGTTGAAAATCTCATCGTTTCTGCTTTTCTTCATTTCAAGATTCAGAAGAACAAGAGCTTTTTTCTTCTAAATTTGTAAGTGTCAATATAATTTTGTTCTAAGATCTAGTTTCCGTTGTACATACAAATGTTCATTAGGATAACTTATTTGGCGTTACTAATCTTAGATCTCTCTTTCAGTACTGGAGCCAAAGTTAGACAAATGGTATAGGATACTTCCGTAATCAATAGCTTCATGAGATTATAGATGAAATCTGCATATCATGCAGCTAGCCAAAAAACCTTGGGGCTCTCAGTGGTCACGATTGTACCAAAATAATGGACTTCTATCGTCACACTGTAGTTTTTAACTACATATTGCTATCTAAGCAACACGCCAAAAAACTTTGGTTAGATAGGCAGACTGATACCATTTTATTTATCGTACAGTTATTGATGCGATATCATGTTCACATTCATTCCTTCATGCAACTGGTCCAAACACTTAGATTCATCAGCAAATCTTTTTCAACTCTATAAAGTGCATGCCAAAATAAGTGTACTTGATGGAGACTCCATCAAGGGTATATTATTTGTCCATAACAAGTCTGCCTGTAGCTGGTACTTAAGATTCAAATGAGTATCTTTGGAAAACGGATATACCAATGCGGTAATGATCTGTTTGCGTTGCAGAAGATTTTTTTTTTCAGAACTTGAGAAAGAGAAACATCTATATGTATAAATATAACAAGCCTCAGAAATCAAAGATTGCATCCCGAGTGGAACTCAATCCATATTACTTTCGTCTTGCCATCCACATTTTTTCTATATAAAGGAAAGATCTAAACAAGGTAGATCTCAATATAAAGTTTCAGCACCCAGAGAGTGGCAGGGATTGCAACAGAAGACAAAGTGCATGCCAAGTAGATCATGCTGTAGATGATTTGAATCATTGGCCTCTTTGATTGATAATTGATATGTCGGAGATCCATGAAGTGACTTTTGATGCAGTATGTGAGATGATGGACTGGAGATGCAAACAAAAAAAATAAATAAATTGCAGGCTAGTCCCACGGGTTGTTTTGATTCATAACATGTGGGACTATATATATATATATATAAGAGCTACGTGGTGATTTGAGAAACAGAATGTTTAATATGTTATCCTAAGGAGGATGTCAGGAAGAAGAAAAGGTTGTGCTTGTGCATAGTGGGAACAAGATAGAAGGGTTCTTTTTTGAAGTTGATGTGCTAAGTCTTGTCAGCTATGGGTTGTTGATGTGATGCATCATGCATCATTGGAGGATATAAATATTATATTTGGACCCACTGTATTAGACAACTATAGTGAGAGAAATGCCATATTTATAACAAAACATACATGTTACAGTAGATTGACACTTTGATGTGGAAATTAGAAAAGATATTGTTATCAATCCAACCATATAATTTGGAGTCCAGGATTCCAGCCAGGCCAAGCACAACATTGCTCTCAACAAAAAGAAAGTCTTTTATATAATTGTCGTTAAGAGCTTTTAAAATATCATAATTACTATTATAGTTTTAGACTTGATTATCATTGTTGCTAAAATCTTTTAATTCTTTCAAACTTACCATTATAGTTACTGTTTTTTTTTTTAAAAGGAAACATATTATTGTTCAACTTGACAAATGTCAACTAAATATCATTCTCCTGAAATATAAACACTAAAGTATTTATCCCTGATCTTTTTAACAAAAATAAGGTTTTATTCGACTATGATATCGTTAACATTATATAGCTCAGAATTTAAGTAATATAAAAGGGGAAATATTAGTCTTTTTTATTTATTCAAATTTAGTTTTAGATATGATTAATTTAATTTATCATATGGGATAATATTTTTGGAAGAGGTCAATAATTTTAATGGCAAATATGATATTTAAAAAATAAGAAATTTTACAAACCACACCCTATATTTTACTTATTTTGTGATTTACAGTCTCTTTAAGGATTTTGTCATCCAACATTTCTTCTTTTTTTTCTATAATTTTTATTGAACACTTTGGGTTAATGCGAACGGTCCTAAAAAAATATATTATGTTATAATATACTAAATATTTTATAAAATATCTAAATTACTTATATTTTTTTTATCATCTCATGCTCTCCCATCTTCCCCCTAGATTGAGGAGGGAAAGAAGTGAAGAAGATGATGGAGTTGTAGAGGTGTGAGAGTATTTTAGTTAACGTCGGTTAGTCAAAATTATATTAATGTGTTAAATAAAAATTATAGAGAGAAAAAAAAGGATTGTGACACAAAATTCTCAAAAATAAAGTGTGAAATAACTAAAATATAGAGTATAATTTGTACAATTTTCTAGAAAAAAAAATATATAATAGCTATCCTATATTTTAAAAAAATAGTGGTAATTATGTAAAAGACCGAAAGAAAGGATACAGGATTACAGGTACAAAGTTACCCTGTCTTTTTTATGACAACAACTAGAATCTAAGTGATTAGCAAACAAATGCAGAGGACAAATGTCTTTTATGACGACAAGGGGACAACTGATGAGCGGATGATCTTGTCCATTAGTGGAACCCACATGATAATTAAATGCTTAAGAGGAGTATTCCTAATTTTTACCACCATTTATGTTTATTACATGCAATTTACTTCTCTGGTAAATTTAACGGGTATTGAAAAAAATTTACCGGGTATACACCTATTCTGATAATAAATATATTTATATATTATAATTGTATATAGATATATGTATACATATGTGTGTGTATGTTACCATCAGAAACAAGCAAGATAACTACTAATTTTTTAAATATTAAAGAATAGGCTTATTCTATTATAAGCCTCCTTATACTGGTAGAGTAAGTAGGGATAGTAATACTAATACATAATTCTCTCTCTTCTCCTATTTTATCTAATATATTTATATTTACTAATTACTATTTTGTTATTATAAAGTCATCACTTCAATCAACTATCATTTTAGTTACTCTCTCTTTCCTGTTTCTTCTTCTCTATCTTTCTCCTCATTTAATCATTATAAAGGATATTTTAGTTATTTGTTAAATTATTAGTTTAATTTTATATCACATCAAATATAATTATTATACATTATACTAGTATACAAATAAATATTAGAATAATTTATATTGGTATAAACTCTCTTATGCTTGTGTAAGAAAATTATAATCCTTATTATAAGTGAACAAGATTAGAATTTTTTTGTTTATATCTAACAATTTCTAGCTATAGAAGATTCCGACAAATTGCGAGAAATTTTACGCGATTTTAAGTTATAATTGTATTTCAAATTTAAGTATCTAACTTTATTTAGACTTTGTTGTAATTGTTAGTCGACTGTTATGAGAACATGAAGACTTAATTATGTTGACAAACTTATACCCTAATTTCAGAATTGTAAATGAAGTTTGATCATTTAGCAACTTATTAAAATATTAGCGGTAATAAATTATCATTAGTTTTGGATGAGAGATCTAATGGTTATAACCTGATCTGAATCACAGGAGAGTTATGTGGTTAAATATGAAGTTCAAGGAGATAAGTTGAAATTAAACCACAGCACATAGGGTGTGGGTGTAAACTGTAGTTTGGCTAACAAATTGTTATTCTCATGTTGTTCAAGTCAAACTAAAAAATTACTTCTCTTGGTTTGCATATGCTATGCAGTACAGAATCAGCAGCTAAAGAGTTTTATTATACAGAGATACACAATATTAGCCACCATATAGCAATGCAGAAAGCTTACAACTTTCTTTAGGTATCCATGGAGTACAATATGCTGCATGGTAGATCTACAGTTTATATTCCATACTATTCTTTGTTTTGCGAAAAGCTTTTGAATTATCGGAAGAACAAATGAAAGCAGATGTTAACAAAGTAAATACAAAGAAATGAAGAGAGAATCTTGCTCAATCAAACAGGTAATAATAGGAAAGCAAGATCTTGTAATGTACCACGAGCCCTAGAAATTTTAGGCAGAAAGAATGGCTGGTATTTCCGCAACCCAAACTGGAAACATATGGGTGGAATTCATGAAAGACACAGCAAATACATAATAACTCATTGACAGCAAACAAGATTCTAGAAGATTTCCAAACCGGAAGTCACTCGACCATGTCATCTTCCTCACTGAACTAGAAACTTTATGTGAATGTGGCCATTGCAACCAAGAACAACATCAATACGACCAACTTCCCAGGTACATAGGTAATTGAAGAAGATGAAGTTCTGTGGTGCGGAGTTTGTTCACTGCATTTTGAAATTGACACAACATAAGCAGCAATCTTAAAGCAGCAAAAGTATAAGAACATTTGCCCAATGAAGCAATTGTATTAGCCTACTAGGAAACATACTTCTGAAACTTTTGTAGGAGACCGCAATACAGCGCATTATCTGGCACAGGCAATTCTGTTTTGTTAGTATCTTCTGGATTTACAACTCTTACGTACACTTCCTGCCCAAGATACCAAGCATCAAGGTTTTCCGCACGCACGTTCCAGATGCCAACATTGTCTAACGAGACCAAGATGGCAGTCCATGCACCCGGGAAGACCTGAACATCATGTAAGCGTTCTAATTAGTATGCCTACAACCAAAAATATCGTCATATATGAGAATAAAACAGCATCGCACTTTTCTTGATAATTTCTTCAGACAGGTATATCCAATTACACACATTGATTTACCAATCTGAAGGATAAGAATTTAACATATCATTTAAAACACAATGTTTACAAACAAAACTGCTGAGCCATTGTTGGCTATTTTGTGAGAGAATCAATTTTTAGTGATTGCCTTCCCCACTCAATAAAGATATTGCAAGAAAAATCAATTAAAGATCAAGAAGTGAATCTAAAGTTGCACGTAATGTCAGGTTTAACAAGGAGTGACTTTGCAGCTACTGGTTAGCCATTCTTAGTGACTCTTGAACAAGCATAAATTGGTTTTAGTCTGGATGAGAATGATGTCATTGCATACTTAAAAGTTTTGCCTAAACCCAGGTAACAAGATCACATTTACTGTAATCATGAAAGAGTCACTATCTGTCATCAAAGCTTTCTAATCTATTGAACATGCATGGAAGGAAAGTCTAAAGCTTGTTACCTGTGTCGTGCTGCGTGCTACACCATCTCCTTTATTGTATGTTCCTCTACTATCCTCTGTCCACTCCCCATAGTCCATTCTGTGATAAAAGTGAATGCATATTAACAGCAAGATAAAAGGAAACATGGATGCATCTAGAATGTGAAACTGATGTGCCATATATACCCGACAACGAAAAATGCGTATCCATCCATATGATAGGACTGAACTTTGGTGTCATTGTTCTGGAATATTATTTCCATGAATCCCCTGTATGTGCCATTGATTACAGATTTTCCAATCTTTGGTGCTCCCTTTAGGGGCCTTGTCGGAAAATCAAGTGTGTATACTCCCTTTAGCTTGTACTGGTCAGCAAGCCTCAAAGGTGTTTCAGGAGGAAAGTATGATATTCCATTCAGCGTAGCTCGACGTTTTCCATTAATAACCACTGGTGGCACATTTTTCAATAAATAAACCTGGCTCACATTGATTGAGGAGTATCTGAAAGATCCTTGAGGATTGGGGCGTGCAGCACCAGCACTCAGATTCCACCTGATTGATGAGCAAGAGCTTTCTCACAATAAGGATGGATAGATAGAGCAACAGAAAAGTCTAACTCCAGATTGTTGATACTATCATTTACATGAACACTAAAACATTTTGTAAACAGCAAATGTAGTCAGAAAACTATTAAGAACACCATGAAAACTAGATGTGTATATATTTCTACACACAAACCTGATAGATCTCGCTTGATTCATTGAGAATGTCTTGTCATAGAAATCTTGGGGAGGATCAGGAAGAGGGCCAGATGCTTTGCCTTTGGAATTGGAGTAGTGCAGAATGGCAACACCGGTAACTCTTCTCCAGATAGACTCATTCACAATCCTCGCACTTGCCACTATATAGTAGTCACTACTTGCATTTTGATCCATAGTAACCAGAAATGAGTATGATTGGCCAACATGAATGTCTAGGTTGGTATAGTTCTGCTGCACGGTGTATGAGCCTTCAGTTTCTACGAGAAGCATGTTATGATTCTGTATTCTGAAATTGAGACTGGTAGATATGCCAACATTGTGTACACGAATACGATACGTTTTGCCTGATCGAAATCCAGGGAGAACAAAAAACACTATAAATACACGATCACTAAGTTCTCGCAAATTAAAAGTTAATCAATAATCTACTCTATAGAAGAATTATTATTATTAGTTTTCACCTGGATGAACATTGATAGTTTCATGCTCGATACCACGCGGAACGAGTGTGTCATTGTATCTGTATGGGCCTTTTCCATTGATCAGCACACCATCTGGCATCCCGAGACTCTTCCCGCCATCCAGCATCTTCCTCAAATCCTACAAACACTAATAACTAACATGAAGCTCGCTCTTTACAACCCCCCCGAATGCATTAAACAAGATTTCCATCTCTTTGTTTTCCAATCGCACTGACCGTGTGATTCTTGCTGTACCAATCACCAATGAACAGAGTGATATCTCCATCGGGCTTCCCGAAGGGCACAGGGATGACGTCCCGGTTGTTGACGATGATCCCGCCATACCCACCAGCTGCTCGCTGAAAGTTCGTGGAGGGGAAGTAGAAGAAACTCCCAATTTGGTCCTTAACTTGGAACTGGTAAGTCCAATTCCAACCAGACGGAATTTGGCAATTGGTACCCAAGACTCCATCTTGCCAAGAATTCTTGCGATGCTGAATTCCGTTCCTGCAACCAAATTAATTGTAGCAGGAAACACTTGAGGAAGGTATGAGCAAGATTTGAAGAGTATATAGTATACCAGGTGATTAGGAGAGGCTCGTCTAAATCGTTCAGGACGTTGACCACTACGTTCCAGTTGGTGGTTATATTGACGATTGGACCCGGGAATTGACCGTTGATACCAATCACCTGCCACCAACAAAGAGAAGGAACATTGTGGGCTTTTATCCCTCTGGGTGTAATTCATCATTAAGTCGTAATCTAGGGCTGAAAACGTAAAATTAACAAGGATACACCGGAAAATTTACTACAAAAAAATGTGACCTGCTGCTTAACGCCAAGAGGGGCGGCGGTGATGTAGGAGACGTCCCAGTCGAAGTAGGCGTAAGGGTCGCCGGCCAAGACGGTGCCTACCAGAGCCGACGCCAGAACCACCGCCACGGCCGCCAATGTCGTCCCCGGACCAAAACGTCTTACCGCCATTGCTCTACAAGCTAATTAGACTCGTTCCTATCGATCGATCGACCCAGAAGAGGTTAGAGGTGGACAAATACAACGGATCTCTCTCTCACTCTCTCTCCCCTCTCGTCTTTTCTGCTACAATCCCATGGAAGTAGCGGATAATAATGACAGGCAAGCAGGCTGGAGAGAGTGAGAGTGAGAGTAATAGAGTAGTCGAGAGTAGTTGCAAGACTAGATCCCAACTGGTTGTCTGGTTGTCTGCCTGTTGATCTGATTAGTTTTCTGTGACCGACTATTGTGCGCCGTTATTAAAACGGTTTTCTGATTATTTATAATAAACTAGTACATTACGTAGCTTCAACGGCAGAATTAGGGAACACTATAAAAGGCCTTAATTAAGCTAATATCCATCGCATAAATATATAGTAAATCTTAGTAAGAGTGAAGCTGCTGATATATGTGCTTATACATTATTGTCATCGAAAACTTCTCCATCGAAATTAACATTGTGATTAATTTTCATAGAATATTTCTGATGGACTATTTTTAAAGTTATCAAAAAAATAAATAACAGCAAAATAGTATGCAACGTATTATGATTAATTAAATTTAACTAATAGAATGACTTCTTTTTTTATAAAGATTTAGGTGACAGTATAATATTTCATAAAAATTTAGTTACACTTGCGTTAAAAAAAATATTTGTTTGTGATGAGTGAGCCCCAATGCGGCAATGCCACGTGAGCTACGCTGTATGGATGGGAGCAAATATGGGCCGAGTTTCTTGTCTTGTTAATGTACGATTCCAGCAATTTGCCAGCAACGCAGTTCCGATCCGATGTGTAGTTTTCCACAACTGGGGCCCATTTGGAAAGCCTAATCATCTCCAGAAATTTAGCTTTCCATAGAGTCTTTCTTTAAAAAAGGTGTTTTGAAGGGAATTTTGAATATTTATTTTCCCTATAACTCCCATATCTCTCTCTTTCTTATTTTAATAAACAAGATAAAATTAAATCTATGCATAATTTCATATAGAATTCTTTAGTTTCAATGACTAGATTTAAAATTTTCTACCGAAATTAATTGTTCCCGGCATAACCCAAAGAGGAGGGCCCGGCCCTACTAGATCGGTTCGTAGGATCGCTGTTTCGTGTTGTGGATAAGTAACAGTGTTGGAGACTGTCTCGCTTTTCAGAGTAGGCACGTGGATCGAATCAATGCCCCCACGGCCCACCAATCAAATGGTCTTGGGCCCTACCAGGTAATAAAATTATAGAATAGAAGCCGAACTCGTGTAACATTTGGTTTTAATGGGCCCAAACTGGTGGAAGTTTTCAGGCTTAATGAGCAGAATGCATGATAGCGTCTATAGGTGCCTTTTATTGGTGAACAACATGATAAATGTGAAGACATGCCGTAAAAGTAACAAGAAAGGTTAAGAAATGGTTTAGAAGACGTAATGATTGTAATTAAGTGGCAACATTCTTCTTTTGAGTGATCTCTATCATGCCAATTTGACCTAGTCAAGGTTAGAACTTTGGATGGATGTGGTTAATATATGGCCCAGAGAAGGCCCATCTAGTGAAAAAAAAGGCCTTTATGTGACTCCAATTACAGAAGTTCATTTGTTTCTACTACTTTGGAGTTTGTGACATTTGCTATAACGAAAATAGAAGGACGACTAAATCACACAGGAAGAAAGTGATGAAACATTAATATATATATTTAGAAAAAAAAAGGCATTTATTAATAAGACAATATTCTTATCAATTAGAAAAGAACACTAAAAGTACATCTACCTCTTCGCCAAAACCTATACATACTCTACAAATTTTGTATTGAGATATGTGTAATGTAACTTAATAACAAGCTCATCAAGAAATGGAACTTGAAAGTGTAACAATGAATTCAAACAACTGGGACTTGCCCTTGGCCGTGAAAACTTAGGACTGGGAATTGAATGGATGTATAAAAGCAGAGTTCATCTCCCAGATCTCGATAGATTTTGCTGTCACTTGAGCACCCGTGGCATTGTTGAATAGGAAAACTCGTGCCGAGCCATAGATTGCTTCAGTTGGATACACACGCGAGGTGATGCACGTCCTCCCACCTTGAGCAAAGCTCTCCACTATAGAATGATCCACCTGCCAAAAAAAATTTAGTTAGAAATGTAAACATTTAGTTCTAAATTTTGGGTTTCTTCTTTTAGCTCACCAATATCCGCAAGAATAAACTTTCGCCGCCGAGCACCGGCACTGTGCTCCCGTACACCCTCTTGACGATGTCATTCGCGAGCGACGACCTGCATCCAGTCCATGCATGCACTATTTTTATGATCACGGATAGATGAGAAGAGAGTGCAGCAAGAGAAAGAGAAAGAATCATGCCTCAGTTCATCCTGGCAAAAGAAAGTGCCAAGGCCACCGTCGGCTCGCCTTGCGACGTAGAAATAGACCGCCGTCTGCTCCGATAAGCCCTTGTCGGCCAAAACCAGCAACCCAAATGGTCCCAAAACGCCCCTACCGGCCGCGCCGCCGCTCGTGCTGCAGTTGTAGCCGACATCAGCCTCGACGGTGCTTGCCAACGCCGACGGGTCGATCTCAAACTCGGCTATGATATCCAACTGCGGCATGTACGCAGATCCAAGCCGTGGTAAGTTACAAACGTACATATGAGATAGATCGAGCTGATTAATAGATTTGGTTTTATTAACTAATAGCTACCTGTGTGGCTTCTTTCAACTCCAAGGGTTCAACTGATCCGGGACGGAGGTTGATGCTGCTGAAATGTTTGCTGCTTAATCTCAAACTCTCCACCTCTTCCACTGGCCATTGGAGTAGATTAGTTCCTGTCTTCTGATCAAACCGGACGGTTCTTGGAATGGTCTGTCATGTAAATGTGTGCATAAATATATAAATAATCTAAGAACTTCGTCGTAAAAATTGGAAGGAATCACATGATCATTGGAGAAAACTATAGAACACAGTGGAGAAGGTTATGGATATGATGAGTTTGGATTTAATAGTGATGGTCCCTAATTAACTAGTTGGTAGTAGTAATAAATCTCTACGTCTTTCCTGCACAAGGAAACGTGGCTGGAATTAATGCGATGGTTGGGAGTTATGTACCATTTGGTGCCATCCACGTGGGAACGGTTGGGATGCAGATACGTGAGTTCATATCTTTTTGGACTTCCACAGTCTCATCCCTACCTTTTTCCTTTGTTTTGGATTTAACCAAAATGTGCGACAACTCTCTCGTGAGGGTTTGTCACAGATTTTGGAATCCAACTAGTCTCTATACAAACTCCTTTTTATTTTCCTCGATAATAAGGGAAGGACTTTAGCTCTCCACCAGTAGAATCACTCAACTGCTTCATATTAGAGTTCAAGATTGTCAGAACTATTGAATCTGATACATTTGTTGAAAAGATAGAAGTGTTATTTTTTAAGTGAAACAAAATTTGACATAAATCTTAAAATTTATTTCGATGGATCAAAAGCTTGACCTATTAAATAAAAGCCTAAAAATTTATATAAATATTTCAATTTTTTTTTTCTCTAGGATTAAAATCTCACATATATACTCAACACTGAGAAAATGAGTTTTCTTATTCCCCTTAAATTAACAGACTTTCTTGTAGAGTCATACTTCCTAACACTACTTTCCAGTCATATATCACCATTAAGTTTCCCATCTTAATCTCTTCATCTTCTGTTC
Source organism: Typha angustifolia (assembly GCF_048772165.1). Classification (NCBI taxonomy): domain Eukaryota; kingdom Viridiplantae; phylum Streptophyta; class Magnoliopsida; order Poales; family Typhaceae; genus Typha; species Typha angustifolia. Next base: position 14,873,292 of record NC_133245.1, on the reverse strand, counting down.
TGGGAATGACATTCATAAAAAAAAATGAAAGAATTGTATATTGTTCAATGTAAGTAAATCGTATTGACTATTTAAAAAAATAAAATAAATGAGTAGTCATTATTTTAAAATAATTAAACCAAAATCATCGTACTTCTGACATTTTGTTTAAAGTAAATTTTTATGTATTACTTATAGTTTCCGAAGCATAAATATATTTTGTAAATTATATTATTTTTTAGATATCTAAAGTTCTTTAGATCTTTAGATATTTAAAAAATTAGTATTTCGATAAGTAATTATTTATACGGTCTATACCACAGGTGCTTATTTTTTAATTTTACACTTTTTTTATTCTTACTAAAAAATTAGTATTGAGAAGCCCCACAAACTATTAGTAAATTAGTATTAAGATAAGTGATTATTTATACGGGCTTATACTAGATAAGCTTATTTTTAATTTTACTATTTTTTATTCTTAACCAAATAATAAAAGCTGATAAAAAGTTTCTTAGGAAGTAAATTTTTTAGAAACTCCCGTTTCCAATACCATTTTACTTTTTCCCAATTCCTACAACCTAAAAAGCCCACGATTAACGTCATGTGGCGAGTTTGACTCTTTTTTTTTTTTGTTGAGTTTGACTTTTTAAATGACGTATACTACTACGTCCATAGCATCTATGTAACGTATAGCTGCCAATAAGTATTAAAAAAAGGATAGCAAATCCGCGAAGAATGCCGGTCTCTCAACATCTAACTAAATATTTAAAAGCGAAGTGGAAGAAAAATACACAAAGAGGGAAGGTGTAATACGCAAAATTACCTGCAGGGATGCCCACCCTTTCCGTATATCCGTCCGCTCGCTATCCGTCTCCCCGGTCCACCCCCACAGCACTCGCCTCTTCTTCACCTGGTCGTAGAAAGTCTTGGACGCGTAGTACTTCCCGTAGTCGTACCTCAGCCCGATCCCCACGTCCGACTCTGCGTCGTCCGGCGTCCACGTGTTCGCCTCCTCCTCGTACCTCCCGATGGCGTAGTAGTCGTGCTTGTCGTCGTCGAGGCTCGCCTTCAGCACGTGCCTCACCCCTTCCCCCGGCCCCGTCGACGTGTCCAGTCCCTCGCCTGACTCGGTCGACACCGGGTAGAAGTCCACGCACTCCCACATCCCGGTCCCGTCCACTTTGTGCAAAACCCCATGGATTAGCTCGTAATTAATGAAGTCCCTCGTCTTGTAGACCAGCGCGATTCCGTCGTGGTCGGGGTTCTTCGACCCAATGGCTATCCTCCACGCGGAGTCCGACTTCACGAACCAAGCGGTGGTTGGGTCGCGGAAATCCTTGAGCCCGATCCCCCGGGGTGGGAGCAGGATCGGGTTGGACTCGGACTTGACCCAACGGAGCAGGAGCGGGTCGTCCGGGTCGGCCGGGGTCGCTAGATTCTGGACCTGGACCGACTCGTTGGTCGAACCGGTGTAGAGCATGACGACTCCGCCGGTCGGGAGGAGGGTGGCCGAGCCGGTCCAGACGCCGTTGAGGTCGTACCAGCGGTCGGGGACCATGGCTAACGGGAGGTAGAGCCAGTGGATGAGGTCACGTGACACAGCGTGTCCCCACGTGATGTTGCCCCAAATTGCGGAGTCCGGGTTGTACTGGTAGAAGAGATGGTACCAACCCTTGTAATACATCGGCCCTAACAAATGACTAGTAAATATGAATTCTAGCTGTAATAATTTTTTCAAAGCGTTAGCAAAATACTAAAAGAACAGGGGGTGAACCGCAAAAGTACTTGAAAGAAAGAAACAGAGAGAGTAGGATTAGCTTACCATCGGGATCTGATCCATAGGATAAGAAGGGAAGCGAAGCCAAAATAGGAATAAGATAAAAAGGAAAAGAAATCAGTGGGATATCCTATCGGAAAAAAAGGTTAATTTAAAAAGGAGAGGCGAGCGAAGGGAGTGGATCAGAACCGTTCATCCAGTTCTTTTGCGGTTGGAAGTGGAACGACGTGCGTTGCCAGACGAGCATGGCGTTGGTCCACGGATACCGCGACGAATCGGCGAGGAGCGGGCCATTGGACTTCTCCGACACCCCCTGGGAGACGCCACGGGAAGCGGCCGCCGGCGTTTCCGTCCCCGTCTCCTTTATGCCCGTTGGGCCACGCGGCGCCACGGCGGCGAGGACCAGCAGTAGCAAGGCGGAGGCGGCGAACGCGAGGTACGTTAATGGAGCCTTGCGTTTAGGAGGAGAAGGAGGAGGAGGAGGGTTGGTTTGAGGAAGAGGGGCGTAGGAGAAGGGGATGAGATGATCAGGGCCGTCCATTACTGTGGGAAGGAAGAACGGACGGGGGGGGGGGGAGAAGGGTAGTATCCTAGGAATTTATGGAGCTTTTATTCTATATAAAGTGTTTCAGAATAAGAATAGAATGGTAAGAGGAAGAGAGAGAGACGTAGATTGCCTGGCTCTCCAAGGTGATAGGGCCATTAAAATTTTTTTTAACCCTTGTCTCTTCCTTCTCTTACGAGGAGGAATGGCCGCACTTAATTCACATAAATAAAGGTTCAAAATACTGATCGTTAAATGCAAATTTCTTTGCATCATATCCTCTCGTTTTAAAAAAGGATATATATATTTTTTTTCTTTTTTTTAAAGCGTTTTGGTGTGGCCTATAAGTAAGTGCAAGTTAAGGAAAGGATAAATGGGGATTAATTAGGAATTTTACATGGATATATAGAAAGGAGTAGTGCAGGTACTCCTTCATAAAAATGGGAGTTGATAGTTAGTTAGGGAAGACAGGAGGAGTTTGTATTGATATTGGCCACTTGTTAGGTGGGACAGTTAGGTACTCTGATAGCCTTGAGTTGGCTCTCTATGATTAGCTATCAATCCAAGTTAGGGCTTTTACATGGATATCCCTCTTTGAAATCCTCCCATTTTTGCATGAGCACGCTTCAAACTTTACTGTTATGATTTTATTAAGTTAATTATAAGGTATCTATATATTCTTTGTTTTTTTAATCTACTAAGTAAGTTATATATGCCTTTTCTTATAAAAAAACTTAGTTAAATTTAACTCATAACATATGAGCTTTCAAGATGAAACACTGATCATGAAAGAATTAATATTTAAAGAGAATATCAACATATGAAAATTAAGTCGGAGCTAACTAAGGAGGATAATTAATCCATGGTTATTGAAAATAGCAAACCACTAACAAATTATACTCTATGGTTCTCAAGAAAATGTTATGCGTGATGGAATTAAAGAGAATAAATTAACACAACTATTTTCCACATCAAATGGCTTAGTTGTCAACATTGCACTCCATTTGACGTAGAAAACACTATTGCAGCCCAAGAAAATGCCATCCTCTAATGCAATAATATTCAACAACTTGCTAGTTTCTAAATACTTTTCCAGGGTGGATCCTCATATATCTTGTCACAGAATGTAACGTGGAGGTCTCTCTTCCATGTCCTTGTTCAAGAGCTAGCAAGTAGTCTTTTATAATTGGATGAGGTTATCAGTTGTGTCCACAGGATCGATCATGGATTAATCACCTAACAATCTCGCATTTATCACGTGCACCTACTCTCCTCTTGATGATTAAATTAAGCAAATGACTTGCAGATGTATTAGGGTTAGCAATTAATTAATCTATCAAATCAAAAAAGATCTTACTCAGAAACCGTGATATTGTTTACGTTGTTCACACTCCTAATTCGTTGACAAATGGATTAAAATATACTTATATTTAATGCAGAAGTCTGAAGTCTTCAACGTTAAATATGGGGAAGTACTTCAACTCTCATCTATGGCCGAAAAATAAATAAATAAATAAAGGGAAACATATATATTATATTCTTTGTTGTTAGGTTAAGTTCTAAAGTGTGTTTATGAATTTCTTAATTATATCGCTTAACCCCCTTCTAGTTGATCTATGTGCAGTCGTTTGTTTTTCCTTCTAAAATTAGCAGCCAAATATAATTTCTGTTAATATTATTATAACCATTATACCTTTTTATATTGTCTATTGTTAGAATATTCACAATTTTAAAGTGTACAAGTGATCCACAAAGATTGAGACTAAGAAGCACGAGATAAAAAATATATATATATATTTCTCTATTAGAGAGGATTAAATTATGCAAACGATAGTTTATAAAGCCACTCTTAATTTTGGTCTAACTGCACTGCAGCGATATAAACTGTATTTTTTCTATGTAAATAAATATACATCAACTCAGCCTGCATAAAGCTTATTATTAGTGCATCCATTTAGAAACAGTGGACAAAAGCTACTAATTTATTGGTTAGGTTTCATTCCATATATATAGCTTCTTAAATATTGATACCTTCATTCAACTACCGAGCATATAATGCCGCAGAGGTTGGAGATGAAGGGCCTTTCCGGAAAAGTACATAATAAGAACAATATACTATGCATTGTTCTCATAGGAACAATATCCTTGAAATAAGAAATATATATATATATATATATATATTATTTTCATTGATTGAAAACAAAATTATGCTATGCATGATTGAAAATTTCCATCTCATTGACGATGACAGCCCGAGTGGCACTGCTAGGAGAGGAAGAAATGCATGTCGGTTAGCGTTATTATTGGCGGTCCAACTCAGGATATCAATTATTAAAATTAGCCATCAATAGCGAATGAAATGTAGCCTTCGCTCGTCGGTCCCCTCTCTGAGTAAGAAACACCAATCACATACTTATGGATCCTAATTTAGTTGTTGTATTCACATAAATGAGACCATGGAACATAGCGACCAATCAAATGGAACTTAGCAACTGCCTCTTTCTTAATTGGCCAAGATTCTAATTTAATTTAATGAGGGTGGAAAATAAATGAGTTAATCTATCACTCTCTATTATTTTATATTTTAGAGAAGATATGATCGTTCCTTTTGTTGGGCCATATACAAGTCATGAGCGTCGATTAAATGGGCTGGATATTACTTTGGCAGGCCACAATCAGGTGTGTTTGTTGGCATGCCTCTGCCTTGTATATGTTAGGAGTTGTGCACTTAAAAAAGAAGAAGAAGAATAGTGATATACTTACAAACTCTTTTTAAATATTCTACAAATAAGATAACATGACATTTTTATTACTGATCACATGCCACATATATTACAATTAAAGAATTTTAATTTTCTTATAGATTCATCTAGTGTTTTGATTAGGGTTTTTTTTTATATAGATAATGAGTAGGCTCATAGGCTGTTAATCTAGCTCTTTATTAACAAATAATTCGTGTCGGGTTCAAAATAGTGTTCAAGATTTGACTAGTTTGTTTAATAAATAGGTCTGATACGAACCAACATTTGTCAACATTTGAGCTGGGAATATAGATGAGCTGAACAGAAGCAATACTTAGCTTGTTTGTAAATATATATTTAGAACAAGCGCTATGTATTCTAGCTGTTAAATTGAGATTTAGTAAGGGTTGGATATTTAGTTCCAAAACTTTACTAGCCTAACCATAGCCAATTGAGTTGAGCTCTAAATGAGCTTGACTTAGGTCGCCAAGCTAAACATGCTGGCTCATATTCTTTTCCAACTAAACACAAGCAAGGACTTCAACTTAACTCATGTTCAAGTTCTTATGTTTAATTCTAAATTAAACAAGAGAAATGCTTAGCACACTCATGCTTGCCTTGTTGACACCTCCATTTCTAAGGGTGCCATTAGGAATATTTATTTATCATGTAAGGTTCAAGATTGATCACTAATGGACCTCCATACACCAGCCCTAGCTCAGCTAGAGTTTGGCGCAAGGGAGATATCTCTTTCGTCTTCCCTCTCTTTTCTTCCTCTATAAAGGTCGAATTTCCTTCTCTACTCACTTGTGCTCTCTGTCGCCGATCCTCGCTACTGCCACACCTCTTCCTTATCAATGCCAACGTCTGCAGCTTGCCACCACTCTCCTCCTTCTCATCTCTTGATGCTATCATTCTTCACTCATCGTCATTGGCGCTCTCCTCCCTTTACCCCCACGTCTCATCCACCCTTGCTTTCTTCTCCGCCCCCCTCAACTGCTGCCTTACTTTGGTGGGCCCTTGTCGGTGCTAATGCTGTAGTTCATCCCCTCCATACTAGCCCTTGCTCGTGAGGATGCCTATCTGCAGCTTGGTCATGTTCCCTTAATGATGTAGCTTTGTCCCCTCGCCTCAGAGCAATGGCTGCTGAAGCCATGTTTTGGCCTATCTAGATTTATTCCCCGTCTTAGAATCAACTTGAGCCCTACTACCACCAACTTGTCCTTTCTCTGCTGCTTGCCCTTTAGTTACTTCGAGGTCATTGGATTGGGTGTCTCCATTTTTATCGAGCTATGCTTTATCTGTGTGGGCTTGCGGTTCCAATGGAATATTTGTCAAAACTATGCTTGTTGTGAGTTTTCTTGTGTATGCGAGAGACTATACCTGTTATGGAGTTGCTTTGGCCTAGCATGCTTCTCCTTATCTCTTTTGTATTGCATGTTTATTTTTTGAGGTCTTATAATGTCGACTAATGCCGTAGGACGCTGAATTGTTTCTGACTACCTCTCAAACCTTTTGATGCTTCAATTTATGGTGTTGTTAGTGTTTGGCCATGCAAGAGGCTTGTTTCCAAGGTAATTGTAGTCAATTTTCTCTGCTTCTTTCTAAGAATGCTTGTGTTAATCTCTATGCTTAATATTATGTTACATAGTTGGTCAGTCTATATGTCAACTTAGTGTAAGACTTGTTAAAGGGTCGATGCCTTATTTTCCTCCTCATCTAACTATATGTTGTAGTTTGTGAGACATGGGTAAGTATAGTTTGGTCCTGTGTTGTTCCCAACACAGTGGACATGGGCAATCACATGCTAGCTAGCCAAACAAAATTAACATAACTTCAGGTGGACTCTGTAATTTAATTATATAGCTAGAAAATTACCAACTTAAGAATTAATGCACGGCAATGAATATCTAAAATTCGTACACAGAATATACTGCATCTTATGATTCTTATTCTATATCATTCATTCTATTACCCTGCACAAATCGATACACATATAACTCGATCAGATCGAAATCGGCCATTTGGAATCTAAACCCACCTCATTAAAGTGCACCATCGTTCATATCAATATAAGCATAAATACTTTTAAAGAGCTAGCATGGATACAGCATTCAACATCTCCTCATTGACGTGCACCATCCTATACCTCCCCTCGTCGGCGGCGTCGACGGCCCGCATGTGGATCAACCGGAGGGTTCTCCCCCACCTCCCGTTCCTTTGCCTTGTCGTGCTGTCGTCGAAGACGATGCGGTTGAGCCGGAAGAGGAAGAGGCGAACGGCTAAGGCTGCGTCGGCCCACGACGAGGGGAGCCGGGTGGCAAAGGGTACTTTTAGGGCGAAGGGGCAGAGCAAGGCTATCAGAAGCTTCCAGTTACTGTGGCCGGCGCCGCGTGTGAGGAGCTTTAGCTTGGCCATGACCACCATGTGCACCGCCATGGCTGGGTTGATGAAGAATTAGCGCACGCACTAAGTTTCTATTCTTATTGGGTTATGCTTCTTCCCTCACTCCCTCTTGGGAGAGAGAGAGAGAGGTGATGGAGTGAAGAGGTCGAGGTAATGGGCTTGGGATGAAGATATCGGAGTCGAAGATCTATGGTGTGGATTTTTATCTTCGGATAGTTACCGTGACGTGCATGGTTCTGCAAATAAACGTGGGACCTACGGATTTGGCGAATGGGAAGTCGACACGGCACCATAAGGACATGGGATTCCATTCCAGGACTACAGGCTTGGCAAGAGCTGCTGGCTTTGGGATACGGAGGCGGTGGGGCCGGCGGGGTTCGGCAGCGAGCGAGGAGCGGCTTCGCGGAAGCTTCTCCTCGGCGAGAAAAAAGTGCCAGCACGATGTTGGTGCTGCGATAGCAGGATGGCGACGTACGTGAATTAGGATCTCGAGGTACAGCTACGGGACGAAGCCTAGGCAATCAGAATTTACTGCCAGGTGGCCAAATAATAATACGATATATTTACTATTATTCCGAGGAGAAATTAAAGTATTTTTTTTAAATTACGAAAAGAGAGGGGTTTTTGTAATTTAATTATATATATATTTTTTGTCATTTGCAATGAGTTACTCTAGTCTGGGTCACATATGTAAATTACATGCATTCTATTATAATAATTTTTTTTATAAAAAATATATATATACTTAAGTAAAATATAATTAAATTACAAAAGCTCTATGAAAGAGAATAATATTTAAAATAAATTTTGAATTAAGGGAAACCAAATATTAGAGTTTTTTTTTGAATCAAACTAACCACCTTCTAAAAATAGACCACATCCTAGATTTAATGTCAAAAGGGTTTATTTTACTATGATTGTTAGTAAAATGCTGATAAATTCAACATCGTATTTTTTTAAAGTAAAATATTGATTTTATTAATATTTTTATTAAAATAAAAATACTGAATATTTCAACGCTTTATTAGGGACAAAGAATTCTATCTTTTCTATATGAAACTTTAAATAATTAAGCGCCGTATTATTAAAATTGCTAAATTATTTAGCATCTCACTAGTGTGTTGAACTACTTAGTTTCTGTCATAACTTTTTACTAATGGTTAATTTTATATGACATGTTATTGTAGAAATAAAAAGGAGAAACAAATGTAATAATTTTGTTTGAATCTTAAACCGGCCTCAAATGAAAAATATATAAAAATATATAGAAAAAATTTATAGCATCATAATTTTGTGCTCCATAATTAGTTTTTGTTATAAAATATGTTGTTTTAAAAATATGAAAAAGATATACGTGTTAGAATGATGTAGTTATTCCACGCATAGGATTGCTCTTAGAATATTAAAAAGAAAGAGAAGATGATAGCTCCTCCAAATTCGAATTTCAAAATTTGTCCATTTTTTGCTAATAAAAGAATACTAAACTTTTCAACACACTGAATTCGTTTTCTAAGAAGAACATTTCGGCGTTTTCAATTGAAAGTAAAATATTTATAAGTTTAGTGTTTTACTGATAGCTATAAAATAATTATACTAATTCTTTTTTAAGTTTGAGTGTTATCTATGGATCTATCTCGAGAAATAAAGTTTGAAATTATTTTTATTTAACTTAGCACTCCGGCCGAGACGGATCCGGGTTCGGGCCCAAAACCGGGCTGGGCCGGTTTTTGAGTGGGATGTTTGGGTTGATCGAACGGCCCATGGACTGCTGAGGCCCATTTGCATAGCTCGGCCCAGTTTGTATTTAAAGATTCCAAACCCGTCTATCTTAGCGGTTATTTCCGATTCTACCCTCCGCGCTCTAACCTTCCCTTCTCCCACTAAACCCTCGCCCTAGAGGCTAAACCCGTGCAAACTCCGCTTCTCCTTCTCAGCTCCCATTTCCTCCTACCGTTCGAGTCCACTTCCAAGAAGCCGACCCAAGAATAGGGGGTTCGAGAGAGATGAAGGAAGCGGAGGCGCCGGAGAGGGATATCTACGCCCTCCTCCACCTCTCCCCCGATGCCTCGGACGAGGAAATCCGGAAGGCCTACCGTCAATGGGCGCAAGTCTACCACCCGGACAAGTACCAGGATGCCCAGGTGACCTTCGGCGAACCCTAGTCGTTTCTTTGGCGTGATTGGTCTCTGATGTGGTTCGTGAGTTCTCAATTTTGGAGGATTGATGCCTCGTGGATATCTGTGGAATGAAATTTGGATAAATCAAAATCTTTAATTCAAACCTGAGTTATATTCACGAGAAAGTAGGCAATTTGATTTTTAGTTCATGGTTGAGATTGCCTTCGAGTGACTCATCCAGCTTGCTATAATACTACTAATTATTATGCACAATGGCCACGTCTTAGTTTGTTATTCTGTTATTTGTTTTTAGGGCTTGGGTGAAAAAGAGGGGGTGGGGTGGGCAGGGGAGAGGAAGCGTATGCTAGTGCAATCGATAGACACCCTCTAAATTTGGGAGGGCGACATCTTTGGATTACACTAGCCCCTGGCCCCACTTGGTGATATCAAGTTAGTTAAAATAGCATGGCAAACGGGAATTTCTTACTGGTTCACAGTTTCAAGGATGTAAAGCAAGTTTTGACGACATCTTTTATGAAGATAGTGCTCAACTGCTAGTCATGTTGAACAACTCTCCTGAAAATCTCCCAATATAATCTTTATATTTCTTCACTTGTCGCTTATTGAAATAACCAAACACTTTCATATAGTAAGAAGATGTTTCTCCATCTGTTGCATATTGTTTGAGGATATATATTTAATCCACAAAAGAGATCATGGGAAATTTATATTTAAGTTTCTTTTATTTCCATTAGAAAAAAGTTGAAGCTTCTCTAAGGTGATCTTGCTTCTTACTTCAATGAAGGTTATATAATAACTAGCCCAATAACTTTTTTAACTGTTAATCATTGGTATCTACAAGTAATATCAAGCATTTGTTTAATTTTGAATACTGACAAATTTTTAAAGTTAATATTTTGAGTTTTGACAGACCAGTCATTAGAAAGTTCATATTCATGTAGAAGGATTTATACTCAATCTTGAGGTTCAAATTGATTTTAGTTAGATTTACACTGAATACAGTATATCAGTTTTGAATGTTCTAATATATTGCCTTCTGACATTGCTCAATGATGCTTTACCATTTGTTCTGCAGAGGAATTATTTACTCTGTATTTCTTTTATCAGATGAAAGATGTAGCCACGGAAAATTTTCAACGAATTCGTGATGCATACGAAATTTTAACAGATGCGCACAAAAGACAGATCTATGATATTTATGGAATGGAAGGCTTGACTTCGGGCTTGGAGCTTGGCTCAAAGCTGAACAAACCAGAGGATATTAAGGAAGAATTGGAAAGATTGAAACGCCGCAAAGAAGAGGAGAAATTGTTTGCCCATGCTCGGTCCACTAGTTCATTTCTTGCTAATTTATCTTTGCCACAATATCTGGATGGTGGGAGCATTATGACAGGGTACTGCATGTCATCTAGATGGTTATTATGTCTTTCTTTATCTGGTGAACATTACTTACAGATTTTTCTTTTCTTCTTTTGCTGACGTAGTTGTTTTATAGGTTAGTACTAATTTAAGTAGCAAAAATTTGCCTTAGTTCATTTAATGGTGATAGTTCCTTTCATTAGTTGGAAACTGTTTCTTACAACTTGCATTGGTTCTATATATTTCCAGATTATTAGTCTTCTGGACTTCCAGTGCCTAAATTTGCATTGGTATTCTTTTCAGTAGTTTCATTCTCATGACTCATGTCAATGCCCAAACATCAGATAAGTTGCCCTATAAATGAGTATCCCTTAGTAACTCAAGTTGCCAACTTGTCAATCAAGAAGTTCTATGCTCATCAATTTTATTAGCACTTCTCTTTTATTTTCTAAACTATTGATGAAGCTATATTAGGAATAATGGAGCTTTCTTCTTCTTGAAATTATAATGCTGCAACTTCTGGACATGATATTAAGCAATTGATGATTCTATATCTGAAATGAAAGTACTACTGAACACAAGTTTTTATTAAATTTTTTATATCATTTGCTATTTTATAGAAAAAGTTCATCTTTCTTGGCTGCTAGTTGGGGCGCATCTCTTTCTTGCATCCTATCTAGGGGTGAAAACGGATCGGATAGTGCTCAACCCATATCCGGATCCGTATTTTTAGTTCGGATACGGATTCGGATATTTGACGGATAGCAAAATTTAAAACCATATCCTAATTAAACGGATACGGATAATTTTCGGATAACGGATCGGATCTTAAACGGATATTGATTAAATTTAAAATAATTATAATATTTTATTTAAATATAATTAACATAAAATTATTAAGAATTTTACAATAAATAAATTTTTTTATGTCAAATATATAAAATTAGAGAAATTAATCTCTATAAATAATATATAATGTATTATTATTAATAATATTAATACTTACTATTTAAATAAGCAAACTATAAAAACTGTAAATCATTTAAAAAAATATGCCGGTAAACGGATATCCGATATCCGTATCCGAATCCGAAAAATTTATCCGACCCGTATCCGAATTTTTTTCAAAAATTCTATCCGTATCTGAATCCGAATCCGAGTCGGATAGAAATTTTTTATCCGAATCTGAGTCGGATAGAAATTTTTTATCCGAATCTGATCCGATTCGGGTCGGATAGTGGGTCGGGTCGGAGTTAATTCGACCTGTTTTCACCCCTAATCCTATCTCAATACCTCATCCAACTATCTTTTCTTGACTTTGTTATACCAAGTATTATTTTCTTTCTTTCTTTTTTCCAAAATATTACCCTGACAATCTTTTCCAGTTGATTTTTAGTGCATAGATTAATTAATCATCATATCAACGTGTGTATGTATTTATGCTTTTCTCATAAGTATCTGATAGTGCTTGTTAATCCATTTCTCTAATTAATTGCTAAAATTATGGTGGAAAATGACAGAATGGCAATGTCTAGTGAAGTTCGGTCGCAGATATCCAAGCGCGACGCAGTTGCAGCTGTTGGCAATTTGATTGTTAATGGTAAATCTGGAACTGGTGCTGCAACAGCTTTTCTTCGACACCAGATATCACCAGTTGCTTCAATGGAGTTCATGGCAACGGCTGGTCTGCGTGCTCTTGTTGGCTTCCAAACATCTCGGTATTAATTTCTTAAGATTAAGCTGTACTCTACAGTCTACATGTTTATTTATTGACTTTTGTTTCATAAACAACTCATATAAGTACTATAATTTTGTCATTATGCCATTTTGTTCAGTCATGTTTCACTTCATTCAACAGCGACAACTGGCGTGGCCATTTCTTTGCGAGACGGATCAGTCAATCTGTCCAACACCTGGACTCGCCAACTATCTGAAGATACTGTCGGTAATGTATGTTGTCTTCTTTCCTTTTTCTTAAATTTTTATTTGTTTGTTATACATTGCTTCTTGTATATCCTTTTTATATATCAAAGTTCTATTATTGTCTGTTGATTCTAAAATGCTTTGACATTTCGTTTTCCTCTATGTATACTTAATTTACTTGGTGTAAATTTTGCAAGCATTTGTCCAACACCTCTGTACTCTTCTCTTTCTATATCTGGATGTTACTTTTTTTCTCTTTTTCTTGATGTTATGAGTTGATGCAGCCAGCATGATCATCTGGTTCTTTATTTCCTTTGTATTTATGAGGATTGAGTATCTTTTCCTTATGTTCTGTTTAGATACAACTTGTTTTAGGAGCAGAATCAAATATCTCAGTTGGGTGGCAAAAGAAAGATGAAAAGACTTCTGCTGCTGGAGAAGTGAAGGTATTTAATCCTTCTGTGAACATGGGCATATATTTTACTAATATAAATAAACAACTATTAGAAACTGATCAGATGTTAGAATTTAGAAACTGATCAGATTCACTTTCCGATCTCTAGAAATCAATTATTTGTTTTAAATTTAATCTTTGGGAAACTTCTTTTATCAAGCTAAAGCTTATTCGTTTGCTTCTTATATCCTCTTTTACAAACCATCAGGCTCTTGTTGGAGTTTAGCTATGTTGGCTTAACCTCTTTTATCTTAAATATGGATACAATATTCTTTCTTTTTTCTTTTTTCACACCTCGTAATTTTTTAATGCATTGGACAAGGGGCCATGTATATGTGAATTGTGAGTTATTAGTTCTCCATATCCAGTTCATCCAATTACATCTCATTCTTGGTTTTCTGATATATGGGAGTTAACATGTAGGACAGCCTTTATTGGTGCATGTCCTGTATTTGTTGCCTTTAGCATGTAATCTTCAGCACAAATTGTTTCTATTAGGTCTTCTGTGGTTTGTTGAGCTTTGGCAGGTTGTAGATTTGCTTAAAAGTTTTTGCTGGACTTCTCAGTCTTGGAAGTTTCTATCATTTGCAGTTTGGATCAAGTTCTTTTGGGGCCTCAGCTCATTATATTCACCATTTCTCTGCAAAATCTCATGGCCGTGTTGCTGGTAGGATTGGAAGGTATATGCTATGTTCGATATTGTTCTGTTCTATTCTGTTCTTTCTACTATTTGTTCTATCCTCTTTTGTCTTAGATGTATGAAAACTGAATGTTGTTAAATTCATCCTATACTTCTTTCCATTATGTATATTGTAGACTCAACTCTTTTCTATCCTTTCGTTCTTAATAAAGGGGATGATATCCCTTGGTGGATCCCTCTGTTATTGTTTAATCTCCTTCATTTTCATAATGATTGTGCCAATTTCTTTCACACTTCCCTTTTCCTCAATTTCTTTCAGTTTCTTAGTTAAAATAGGAAATGATACTCTGGCTAATAGTAGATACAATTGATAACAAGAGAATATTGAAGGTTTGAGCATATGGCATTTCTCAAATGCTATTATGCTAATATGCTACTCAAGGAGGCTTGATCACATGATTTATTTCTTCCATGTAACTATTTACTCTCTAACAAACAGTGTACAATGAATCAGGTCATTTTTTTCTATTTTCCCTCCTATTCAATTGATTTTATATCCTTATAATTGAATTGAATTTTTCTACTAAAGCACTATCCATTCTCTGTTGGACATATGTATCATCTTGTTGTTTATAAAGTATTTCCCAGTTACTGCTCCCCCAAGGGGTTTGACTATCCATATATCTAATCAATTTTATTCTATCTTTTTTGGTGCTGATCGATCTTGACCTTTTCTTTTCAGCAACACTTCTAATATCATGACACTGAAACATGTGCTTGTTTCATGATTACTTGTTCTTCTCGATATCCTCAGGCACTGGACAGCGTTAGCTGTGAACTATTATCTGACTCACCAATATGAGTTCCTGACTTGTTGAAATGAACCTTTGCAGCACTGCTCTTGAGTTTGAAATCGGCGGTGGAAGACGAATATCTGATTTTAGCATGATACGGATGCTCTACACTATAGGAATTCAGGTGACTAATCATGTTCAGTTTTTAACCTTTTCCTCATTTTGATGTCTCTACTCTCCAGTGCTTATTCTGCTTCTACTTGTCTTGCTTCTGCTTAAAAATGAGTCAATCATGTGAATCATTGTTATATCCATATTTTACATCTCTGAAGTGTAATTTTTTATGCGGAAGTGGATGGACATTCCAATTATTTTATGACTAAAAATAGGGGTTTTGCGTACCACTGTCCCAGGTTATGCTACAGCTTAACGTGCCAGTTGGCATGGTAATTTGCCAGTTCTTTGTGCTACAAATATGAGGTTCTCAGATTTTTCATTGTAGAGCTGTAGGCTTGTTGATCATCTCCAATGCAAGTTCTGGTATAAGACATTAACAGTTAATTCTTAGTAGACAAGCTTGATTGTATGTTCACTTGAGATGAAGCAATATCTCACTGTGTGGAGCTCTCTCACTAGTGGAGCTTCTGTACCCTCTTTTATCAATCTTGTTTTCTATATCAGCATGCTATTGGCATGACATGAGTCCACATGGTTCTTAATTTTACCTGCCCTACCAGAGGTGTGATCCTTGCCCGATTGTTTCCTTACGAGGCCGTAATAAAGTATGATTTGTTATTCTTCTCACTACTCATGAGTTTACTACGGCACATATCACTAAGCCATAAATTACTATAAACATTCTATACCAATGGATACAAATATGAGTGACCTCGGGTTCTGCAACATATGGCCATTACTCTGCCCACCATCATGAACATGTTTCTTTTATCAACATGCAGTGGCACAGCATGAGTCTGCTCTGTTGTTATTTGCCTGCTATGCTAGTGAGTGTGAATCCTTGCTTCGGTTTCCCAATAAGGTCGTAATCAAGGATGATGAGTCAAATTATTGTCCTCATGAGTTTATTGTTGGATCCCTCATTAAGCCATAAATTAGTAGGAAACATGATATGTCAGTTGAAACAAATCTGAAGGTATTCAATTTTTCTATAATGAAATGATATCTGCTACTTCTGAGGACAATAGGTCTTGTTATTTATCTGCCTCATTTTTCAGTTCTATGATTATATTGCTTTGTTTAATTCGTTTTCTTTGTCTTATATATTTTCAATGTTTGAGATTATGTTTCTAACTGCATGAGAATATATGATTTGAGAAAAGCCCTTTGACCCACTGGTGGTCAGGAGTCACTAGTCTGAGACTGACCAGATCTTGATCAGATAACATTGGGACATTGGGAGCATTTAAATCTTCATTGTTAAAGAAACATGGTTAGGAAGTTGGAAGTAATATGATATTTTGGTCAACTTGTTTTACTCCAGTGAAAATTCTCTATTGCTATAATCTGCAATTTCTGCAGTATTGAGCTAGTTTCATAAAGTGCAGTAAAACCTCATCTATATTGTCAACTGTTAGAAGAGTTGGCATCTGCACTGTTGTATTTGTTGCTCAATGCTTTTAAAGTAATTTAATAATGATTTTTTTTGTAGGGTATCTCTTGGAAGTTTGAGTTACATCGTGCAGGTCAAAAGTTAGTAATTCCAGTAAGTTGAATCTTATGCTTCTCATGGCTGCAGTCACTAATTCTGTCTTTGTATTTTAGATGTAATAAATATTTAACTTCATTTTAATAAATAAGATATTTATGTTTTACCTTTTCACTTTATGTTGTATGTAATATTGGTTGAAATGCAGAATGGCATTTCTATTATATTTTTCCAAATGCAGTCTAATAGTCATATTATGTTTGTTTAATGTTCTTTTTGACATCCATGATATAGAAGAGTAGCTGATTCAGAACTGGACTGCTTTGTTGGTCTCTCAGTTATTACTTTCCCTAGTGCATTCTGTGTCATTTTTCTTCCTTTTCCTACCGTTTTGCTCCAAAAGGCAAAATATGTCTTTCACAATATGTGTTGTCATTACACTATTGCTAGTTGTATGAGCATGAAGAGGCAAGCTGATGCTTAGTGGAAATATTTGAGAGGGGGCAATTCACTTGAAATGTCTTTGCTGAAAATATATGCCATAAAAAATGCATCAGATTACCAGATATTTATGTTAAAACTTTTTGTATGGTCTTTTATTTACCAAGAAACTTTTGGAGCACATGTGCCTTCTGGATAATAGATGGTCCACTAATCTAAGATTATCAAATCAAGGGATAAAATAACAAGACGGTTAAACGAGACTGATGGTCTAACTGGCTAACCTTGTGAAGTGACCCAATGAGGATTTTATTTATGTTCACCGAGATTGTTCTTTGATTCCATTGAAGAAGTGAGCTTTTATATTCCAATGCTGTCATTGTACTTCTCTTTCTTGGTGATGGATGGATATGGTTTGCAACATTCATGTTTCTTCTTAATAATATGTAATGCTTAAGTATGCATAGTGAATAATATAGTGGAGAGTTTCCTTGAACTGATTCTGTCTCGCAATGTTACGAGCATCCAGAAGCTTTGTATCGTTGTAGATTGATCATTGGGAGAAGTGTTTAGTAATGCATCACACACACTACAATTCAAATTTTGAAGTTAATGCAGACTTTGTGGGTTTTCCTTTTGCACAATGACTGAGTAATAATCCACTCTCTGTGGCTGGCGTTATTTCTAAGATCGGAGCTTTGGAAAGATCAGTGGCTGTTGCTTTCTATATCAAGATGTCAATCTTAATTATTCAAATTTGCTACCTCATCATATTCTGTCTCTTATTGTTGTTTCATCTCTTTATCTCCATTTCAAAATTGTGCAGGTCTTGCTTTCAAGTGAGATAAATGCAATAGTCGCAAGCAGTGCGTTGCTGATCCCTTCATCACTTTATTTTCTGCTTAAGGTTCCATATTTTTTCCTCTGATATGCTTTTCCCTTTTTTCCCTTCAATTTCATCTTTCATGGAAGCATGATAAAGTTGCTGATTCCTTCATCACTTTATTTTCTTTTTTTTTTCGTTCAGTTTCATTTTTCACTGGAAGCATGATAAAGTTAAAACATTCCAGAGTCCTTGGTGGGTCATTTAGGTTGCATATATTTTCAGATTTTTTTTAGCCCTATTGTTTGAAGAGTTGTTTAAATGAACAGTTAATAATTCTTTCAGTTCAACATTTTAAAATAATGTAGAGTATCTCCAGGGAAAAGTTCTTGAGTTTAAAGTACAGATATTATTGAGTCGGTGATGATCGTCTATCACTTACTGAAAATGCAGAATTTAGCTGGACCATAACTAAAATTATGTCCGTTTACATTGTCTAGCTTGGTCTCTGTTGAAAAGTGATCCGATCTCTAGTTGAAAAATACATTCTCTTGTCTAGGGGAGTATCAAGTATCAACTAGATATGAAAAACTGTATCCTTGTATAGGGGGAGATCATATGTTCAGACTTTAGCAAACAGTATTTTTTCCCTTAACAAATGAAAAAGAAAAGCAACGCATTGTTGAAATTGAAAGTTTAATTGACTTATAAAAATGGAAAAGAAAGGTATAATATATTACCACTATACAGAATAACATGAACTTCTGGAGTTTTGCGTAGATTCCTGTAGAATCTAGCAGGAGTTACTTGAGGTTGAAAGAGTTATGCATTGAAATAATTTATTCAAGAAACAAACTTAGAAGAATATCATGAACTAGAGAAGTGCAAAAGAAAGTGCAAGCAGCCAAAAGAGAAACTAAGATAGCTTGGTGCTATAATTAATGCTTATGGTACCTTCTATTACAAGTTAGATAATAAAGTTCAAGAGAAAGGGAGAGTAGGCTTAGTTGAGGATCAAAGGGTTTATAAAGATGCTATAAGGTAAATTGGATAGGATTGAAAAAATGGCGAACTACTTATTGAAGTGATATAGGAATGTAAGACAAGTTAGGGACATCCTATGATTTAATGGTGAGCCTACTATGCTAAGGAGAAGAATATGATAGTTTATAATTCATGACGCACTCCAGGTTAAAATGCATGGTATAAGTATATCAATCTTAGCATTATGAGAGAGTGAGTTGTATAACAAAACCTCCTTATGGTTTTGCAGATATTTTGGATTTAAGAAACTTGATCTAATGGTTTTGACTTTTAAGCAAATATTGATGGATTAATATTGATCTATGAATAAACATCAGTAGTTGAGATTTATAGCTGATGCCAAAAGCTGACGAATGTGAAAAGTTTCCCTCTTTTTTATAGTAAATTTTCATTTGTATATTGTTATAAATATCATTTAAACTGTATAGCAATGCCATTTCATTGTGCCATATAGTACTTCAATTTTTTTTTTCTAGTATGTCCCTTTCCAAACATTGATGAGAAATCACAGAAAGCTTATATGTTATATAAATGGGTTTTTTGGAGTGTGAAGATTTTAGTTCCTTAAGGAGATGATGGCAGCCTTTACGGTAGACACATGAATACTCTTATCCATCTAGCTAGGATCTGTTTACTTTTACCAAAGATGTAAATTCTGCTTTGTTGTTCTTTCTCTCAACAATAAAAAATGCTTTGTTGTTCTTGCAGACATACTTAGTTCAACCTTACTACCGTAGGAGGGAAAGGAGGAAATCTCAAAAGAAGATGAAGAACTTATCAGTCCAGGTAGATCAGATGTTCCTTATATTCTTATCTTTTCTGTTGGTTTCTATTTTGTGGGAATATAGAACTATTTCTGTATCATCTGACTTATACACAGGCTTGTTTGCATCTAGGTGCAGTACATGATATGTGCATATTATTTCTTTCTCTATATGCATGCTAAATGTCATTGAAATTGCACTCAACACATGCTTATACTCCAGTGGATTCATGTAGAATTTGTAATCTTTTGTACACATTTGTGTAATTAAAATGATGTTGCATATCCATCGATGATAACGAACACATTTTTTTTAAAGAGGGTAAATCTCTGTCCTTTAAGGCTTTGTAATTCATAGTTTGTTACAGTCTGTTATACGTGTTTACATCTTTGGTGTTGCTAATGGCTAATGCTATATTCTTATATTAAAACCTGCTTGTATATAGGTTCAAGAAGCAAGAGAAGCTGCTAAAAGAGCGCAAAAGTTGTTGGAGAATGTTTCCAATCGGAAGAAACAAAAACAAATGGAAAAGGAGGGGTTGGTCATAACAAGTGCAATATATGGCAATCGTAGAATTATTAGAGAAGGAAATGAGCACAGTGAGGCGAACGACGATGTGTCATCACAAATCCTAGACGTAACACTGCCGCTGAATTTTCTGGTCACTGAACCTGGGCAGCTTAAGGTACGTAGATGATATTCCTGTAGTTTCTCAATTACCATCATCTATTTTTTTAAAGACGTGATTAATTATTTTGGGAGCCTAAAATATGTCCTGAGGTTCAATTGGTTTGTACTTTGTACTTTATCTTATTTATCCTGTTCCACAGCATCTGTACAAGAGCATGTGTAGGAGAATGACGATCTTTTATTAGCTGAAGTGCTGAGATTATCTACTTTACTTTTTTCATCCTTTATACATCTGCCAGTGCCACAGAAGGAACTCCAAACTAATATGAATGACACATGATAGCAATGCTCAACATGATATAATTATGCTGGTGTATATTGATCAAGACCACTATGATAGACTCTTAAGTTGGAGAAAACAAGAGAATTTGTAATTTATCCTTGTACAATAAAGTGACATCTTTCCAATGAGTGTTGCCATAAACCACAGATGTTTCTTTAGCATTTACTGAAGTAGTATGGACAATTGAGGGGGTAATGTAAGGTTGGAGGAACCTGTTTTATGAACCGCTAAGTACTGATAGAACATAGATGTTTTTACTAGGAGAGGTTAGAAGAGTAGATGCATTGTTTTGGCAATTTGTATTTAATGTTTCTTTTTTCTGTTTGGGTGTTTTTATAGGTGCACATGCCTTATTCAATGACAATGCAATACTATATATATACCATAGGAATTTGTAAAGCTGTGGGAAAAATAAGAAGTGTTTGCAAATAATATGCCTTTTCTGGCCTTATTACTTGTAATAGAATGAGAAAATTTTGTCCAAGACCAAAAGATTCTAAAATTTTGGCAGTACGTCGGAATTTTTGGATGTAACATGCCATGAAGTTATAGGCTTATCATGTTAGCTGCATCTTGATAATTGCCATATGTATTTGAGACCATGTTAGTGTAATAATTTGGTAGATATACACCAGAACAAGGGCGAGTGGAAATATTCAGTGTTCGTGTCACCTTGATAATATTGATAGTAGGAGGCTAGGAGCTGTTTACTTTTTAGTTGCCAAAATGACAGTATGAGTTGTGTTCTTTGGTCATTTGTTCAATTTCAAATGCAGAAGGAAATTGGGGCAGTGCTTCCCAGAATAGCTTAACTGGGAATGCAATGTCTAATTTTATTCTGAACAGCTAATTTAATTGCACTACAAAAGGTAATAAAATGTTTAATCTCATTATTCATATGTGCAGCTTCATGAGGGAATAAAGAAATCTGGGATAATGGGTTTCTGTGATCCCTGTCCTGGAGAGCCTAAACAGTTATTAGTGGAGTATCTTTTCAAGGGCCAGAAATACAAGGTTCTGATGCATACTTTTTCTTTTTCTGTTGACATGGACGGATTCTACTTATATAATCTGTATTATTTCATTGTTGATTGTTCACAGGCGGTGGTTGACGACTGTGATGAATTGCTAATACCTCAAGAGGAGCATCATATTTAGTTCTGTTCGTTAATTATTTCATCATATGAAAAGTTGTGCCCAAACAATTTTGCATACCTTTGCTGTGCATAGGCACTACATTTACGCTTCCTTGAAGTTTTGCTCCAACATCAATTTTCCTGGGAAATTGAGAGCTTTTTGTATGGGAATATTTGCTTGTTTTCCTATGTTAAAAATTGTTCTTTACCCTTTTTCTGATTAATTTCATTGGGTTAGGAAGCAAGATCACCAACAGTTTATCTTATTTATCTTATGGATGTTTCCAACCTCAGATGGCTCAGATACTTGCCCACTGTAAATGGAGAACATTTTTTTTGTGGAGAAATCATTGTAATTTGAGCACTTTGTACTGATGTCATTTAATGGAAAACCTGTTTAGCAGCATCAGAAATAACCGCAATGCCTCTCATTAACAGATTACAGTTCCCTTCCAAACTTTACCTTTTGATTTATGGTTGTTTTGTACTCATGGCCTCATGGGACAGCAGCATGATGGCATCTTTGGAAATAAAAGAGCCAGTGATTATGTGGTGCTCGCATCTTGCCCATATTTTGGACAGATTCGAGCAGGATTTGTTGCGGGGACAACTGCAAATTGCTAGCCATATTATGAGATAACAGCTAAATTACCCCCAGGGGCGATCCTGGTGGACAGATGCTGTTTATAATGTATTCTGATTTGTTTTCCTTTATCCAAGTGTGGTGTTATAAGGAATCATCTGCATGCGTAGGCTTAGATTTGCATCCATTTATGTGTCGGTTATGGATATGGATTGAATTATTTCGTAAGATGGACTCAAATTATATGTGAAGTTGAAAAATTAACAATCGGTGCTTACATAATATATCTAGGTCTTCGCGCGCGTCTTTTGGGAAATTGCTCCAAATTCCAGCATAGAAAACCAGATAGGGCTTGTCTAGTTCGAATAAACATAGTAATTCTGCTCCTCCACTTGAGAAAGTCATGGATATCGTACTCGGTCTATAAATGTAATTTCTTAGATGCGCATAATCCATTCTCCTCGCAATAAAGCTGCAATTTGAAGTGACATTTTGACCTCGTCCGTCGTAGTGTAAGAACCAGAGCATGCGACTTCTGAAGTCTTGTTTGAGCTCACGACGGCCGGGGCAGCAAATGGCGAATCCGTGCGTCTTCTGCCAGATTGTGCAAGGCTCCACTTCCACTGCTCTCCTCTACGCCGTCGGATCTCTCTCTTCCTCTCTTTTTCCTCGATTATTTCCTTTTGTTAACTATGTCGAACTTATGTTCTTCGTGTAATTATTGGTACGTTTAGGATGAGAGGGTCGTCGCCTTTCCGGACATCAAACCATCCGCTTTCAGGTATTTCTTCAAACACCTCTTCCTCATCTTTCCCCTCTTGTTGGCTTTGCTTGTTAGGTATTTATATGTCTAGTTATTACTTCCGCTGAGTTTGTCTTTAACGAAGGATTATCGAACTCATGCAGTGTCTGATAATTGAGTCATATGCTTGGATCTAATCATGACATGAATCACAGATAAATTAGTACTTCTAGTGTAGTGATTGATTTTGATAATTGGGCCATCATTTTTCTATCTTTCGATTGTCTATAAGAGTTTCTTCTTTTCTCGTAGTCAAAAAAATTGCAACGGATTAGTCAATCTTCTTCCCCCAATGCAGCACCTTGCATATATGACTTGAAATAAACTTCTTTATAAATAATGGCTGTTGCTTTGATCTGACCAAAATATTATCACAGTAAGCAAGAAATTGGAATCTGCAGATTCGTAGAAGCATAGACGAACCTTAAGGCACTCTCTCCATTGATTCTGGAGAGGAAAAGATAACAAATTTATGATACTATTGGTATTAATACCATTCCCTTTTCCGTTAGGTAATTTCTGATATTGTATGTTGCTAGTAAAAAAAGATAATTGCATCATTTCAAATGACTAGTGCTACTTCTGTGCCAATTGTAGCAGCTGCATGTCAGCTCGATAGTCTGTTATGAATATTGTGTGACTTAACTATGATGCTGCTATTGTTCCGCCCAATTATGATAATAGTTTTTCTGCTGTAATCTTAATTACCACCAGGAGTCTTTTGCTGATTGTTTTGTAGAATCGAGTGGAATTTTCAATAATCTGGTTGATGTGAGTATACGCAAATCTCAATACTGTTGATTCTTATATGTGACAGGCACTATCTTGTTATACCTGTAGAGCACATATCAACTGTGAACGAACTCCAAAGAAGAGTAGAACATCATCAGTTAGGTACTCTGACACTTTCTTTTAAATCATGAGTAGGGAGGGTAGTCATTTTAGTTTTGTTTAAGTGCCATCTTTTTTCTGCCCGCAGTTAATCACATGCTGAACGTGGGAAAAGATCTTTTAAAAAGAGATGCACCTGAATCCGAGCTTCACAGGTATTTTAGGGTAACTCTCTTAATATATGGTCAAGTTTCTTCCTTGTATAGTGTTTCACAGATAAAGAAAAAGAAAATATGAATTCAGTCCAGTTAATTGAAGAATTTTTTTAATTCCTCTTATTTATTTATGTAATGACAACCACTTGTTCGAATTAGATTGAGCTATCTGCAGGCTTTTTTTTTTCTATCTCCTCTTTCTTTTGAGGGGTAATAAGGGAACACTAGCAGTTTAGAGACTGGTATGGAGCCTATGCTTTCTGATTTGTTTAAACAGGAGGATTTTTTTTGTCAATTTACTAAATTCAGTGGAGCTTTGGTTATCTTTCTATCAATTTTGGAATCTGAAGTTTACTTAGTGTATCTTGTCTACCAATTAATGGAATTAGTTATGCTCCCCTGTTTATACATTTGTAATACATTGTTGGCGGAGCTTTTTATTCTTACCCTTTCTTTTTGAAAAGTAAAAAATCTACCTCAGTGTAATTAGTCCCTTTGGTTTGGTAGTCATGATTAGATCCAGGATACGTGATTCATTATATAGTCATGAAAGAGACAGTCTACTATGCATTATATACAATCTGAACTAAGGAATTTTACAATGAGTGTCTTGAGATACCTTCTTGTTACTTGCTGGAATCATCTCCAGTAAATTGTACTTTTTAAGGCCCAACCAGCTAGCTGTTGTCATATCAGTTGTAATTTGACAAAAACCTTAACTGAACACTTGTTGAATTTTGCCTTCAAATTTTGATTGACTCTGAGTTGGGATTCACATTTCACAGTTTTGCAGGTTGTGGTGTTGTAAGTTCCGGTATCTTGTGGATTACTCTTTTGAAAAGTATATACCTTAGATGAAGACCTAATACATGAGAATACAGATCATAAAGATTTACTTCACGCCTAGTGTTCCTAGAATCCTGAATGCATCTAAAATTGATATTTTCATGACTTTCTCTTATACAATATTGCAGATTTGGCTTTCATCGGCCTCCATTAAATAGTGTCAATCATCTGCATCTTCATTGTTTAGCATTACCATTCATACCAAGGTATTTCTCAAAGTGTAAAACAATGTTTCCTTGCACCTCAATTTTTATAATTAAGTACTTCTTGGGATTTTTAATTCACAGTTTCCTCCTCAATGACAGCTGGAAGTGTGTTAAATATACACCTATGGCTTTTGGAGGTTTCCAAGAGGCTGAGAATTTGTTGGAGCGGATAAAACCACCATCAACACTCAACTCATAGCAGTGAAATCAACCCAATGTTAGATGAAACTGGTACTAATAAAACTCTATTCTTACCTATTCTGAGTTTGCATACTGTCATTTCTGTACTCTGTCTGTATAATTATCAGATGACATGGTTATGAATATCATGATATTGCAGTAAATGAGAATTAACGAATAGGCAAACACTTCGATAGGATGATACCCCATTCTAACTCCTAATATTAATCCTACAGACGACATAGCCAGTTACTTTGATTTTTTTTATATCTAGTACAAGTTTCCTAGTATTCTTTTTAATCACGGATTTAAGAACTAGTAAATCATTGAGAAGTTGTTATGTATGCACGCTCTCTTTTTCGAAATATATCTTCTTTCCTTTCTGAATATAAAAAGATAACCATTCATAAGAGATACATTCAAATCTATCTTTATCTGATTCAAAATGATAACAGACTACTTCAACCCTCTTTCTCCAATCTATATATTTCTTCTTTTGTCCCATGATATACTTTAAAACCGATTTTTTTTAAAAAAAAAGATAGGATTCAAATCTAATATTGGTTCCAAATCAATACAGAGTTTAATTTAAATATGCTTATCTCTCTCTTCTCTTTAGCAGCTTTCCATAACTGGTTTAGGAGGTAATTGTTGTGCAAATACCCAAATGGGTGAAGGATGCGGAAGCAAAACCTTCACCCCCAAATATCACAAATAGGAATAGTGATGAAAACCAAAGCAATGTTTGGGAAAAACTCTAATAAGGTGTTAATGGTGATAGAATAGCACTAAATAAGTTTTAATCACGGATTAAACATCCTAATGCAAGCAATCTTTAAAATGGAAGCAATAAAGACAATAGAGAGAGAGAGAGAGACAATATTTACGTGGTTCGGCGATGTACCTGCATTCACGGGCGGAGCAATCTTCTTTACTTTACAGATCACTTACTTACAAAGAGTTTAACAACTCTAATAACTCTCAATACAATGGTAGCTCAACTCTCATAAATGTTCTTCCAACTATCAAGCCCTAAAAACACACTTTAGTATTTATAGGCAGGTTCATATTTGAAGTTTTTTCGCATCGCGTTTGAACGCCCTCGGGGGCACGTTTGAACGCCCTCAGGAGCGCGTTCGAATGTGCCCAATAGCGATGCAGTAGAACCAAAGGGGCGTTGGAATGCAGGAGGGGCTGTTCGAACGCTTGCATCAAAGACTGCTCTTGGGTTTGGATTTGCGTTCGAACGCGGCTGGGCCGTTTGAACGCCTGCATCAAAGGCTGCTCTCGGGTTAGGGTTTGCATTCGAACGCGGTTGGGCCGTTCGAACGCATGGATCACCTAATCTTTGTGTGGAACCCTCGTTCGAACGCTCTCAGGGCTCGTTCGAACGTACTGATACAAAAATGCTGATATATGCTGGAATTTACTGAAAACTAAATTTGAGCCAATTTTTAACAGTAATTAGTATAAAATATTAAAATCTCCTTTATATCTTAGGTCCATCAATGGATAGATTTGATTTTCATACTAAACAGCCACATGAAAATATGAGTATGGAAGAAGAGCTCTTAACAGTAGCAACAGTTCATCCGGTGTTCTATATCAGAACAACTGTACTAAATATCTAACAGCCTGCATTGATTGAATGCTGGAGATTTTTTTTATTCTTTTTCACTTGATAATTAGATTGGCAGGGGAGCTCTTTTAAGTCATTGTGTCATATAGATAAAATTTCCGGGAACACTTGATCTTTAAGATGCAGGTTTACTATCATCTTCAGGTTTCAGGCCAGCTACATGTGTATACACAACTGCCTCAGATCTTTAGCCTTTTCAAAGTACCACCTCTTTTGAGAGCTTTTTGTTCCATCAATTTGAACAAAATACTCTGGATATCTTTTGACTCTTTAAAATACCAAAATTGTTACCAAAATCTTTAGACTCTTTCAGAATTATCATTATAATTAATCTTTAATAAAATATTTATAAAATATTACTAACAAATGATTCTTAAACTCTTTTTTCTAAAAAAATATCGGTTGACAATTTATACTTCTGAGCTATTTTTAGCAATTTATACCCTCTCCTAGTTTAAGATCAGTTATAATAAAAAGATATTTTAAAAATAGCTTAATGATTTCAATAGTAATTATGATTTTTTAAAGAATGCAGTGACAACTATAATACTTAAAGAAATTTTTGGTGGCAAACATGTAAAAATTACAAAAGTGGGTGGAATGGTTAAAGCTAATCATTCATCTTATAGTCCACTGTTATATATATTCCAAGGGATTCAACATCTTTTTCTAAGCTTTTGGACAGAACTGTGAGGATTCAAACTCGAGCGGCTCGAGTTACGATACCCCAACCTTAAAAGAAAGCCAAGGGTTATAATCCCTACGATGTCATTGAAACGTGATAATGGTGTTTGGTGATTGGGATAACTCCTAATGGTGGTACCCTTTGTTCCAAGCAAAAGAGTCAGAGTAGGAGTTGGAGTCTCGTAAAGTGGATCTCCCCACTCTCTATTATTTCTTGACCCATTCAAAAAGGGTATAACCTTAAACACTATTAAAACAAGATAATGATCCTGTTTAAAAAAGCCATTTGTTATTCTTATACCAATAATGAGTGCATTGTTTTTGGTGCTGAAACCAACAATGGAGCAGGAAACGAGGTGCCCACTTGCTAAGACAGTGAGGGAAACTACTATCACTTTGGTGGGCAACTAAAAGATCGTGTTTGCTTCACCTCCCAACATTGCTTATGCAAAACGACAAAGATGGGAGAGCATTGGATTTTGGCCCATATTTTTTTTGTGGTTCACTTTAGTCCTCATTTTGATTCCCTATCAATTATCAATTAGTCACTTTACTAATTCCTTTTCGTTTAAAAATTTATTTAAAAAATATTAAAATTTTAATTAACTAATTAGATGAATAAAATTGTGCTTACTTTTTTTTCTCTCTCTCTCTCTCTTGTTAGAAGTAGATTTTGAAGGAATTAGAAATCAATTTAGAGTTTGATATTTGAAGAAGTCCATCATATGTTAAGTTAGTCAAAGTTTTAAGATTATTTATATTGAAATTTTACAATCTAGTTTTGAACTTTTAGATCAATTTGGTATGATATCAGAATATATATTTTTTTAAAAATGATTGCAAACTTCTACAGTGAGTCTAGATTATGTAAAAAAATCATCAAATATTAACCTTAATCAATGATATGTATCATAAACCAGACTCATAGATAGGAAGGAGGAGTAGGATCACTTTCGTTCTTCGGTTCAAAACCAAATTTGTAGGTTTAAAAAGGATTCACGCCAAGCTGTCAGGGCTTTTGAACTATCGAATAGGAAGACGTGGCCAACTCGATGACAAGGACGGCCACCACGCCCGTCCACGTACGCCTTACAGCTGTTTGATTTATTATTCCATCCTCGAACAAAGATTTACGTATAATCTTTCCTCCTTTTCTTTTCTTTTCTTTTCTCACTGTGTCAGGAGGTCTTTGTCCCTCTCTCGCCTGGCGCCTCAGTGTGGGACCCACCGTTCCGTACTGCCAGCATGCCACTTAGTTTGGGTTTCTCTTGCAAATAATAATACATTCGTCACGACGTCCAACTGAACGGGTACCGTTTGAAATTTAAATCTGTTTACGCTCATTTAATATGAACCGTTTTAATCATTTGAGCATAATCTCATTAATATAATTAAAAATTAAAGTCTTAGTAATTTAGCAAATTAAAAGTCGTGAATATCTTCTCTCTCTCTATATATATATATATAAGAATAAGATTATTTGTATATATATAGTAAATCGAACATTTGAGTTACACATAGGGGTGTAAACGAGACGAGTTTTAGTGAGCAGGGCCTAGCTTGGCTCAACTCAAGAGGTTAAAAAGTTTAGTTAGAGCTCAATTCAAGCTTGAAAAGCTGAGTTCGGCTCGACTCATCTCCAGCTCGATGAAATTTGACCTCGGCTCAACAACTTGACTTAGCATGGAGAATTTGGGATCGAGCATCAATGAGGCTGCGGAGGAGGAAGAGGGCCTCAACATCGTCATTAGCTTCATTTTGGTCTCGTCGGAATAAGCCCTCATCAATGACTGGGAGAGCTTATCGGAGAGTGGAGCAACGAAGGGTTCGATCGAAGGAGTCTTTGTAGATCTCCCACACTAGAAAGAGCAAAGCTCTCGTAGCACCAACATCAACACCTTGACTCTCCATCCTTGATTGTGTCGATCATGCCTATCCTCTTCTGTTGGGGCCTCACAAAGGCCCCTTTTGGAACCCTAACCTTAGTCTTTATATCACTCTAAGCTCAGTGAAGGTGTAACCAGCTCTAATAAGGACCTCGGTGTAACATTGGTGAGGATGCTCGATGTAAATGAACCGAGCTTGAGTAGTAGATATAGATTTGGTGGTGAAGATGGATTTCACAAACTGAGCTTACTACGATATGGGATTTGGATTTCAGTGGTGAGTGGTCGTTGGTGGAGATGGGTTTTCAATTTTGGTGGAGAGGATTTAAAGATGGTCCGTCGATGAGTTTGGGGAAATGAAGGTCGGAGACTTTGATTTTTTTTTTTCTTCACTTACCAACCTTTGAATTTAAGATTCAATGTTTCTAAACCTTTTATATATATATATATTACAAGCCTCAATGTTAGTTCAACTCAGTTTGATAATTCTTTTGAGCTTATTTTGTTAGCTCGACTTTAACTTATCTAAAGCTTGGGTTCTTAATGAGCCGAACTCTTGAGACTCGTGAGCCCAAGTGCTTTTTTGATTGCCCTACATGCTAGCAAGAGATTTTAAAATTTTACTCTCGAATTAGAGATAGAGAAAAAAAAATTGTCTTCTTGATAAAATAGTTAAAAATAATTACAGTATCAGTATCAGAGAAAAGAAATAATGATCTGTATAAGACAAATATATATATATATATATATATATATATATATATATATATATATATACTAGTTAAAAATGGAGAGAAGGACGCCATTAATTACTGATTGGAAGCTTTATAGAAGCTCTTATCTGGCACCCGTAGATTGGTAGGAATCGGCGGAGTGTAGTCTAAGCAGCCTGGTGGACTTGCAGCTCCGAGGCCACACGAGGACACTTCCAGCTCACTTCCAGCTCATCACCACCCATTTATCCTGAGAGTCACTTCTCTCCTACTCCTCCTCCTCCTCCTCCTCCTCCTCATCTTTCGGGAGAGTTCGTAGTCGCTTATCTAAGCTTATTCTCCACATTCTTACAAACAGATATAGAAAATAAAAAAAATATTTAGTCATGTCCAGCTGGATTCCACGACACCGAATCAATGAGATATTTTATTTGGCCAATCATATGATGTGTGGGGGCAAATCACATTCATTAGGATTTTACTATACAATGACAACGCATGCTGTCGCTCTTGCAGACCCCCCATCATATACTCATACAAATACCTCGATCCAAAGTAAGGGTGACCACACTATTCTCTACTCTCTACTCCATTCATTATAGTAGGATAATAAAGTTTGAGAGCTAA
Organism: Typha angustifolia; assembly: GCF_048772165.1. Classification (NCBI taxonomy): domain Eukaryota; kingdom Viridiplantae; phylum Streptophyta; class Magnoliopsida; order Poales; family Typhaceae; genus Typha; species Typha angustifolia. The sequence goes on along the minus strand of NC_133245.1, from coordinate 14,842,478 downwards.
ACGAATCCCCACTTAAGATATATAAGTATAAACACCACCTGTCTACAAGATCCTCCACCGTATAAAAACACCCAGCATACTTTTTTATTGATTTATTCACATACCACATAGATGTTTCCAGACCCTTCCAGGTCACGTGGATATGTACACAAGTACACCAAACAACCTTCAACCCCACACGTGTGCCTCCAAAATGAAACGAGGTCAAAATGCCCTCGCGTGCATTTCACGTGGAATTCACCCGCGTGCGAGCTCGTCCCAGAGCGCCGTACACCGCCGGCGCGCGAACCCGACCCGTCCGCCTTCCAAGTCGTAGACCACCTCGAACCCCTGCTGCTGGAAGTTGCCCAGTGTGCCCGCTGGCCCACTGTACTCCTCCTCGTCCCCATCGCCGCCGCCGCCGTCCATCAGCATCAGGCACCCGACACTCTTCCCCTCGCTCTTGAACCCCATGAAGTAGTTCCTGCGGGGCAGCGCAACGGTGGCGTTTCCCTTGAAGTGGAGAGCTAGACCGGGCACCTCGCGGCCCGAGTTCCGGCTCGGGAGGTAGTAGTAGCAGGGTTTGAGGCCGGTTTGGTTCTCGGTCTCGACCGCACGGTCGAACCCGGACTTGGTCATTCTTTTATCGAACTCGGAGGCTATTAAGGAGTAGGTGTCAGTGGGGAGCATCGTAAACGTCGTACCCGAATCCACCACCATCCCCCCGTTACCGGATCTATCGACAGAGGCCAAATCGGGTCTGGTTCGGATCCGGGTGGATCCGATAGAGACGGCCTCGAGGGAGACGGAGTAGAAGTAGGGGTGCTTCGGGTTGGGGAGGAGAGGGGTGTAGACGAAGCCCAGGTCGGGACGGTCCGGATCGGCGGCGCGGCCAAGGATGAGCGGGCTGGGGCGGAGGAGGCGGTCGGGGAGGAAGGAGTGGGCGACGAGGCAGTACGAGAATCTCGAGGCCAGGGAGGGGTTGAGGGCGGCGAGCTGGGCCGGGAGGGAGAGCGGGCCGCGGCCGAATCCGGCGACGCCGACGGGCTCGGCGAGGGCGGAGTGGGCGCAGGCGAAGGTGAAGTTGGGGAGGGAGATGGGGTTGGGATTGGGGGAGAAGGAGAGGCGGCCGCGGCGGAGGTGTGCGAGGAGGCTGCCGTCGCCGTAGGCGTAATAAAGGGGAGGACAAGGATGGGAGTGGCAGGAGGAGGTCTCGATGTCGTCGAGGGGGCAGGCTGCGGCGGCGCAGAGGTCGGAGGAGGGGAGAGAGGAGTGGGCGGCGGAGCAGGAAGGGGAGGAGCAGGAGACGAGGTGGGTCTCTTGCGGCGGAGGAGGCGGGGGAGGAGAGTTGGGTGGGGATTTGCCCTCGCAGAGGATGCATGAGAAGGGTGAGCAGGGGAACCAGACGAGATCACTGCCGGTGTCCATGAAGAGTGAGACGGTGGTGGGGGAGGCTGTGGGACCGAGGGAGAGGGAGAGGGTGTAGTCACTTCCCGAGGAGAGGGGGAGGGAGAGATGGTGGTGGTGGTGGTGGTGATGGTGATCGGGAAGGTGACGGTGGCGGTGGCGATTGGTGGAGCGGAGAGTGGAGGTCTTGAGAAGATGATGTAGAGAAGAATAGTTGTCAAGAGGGAGGAGGGTGTGGGAGAGAGGGATGAGGAAGGAGTGGGAGTGGGAGTGGGATTGGGAGGCGAGGAGGAGGAAGAGAAGGGAGGAGAAGAAGAAGTACAAAGTTGACATTTTTGTTATATTGCAGAAGAGAGAAAGACAGAGAGTGAGAGAAGGTTTAAGAAGGGGTTTGGAACTTTGAATTTGTATTGGGATAAGGAAGGAGGAAGGTTCGACCTGGGCGAGAAGAGAGAGAGAGAGAGAGAGAGAGAGCGCTTCAATTCAATGACGTAGTGTCGAATATTTGGGTAAAAAAACGAATAGGTGCCGAATTGAATGCAGTTTCATAAGGTGGGTTTTAAGTATCATTATAAATTTATAATTGAGGCGTGGGCTTCAATTCAAAGGGTCGTCATCGCATTCGTAAGTGCTCCACATAATCATAGAGTTACACACAGTAATAATATTGGATAAATTCTGCGCACTTTTATTATGATAAAAAAGGTGTAATACACTCAGTTTTAAGAGATTAATTATGATATTACAACAACCTAATAGTTTTTTTTTTTTTCATACAAATAGCTCATTAAAACGGTGACACTTGGACGAGTTTTTACTGTCACAAGCTTCGTATCAAACTCTCCCACCATTACCACTTTTCTCTTCTTCTTTTTTCCTCCCCTTTTAATTCTTTTCCTTTTGTTGCAATTATTTGAGATTTCCCATCCATATCCTTAGCCAACAACTGATCAGCCAAATGACATCCATCACCCTCTCTGGTTGGAATAAATAATTGAATCGTTTAATCATTACATGATTATTATTTTTTTTAAGAATCATTACATTATTGGATATTCGTCACGGTTGAATCTTCTCAAAGATTAATATTCCCATAGCGATTGGGAGAGTTGGTTATGAGTCATGACTCATGAGTGAGTTATATATATATATATATAACTTGAGCACAGAGAAGCCCACGGTTCCAAATGGTCCAAATGGATTTAGCTTTTGACCTTCGGAAACTTTGTATTAGTAGTTGGGCTCAACTATCCCCTGTTGTTAACTCAATAATTGCCGGTTATGGACTTATTATGTGCATAAGATAATTGTCAAGATATGTTATTGATATGTTTCATTATACTTAAAATATAAGGAGCAAAGTCATGGAAAGACAAAAGTAGATGTACTGATTCTCACGTTGGCCAAAGCAGAGGAGTGTGCTACGGTTTTCTTATTTTATCCTCGCTCGCTAGAGGCCCTCCTTAAGTCATCCCACTCTGAGGTCTCTTATTTTCTCTCGTCATTCTAAGTTTGCAATAGTGAGTTTCTTCTCCTTCATCCTCTTCATGGGCTCCACCACCTCTCACAGCCACTTATCGATATAGCGAGACACAGGGAAAGTCAGTAGGTCTGTTTGTCTCTTCATTTATCCTCTCTTTGAGCTGACCCTTAGCTTGCATAGTGGAGGGATGAGTGACTTACGAGGGCTTTTAAAAAAAAATCTAGGTTTTCTATGATAGTTTTCCCTTGCAATTTTTAACAGTGCTTTAACTTTGCCATCATCTCTCCCAGTGCATTTTATTATTTCTATTTATTCGAAGGAAATAAGAATTTATTAATGTTATTAAAATTAAAATCCAACAGCACTAGTACAACATGACCCATTTTAACCAATTTAGAACTATCTCATGAGCTATATATATGTTTTTATTTTGTTGTTACTTTTTCTACTGAGATTTGCTGAATGTAAAAGTGTCATGTAAATGTTCTGTGCCCATTAAGTTAAGATGCCATATTATATTTTTAATTATAATGTGTAATTTCTCAACAGACTTCACCTAGAAAAAGGAAAAGAGAAAGAAAGAAAAAAAAACAAGTAGATGTCTGGTATTTACTCTTCCATCAACTCATACATCATCACTACTTTTCTTTCCCATTATTCCATACCTTTTCATCATTGTACTATATTGTATATACATTTTAATGCCAAGTCAATTTATCTTCCTCCCATCTTTCATTCTAATAGATTTCAGACAAAAGATAAAACGAAATGCCACCTGTCAGCATATCATCTTTCCTTCTCTTATTATTATTACTACTATTATTATTATTTCTTTGGGTCCTAAAAATTGGAACGCATGCAATTGCTGCCCAAATGCAACGCATTCGAAGCTCTTATTCTTATTCTAATTTAATTTTTAGATTTGCTCGTATTAAATCATTTCCCATTTTTAATCATCTTCTTGTTTTAGATCTCTATTTTTATTTTTATTTTTATATTAAACGCGTATTATAAGCTCTCACCGATCAATCACAATGGTTGGCTGCCAGCTATTATCCTCCAAATATTTATTAAATTCCACCGGACACTGAAGCTTCCTCTCCCCCAATAACTCCACTAAGATCTACTTATGTTCCCCTTCATGGTCAACACCACTCGATCCACTACAATCCATGTCCTAGTAATTCTCCAACCCAGCAGCATGGCATGTCCTAATTGGTAGTCACACCCAAGACGTAGGAAATTCCTGTATTCTGGATTACAGAGGAGGCAACATGCAACCCTTCCCTGAGCCTTCTTCCCCTAAGAACAGCCTCCCTCATATTTTAAATAAGAAAATAAAAATAAATAAACATATAACTATATAAGCCAACATAAGTTAACAAAAAATATGCCAACCGTGAGACCTGTGTCTTTTTTCTTCTTTATTAATTCCAACCTATTTGACCATTAAGAACACAGTTTGCAACCATACATGAACCCAAGTTTCTAGGCTTTTATATAAAGCTTCCATTGTTCCTCCTCCTCTCCAAACATTCCTCCTCAACTCCTCCTCCTCCTCCTCACCAGTGTAACTCTATTAGCCTTTTCTTCTCATATACGTATATATACATTGGTATATGTATATGGCTCGCCTCTTGCTACTAGTAGTACTTGGTTTCTATGAGCTTGCAACACTGGCAATGGCTAGACCACTTGGTGGTGTTGCAGAGCCACCATCTGCTAGTGCGGTGGGATCTGCGGCAATCGCCGGCGCGCCGCAGGGAATGGGGAAGGATCGCTCGTCGGATAAGTCGATAGCCGGAGCGGAAGTGATACTCGGCGGCTTCGCGACGGCGGTTCTGGCTATAATCTTCTGCTACATTCGGGTTACCAGGAGGAATCAAGAGGACAAGGCATAGATTAGTTGTAATCTCTCTCTCTCTCTCTCTCTCTCTCTCTCTCTCTCTCTCTCTCTCTCTCTCTCTCTCTCTGTGGGTGTGTGGGTGTGTGTGTGTGTGTGTGTGTGGTGATGTAAAATGGAGTGGAAAAAGGAATAGATTTAGTGAGAGTAGTGAACTGATAGATCTTTCTTCCCTGGTTGAAAGAAATGGTATATTTTTCTTTAGAGCAGATTAGAGTTCAACCATGGTTTAGCTCCATTTTAACCTAGCATTTTATACTTTAAAATTTAATCACTTAACAATCTTGTACTTTATAAAATAATTATAACTATTAGATTTCCTTTTTGTCCAAACATAACGGTGGTTTATTAGCATTAATATTTTTTTTTATCATAAATAAATTACAAAATGATCAAACTATTCTTACCATCTTCAAACTATGGGTATAATATAAAGTTTTAGTAAGCCAAACATAAACGTAGAGTGAGAAAGAACTAATGGGTTCAAGACATGGCGTTTAGATGAAATGAGAGCAGATGTAGGTTTGGAAAACGTTTGCAGAGAAGGTTGGAAACTGGAAAGCGAGGTGGAAGAAGGCAATTAAGAAGCAAGTATGCATTTAATAAAGAGCAGTTTCATTAAGATCCAGAGCAGCAGCAGACAGCTGTCTCTAGTCAAAATGCCAGTACTAGGAACAAACAATACCAACTTAATTAGGGGAGGTGGATTCCGCAGCTTGTTGGATTGTCGGAAATATTAAAATAAAATCTACTGCTAATATCACACAGCTAAGTTTACAGAGATTTAATAACTCAGAGTGTTACATCCATTATTCTATTTTGTTTCTTATTTGCAACTATAATCATTCTCTTTGCATAACGTACAAAAGAGAAAGAGACTAGTTCTTACTGTGTACAGTCATTGACCCTTCTATAAATCTTGAATAAGTACAAGTTACTTAAGCAGAGCTGCAATTAGTACTTTTATAGAGACAAAGCAATTAAACCGATAGAAATAGAAATTAACGACGTCGTTTAATTAATTCCTTTCTTCTCTCAACAAGTTTCAAACCGAGTGTTGGTGTTGCTCACCTTGTCTTCTTTGTTCTATAAAACTTGTTTGCGTTTTAATCCCTCTCTTTGTATAAAATTTTCATGAAGGCCAGTTCCTATACCAGCCAGCCCAAGCCGAGACCAACCCGCTAATTCCCAACGTGACTGCGTGGTTGCAGAAAGGATTCGGCTCGATGTCAGCCAGAGCAATCACCAAATCCGCCACGTTGGCCGCCACCGCCATCAACCTCATCACACGATCCAATCTAATCCTCTTCACCTCCTCCTCGCTCTTCCCATTCCTCTTGACCTCCCTCTCCTCCGCCAGCCCCTTCTTGATCATTATAAAGTCCATAATGATAAAGAAGACGTATCCGAAGGCCTCCCCGAACGCCGAGACGAAGCTCATTTTCCTAGCCAAGGTGGGATCCAGCACGCCCACCCTGGAGAGCCAGAGGAAGTGGTCGAAGAAGAAGTAGACCATCTCGCCGGCATTGGCGAAGACGGCGAGGGAGCGGAGGAGATGGGTGGATCCGGCAGGGAGGTGGCGGAGGGCGTTGAAGCCGGTGAGGAAGCGCCCGGTGCGGAAGGCCTTGCGGCTGAGGCCGGCGGCGACCTCCCAGTTCTTGGCGCGCTTGGCGAAGTCGGGGAGGGTGGAGTCGGCGTGCCAGTGGGCGAGCTTGGAGACGTATTGGAAGGTCTTGACGAGCTTGTCGATGCCGTCGCGCTTCGCGAGGAAGACGACGAGCTTGTCGACGGCGTCGCTGCTCATGGTTGGGGATCGAGTGGCAGGGGATGGATATGGCAGAAGTGTTTTGAGGGAGTATTGGGTATGTTGAGAGCCACTAGAGTTGGGTTTGGATAATGGGCGGGAGTTTCTTGGCTACCATGCTTTCTTAATCCGTTGGAATATTTTACGAGTGATTTTTTCTCTCTTTTTTTTTTCTTTACCAGTAATTTCCGAGCAATTTAGACAAAGATCTCTTTGTTTCCCCATTAATTTTTAAATTTTTTTAACCAATAAACACCGCACTAAGCTTCTAACTCATTATGATTTGACTCGAGTTTAATTTACCTCTACACTTTTAACTAAAATACTTGGCTATTCTATTATATTCATCAAGCTACACATGTTTAATTATCCGTCTAATTTCATAATAGTGCGATACTTTGATTATTTAGCAACTCAGTGAACTATAATTTAACCTTCAATCTTATTTAGTATTTATTTAATAAGAGAAGTAGAGTTATTTAGGTTATTTTACTGTCTCAGCCATTAACATTAAAAATTCAGGATGAACGTAATTGTGGTCCAAATTAGACTCTAAAAAAATGTACGATTAGTTACAGTTTTAACTTCCTAAACTACCGTCTATTTTTAACTATATCTAATAATATATCTTACCTTCTAACTGTCAAATAATTAAAATAAAAATGAAATGAATTTTTAGAGAGCCTGTAATTAACCGCATGATATTTTTATATAATTAAGAGAATTAATATGTAGGACAATAAATAAAGAGATTTATATGAAAATATGCTAACAGTTTACGAATAATTTGAAAAAAGAAAACAGTTAGTATAAATAGATTCCTTTGTACTTGTGAATCCATTTGCCTTTCTTTGCCGGAAGAATCCGCGTGATGCCGATGCAGATCGGACCTACCGGCGGCGAGACGGATCGAATCAGGTGATTCCACGGTCGCCCCCTTCCTCTTGTAAGCCCTCTTCTTAGTAATAACACCTTCCGCCTCGTCGCGAAAATTAATCGTATGTTTGCCGGAGGATTACCCTATTTCTCCTCTCAATTCGAATGGTCGCTTACTTAATCCGATCAATCCAGGCATAAATCGAGTTCTTTTCTAGACTTGGGAAATTCCATAGAGGGATTAAGATTTGATGTGATCGAAAGATAGAATCAACATATTCCAATATATGAAAACCCCTTAATTTTTGTAAGCATCTTATATATGTTAATCTTAATGGAGACGCATTTATATATATATATTTTTATTGACTAGGCTCGAATGTTTTATGATTTACTCAAATTATATCCCTTTTTTTTTTTTTGGATGGATTCGAGTTGGGTTGAATTTGTATACTCGATTATTCTGATAGCCCCCCATCCCCGGATAAGCCTATAGCCTTATCAATCTACTCCACTGATGTTTAATATCTAAGATTTGAGTAATAGGATGTTATAGAGATCGGACTAAAATAAGTATGAAGTTTTTTCGTTGTATGAAATTTTCTGTTCTTCTCTTAAAGAGAATTGTATTTCTGAAACCAAATCTCATGGCTTTCGGCTGTTCTAAAGGGGAAGGATGCTAATAATTGTATGACAACGTTTTCTGTCGAATGTGAAAGAAGCAGATCAGATATTGAAAACAATAATCTTTCCTATGCTAGAAATTCTAGCCTGAAGTTTCCATTATATCAAGTATTAGATTTGATTGCTCAAATACTGCTATAAAGGAATTAAAAGAGTAAGGAAGCTTCACATAAAATAAATCCTGCTAAAAAGGAGTAGACAGAACAAGGAATCTAATTTGGAAATCCAAGGTTAGTATTTTAAGTGGCAGACTATTGTAAACTAGCAAAATAAACATTCTGATTATGCAGACTATGTGCTTGATTTCTGCAATTGTATGCCTTAGGAAGTAGTCTTAATCTCTCAGATTCTTTTTTTTTTTTCGTAAACCATAAAATTGTTCAGTTCTGGGTAGAGATTTGATTCTTAATTGAGGAGCTACAACTGTTTCTCACTTTCTGCACCATAGCCGTATTTCAGATCTCTACGATCAATTTTAGTTGGTTTCAGACTCATGCCTTAGCCTTTTTGTTTTCTTTTCACACTACTGGCTTGATGCGATCATATTAGATATATGTTCATCAACGTAATCATAATTCCTAGAAATAAAATTGGAGAATTGAGAATTTTCTTACCCAAGGCTTAGGTACATTAACTACATTTTTGCTTTGAATTTAGTAATTCTGAATGGTACACGATGAATAGGAGAAGGATATTGTAGAGAGAGATTCACTCGTTCTACTTTTTTATGATATTATAATTCAACATGGTAAAAATCTTGCAGTTATGCCTCAAAGTAAGACCTGAAATAGTGCAGTACTAAGAACTATCTGACTTGTTTCACAAAGCCTTATATTGAAATCCATGTTAGTGGGATGCCAATCCTGCCATTTTCTTGCACTGATGTATTTGTGTTCCTTAATGTGTACAATGATAAACCAAAAATTACATGATTATGTCTTACCTGGCATCTTGTACATTACTTCTCATTTTCTGTATAAACTTTGAAAGTGGATGCTAATGGTTGGTATGTTCTTAAAAACAAGAGATTGCTTCAGTTGTCCTTGACAATGCTTCCCAAGACCCTAATTATTTTTCTCTTGGCAGTGTATGAGGAACGTCAATTTTGGAGACTTTTTACTGAGGGATTTCTGAAACAATGGCCTCTTTAACTTGCTTACAACTGAATATAAACAAAGAATTGCTGAAAGGTCAGCTTCATGAGTCGAGATTTTCCAGAGTGCGCATGCTAGGTAGTAGGAAGCCTTCCATCTGCATGAGTAGGTTCAAAAATCTGCCTTTGCTTTGCACAAAGAACCTTGCTTGGGAATCCTCTCTTCCATATGCTTCCACAGAGGATGGTGATATTATTAAGGGCAGCAATACTGTTGAACCCATTGATGCAGAAGAACCACCAGAAGTTCCATTTCTGCAGAGTGAAAACGATGTCATAGAGTTGAAAAATCAGCCATCGATGTTACTGCAACCTCTTAAATGGCCGATGTGGCTTTTGGGTCCTTCTGTTCTACTAGTCACAGGCGCGATCCCGACCTTATGGTTGCCTTTGTCATCTGTCTTCCTTGGCCCCAATATAGCTGGCCTTCTCTCCCTGGTGGGGCTCGACTGTATCTTTAACATGGGTGCAATGCTGTTCCTCCTCATGGCCGATGCTTGTGGGCGTCCAAAGGAAAGTTCCTCTGTCCGCGTAAGCCATATTCCTAGCGCTTACAAGCTATGGAACCTGGGTGCGAGTCTGTTGGGTTTTCTCATTCCCTTGGTGCTACTCTTTGCGTCTTACAAAGGCACTCTCCAGCCACATCTTCCATCCATTTCATCAGCAGTGCTTCTTGGGCCCTATCTTCTACTTCTATCTATACAGGTGCTGATTGAGATGCTGACATGGCATTGGAAATCACCGGTGTGGTTGGTGGCCCCTGTAGTTTACGAGGCTTATAGGGTGTTGCAGCTAATGAGAGGGCTTACATTGGCTACCGAGGTTGGTTCGCCTGCATGGATGGTGGAAGGTCTTCGTGGACTGGTCTCATGGTGGGTGCTAGTTCTTGCAATTCAGCTCATGCGGATTGCTTGGTTTGCTGGGTTCACCTCTCTAGATAAACAATAAGCCCAAGAGTTTCAGTGAAGATGCATGATGACATGTAAATTATTTAAGAACATTTGATACATTCATGAAACACATGTATACTTGTATTTCCCTATAATTCCCATACAAATAAAACATCAACTGCTGACTGAATGCTACAACACCAGGCCATGTCAGCATCTTCTCATCACAAGTAGCCTTGGACATGTAACATGTTTGGATGTTAATAAAATTTATGCCTGTTTACTTATATCTTTATTTGTAAATAATTTTTTTTTCTTATTTATAAATACAATCAAAATATTATTCTCTTTCTGGAAACGTTAAATCAATCAATGTGAATCACTTTTAAGTGATACACGTTTCTCGCGAAAAGGAGTACTCTCTCCCACCTTTGTGGTGCCTAATGAGTCCATGACTCCATGGTCTTGATTAATACCTTTCACAAAATAGTCTTCCTTCTCAAGTTCCAAGCACTCCACTGCGACGACTTCTGAACTGCAGTTTGGACCACAACGCGGCACTTCCTTTTGTGATAACCACCAGGCCGTTGCCCCTGTTTCATTGACACAACGCAGCACATGAGAGCTATATCCGTTCACATTACACAAACAGTCCCCTAGATACACCCATTTTGGTTGGCGAAAGAAGAAAAATGGCGGGGAAGATGGCCTCTCTCTACCTCTTCGTCCTAATTCTCATCCTTTACCCTTTCATAACCATATCTGAAAGCACACCAAATGAAACAGAGAAGCAAACGCTTCTACGAATCAAAAGTGATTGGGATAACCCAAATGCACTGGCCTCCTGGAGCAACTTAACCTTTTACTGTTATTGGATTGGAATCCAGTGCTCCTCTAATGGCGCAGTTATCTCGATCTCCTTATCCGACCAAGGCTTACTAGGACTCTTCTCCGCATCCATTTGCGATCTCAAGAGCCTTTCCTTCCTCGATCTCGGCGATAACAACCTTGGCGGCACCTTCCCCACCTCCCTTTATAATTGCTCGAACCTCCGATACCTCAACCTCTCCAGCAACCTCTTCACCGGCGATCTCCCGGCCGATATCGATCGCCTCTCTTCCCGTCTGACCGACTTCGATCTCGCCTCAAACAACCTCACCAACAGCATCCCAGCCGCCATTGGCCGGCTGACGTCTCTCCGATCTCTAAACCTCTACAATAACCTCTTCTACGGCACCTTCCCTGCCGAGATCGCTAACCTCTCCGATCTCCAAACCCTCGCCCTCGCATATAATCCCTTCGTGCCGGCGGGGATCCCCGCGGCGTTCGGCAATTTGAGTAAGCTGAGCTTCCTATGGATGACCAGCGCTAATCTGGAGGGCGAGATCCCGAATTCTCTGGCGGGGCTGCCGGCGATGGTGCAACTGGATTTATCCTTTAATTCCTTGACCGGAAGCATCCCCGCGGGAATCTGGAATCTCAAGAATTTGAAATTCTTGTATCTTTACAACAACAAGTTTTCCGGAAATATCCATCTAAATGGCACGATCGGAGCAGAGTTCTTGGAAATCGACGTCTCGAGCAACCAGCTCAACGGATCGATCCCGGAAAGCTTCGGCGATCTCCGGAACCTATCGCTTCTTTTCATGTACTACAACTGGCTCTCCGACGAGATCCCAGCGAGCATAGGCCTTCTTCCGTCGCTTAGCGATATCCGGCTATTTTACAATAGCTTGACCGGTGTCATGCCGCCGGAATTAGGGAAGTATTCCCCACTACGGAACGTTGAAGTGAGTAACAACATGATCTCAGGCGACCTGCCGGTGGATTTGTGCGCCGGAGGAGTGTTTACTTCTATAGTTGTGTCGAATAACAACATGAGTGGAAAGATTCCGGAATCGCTCGGGAATTGTGTTGCCTTGGAAAACATCCGGATCGAGATGAACTGGTTCTCCGGCGATGTTCCGGTTGGGATCTGGTCAGCGACGAATCTGACGACGGTGGTCATGCATGGTAATGCGCTATCCGGCACACTACCGGACAAATTACCGTGGAATCTCACGTTGCTGGACATCGGGAACAACCGGTTTACGGGCAGCATCCCCTCGTGGGCCCCGAGGCTTCAGGTGTTGAACGCGAGGGACAACCTCTTCTCCGGCGATATCCCGGCACCGATCTCGACTTTGACGTCACTCAAAAAGCTCGATCTGAGCCGGAATAGCCTCTCCGGCGAGATCCCGTCTGGGATCGGATTGCTTGCGACGCTCATGATACTCGATCTATCGGCAAACAGGCTTTCCGGTGAGATCCCGGGCGAGATCGGAAACCTCAATTTCAACTACCTCAACCTGTCCTCCAACGACCTCTCCGGCGAGATTCCGGCCTCGCTCGACATCCCGACGTACGATACTAGCTTCCTCTCCAACCCACGCCTCTGCTCCGCGGATGCAATCCTAGCAGTCCGCTCCTGCGGCCGCGGATTCGACGGCCTCTCCCGTGGATCGCGGATCCTATTCTTCGTTCTCGGTGCGATGACCATCCCCATCGCCATGGCCTTCGCCCTCTTCGTGGTAAAGTATTGCCGCAAACGATCCGAAAGCTCAGATTCCGCCATGTGGGAGGTCACCGCCTTCCAGATTCTAAACTTCACGGAGAACGCGATACTCGGCGGTCTCGCGGACGAGAACCTGATCGGGAGCGGTGGGGCCGGTGAGGTGTACCGCATCAACCTAGGAAGTCGTGTAGGAGAGATTGTGGCTGTTAAAAAGATCTATAATGCGAGGAAATTAGACTCGAATTTGGAAAAGCAGTTCCAATCCGAGGTCAAGATCTTGGGCTCGATCAGGCACGCGAATATTGTCAAGCTACTGTGCTGCATCTCGAGCGTTGATTCCAAGCTGCTCGTGTACGAATACATGGGGAATGGGAGCTTGGACAGATGGATACATAAGACAAGTGGAGGTCAATCCGAGCCGTTAGATTGGCCTACGAGGGTCAAGATCGCCGTCGGTGCGGCGAGGGGGTTGTGCTACATGCACCACGAGTGCTCCCCGGCTATCGTGCACCGTGACGTGAAGTCGGGCAATATCTTATTGGATTCGGAGTTTAGAGCTCGGAGTTTAGAGCTCGGAGTTTGGAGTCATGCCCGATCCGAATACCACCCGACCCGAGCAATGATCAGGTCTATAATTCTAGTGGGGCTGATCACGAACAACTTATAAGTTCCTCAAGCGTTGTTTGCTTAAACCAACTTGTATTTCGAAAAGGATTTAAATATCCCAATAAACCTTCTGTCGGTCTTATCCTTTCCTTCGACGCTAGGGTTTGCTCTCAAGCTTTCCTTCGTCGTCGTCTTCTTCTCTGTTGAATTTAGGGTTTACTCCCTCCATGGATGCACAGAGAGCTCTGCTTGATGAACTCATGGGTTCAGGTAATACCTTGCGAACCACCTCCTAGACCCCGTTTCTTTTATCTATTTCCGTATGTTTACTTTCTATGGTACTCCTAGCCCGAAATCTCACGGAGGAGGAGAAGAAAGGGTACAAGGAGATTAAATGGGACGATAAGGAGGTCTGCGGTGCCTTCATGGTGCGATTCTGCCCTCACGATCTGTTCGTCAATACAAAGAGCGATCTCGGTACGTCTTTCGAGCTTTGCACTATGTAATATCGCATTTGGTTTCGGATTTCTCATTATTACTCTCTTTTATCAGGACCTTGCCCCAAAATTCATGATCTTAAGCTCAAGGAAAGGTAACAACTGATTCCTCTTCTTTTATCAGGACCTTACCCATCTGCGATCTGTTTTATTTAGTCTTTTTTATAGTTTCAATAATGTTGTCTGAGACTTTGTTGTTGTTATATGGTTGTTCATAACCTAGTCATCACAAAACTGAACTTAGCTGATGATCAAGTATATTTTTCTTTCATATTGATTACTCTATGATTGGAAGAGCGCTTTTGAAGCTAGCTGGTTTATATTTCATGTAGGAGCAAACTTTAATATGAGTTACTGGCGCTCTATGCTAAATATGACATTTGGAGTTCTCTGGCTGTTGCATTGTTTTTCTTTTGAGGTAACTGGCTTACACTCTATCATCAGGTCCTCGTGTGAAACAGTTGATGATATATGTTCCTTCTATGCTTAATGTATGCCATCAAATGTAGTTAGGGTTAAGTAGTTTTCTCTTCTGGGAATAGTCCAGCTTTTGAGCTTGGCAATTTCTGAGAGTTCAAAAAGTTTTCTGCAGATCAATATTTGGTAGGTCCAGTAGATAATGTTGTGTATTGTGGATTAGACTGCAACATCTATATAGTCATGCTATATCTGGATAGTTATTATCTAGAAAACATAGAAATGCTTGTGCTGATGTTGAGTGAAATGATAGGGTTAGCCTGTGCTATGAACCAGTAGCACTTCTGGTGCTGTAGCATGGTCTTGACATAATTATTCTTTTAGCTATAGCTTTTGGCTATATATATATATATATATTTTTTTTTTTTTTTTGAACATACATTTTCCACTCTATCAATGAAAAATATTGATATAACAGTATACCTAAGAAAAAATAAATGTTTAGAAAGGAAAACTGATTTTTCACGATGTAGGATATTGCTGGTTGGAACTGATTGTTGTGGAAAAGAAGAGAAAAGTGTTTTGTATGGAAAAGCAAAGTCTTACCACCCAGTGCTTTCTCAGAATGAGAAAATGAGTCAACTTTGTTGATATTTGGGGAAGAGTGGCCTGATATTTGAAGAGCTTAGGAAGGTTCTCTTAAGGTCTTACTAAAGATTTCGTGGAAATGAGATTTGGTATTTTCCCTGACAATGTAAAAGTTTCCAAACTTCAGTTCTCTTGTGAAGTGTGTAGGATTCAGTTTCCTGTGAAGTGTGTATGTAAATATTCTTTTTCCAGTAGTCTATTGCAGCTTTAGAACACTTATATTTTCAATGTTTGCCGTTCTTCTATATTATGCCATGTGGAAATTGCATGAGGCTTATAAAGCATGTTGCCATGGGCTGCATCAATATTCCAATAATCAGGTTAGGTACATAATCATGGTAACACTATAAAGTTAAAGAAAGGAAGGTAAATGAAAGATAATATTTATTATCAATAATTTTTCAACGGTAACTTTATATGCACCTCTTAAATACAAACTAGGTACTTCTTAACTTTGTTGTTTGGTTGTTAAACATGGATAAAATTGTAATGATTATCTCAAATAGATCTATGAAATGTGTTTGGTTATTGAACTAAATAAGTATGGTTAATAAGGTTATTTTAAGATGAAAATACTAAAATGCTCTCTTAAAGATAGTGTGAAGCTGAATAAGAGAACTAAGATGAATATACAACTTGCTATGCAAATAGAATTGTTTTTTGTTTTTTACTAGTCATTTTTAATAGATGACAAATATTTGAGACCAAAACTAGTGTTGCGATCATAAAATCGAGTCTTTTGAAGGGCATAGAGAGCATTATGTGGACAATGAGGGGAGTGCTACATTGTTGTAGTGTCATCATTCACCAATCATATGATGTGCAAATTGCAAATAATGCATCAGCTGTTTCTGGATTACTATATTTATGGTCCTTGAAGGAATAAATTTAAAGGAGTCTTGAAGCAAGATTTAGAATATACAACATTAATGGAGGGTTAACAACAAATTCGAAAAAGATAGGAGAAGTCTTGGCACAATAATTCTAAGATAGAAGAGATAAAAAAACTGTGAAATTGTATAGTTGAACCCAGATTTGACCAAGAAAATGGAGTTGCATTCATCTGCATACTCTATGCTTGCGGCTTATTAGCTACCCTATGTTTGAAGCAAAATACTTGAGATTATATACAGCTCCTTTCTATACATTATTGTTACAACATAACTCTATTCACTTGTCCTGTTCGCACTTCTTATGGGAGGTAAATTTGGTGATTTACAGTTTTGAAAAGTCCCCAAGACATGATGCTTATGTTCCAAGATTTGAAGCAGAGCTTGCACAATTTTGTGAGAAACTGGTAAGATTATTACAGCTAGTGGAGCATATCTTACTTGCAAAGTTGAATCCTTGATAAAGACATCTTCTGTATCTATTGCAGGTGATGGACTTGGACAGAAAAGTTAGACGTGGTCGTGACCGTCTGGCCCAAGAGGTAGAAATAACACCTCCTACAATTCCAGGTGAGAAGTCTGAGCAGCTAGCTGTGCTAGAAGAAAAGATCAAGAAGTTGTTGGAACAAGTTGAGACACTTGGTGAAGCTGGAAAAGTTGATGAAGCAGAGGCACTTATGAGGAAGGTGCTGCATTTAGTGTCCGATGTTATCCTTTCTACTTATGTCTTTACATTACTCAACAGCCTAATTGATGGACCTTCTATTTCAGGTTGATACGCTAAATGCTGAGAAAACAGCCTTAACTCAACAATCAAGTGATAAGGTTATGATGCTTCCACAGGAAAAGAAGATGGCACTTTGTGAGATATGTGGTTCATTTTTGGTAGCTAACGATGCTGCTGAGAGGACGCAATCTCATGTAACTGGGAAACAGCATATCGGTTATGGGATGGTGAGGGATTTTCTAATTGAATTCAAGGTATGGTATCAAACATAAGAATTTTTTTTTCGAACACTAGAGATCTGTTGGAATAGATTAGTTGGCTTATTTCTGATTTGCTCTTCAGGCTGCAAAGGAAAAAGCAAAGGAAGAAGAGAGGCTAGCAAAAGAGAAAGAGGCAGAGGAACGGCGGAAACAGAGGGAGAAGGAAAATGAGAATAGAGGCAGAGGGAATGATACAGTGGGAAGAGAAAGGTCTGGAGACCGAGATAGGGACCGCAATCGATACCGTGAACGTAGCTCTGAAAGAGAAAGATCTCGTGAATGGAGTGGAAGAGGAAGCAAGGATGGTGGGAGAGGGTCTGATTTCAGGCATGATCATTATAGGAATGGGAGGGAGTCAGATAGGGGGAGATTTAGAGATAGGAATGGAGATATGCCACGAGATAGGACTAGAGGGAGGAGCAGGTCCCGTTCTCCTGTCAGACATTCTTATAGAAGGTCATCAAGAAGCCCAGTTCGACAGTAATAGCTGATATTATAGATAGTTTTTCAAGTTCTGGGACTGAAGAGGTAGACCATTATGTCTCTTTTCTTAAATATGCACCTGATGTGCTTAAATTGAAGAGCTTCATTGTTAAAACTCTCTTCTATTCTAACAGCTCTCTTGAAATCCTACGGTCTTCCTAGTAGAGGAAAAACATTTGAGGTAGGTATTACTTATCTTCTGTACCTTGATAAGTTTGAGTTGTTTCTTGTTGCTATGATTCTTTTATATGGATGTTTGGAACTTCATTGTCAGAGTTTAGACATGTGCACTAGCATTTCATCATCATTATTAGGTTGGCAGTTCAAATATGGTAACATGAATGATGGGACTACCAACAAAGCTGATTGTTAATCAGCTTATAAGAGGTAACGCGTGATCTCAAGTTTTTAATTTAGTTGTTGTAGGCCTCTAAGTAAGTTAACATACCTCCAGTTTCTGGTACATATCATTTTGTTTTGGTTTGCTTTTTTTACTTGAGGATGGTTATTAAATAGTTCTCCAGGAGAGTCATCTTTTTTTTTTTAAGGAAATTATTTTAGTTTCTTGTTTTTAGCACCTGTTATCTGTCAAATAGAAAAACAGTACATTTCAACTATCATCAACTCTGTAAATAATGCCTTTTTATTTTTGGACTTCTTTCATGGATGCTAAAACAATGATAGTGTGGTTTATCTTGCTGATTTATTCCAAAACATCACGGGAGATAGTGAGATGATATATCGAAGGGGAAGATTTGGTAGTTTGTTCTAAGAATGAAAATTATACAGGCCTACTAGTAATTTTCGGCCATGCCCTTTCGCCAGCACTTGGACAGGTTGATCATTTGTTGTCCAGCAGAATTTGGTCAGGAGCTGATTCAAGATCCGATTGAAAGTTCCAGAGGAGGTCAGTTATGATCTCTTTCCTGCCTCTGCTATACAACAGAGAAGCACTATAGATTTGATGGATCCAGGGGGACAGAATAACTTTTATCTCCTAATTTGCAAATTGTGCATTGGCATTATTAAGCATGTTGCTAGTGAACTATGAGCAGGAAGAGTTTCCACGAGCTGCAAGTCCAGTGCTGGCTGAGATGCACAGTGGAGCTATTGAATCCAGTCTACGGTATTATATTAGCTGATCTATGTTTCTCAGCTGCGACTCTATTGTGGATTCATAATCAATCTCTTTTCTTTGGTCAGTTTGAAATATAATTATGAGTCAGACAGAATGAACTCTTTCTGGTAGGTTTTGTGAATTTTAACTGATTGAACTTTCTGTTGGAAGGAGTGATTAGTGTTCTATAAATTCAAATTTTGATTGAAATGTAACGTAAGACCACTACCTTCCCTGCGGTGTCATCGTACAGAATTCCTTGGGCGTATTTCTCTCATCATGGCCGTCAGACCTAACATAGAATGATAGAAGCTCCGTTATATGTATTCCACTGAGCGTGCTATCGTTAGATTTGGTACTTGCGTGCATAGTAGATTGCCTGAGTCTGTCTTACTAAATCTTCACGTGCATTCTGGCCTTATTAAGTGGAATAATATACGTGCATGTTTTTGGGTCATGACTGTATAAAACTTCGAAGTAGTACGTTAAAAAATCTTGATTTGAATTTGAACTGTTTGGGTATATCCTCTAACTTACTGTTGACGTCCTTTTTAAGCTTAAATATGAGAGGAAGCTGGAGAACGGTGGTTGTGGATTAAACACTTTGCAACTGAGTCGTGCAAAGAGATTTACCATCACATTAACTCAGATTAAATGGGTGAAGTTTCCAGCATATGTACTTGGAGAGCGACCCCACACTCAAAACTGATCTTTCGTTCTATGCCAAATTGATTAGCTCTTTCCAGTTGCATAGGAAGGAGCTATTAATACCAAGAAATTAGTGAGGCCGATATAATTGCATAATACTATATCCTCCTTGGTAATATGCCACCTTATTACAACATTAAACTAGAAGAACACCTCAACAACCAACAAAAATGAGAATTATTGGATTTGTGAATGGGATCTGAATGGCTGCTCCACAGAAGATCCAATAAAATCATTTAAATGTTCTTTCTTAAACATCAAGTTGCAGATTAAACTACCCAGCGGATAATTTTTTATTATTTGTTTTTGTTGCATGGTCATATTAGGTGTGACAGCCAGCCTAGATGTTAGCAATCTGAATTCGAATCAAACAATTTCCATGACACTTCTTCACCTTGTGGAAAGCAATAATTAATCATCTATTGATGTTGTTAATATAACCAATTATTTTTTTAATAGGTGGTAAGAAATTGATGCAAGTTAGGAGAGACATTCAATTTTCCTAACTACTCAAGCAGGTAAAGCTAATAAGAAGAAGAATAATAAAGAGATAATAATAGCAATAACATAATAGTAAAGCATACACTAAGACCCTTGAATTATTATTCATTTCTACATTCGCCTTATTATTATCTTTTTGTACATATTGATCTCCCAAATTATGATAAATCTTCTTAGTGGTTTTTTAGTTTATTCGTTAAAAATATAAATGTCTCTTGTAGGATCAATTTTAACCGGTTTATCATTATTTTTAAAAAAAATAGCTTGAGGATGATCATTTGATATTTTTTTTAACACTATTAAAGGTGAGATATTTTTTTTTTTATAATTTAAGGAGGTCAAATTGTGTTTATATGATAAGTATATGTAGAAATGGGCAATGGTTTAGGAGATCTCAGAGTAATTATCCTAAATATTTTAGGTATCCTAAATAGTTCAAGGTTTAGGTGTCCCAAAATTTTACTCATTATCATTAGGGACGAATTATTTTTCATAGTCTAGGGAGTTCATATAATTTTTATCCGACACCTTATTATTATTTTACATAACTACCATTAACCTCAGTTTGTAATTTGTATAATCTACTGATTAAATAACTAAAATATTCTTGGAAAACTTTATTTGAAAAATGATTAAATTTATTTAACTCATAATATCATATGAAGATAATTGGACAAAAAAGAGAGTAGTCTTTGCTACAAGTACAAAATCCTCAAAAGACAAAGTTTTATTAAAAATAATAGTGAAAATATAGGGTCTGATTTGAAAAAGTTCCCTATAAAGTACGATGCCAATGGCTAACATAGTAATCCGACTCAAATATGCACAATGTTGGAAACTGTAGAATTAAAAGGAAGAGTAAATAAAAGGGAAAGAAAATAAAGACTCCTCACCTTTCCCGTTTCCACAATCCCCACCTTTCCTCGTCCTCCTGGTTTCCCCACTTTCCCCCTCTCCTCGGTACTGGAAAAACCACTTCCGGACTCGAGGGAAAGTAAACTTGCGCTTCTCCCCTCCTCCTCTTCGATTCTTCTCTCTCTCTCTCTCTCTCTCTCGCTGAGATCGAATTCGAGGATGAGCACCAAAGAAATTCTTGCGATCGAGCCGGTTGAGCTCAAGTTTCCTTGTAAGATATTTTGAGATTTCTCTTCTCATCCCAATCCGAATTCCATCACAAGATTCGAGTAGTTATATCTTCTGCTGTGGATTTTGATTGGTTTTTGTTCTCGTATTTTTCTGTCTTTCTTTTGATATTTCTCCGATTGCGTCGGCCTGCGTTGGTTTGGATTTGAATTCGAGAAGTCGAATTAAAGAAACAGATCTCGTGCTCTCTTCAGCTATTAAACAAGACTGATGAGTACGTGGCCTTTAAGGTAAACAAAATTTTATTTTGGTTTCATCTCTCGCGTTTCTTTACATCAGTATTGAAACCCTAGAAAACAGGTGAAACTTTATTATTATTCTTTTCAAATTTAGGTCAAGACTACGAGCCCGAAGAAGTACTGTGTTAGGCCCAATGCAGGGATCGTGTTGCCCAGATCTACCTGCGGTGTTATTGGTATGTTCTACCTCGATTTTTGCCCAAAATTTCATTTTTTTTTTCTTTTTGTTCATTTTCGTTCAATGAAGATCTTGAATATGATTCAGTTACAATGCAAGCGCAACGGGAAGCTCCTCCTGACATGCAGTGCAAGGACAAATTTCTTGTTCAGAGTGTTATCGTGAAAGAAGGTGCTATGGTGCAGGATATTACCCCCGAAATGGTACTTGACTATTCATTTCCGTAGTTTCATCAATTATAGGTTCTCTTATGCCGTTATGTTTTTATATGTGGAGTTTGGTCTTGTTTAGTTTACGAAAGAGTCAGGCAATGTGGTGGATGAGGTGAAGTTGAGAGTTGTGTATGCGCCGCCGCCACAACCACCATCGCCAGTGCCTGAAGGATCAGAGGAGGGTACGTCTCCTAGGGCATCTGTGTCAGATAATGGGAATTTGAGTTCTGCAGATTTAACTGCTGTAAGTATTCAAGCAGCTTGGTATTTTGAATGTTTTTTGGACTAGTTCTTGGGAATGTAGATTGATTGCTGTTATGATATGATTCCAGGCAACAATAGCATACGAGGAACCTGAAGAAAAATCTTCTGAGGTGAGCTCCATTTGAACTCGCTTCTCAAGCAATGGGTGTTTATGGTACTTTACTTCTGTAGTGTGTTGTAGATGTATCAGTATCTCAGCATTTGCAAATATACAAATGCCCTTTCTGTCCTAATGTGAGATCTCCAAGGCACTTCTGATGCTGAGATTTGTTTTGTGGCTTGTCACCTATTAGTATCTATCTGCTGAATCCTTGAAAAAGGTTGAAATATCTGCTGTCAGCTAGAAACTATAGCATTTAGCACTGGGACTTGATAGAGTATTTTTATTGTTTTTTCTGTGATTAAAAGTTGTTACTTAAATGATAAATGGTCAGTTGTCTACATTCCATTTCATGCATTTTACCTTCTTTTATACCTTGGTTCCACACATCTTCTCTCCCTTATTGTTGCTGAACTGGTTTTATTGTTTTGTTAACCTGATTGTCGACCACTTTATGGAGATTTTTTTTTGCCATGTTATATATATATATATCTTTATTTAAATTAATCTGCAGATTTTATCAACAGTCTCAATCTAATATTTGCTTCTGGGTACTGCTAGATAACTTTGGACTAGCTTGAATATTTTTGAGTTTTGACATCTTGAGTGCTTCTGGTTTCCATTATAGTTCGGCAACTCTTACATATGTGATAGTCACCATTTCGCACATATCAGCTGATATGATAGATCCATCATTAATCATTCTTTACTGTTGTCTGCTGCCTTTTTATTGGTCTGAAAATATTAGCAAACTGTTTTGTCAGACTATATTACAGTTTTAGGGATTTCCTGCTTTATATCATATATTGTTTGCAAAACCATCTGTTCTCCATCTTCACTCATGCTTTACTAGTGTGCTGGCTTGTTATGTTGGTCTAAAAATTTTTACAACCTATTTTAGCAGACTAGATTACAATTTTGGGGACTTCCTGTTTTATATATTTATCATTTGCTGAGTCAATGCTTCCATAAAGATATTTATGATGAATGTTTGCCAGTCAATTAAATGATTACTAAAATTTGAATGGCTGAAGTACTGCTATCCAAATATTCCTCCTGATCTGATTATCTTATATCACACTTTTCGACAGGACTGACTTTTCTGAAATCTTGTTGTTGCACCCGAACCCACATCTCAGTTACTCTCTCTCTCTCTCTCTCTCTCTCATGAGAACTCTGCTTCCTAACTCTTGCAACCAAATTATTTTCTTGGCCTTCTCTTGGTGTGGATAACTTGTATCTCATAAAGTCACGAGTTGGTTTGCAGGATTTCTTGTGATGCTGGTCTTGCAAGTTCAATTCCAGCAAGATCCACACAAATCTTGCTAACAGGTTTTTCGGTTAAACTGTAGCATATGAACTGGTAGGAGTATCCGTTGCTGACTCTTGTCAGTTGAATATCTCATTTTGAACCCTCTTCCTGTTCATCGATAAGCTTTAAGGACACTGCATGAGCATGTATTCCTTATATATTTGTGGCCTACTATGTGCATGATTTCACTTCCAGTTGCTATACTCTTATGATTGGCTGCCCTTCTTTATGTTGGGTCATAGAGAAGCAATTGGTTCAGAGACATTGTTTCTGCCTCATTGAGTTTAGTTTTAAAGTTGGTATTGTCACACTCAGGTCAAAAGATAGCTTATTTACTTTTTCCTGTCATGGGAAAATGATAGAACTAGAGATGAGGCATCTTGGAGATTCTGTATTTAAGATAAAGGTAATAACAGTCTCTGTTGATGCATAATGCCTGATTGTACACATCAATTATCAACAGTGACCAAGTTATCAAATGTGCATTCTTAGTTAACCAGTTGATTTTTCACCTCTAGGAGTCAAATGTACAGGAGCAATTATGCTAACATATCCTCTTGGTAAAGTTGTGGGAACTGTAGAACAGTAAGATGACAAAATTTTAATTGGAAGACTCAACTATAATACTGGAACGAAGAGAAAAGCAAGTTTTGGATTCATTCTGAAATGCAGAAGCTATTTTCCTTGATTTTGGTTTATTCATACTTATATGCATAATTTCTAATATTTCACATGATAAGCATGGAAGCCGATGAAGTAAGCAATAATAGAATGGAGACCTTCAAAATCTCTTTCAGGATAATAGAAGGAAAATGAAGCACGCAAAAGAGAAAATTTGACTAAGATGTTATTACATATTACTTGAAAACTATGCATCATCAAAGTTTGATTAAGATGTCACATAAGATGTAAAATTATCCAAGTGATGCTCCTCTTCTGCCTTGAAGTATAGCTGCAGTTAAATCAATGGGCTCTTCCTTACTATGTGTTTTAGCTTATGCGACCATGCTAAGTCGATAAAACATGACTCTTTGCGTTCTTGTCTTGCTTTGTATAAAAATCTGGTATTTCCACCATGTCTTATACTGACTGAATGATAAAGTATCACCATTTTGATATACAACCTCATGTTCCGTAGGTTTGCTTGTAACTTCTCTTTTCTTGTTTGTAAGCTTCTTGGATCCTCAGAGCCTATAGGTTGATCGGATAGACAAGTTGCCAGCTATCTCCTGTAACCCCACCTGAAACAGACTAGCCAACCATCAGTAGGCAATTAGGCACAAAGCCCACTGCATGCAACCCAACAGGAAAGAGGGTACTAAGGCCAAAATTGCAGAATCAGTTCTGCATATATGCTAATACTGCATTAAATATCCTGTGTATAACTAACTTTTTTCTCATGATTTTCATTATTCTAGATAATATAATAGAATTGTATTTTGGAACAATCTGATATTTTATCCTTTTATCTATTTGGTTCTCCCTGATGTTGTAAATCCATCATTTACTTGACCTTTTATTTGTTTACAGGGAACTGCCTTAATTTCTAGATTGACCGAGGAAAAGAGTACTGCTATTCAGCAGAACAAGAAGCTTCGACAAGAATTGGTTAGTATCAGATTTTATATATCATTTATAATATGTCCATTGTCTGTACTCCTTAATCGGTAACTCCGTTTGGAGTTATTGAATTTGAATGATACTGTTTGTATTTGGCATTGGCCACTTATGTACCATCCTACCACAGGCACACATGCACACCATGGTCACTGCCTCTTAGGTTATTTACCTTTTATTTTTCCAAAGAAATAAAGCAGGCGTTATCATAAGAATAATGTTCTCCGCTCATACAGGTTAATAGTATTTCATAGCTTAAACAAGTCTTGCTTATGCTAGATTAGGCATTATGTCGAGTGGCAATGTGGCCAACTTCAGTAAGGCCCCGTGAAAAAGAGAACTGCTACTCCCAAACTGGTGTATATACTGCCTGATTGAGGAGTTTGGCTCTTTTATTGGCATGCTTTTGGTTGAGATTTTCCTATGTGTTTTCTGACTAGTTTTTTTATCTTGACATACAGGATCTTCTAAGGCGGGAAGTCAACAAGCAGCGTGGTGGTTTCTCGTTCATATTTGTCGTGATCGTCGTGCTGCTTGGCATCATTCTAGGCTATCTGGTGAAGACATAACCATGTTGATTGCACGCCTTAACCATTCCTCTGGACAAATCAAAATAATTTGTCATACTTGTTAGTTGCCTCAGCCATTTGTATACCTTAGAGCGTGCTCACTTAGGGTTTGATGTGTTCTTTGTGTTAATTCATCGGGAAATGAGTTTATTTATCATCTGCTGTGGTCAGTTGAGAGTCATTTCGCTAACCTTAGCCTTATATATTCTGTTATGTATGCGTGAAGGTCAGAGGACCCAACTTTTTCAATAAACCACCTCTGCTTGTAGTAGTGACTAGCTCTTTTGTTTTATCAAGTAATGGAATCAACTTTAGATGATTGTAGTTAATAATGTAATGAGCAACTGACTTAAAGCGTTGTAGTACTTTATTGCATCAATCTTTATTTGAAGGCTTTCCTAGTAATCGTAAGACATACATCTTTCATATAATAACTGATCTTTCATGCAGGAGATACATGCAGTCGAAAGGTCATCTATTCCGATGGTGCCGAACCAACAAAACCCTACCTCAGTAGAAGACATCATATCGTACAGAATAAAGTTTTTTCCTGGATGAGTAATTTAAGCTAACAGTGAATCTGAAGCCCCACATAAAGGTAGTATCATAGTACAGTTAAACAAAGAACAGAAAGAATTCATCAGTAAAATACCAGAATAAATACTATGCCTGCAATGGTTGGACTACAAATTGATGATTGGAGAAAGTAAAATGGATATAGATAGGAAGATTACACTGACATTTTGTCACTCGAACTGACTACATCCCTTCCAGGTAAAAGTAAAAGATGTTTCAATGACTGGACATAAGCATACCATTACAAAAAGAATTACAGGGCAAAGTATAATTAAGAATTGTTGCCAATTAGGAATATAATGGACTCATTATCCTTGTAGAGATTCTCCAGGTTCTTGTGCAATTTTTCCAGTCTTCCTCCTCTCTTTCATTGATACAACAATTTTGCATTGCAAGACTTGTTATCTCTGTCCTACACAGCTCAATCTGCAAGATAACATGTCTCCATAAGTAGGGGAATTTTTTTATTAAAGAACAATATGCACTTCTTGAAACCATCTGTCAAGTCAGAAATCAACTTGGGTTGAGAGCTGAGGAATTATACATGCCCTGAAATCAACATTTGTTTGCTTTGTGTACCAGCACTATCCCTTCCAAGTTAGATTAAGTCTAATCTTCCATTTACAGCGTTCTGTTGATAGAAGTGAATAATACAATATATCTAAGGATTATTCCTCATTTGAGATCTGGTAACAAACCTGATACATAGAGAGGAGAGACCAACTTGTTCTCCTCAAGTATGTGTTCCATGACAAGCTCTACTTTTCTACCTGACCAACTTCTTCTCATTTGAGATCTCCACTTCGTACTATACTATAACAAGTAGCATAAGACAAAGGCAGTGAATTTAATGGGGGCCAACTATCTGTGTTTCCTAATGCCCAGTTGCCACAAATCAAACTCTTGTTTCCAAGTTCTATGACATTGGTTCATAATTGAGGATCAATCCTACTCATGGAGGATCTATTAGCAACAAGATGTATTTTTTTGGATCACTTTTTTGATTCATCAGTGAGGAACGCAAAGGTCCAGCAGTTCTAAAAGGAGATATTTCAGGTATCATGAACAATCTGCCTGCCTAGAAAAAAAGAACCTAGTATAATTGGAACAGTAGAGTTGTATTTAAGCCTCCATCGTTGATGATCAATTTAGTGTTAATGCACCCCATGGCAAGAAAAAAATATCAGGATTACAGCAGAAAAATGTGTTCACAAATTTAGGTCATTCTCATCATCATGCAAAACTGCCATACGCGAAGTTGTTGCTCCTTGGTTTGTAATCAGAGACAAAACAGACAAAATCATAACAGAAGAGGCAAGGAGAAGATAATAAACTATAACATAAACAACTTCGGATTATTTCACTAAATAGTGATTGTTGCATCACAAATCAGTAATTATAAAAACTAGTCATGCAAACAGTGACTATCACATTACAAAGGTCCTCAAGCATCATAGAACCTGTTGGCAAGAAGAGTCTCCATGATCACTTACATTACAAGATTCATTCAAAATCAGAAATCATATATGAATTGTCTAAGATAGTTGTTTGTGTGGTCATGTATGCCAAATTATAAATTGATCATTTAAAGTTCTTATACCAAAATATTTATAATGCAGTAAATGTTAGCAACACAAAGTTTCACATTAAAGTTTGAAGTTAATTGAGCAATACAACTTATATCAAAGAAAATGACAAGAAAAGTAAGGCATTCTATGAGTGTAGCTTCTTCTAATACACCACTCACTCTGTTTAAAAGCTTTACGTGTTTACAATGA
Organism: Typha angustifolia; assembly: GCF_048772165.1. Taxonomy (NCBI): domain Eukaryota; kingdom Viridiplantae; phylum Streptophyta; class Magnoliopsida; order Poales; family Typhaceae; genus Typha; species Typha angustifolia. The sequence continues at coordinate 14,814,903 of NC_133245.1, read as the reverse complement.
CATTACATATTCAAAAAAATTAAAGCACAATTAGTCAATAACTATGGAAAGGAACACATTACCCGAGACTGAGGGTGAGCTTTAAGGTCGAGCTATCACGAACAAATCAGCTTACCACCTGAAGTAAGATCATTTTTGCACCACTCAGTAATAGAAAACCAAGGCCCTAACGCTGAAAAGAAAAAAGAAAAAGAAAAAATTGAGCCATATCTTACCTAGCAAACCCCCTATTGTCTGATCTCTTCTTCTTCTCCACGGATGCAAGAAGCTTCCTTTCCCTCTCCTTCTCCTTCTCTTCCCTCCTCCTCCGCTCCTCCCTCAATTCCTCCATCGTCTTTTTCTCCCCACTCTTCTTTCCTGCAACCTCTCCGCCCTTCGAAGACCCACGCCCATCTCTATCCCGCTTCTCGTCCAAATCTGCAGGCCTCGTCAGATACCACGGCGCCTTCACCCCCTTCCCCACCAACCCATACCCTAGCTTATACTTCTCATCCTCCGGCGCCACCGCCTTAGGCTTCTCCTCCTCCCTCTTCCTCTTTTTTGCGTTCTTGCCGTCAGCCGCCTCTTCTTTACGCGGCTTCTCGCCGCCGTCCTCGCCGACGAGAGAGGCGAAGTCGGCGAGGCCGTCGAAGAGGTTGATGTGACGCGAATCGGTGGAGGCGGCGGCGGAGGCGGAGGCGGAGGAAGAAGACTGGAGCTGGGTGCCTCGAGATTTACGGAGGAGATCGAGGCGGACCTCGGCGTCCCGGCGGCGGGACTGCTCGCGCTTGAGCTGCTCCTCGCGGGCGGCCTCCTCCTCGTCGCGGCGGACCTTCTCGCGGTTGTCGAAGTTGTAGACGTTCCATCGCTTCTGGGGAAGGATGTTAAGGCCGCCATGGCCTCCCATCTCGGCTTGATCTGAAGAAAGAAGGCGATGGAAGTTTGGGAATTTGCGATTCTATACTCTATAGGGTTCCGATTGGATTGGTTTTGGCCCTTTTGGAAACGCGAGAAGTCTTCTTGTATTTGGCGTAATAATTTGGGTGAGGTTGGTTCCAAATCACGGTTATACGTAGCAGTAGATATATGCGGGATCGGAGTGGCATTGGACTAGGTTCCGCCTACCCGGATCCGAAAGAAGGCTACGGGTCGGGCAGAGTACAGCCGGTTTCGGACGTCCGAATCCGATTACGAATCACTCAACTATATGATAAAAAGAATTGCCGATTCTGTGATGATTGCTGTAACAATTGACTAATTATTTCCTTTCTTCCCTTCTCCATTGGTCAGGTAGAAGATAATTGATCTGGGTTTAGAGTAACTCACAACAGTTCTAAATCTAACCCAATTATAGATCTAACTCATTGACTTGTATAACAGAGCAGCTGTGAGTGCATTCGTATGACAACATTATCAACATTATCAACACACAAGGGAGCTTTTACCTATTTTTTGGTACAAAAATGGGAGATCTTCCCAATCATCCATTATCCCGCATGAGACCCTAACACAAAATGGGTTCTCTTCAGCTTCCTTTTGTTGTCAGAGAGCTACACTTTCCTTCCATTGGGTTTATGTGTAAGCTGCTATCTGTCCTCATTTCAGCAGGGGCATATTTGAAGCCATCTTCTGAAACTACTATGCTAACATCTGAACAGAGAATCACCTGGCTCATCAGAACTGCAGACTCAAATCACTCTCCAAGCTCTTGCATCATGTTGCACCGAGATACTATGCTCCGAAAGTCGTCAAGGCTTAGCTGCAAAATCAAAGTGTAGGTAAATAAAGATGTTCTAGACTAGGATTCTAAATCTCTGTTATTTGAAAAGTTTTGATTGGTAATGACAGAGCAATTCCCCAACAAAATAAAACTGAAGATAGTAAAATTAATGAAAGACTATGTGTGGACCAAGTCGTAATACACATGATATGTACCACTTATACTATCGATGACCAAACTCAATGGAAAGTAGAGTTTACGAAAACAATAGAAAGAAAATGGTTAAAGGTTCTTCTCATACCAACATATTGCGGCAGTAAATCAGAAAAGGTTAACTGGTGTCAAGAACCAGTAACAGATGCCCTTTTAACACCAATGGGTTGAACCGGGTCTTGCTAACCAATACATGGTATGTTGTATACTAAATTAAGATTATTTAACCTATACTAGAGCTATTGCCTCATATCTATGATCATACTTCAGGAGTTGTTTAAAATATATAGGAAAATCTGAAACTAAAAAAAAATTCTGAAATGGAGCCATGACTTAAGTTATCAGTCACTCAACAGTGCTAAGAGTTACAAATATGTTTTCTGAACAGAAAGACAGAACCAGACCTTTCCGTCTCCACCACTATTAAAGGAATGAATCATGTTAGCTATCTCACTATCTGTCCAGGAAAAATCATGAGCAACGGCCATTCTTTGTATATCTCGTACAGTGACATACCCTTTCCCAACTTCTGCAAAATAAATCAAATTATATTAAAGTCAGAGTAAATCTGAGTTGTAAAGATCTGAAAGTTCAAGTTCCAAAAGATCTACTTCAAATTAGTAAACTAAGTTCAAAAGAAAAACAAAAGAATCTCATAAGATCAAACGAAGAACTTAAACCTATTAAGAAAATCAGTCCTATTAAGCAAAACTTAGCTACCATTGGCAGTGGCAATTACATTTGCATCAACGCATGTCTTCAACCCAAGCAAACATTTCAGCCCTTGTGTGCTGGCATAGTTCTGAATTCTTACCAATGAAAATAATCATATGGATATGACACTTGTAGTATTGTACTATTCTCAACTAAATCCCAAGTTGTATATCTAAATATCCTCACCTAAGTTGTGCGCATCGAGCTAAGCGAAATAAATAAGGGAAATAGTGAGAAAACGGCCCCCCACCCCCCCAAAAAAAGAGAGTATAAATACTAGTGATTTGATCAATGAAGCTGGACACTGAAGGAGAGATAAACAAGGCCGGCCTAGAAACAAACTAGTTGACACAAAAAGGCAACCAAAAGATTACCAAAGTACTTGAGAGGTGGCATCTTTATCAACAAATCACGCAAACACTAGACAGCACTTTGAACCACTAAAAATGATTATTCATTTAATAGGACCTACAAACAATTCTAAAGTCCTTAGGAGCATAAAATTTATGCCTGTGAAAGCTTAGAAGAGTCATAGATAGTACCTTTAAATTTAAAAAGACATACCATCAAATGAGAAGAAGAAAGCAAGCACTTCATCTTCAGTTAGTTGTATCCCACTCTTCCTCTGAATACACTGCAACATTATGTGGTGAAAGGGAAAAGAAACGTAAAAGATATCGATATAAGTTACAAAGAAGGACCACCTGTTTAGTCTTCCTTCTCGCAGAAGGTTCCTGTGCATTGTCTTTCTTCTTGTATCGACCAGTCTCAGTTTCTTTTATTCCAGAACTTGAAAGACCGTCATGTAATGCCAAAGAATCCTCCATAGGTACTCCAAGTGAGAGAGCAATTGCCTGCATATAGTTCAGGAATGCAGTAACAATTTCTTTCTACATCAAATAAGAAATGATGAAACATAATCTTTTTTCTTCGATTACCCCAACCTTACCTGTTCTAGTGCTGCATCATCATCGATGCAATCAGATACATTTGATTTTGCTTTCACATAGGAAGACTTACAGGCTTTACCTAAATTTGAGACATTCTTTTTCTTCCCCTGGAGAGAAAACAAGAAACATTTATTATTTTAATCAAACAAAAAGAATATCGAACACTTGAATAAACATTTCAACGCAAGTACTAAAGAGCACTGATCAGAAAATACGCGATGTAGACTCAGTAAGGGCATGCACACATAGTGTGACATGCAGATAACAGAACCATAGCCATCTATTCAAAATCCAAGTCGCAAAAAAAGTTCTGTCTAAAAAGATAACTTAGTAGTAAGAGAAGAAGAGCAAAAAGAATAGAAGGCGAAAACTGATCCTAAACATACACTCCAGTAATCGCATTTCTTTCTTTACAACCATTCCTTCTTTCAAATTTAGCTTTTTACTCTATGGAACAGTAAAGAAAGTCGTAATAGACAGTATGAAATTGGGACAGGATTAAAATTGAACTTGGCATCTACAGTTTTTTCTTGCTAAAAGTGTACCTCAGAATTTGCTCTCATTGCCTCTACGATTTTAGAGTCCAACATTTACATACAAAAAAAACTACAGACAACAAATGTCAACCAAGGAGAACAAATAAGAAGGAAAAAGAACATCTTGCCTCATATAAGAAGCTAATCCAACAATTTCCAGTGCAACCACAAGTATAAGCAAAAGAAAGAGTTCCATTTTAAATCCAAATTGAACAAGGAAGAGAAAGAAAAGGAAAATGCACCTTTCTTCGTGAACCAGAAGAAACTTTCTCCCCCTTTTCCTCTTTCCCACTTGGAGGAGAACTCCCCCCGGCTTCTTCTTCGTCATCGTCGTCCGACGGTCGGTACTCTTCATCATCCTCTTCACCCAATTTACTAACCCTACCTCTCTTATTCTTCTTAAGCTTCGATAACTTATCCCCCTTCTCTTGCTCCGCGAGAGGACCGAGGAGAGAGGAAGCGAGATGGGGAAGGCCGAGGGCTTCCATTCTCGCCTTATTCTCTCTTATCCGCAATAACCTCTGCCTCTCGTATTCCGGCATCTGTCCTTCTTCTCCGCCTTCTACCGGGCTGTAGCTCTTCGGAGAAGACGGTTTCGCCTCTTCCATCGTCACTCGCTACGAAGACGGGGTTGTTCTATCCACGAATGCGAATAAGTATCGGGATTTCCGGGCTGGAAAGAGATAGTCACGGATTTCGAGGCATAACAAAGAAAGTTATCCAAACTTTAATATATTTTGCAAGTATTTATTTTGCTGTCAGTATATGTGTTTAGAACCCAATTACCAATTTACTAAATATAAATTATTTATTGGATCGATGACCTTAAAAAATTACCAAGTCTAAGAGAGAAATATTATATAAGTCCGTCAACCACTTATATTTAAAAGTTACTTAACCGAAGAATAAATTTTCTTTGAGACTTAATAATCAATTTTTAGAGGATTAAAAAATTACAGTATAATATTAATCCCTAAGCTGCTCGAGCCGCTGCGGTAAATGCATCGTCTTAGTGGGATTTATACCTACAGGTCGTTGACTCGATCAATAATTTTCACATGCCTAATCTTGTATTTAACTATCAAATTAAATTAAATATGTAATACAAATAGAAGCGGACTTAAAAGAGTCAAAAACTCCGATTTACGATCTACCGAGCTATCACGATATTCACTTAGTGGTAAAAACTTAACTTTGGAGTGGCAATTTTGAAGGCTTTAAACCGGTTTCAATTATATGGATTTTAGTTCCCACCGATTATAATTTGAATCAGTCGAAATAGATTGGGATAAATAAAGAAAATAATGATTCAAAGATAAGAGAGAGGAGCCAATACATGGAAGTCAGTGTGAGAGAGAGTGAGCGGAAGAGAGAGAACGAGGGAGTTTTCTTTAACTTAATAAATAATTAATTTTAAAAAAAAATTCTCCTAATTTTTATCAAATTTTAAAATTTTCTTCATATTTTAATTTTATATAATTTTAAATAGTTTAAAACCAAAACCTAACATTGGAAGCTGAAACAACAGATATAGTCGACACAGCAGTTTTTTTTTTTTTTAAATGGTCTATCTTGATCCTAATATTTTGAGCCGTAGTTTAGATTTAATATAATCAAATTCGGAATATAAATTGGTTGAGTTATTTAACTTAATTTGTTAACATATTGTGTTTATGGTCATGTATATTAATTTGTTTTGATTTAACTTATATATTAATCGAATCGTATTTGTATTTAATATTCTAATATACTTAATTAATGGGTCATATTCATTAATAGCTTGAACTACACTCAACTCGAACCAATCTGACCGCCTCCCTTGTGAAACTGAGGGTTATCGAAGTAATAAATAATTCTGAAACAATCTAAGATATTATCATTTTGAGCATCTTGAAGCAAATTTGCCAGCAATACTTCTCGCCATTTCTCTTTTGACACATCAAAGAACTCCCTCGCCATAGATGTAGTCTGCCGGGCTAGGACAGTAGCATTGGTCTGAACTCTGAACTCCACCAGAACAAGCTCGGCATCTGTTCTTCCAGATGAACCCAAAACCAACAGCCAAAACACAACTGTGACTCTGTGAGCTTAGCCACAGGAGCCCGTACTAACTGGGTCTTCTTTCTCTAACCCACAGAGAGGGCAAAGAGGATCAAAGTTAAGATTTATATTACAAAAATGCAATCTAGCAGGTGACCTATCAAGACAGAGCTGAGACCTTCCATTAAAATATCCTGCTTTTCGGCGCAACAGGGAAGCTTCTAAAGCTTGGGCCAGCCCATCTGGGAGGGCCCTCAAGGAACGCATTACTTCTTGCCTTTGGTTATTATTACCACAAGTATTCCACTGCTTATAATTATACCTTCAGCTATTGATGATGACAATAACACCACTGAGATTTCAGTGATCACATCCAACCCTATCCACCACCACCACCACCACCAAAACCACTAATGTTCATCACTAGGATCCATAAGCCAATATATGGAAGGTTATCACCTCATCACTTTTTCGAACTCCATTCTCACAATTTTTACGGCAAGCTGAGTTTTACTGCTGTTGCTCTTATTCACGGCCATCAATGCCAAGACAAAGGGATAAGGAAAGTGGGTGACATTCTTCTCTTCGCTTGCAAGAAAAAGAATCTTGAACGGCGAGAAATGACACGTCTTTGTACTGGATGCCGACTAATTTGACTGCGACTCATTTGTCTTGAACCAATTCATGCACGATGTGGCCCCAGGTTGCTAACCAATGAGCCCTTGTCAGGCCTAAACTCAACACTGGACCTCTATATAGAGAACGAAGGCCTTCTTCATCTACCCTTTTGGGAGAAGCAGCTGTGTATGTGCAAAAGCCAATCTCTCTTCATCCTCTTGAGATGGCACAGGTATGCAAGATTCCTTCATCATCTCAAAAGTTTTCTTCCTAGTACTAGATTTCTGTGTTTTTATGGTTCGATTCTCTGTTTTCGTTGCATATAGCAGAAGGTAGTCCTGAAAATTCTTGCCATGAACGATGAGAAAACGAAGCAGAAAGCAATCGAGGCTGTTGCGGAGATCTACGGTAAGTCTTGCTTTTGAACATCCACTATAATCTAATTCTCAAATTGGTGCTGATTTCTGAGAGACTAAACAAAGCTGATTTGCTTTATGATCAGCTTTGATGTGAAACTGGCTTTGCATGCACAATTCTCTACCTTTTCTCCTTCTACGGGTACTAAAAATTGTTCAACAAAATCGCTATCACAGAAAACGATTTCTTTGTGGGTACTTTTAAGTTCAAAACTCACACTTATTCAGCTACATGAGCATAGCTAGAATGTTCAAAAACTCTAGATTTTCTTTTTCTCAGCTTGTAAGTCCAATTGTCTTTGCTGCAGGACACAAAAAAAGATAAATAGAATCACACGATATATACATACGTAAAGCCTAAACTTGATGCATTGGATTTATGCAAAATAAAAAGAAAGAAAGATAATAAGAATTTAGGCCCGGTAGGATCGCTTGAATGTGATGTAATATTGAGTGGTCCCTGCAAAGAGTGTGACGTTAAACAAAATAATACCCAACATGGAGTCGATTTATGTTTAAAAATGGCAAGTTGGACTGATCGAAAGAAAAAAGAAATAATAACCAGTAATTTCTATGGACGATGGCTTAGCTTCTTTATCTAAATTTCTGCTTTGGAGGCATTGAATTTGAATTATAATTATCTACTTGTCATTTGACAAGGCCAATTTTTCTGCTTCCATCAAGCTGCTAGAAGATGTCAAACAAATGGAATATAAACCTGAATATGAGAAAAGGAGAACCAATACAAAAGATAATTTGCTGAAAAGAGGAGATATTCAATAGCACAACAACAAGATGAACATTAATTTATGTGCATATGACAAAGACATCACTTTTCTGCTACAGGTATTGATTCAATAGCTGCTGATATGAAGGAACAGAAGATGACGATCATCGGTGAGATGGATACAGTGGCGATTGCGAAAAAATTGAAGAAGATTGGAAAGATTGATATTGTATCAGTTGGACCAGCAAAAGAAGAAAAGAAAGAGGAGAAGAAAGAAGAGAAGAAAGAAGAAAAGAAAGATGATGCAAAGAAATGAAACAGAAAAGAGACTGCAGGCTTTTCTTCAAATGTTCTGATTACTTGCTAGTTCTTTAGAGTGTGTCTGAAAATATGTCAAGAAATAAAACAAACATCTTTACATAGTGGCCTCATCTTGATCTCAACTTGTCTCTCCCAACTTCCCCTTCCAGGTTAACAAGAAGATGTTTCCATGCCTCACATTCGATATAACAGTAATATTGACTACAAGGAGTCATTTGGCAGAGCTCTCATGTAGAACCATTGATGTATTTAGAAGCAAGATGAAATGGCATATTATAGACAGATGCGTGTTTGTCTGTTGGATTATGTACTTTGTAAACCAATTGCACAAATTATAGATGAGCCTGCCTGCCTATGTATAATTGAGAACCTCAGAACAAGTCTTATGCCTAACATCAAAATATGTCTTCTTTGAAATGGCAGAACAAGCAACAGAGAGATGCCCAATTGATTACTCCATGATGGAAACCATTAACTAATACTAGCATCAACAAGACTATATGTAAGGGTACAACATAGCGGTAAGCTGTAACTCTTATGCTGTTGGGTTAACAACTCAACCTGCAGTTGGTTGAGCAGAAAAGGAAAGAAGCAAGAGGTGCAACATGACTTTCTTCAATTCAAGCATAAATATCATTAATAACCGAATCATATTTTGCTACAGTGATCTTTATTTAAATATGTTCAGCATCTAAAAACATTATTTAATATCTGACAAGGAAACAAGAATACTACAAAAATCTTACCTAATTCAATTCCACCCTGCACCCACCCCGCTTTGACCACTTCAACTACTAAAAATCAGTTGGCCATTTTTTTCTCCCCATGTAGAAGGGAGTTTTTCCTTCTTGTCGCTGGGGATCTCCTCAGGAGAAGCGACCTTTATTTCTGCTCTCAAAAAGGACTTTTTTTTTCTCTCTTTTCTTCCCTTTTCCCTCTCTCTCCCTTCTTCCTTTCCCTCTCCTCCTTTGCTCTCTTTTCTCTGCCGTCTGTTCCTCCTCTTTCTCCTCTTTTTAGCCCCACCACTGTAGGATTTTCCCTTCCCGGCTGTGCTACTGCCACCTCCACGGCTCCACGGCACGGCTGCTATTAGAATCGTCGAGGCAGTCGTCAGATTTTTTCGCTTTTATGGGCTCTTTTTTCCTTTCTTTTTCCCTATGTTTTGGTTGCTATCCACTGTAGACTTTTATGATGCTATGCTCGCGATGGAGCCATTGAAAACCCCTTGTGTCGGTGCCACACCTTTTGGGCTTAATACAATATCTTATCATCTGTTTTGAATTAATGAAATCTAGTCTACATGCTTTAAAAAAAGGGAGAGAACCGCTTTAACTAGTGCATATATACTTCATAATGCATAACTACACAAGTTTTCTAGATCGAAATCTCAAGAGAAATTCTACTATTTTGTTCATTTTACTCAGTTGCTTAGGCAAACACTGTGTATGCATAATTGCTGACGGAATAGTAATCTTGACTCATACCATGCGCTTGGATAAGATTCTGAAGCAACTGGACAAACCGACAATCCTATATGTTCAACAAATTCAGCATACATGCATCTACATGTAACATAAGGTCTACTAGTTACAATTTACAAACATCCAGTTTCTAATATTTTAAAATTCTCACTAGCTAATAGTAAATGAAAATCTGGAAATAATGCATGCAAAAGATGATGTACGCTCTACTGGGCATAGTTTTTATTTTCTGGACATAGTAACAGCTAAATATGCCATTTACTTATTTGCAGACTTTGAGAATCCCTTGATAACGAAAGCTCAAAGAACTACAGCTTGCAGGACTTTAAAATATATAAGCAACATATAAAGCAGGGTATTCTCTGCATTAAATTTTCTAGAAGTTCAAAGCACAACTATAAGTTAGGCAAGGTGCCATTTTCTTCAACGAAACAGGGCTGCAGCCTTTTGTCAAGAGAAAAAAAAAAGTGCCCATTTGCTTATATAACTCCTCTTATAGCATTGTAGTGAAGTTTTGGAAAGAAAATTATAAACCAGAGGATATTTTGTGCCTCATGGCCCACTGCCACAAAAAGAATTGGACCAAAAATCCTAAGAATTGTTCTAACAAGCTGCTTCTGCCTCTCGCTGCTATTAGATTCTGAAGACAACCAAAAGCTAGCTCTCCAGTTGCAACTATGAAACTGAAGTAAACATCTAATATTGGCATCCCATTTAACATCTTCTATATCCCTTAAACCTAGACATCAGATGAAGATAGTGACCCTTCTCCACCATATAGTTAATTACATCATTTGCTTCAGAAACTTTACCTGCATTACGAAGCCTCACAACTAAAGTGCTGTAAACTGAGAAATTTGGAGTGCATCCCTTGACCTCCATATCCTTCAACATAGAACATGCCTCCTCAAACTTGCCGGCAATGCAAAGCCCACGGATCATGGAATTGTATGTAAATACATTTGGTAGTTGACCTTTTAATAACATATCGTCAAACAGTTCCTGAGACTTCTCAAATTCACCTGCCACCACATATCCTGTTATCAGAACTGTATAACATACTACATCCGGTTCGCACCCTCTCTTCACCATCTCATCAAAAAAGTACTTGCAAGCACCGAGATTTCCAGCACGACTAAGCCCATCTATCAAGTTCGTGAAATGCAGCACATTTGGATGGCAAGCAACATCATTCATGTAGTTCAACAAATTAAGGGCAGCAAGTGGTTTGTCCCCTTTTCCAAGCACATGAAGCAATAGATTGTATGTATGAAGATCAGGAGCAAATCCATTTTTTCCCATCTCATCAAGCAGCCTATGAAATTGATCCAACTTACCCAGCATGTACTTGGCACGCATGATTATATTATACGTCAACACATCCGGTGAGTGTCCCTCGAGCAGCATCTTCTCATAAACCCACTCAACCAACCTGTACTGATTCATAGTGAGAAGCGAATGGAGGATTGCATTGAAGGAATTCTTGAATGGTCGATAGTTAAAAGTCTTCGACTTCAAAAATCTCTCAACCAGTTTCCTTGCCATGCCTGCCTCTCCACACGTGCAAATCAATATATTAAATGTCCGGGCAGTGATAGGAAGCCCTTTCTCACTCATCTCTTCCACCAATCTCCACATTGCTTTCAACTCCCCAGATTCAGCAAAGATCTTTATTATGAGATTGTAGATATTAGTGTTATGCCTGTAGTCCTTCAGCTGACCCGACCAAGCAAAGAACTTGTAAGCCAATTTGGCACATCTCGACTTGTTGGCACCATTGATGGACATCAGAATGCGGATAAAGACTTCTCTGACAAGAGCATTCGAGACATTCAACTGCAACTCTTCCAGCGCCAATCGGGCATCAAAGCCCGGTCCATCCTGTAGTAGTATTTCGATAACTCGATCAGCTTCAGATCTTATATCTCTGAAGAACTTCCGCTTGGGAAAATCATCGTCTTCGTTATTATCATCACTACTGTCTGCTCCCTCAGGAGAAAACCCAAGAAGGGTTTCGGCAGGGAGGCGTCCAAAATCCGTTCTTTCTTCATTATCCTCGGAAAATTTATCACGAGTTTTGTGAGGAAGGCGGCCAAAATCCAATTTTTCACCATTATTTGCAGATTTCCCCACATCTTGTCCGCAATCACTGCCGCAAAGACTTCTCGAAGGCCAAATACGAGGGCGGTGACCAAAGAAGATCCTTATTGCCCTTCGGCCGAGCCAAAGAATTGATCTCATGACGAACAAAGGACAAGTACTCCCCGGCCCTCATCTGTGCAGCAATTCTGAAACCCTATATAGTTGTGAAGTGAACCAAAAGCCCAAACCGACGAGCTCGTCGAGCTTTCCTCCAAATCGAGCAATCTCCATCAAATTGAACACCAGAGACGCACCTATAGATAGTGAATCAACGGCAAAAGAAAGAAAAGCCACTACCTTTTAACTTGGTTGAATTGGAGAGGGGAAAAGCGAAGCAATCGACGTAAGGTATTAGGGTTTACAGGAGGGCACAGAAGACAGGAATCCAACCGGGAGTTCTTGTCAGATATAGTACTTGGCACGTGCAAAGCACGCAATTGATAAGATGCGCATCGACCGGTAAGGGCGCAGATTAGTACCGATCAGAAGAGCCTATAAAACAAAGCCCTCTCTCCCGCCAGGCGCCATTTCAAATCCAAATAAAATCGAGAAAAGCTCCTCTCTCCCTCCTCCTCCTCCTCTCGTCACTCATCCGAAGACGAGGAAGGAAGAGAGCACGAAGGATGCGGACTCGATTCCTTGCGACTGATTACTTCTTCAACAAATCCGCGAGCGACGCCCTCAGCGGCTTCCACTTTCTTCCCCTTCCTCCTCCTCCCGATTTCTTCCCTTCCGATCTACATTTCGATTTGGTGATTCCTTTCTTCCACGTCGGTCTCGATCTCCACTTGAACTCCGAGATCGATGAGTTCCCGATCGAGAACGCCCTCTACGATCTCCTCTCCGATGTCCTCCCTTCGTTCCAGCATCCAAGGGAGATGGATGCTGGAGTTTTCGAATCTCGAATACAGAATTATCTTTCCAGAGAGGTGAATAAGATAATTCATGGTGCTTTTGATAATTTTGCGATTCAATACGTTCGTCTATTGATTTTGTGTCCGATCTGGCTTCCATGAGGAAGAGAATAATGAGATCGAGGGGCATTTCGTAATATTCATATGAATCACTTGATTTATTGCTATGGCTTGTATTTTATAGCAGGTTTTATGATAGATCTTATTGAAAATTTTCTTGTAGGAAATAGCTGATCTGATTCATGAAGGGAAAGAGGAAAAGACGAGTTTAAGTTTTAGATCTGACGCTCCCGCAACTATAGCTCTAGAGGTAGATGATGTTTTCCTTCAAAAGATATCTTGCTCTTGGTAAGAATATCTAACGCAGAACGGAATTTCTTTTCTGATCTTAGAGTGGCCAGTTAGAGCATCTACTCCAATTTGAAATAGTGGAGGTCGAGTTACCTCTGGTAATATAAAACTTCTTTTGCAAAAAAGCTTGTCGCCTTATGCTTAACTATTGGCTTAAATGTTTGTTTTTTCTTCTTTGTTAATTATTTGACAGAGAGAGACTGCAAGCTCCTGCAAAGGAGAAGTGGGGAGTTCTGATGTCTGCTTTGAAATTTCTGATATCAAACTTCCTATGGTACATTATCAATTTATTAGGATGACTGTACTTTGGTTCTGCTGTTAATTCTTTTGATGAGTTCATAGACTTTCCCAAGATTACTTAATGTTATACTGGTTCTGTTGGGAGAAGTAAAACTAAAGAAATATATTTAAATCATATTTCATGTCAGAGGCTGAGTGACCAGATATATGCTTCTCGACTGTAGAGAAGCCCAAGGTGGCAGTAATTTGGCCCACTTAGAGCTTTCTTCAATATTGTGGGAATGTTTTGACCAATATAAAAAAATTTCATGGTAATAAATAGAGGTGTGTAAAGATTTACAATCCTGAAAGTGATGATTTCTATGCTTTCTAGAACCTTCTTTGATGACTGTAATGATTGATCATAAAGAGTAGGATATGCAAAATTTTCGCTGTAAATTTGCCATTGGCTGCCAGTGCTGATTTAGACATGTTTCATAAGTCTTCATATTTATATTCTTCCCTTGATAACGTTAAGCTTAAGCAGCATGCTGTGATCCTCCATTCTTTTCATGCATCTATTCTTTTGTTGAATAATATAAGTATTTGCAGGATGTCATCGACATTGATGTTGAAATTACAATACCATATCCCCATATGGCTGCAAAGTCCATTTGTCTAGTGGAAAATTTTTCTTCTATACTCAATGATGACCACGAGTATTCTTCTATCAAAGATGGTAGTCCCTCTGCAGATGCAGTACTAAAGCAGAAAGTACAAATACCTCAGTTTGAGATCACAGGGGATGCTTGGGAGATCGATGATAGCATGCATGGCATAGAGATATTCAAATTTCTTCTTCCTGTAGTTGAACGCTGGCATGGGTCCCAAGGAGAAGATTTGATGGTCAATGCAAAAGAATTTTTGGTATCTGATGATATGGCTGATCTTTTCAGAGATATTCCATACGAACCAGTATCCATGAAGTCTGTGATAGATATGGATCTTATAAGTTTCAAAGACAACATTCTCCTTGACAAAAGTTCAGTAATCTATCCGACAAAACCTGATGGAACCTGCCTTGACTTGCCATGCTCTGTTCTTTTACAGGAAGTCCAGATCATTGATTTTCCTTCTGATGGTATCTTCGAGAAGTTTATCAATTTACAAACAGCCAACATGGATACATCTGATCAAATGTTCAATGATGATATGGAGCTTGTAGGAAGCCTGTATGACTCTATTGTTAGTTCTGAGTTGGCTCTGGTTGATGAAACATTCAGGTCATTACCTACTCCTGTTCTTTCTGATGATAAAACAATGAAATCCCAGAGTATAATTACTCAAGATATCCTATGTGCCCAAAAACTACATCCTTTGTCTGCATGTGATGGAATATATTTGGATTGGCATCTTCTGCTAGAAGACACATGCAACCGCTCTATCTGCTCCCTGTATGTGAGCATGGCAGAAGAGGTGAATATCTGCAGAGTAACTTCCGAGACGCAAATTGACTTTGAGCAGATTGTAGATATTAACGTTGATTTCTTGGATGATTTTCAAGAAAATGGAAATAGTCTATGTTGTGAGGAAGTGCCCAATGAGCTCCAGATTTGTGTCCCTCAGGCTGATCATCCATCTGAAAAAGCAGAAATAGCTCAGAAGCAGAACAATGAAAACAATAGTGCTAACAGCAAAGAGCGATTTGCAAATGCGAGTTCAGAAAAGGTTTCTTCCTTATTTGAGTCAACATCACAATCTAATGATTTAAACTTCTTCTTGGATGTGAGAAGAGGCAGTACTAGAAGAAGAGATTGTGCCAATGAGAGTTCAAGGGAAAGTAGCTGCAAAATCTCAACTCCTCTTACTTTGTTAAAAGAACCATTTGTTCCATCTATTGCCCCTAAAGTAAATCCAGGGCAGTGGAACATTCATATTCATCAGCTTATTCTCTCAGATAATATTGTGAATCTCATTGATCACATATATGGGAGCTACACATCCATACTGGAAGAAAGCACTTTTTTAAGAAACTTGTTTCCAGTTGAAGAACTTATAAACATTTCAAAGAAAAAGCTATTAGAGCTTATTATCGTTGAAACTGCAAGGCCATTGAATGCTGGCCATAAAGATGAAGTTATCATGGAAATTATTTCACTCTATGCAATTAAGCAACTGGCATACTTCTTGTGTTTCTTTGGTGTCCATACTGCCCATCTTTATATAAGCAATTTGTCAAGAAATATTGACAATATGCTTGGGAGGTTAAGATCTCTTGAATCCTTAATTGAGGATGCACGTATGAAAGATGAGAAACAGTTGATTGAAACACATCCATCCTTGTCTTACACTGAGAAGATTCTGAGAACAAATTGTCGACTTGGTCAAAAGATACTATTTGTATCTGAGAGCGTATTTTGGTTACCACTGACTAGGAAATTGACTTCTATGAAGATAAAATATCATGAAGTAAGAAACACTCACGTACATTCTACTCAATTGGATACACTGGACAATAGTTGCTTCACAAATTTTGTATTAGAAGAACTGCTGAGATCAGACTGCTTACTGATGAATTTTGAGTAAGTGAAAATGCTATGAGTTTTGGTCAACTTACATAACGGTCTGTTTATGCAACATATATTGAACTTACATATATCCGAAGTGTCTTAAAAATCTGGAAGTCAGTTTCCTCAAGTTTTAACTTCTTTTCCTTCATTGTTATCAGAAACTGCTGAATTTAGAATTACGATGGGATTCTTGAAGTTTGATCTGCAACTAAGCAAGAATATCTTGACGAAATTACATAGAATACTGTCTCATCCAAAATTAATTAGTTTGATCTGTATGGGTACTTTCCTTGCTCAACCAGTTTAGAACTTAGAATCAGATAGCATACTTGCATAAGACCATGATACAGGATTATATAATGAAATAGACACTGTTATGCATCTGATGTTAAAATAAGAAATACTATCCATCTTTAATATTTTATGTTCTGTCCTAGTAGTTCAATGTTGATTGGGATGTCTGGTGGTTGACTTCTAAAATATATCATGTCGCCCTAAAGAGACTGCGGTCTTAGAAATGAAACTGAAAATAAGTCTTACGTTTCCAGTATAAGAATTTCTTATTTCCCTTGTTCTTTGGGAATGAGTTATTGATGTCGTGGAATTTATGAAATGCCAGCATGAGATTAAATATCCTAATATTTGTTTCTGTAACTTTAAGTAGGTGTTCTTATGGCATGTACACATCTGACTGGATTTTACAGATTTAGGTAGGTGTTCTTATGACCATCATATGTTTCATGTAGAAGAAAACACTTGCACGAGAAAGTATTAGTCATGCAGCCATAATCCATTTGTTTTCTAATAATTGAATGTCAGCTTAAATGGCCCAATCTATATCTCTTGTAAATTATATGCTCAGGTCCTCTCTTTTTCTTTCTGAAGAGATATTCCAGCTTCATTTCCCTTCAACAAGTTCAGCATCATATTGGAATATGGAGGTCAATATTCATCATCTAGATTGTTCTCCCTAGCTCCTAATTTGGATGGTTTGCCTCCGCTCCACTTCTTTCATGTCAAAATGAATGTCCAAAATCTCCATGCTGTATTATTTGAAGACTTATCCCCGAATTGGAAATCTGCACAGGTAATTCAAATCCTATTGCATGCCCATATTATAAACTGCCATCGATCTAATTCACATTGCCATCATGCTATACAAAATTGTTAGCTAATTATTGTTCCTTTCTGGGTGAAATAAAATTACTTTAAAGTGAAAATTTCAGTTATTGATCACCAATAATCTACTGATCATACAAGGAGGTTACTGCGCTCTTGATCTTATTGTGACTTACCAAAAGATCCACTGTTATGTACTGACAAGTTAAACATGCTTAGCATGGTAGACCTTGCAAAGCTTCTAAATTAGTGGCTTATAGAAAACACCTAATACTGATTACTGACATGTCATATTCTACATATCTGGTGTTGCCTTATCTTCTCCTGATTTCCACGTGCTTATATTTGAAGGCCACATATGAGATCTATTGGAAAAGTAAGCTTCATTATGTTCCTTTCTTGTCTTCTATTTTTGTTATCCATCAACGTAATAGCATATCTTTTGTATAAATAAGTGGTTCATTTCTTTCCTTAGCATGGTATAAGGTTCTATCAGCATGATGAATTGATGAGAGTTTTCTTTTCCCCAGCTTCATCAAGCTTTTTTGTGTCTGTTTTGTTTTGGATAAATTAAGCCTGAAGGCTGATACAAGTCTCAAAACAAAGCAAATAACTCGCGGAGTCCAATTGTCATACAAATTATGGTAAACGAAAATAGCTTTTTCACGTCTGTTATGTGCTTTTCGATTGCACTGATTAATGGAATCCATATTTCTTCTCAGAAATCTGAATTATAATTCAACTTTATGGTAACATATAATAAGATGATGAAATTATCTCAAGAGAGCATTCGACATGCTATATTGAAGCAGAGTATATAAAGCAACATTGCAACTGCTGTAATAATATTGGTTATTTCTTTTTCTATCTTTTGTGTTTATTAGTTAGACGGTACCACTTGGCTTTACACCAGCACCTTGGTGGCATGGTCCGACAGAAACAACCTCTCTAATAATAGGAGTAAGGTTGCATACTTCTTGCTCTCTCAAGACTTTGTATTGGCAGGAGTCGTTGCCTGGGATTTCTCCTTATGGTTATAATAGTTTTCCACTAGATATGGTATATATTCATAATTATGAGCTGTTATCTGTTCTGGTTCTTTCTGATATTTTTCCTGATCAATGTAGCTCTTTCCACTCGATTCTCACTTAGATCCTAAATTTATGGCCAGGAGACAGTCTTATATTCGACAAAGGATCTGCAGGAGAGCCCTAGTGGAAAGAATATAATTGAGTCACTTACCTATGTGCCTAAAAGTGACAGGAATAGTTGCATATCTTCTGAATCTGCGAACAGAGTACACGCTTCTTATGATAATGATTCTGGTGCGAGCTTTCCTTACATTGTGAAATCCAACAATATTGAGTCAAGAAAACCCTCCTTTCCCGATGTAATTATTGTCGTGAATACTCAAAGTTCTGAGAAAAAGATGCTCATATCTCGACGGACTTCATATCAAAGGATTCTAGCTCTTGAGAAAGGGGGAGCACAAGTTGTAGAGAGAGAGGTTGATCTGCCAGTGGACCTAATTTTCAGTGCTGCAGTTTGCCTAGTTTGGTATGAGACCAGAGCCTTTGGGGGCAACACAACAATGAGAACAGAGTCATCTTCTATAGCAATGTTCATGGAGAGCATTGCTACCAACGTTCTGATGTCACTTAGTTTTTCTTTCAGTGGCTGCATACTGGTAACTGCCTTTTCTTTCTGAACCTTGTCTGTTTTTATCACCTAATCTCATTGTAAGGTCCAACTTTTTTTTTTCTCTATGATTTATTTTGCTAGAAAATTTTCTGGTTCTGTTTTTGATTTTTCTGCAATCCCTACTCAAATGTTTTGCCAATTGCTCTTGTACAATAAATAGAGCTTCTCTGCTAATGTTTCTTAGAAGAATTGAAATTGAAATTGAAACAGTTATGTTATGGTTTATAGTAGATCTATTCTAGCTTAATTTTGAAGAGCCCAGGTGCTTAGCACAAAATTTTCAGAGAATTGATTGAGCCTTATGATGTGAAACAGCTGGCTATGATGCACATATGCCTGATTGTGCTAACTGATTTGTTTCATATCTTATAGTACGACAGAACAGACGCTGGCAATTTTAACTGCTTCTCTACTTCTTTTCAGATCTTTGAGGGAGAAAGTAGCTCGCTTGCTGCTGTAATGGAGTCATCTGATGCACTTTATGCAGCAGCTGTGAGCCTGGACATGAATTTGCAGCTCTTTTGCTCATATACGCCAGAGTCAACTGATGAAATTATTCTTGGCTGCATTAGGAGTGTGACCACATTAACTCGAGGTCTTTATCCGCCAATGCCTGAAGTGGAGACACTTGGTGAATACTTTCTTACGAGGTTCCCTTCTATAAACCCACTCTCAGCTCATGCTATACTTTCTTCTGGTGGTACACTTGTTGAGTTTCTTGAATGGTCACATGAGTGCAGAATTCAAGCTGTTAGGAAGTATTTTCTGCCTTACGAGAGCATTTCTCTCTTTAGTGCATTATGCAGAGTTGGTGAGATGGGGGAATCTAAGTCAGTAATGACAGAGTGTTCCTCTATTGGTTCAGATATTAGTAGCGCATTAACACGGTCACCTCGAAAAAGGAAAAAGCCTGCTTCTTACACTGTTGCCATGCCTATAAATGATGGCCCATTATATGCTAAGTCGTTATACCAGTTGTCAGATAATGGCTTAGAGCGGCCACCCGTGTCCTTGCCACATCAATTGAGAACATCTTCCAATTTCCCGGATAAGTTGAGAAAGACAGGGGGATGTATACATGATCAAGCTTTGGGTGGAAGTCTCGGAGTGAACTCTTGTAGAGTAAATTATGGAGATGAGAATGACATAGTTAAGGATCACATTGTCCATGAAGAGTTCGGCCATAGAGTTATTCATCATGATCACTCCTTGAATGAGAAGCGTGGCTCCATGGCGGACACCTCTAGTTCCTCATGGGAATTAGATTCAAGAACTAAACTTCCATTCAGAAGATCTATGCCTTCCAGTAGGCTAGCATTCAGCGGTTACAGTCATCGTGCCTTCCCAACCTCTGCAGAGATCAATCATGACACAAATAGTTGGAATCCCTTGAAGGATAAAGATCTATCATGGGATGAAAAAATCTTTAGTGAAGTAGCCATAAGCTCCACGAAAAATGATATAAGCATCATGCATCATGAACATCTGAGAGACAATATCTCACAGGACTATCCAAATTCCCCTGGTTATTCAAGTAAAAAACTGCCACCACCCTACCACAAAGATTCATATCGCAATGCATATCTAGAACAAGGTCCGAGCTGGAGAAAGGACTTTTTCTGTGGGATCAAAGAGAAGAGCAGAGTACATCAGCAGAACCTTAAAGGCACTACGTGCCTGAATTCTGCTACTCGTTCAAGGAACAAAGATACAAACCGTAAGAGTCAAAGCCCTTCTATAATTGATAGATACAGGTATCAGGGAAGGAGCCAAGTGAGCAAAGAACTCAAGCAGACTCGGAGGAAGGATACCAAGGGGAAACCAAGTCCAGATTGTAAGAAACGGAAGAACCCATCTTTCAGTAGTCCGACATGGACGCCTATTGATAAGAGAGCAAGACAGGTATATTCTGGTGCTTTGTAAACATTCACGTGTCGTTTCTTATAATGACTTTCTGCAATTCTTCCTATTCAAATGGTGCAGAATCTATCTTTTGCAAGATATGGAAATGAAAAACAAAGCAAATTGGTCTGGAGAAACAAAAGAAGTCCTGGTACAGGTGGTAATCTCCGGAAAAAATACCGGGAAGAAGGCCAGTTAAACATTCTTTAAAGCACAAATGCATTTATTTTTCGAGAAAGTAATCCGCTGTCCAAGTTTCCTGTATGGCTTGAAGTTCACCACAGAGTGTTGCGTTAAATAACACTACTTTCAGCCAATAACATGCTGACTAAACTAAACTGACCTTATAATGAAGTTACTTTGTCTTATTAGTAAACATGATATGTGCATTAATGGTATAAAGAATATAACAATCAGGAACTGCACTCTGGAATCGGGATAAACAAACGAAATAAGGATACAACATTATGCATATTGCTTTGCACTCTGAATGCTACAGTGAGCCTTCTTTTGCTAATCAAGCCAATCGCCCTATTCTTCTGAAAAGAGGAGAAGAATACACCCAAATGAAGAAAAGAATATTATTAATCTACATGCTCTATTTTTTCTGATAATCTATTTCCAATGCAAGTACTGGATCATCCACATCGCTCATCCAGTTCTTGCCTTTACAACCACCTCCTGTTGTTTCTTGATATATTGAACTAGCTCTTCAAAGAATTTTTAAGGGTTCGGATTGTCATCACGAGCTGCTGCCTTTCACCTTCTACTTCTGCAAACTTTAGACTTATCTCTGAGTATCTCTCTTGCATTTCTTTTAACTCTGCTTCCATTGATGTGTTCTGTTCTTTTAGCAGTGCTATCTCTCGTATAATTTTAGCTTCATTATGCTGATCAGAGGTACACGAAAGGGCCTCTTCTTCTTTCTTCAGATCAGCTTCACTATTCCTGTGGCGAGATTGATCATTCATAAGAATAGTTTTTATCACTTGTGAATTGATTTGCTTCCGAGTTTTCAATTGGGAACATTTGAGGAGCATTTATATACTACAAATAATTTAAAGAAGTATGAGATCTGAATTTTCAGAATTTAGCTCTCTACTGATGTTTACCTTCTTGGTAATCCCCCACCACTGCCATTTACATCATGATTACATGTTTTATCTTCAGTCCTGGTACTTAGCAAAGAGTTCTGTCTGCTATCAGCATCAGTGGTATCATACTTAAAATTCATGTTGAAATTCTCGTCACCCTGCATCATATAGATGATCTGACATTATGTAACAGGGTAAAAAGAAAAGTCTGCTATACTGTTGAGCTGACTGATTGTATCAGTTCATAAAGGTAATATTCCATTTAGACAAATCCTAAACATGCAAAATTTGCTAATATTTCACTTCCTTTTGGATTGTATCACTTCCTTTTCTTTAAAAGATATCCTTGACTCTTAGAATAATATTAGGTCAATGCACTATAGATTATTAGAGCTTGAATTCAGTTTATCTTACAATTTTCATGTATAATAGGATTACTTTTTCTGCAAGCAGAATCTATTAAGCATCTCCATAATTTCTCCCAAATCCTTCTCCCATCAGATATCAGGCCTAAGAGAGCGGAATAGATATAGTTCTATGCAGTATCAGAAACTCAAAAATCTGCGTGGAATGCTTTGTGAATCAGCTTCTCACAAAGATCTCTGCATTGTATCCTTTTGAAATTACTTTAAGAATAGAGAACAGTAAGCAGATATGTATTGAATCAACAAAAAATCATTGACAGAGCTGCAATATTAATGATCATTTGGAAGAGAAGAAATAACTCACTGCCTGACCTTTTGCACTATGCCTTCAGAAACACATGAAGAGCTTTGATTGGATTCTTCCGTACCATTCTCCTTTTCTTCATCTTTGTTGTAGAGGCCCTTCTCATTCGACAAGTTCTGCACAGGTGAATTAACAAGGTTTTATTTTGCATGCTCAAATGCTCAATTTGTTAATGGGAGTTCAAGAAGAACACAAAGTTCTGGCTAAATTCATAATAATCATGTGAATTTCTACATCTTGTGTCTGTGGCTGTGTGTGTTCTGGTATTTTTTCCTTCTTTTAAGTTGTACACATGTTCATGCGTGTGAACTTGTGCATATGTGCCTGTTTGTGTCCACGTGCTGTTAAGTCCTTTAGAAGCTAAGTCTTCTAGTAGACTAAAGTCAGAGCTGCTAGATCAAATCTAGTATTCTTGAAACCTTACATTTGTGATAGTATTTGCGCTGTTTCTGATGTTTCTCTCAAGGATGCTGATCAAATCTTCCTTTCTGTGAAGTTCATCCCTTAACTTCAGGACCTCTTTGATGATGTTCTCTTTCTCCAACTCATTTTCAGATAGGGAACATTTCAGGTCACTATACTGCACATTAAGCATTTCTACGTCTGACTTTAGCATCCTTCCAATATTCTCCTTTTCATCCTTTAGATTCCTTAGGTCATTTAGCTCTTCAATTGATTTGCCTACTTGCTCTGTCAAGGATGTCACTTCTTTCTCAAGCATATCTATTTTTGTACATTTTTCTTGTAAAGCCTTATCACTTACTGAATTTGATGTCTTCAATTGCTCCATCTGGTTTAGTACCTTTTCTTTCCTTTTGTTCTGTTCTGAAAGATCATCTCTCTCTCTTGTTAGTTTTTCTATCTCTGTCTTGAGTAGCAACATTTCTTCTGAGAAATTCTTTAGCTTTTCTTCTCCAAACATTTTCTGCTTCTGTAGTTCCTCATTCTTATTTTTGAGCTCCAAGAGTAGCCTCTCAGTCTCTTTTGACTTGAAATCTACTAGGCTTAATAGCTGTTGAAATTTTGTGCGGTACTGACTTTGCACTGATGAAAGCTCTTCTTCGGCTTTCTCCAGCAGTTCTTCCAGCTGGATTTTTTGCATACGCAATTCACTAGCTTCTGTTATTGATTGCATGAGCAATTTCTCATTTGCATGAAATGTAGACGACATATGCAGAGATAATTTTTTGAATTCATCATGAAGCTGTTCAGCAGCATTAACATTCTTCCACCTAGCCTTTCTCAACTCCTCCTCTGCCTTTACTGCCCTTTGTTCTTGCTCAACCTTTGCACATGTTATAGATGCTAGATCTGCCTCAAATGCTTCAGCCTGTTTCTGAAGTTCTTTCTCCAAGTTCTCTACATGGTCTTCAAGATCATTTATAATAGCTAAATGTGCTGAACACTCGTACTGCATCCTTAGTTGTTCTCGTAGTTGGGTTTGCTCCAGCTTTGAAGAGATATCATGGTTTTCCTGTGTAAGAATCTCATAGTCAAGTGCTAGCTGTTCCATTTGCATTTCTAGCTCTTCACGATCTTTTTTGAACAATTCTATTTCATTGTTCAACTCTTTGATCTTTTTCTCTTGCTCCAGTGGCACCTTCAAATCACCGACTAGTACATCCACAACATTTTGTTCTTTGTCACGTTGGGAGTTCTTCTCCAACAACTCTGGTTCACATTCAGAATTTTGCATATGGGAGAGTCTACTTCCATAATCCATGTCTTTGAATTCCTCCTCGGGACCCACTTTAGAGTATGTCGAGCTACACCTAATATGGGACATTTCTTTATTCTTATGCTCTAATTGCTCATCAAGATCTCTTACAGCTAGAAGCAACTCTGAGTTTGATTCTTGTGTCTTCTCTAGTTGTATACGAAGATTTGCATTCAGATTCTTCTCGTGATATAGCTCTCTTTTGAGTTCTTCAAGCATGGACTGCACTTCATTGCCATCGGGAAGCAACTTATTTGATACATTATCATTTGCACACTTCTCTACAGATTTAAGTTCTTCACATTCTCTTTTAAGAGCATCCTTCTCCTCCTTGAGGCTACTTATTTCCTGCAAAAGATCTTGTCCTCGCCTAGTCTCCTTAACAATTTGTTTTTTGAGAGTCTGCAGTTCCAGGTCTGACACTTCTTGCTTCCTTGTCAAAGCAATAATGTCACCTCTTAGTTTCTCAATGCTGTCATCTGAATCTTGCAATCCTACCTGTAGTCCAGCTTCTCCTGAGTTATTTGTTGAACCATCTGTGCTTTCATCAAGAGCCGAAATACCAGACCAGTCTCCTGAGCTGGTCAGAAGCATTTTAGGAGTGCCATTGTTGCTCAGAGGTGACAGAAGCCGAGAAATTTCCTGATGGCTATCGTTATGCATGATCCCACTCTCTCTTGTGATATATCTTCCTGAGCTGATATCTGACGCTGTTGCTGATATGGCATCAAAACTATGGGATTTCCAGAGGTTACCATTAGTTTCAACATGAAGAGGGAGGGTTCTGCTTGATGGAAATTTTGTTCGGATGTTGTTATTAACTGAGCTATCCTGTACAAAAAGTAAAAGCCAGACAGTCACAAAGCATTGCATGTCATAAGGTGAGTGACAAATTATTAAACATCCTGATTGAAACAAATCTATTGAAACTAAACATCTATTTCCATTTGCTATCATCTCTTCGCAGTGTTTGGAAACACAGAGAATGGAAAGTTGCAATCCTTCAGTAAGGAGTGAATTGGGAAATCCATTGATTAGCATATGCAGTGAATGCATATTACATAAAGATCTTTCTTTTTGTAGGTAGATTTATGTTGTATCACACTGTCATTAAGCATCTCATGTATCGAATCACTAGAAGAAACCTTACTTTCATAACAAAGGTGTTTGCTTCCACTACAAGATTAAATGAGCACAGAAGAAATAATAAAAATATTTTGAAAAATGGAAAATAAAGAAGAAATGTTATCTCAAATAGATGACCTCTGTAGAGATCACCACACCATCTACAGCTTTGGTAACTTCTTCGTCATCACACTTGCTTAAATGGCTCTGTAATGTTCTCCGTCGTGGTTTTGAGATGGTATCTCCATTTTCTGCAGCTTCTCTGAAAAAAATAATGTAGAGATGATAAGATTACCTAAAGACCTGATCTTTCCTTGTGTATGCATTAACTGTTAGCTCTGTTAAATTGTTTACCTTCCTTCGCCATCACCCTGCATTCTCCTTACGGTAACCTGTCATACAAACAAAAAGGAAAATTAAAGAATATAAAATTTGAAAACCAGATAAATGCAGCTTTCAAAACACATGAAGCCTCTGAAATTTTTCTCCATCTCTCTCTTTGTTCAGGTTGGGAAGATTCATGAAGAGATTTATGAGGAACAGGAAGCAAGTATTGTCAGTGGGACAGTTCTGTTATTTACTCAGCATGGAGATCTGGTGGAGAACTTGTGATTTCTAGGAGTTGCTGTTGCAGGTACGACATGTAAATGAATGGGATCAATACAAAAGGTAAGAATGCTCACATGCAGCAGCGCTCCTGAATTTGATGCCTTGAGAGGGACAATAATTGAACAGGACTTAAACACCTCGGCGTAATCCGCAAGGTTAATGCTGGCTTCTCCCAGGACTCCAGGTTTGTTTGATCCCTATAAAACCTCATAAAATTATTGATACCAGAAATGATACCACCCAAGATAATTTTTTAAAAAAAAAATACAAGACAAAATTTATTTTGGAATCCTCCGATGGAAGCAAATGAAAGAAATCCTTCATACTGTTGCTGATACAAGAAATTGGTAGATTTTCTCATTGATCTTTCCAGTTTTGGGATCGCGGACAAGTTTAACTGACTCGTAGATTGGATTCAACCAGTGACAGGTCCCGTTGATCGCTGCAACCTTTTCTGATCTCACAACTGGGGTTCCAACATCAAGAGGAATCAGAGATACTTGCAATGTTTCCCATCCCACCTGTGGTACCTGAGGAAATTAACAATATTAAGACTCTATTATGTAGATAGAACAAGTCAACCTATTGGAAAGTATGAACTGTGAAGCACGATACCTGTGTTGCTTGGAACTGCAGTTTGAACACAGCTTTGATCTTGTTCTTCTCACTCCTCCATCTCGCAGCCTTGAACATTTTGGACCCTGAGCTTTCTGGTTGTTCTCCGGCATCACAATGTGGAGAAATCACCTCATTCTCTTCTACACAAGGATCACCATGACGACGAAGGAGTTGTTAAGAGGACGAGGTATTCCCCTCCTATCTCATCCTCCTCTGTTTTGCAAATCATCTGGAAGTAAAACTAAGAGATTGCCTTCAGACACAGTACTGGGCTAGTGGAAGTGGGTGGAAACGCAGACAGTAGACAAATCGAATACCTTTCACAAGAGACCAAGCAAGCAGATCTGAGAACTCACAGGTTTGTTTCCTCTTTCTCTCTCTTCATAAAACAAACATAAAGTTGAAATATTAAGAAGCTTCTTGTAATAAAATAAGCTAGCAAATTATTTAAAGGGGTGTAAGGAGAAGCGATGCGAGGGAGCGTGGTAGGAGTTGGCGAGTGATATAAAATGTCGGCTGGTGGATCGCGTAAGACACACAACACTAGGAAAGAGGAACACCGCTTAGGGGTTCTCAGATGGGCTTTGGGTTTGACAAATCTCCCACCACTGAGGGCAACGTGGTGTTGGCCTTTATGCATGTGGATTGTTCTTCTTTTTTCTTTTGTTTTGGATTAGATCGAATTCTGCTACTCCCCAGTAGATACCAACATAACCATGCCATTCTCATCTGACTAACCATGTGCTAAATTAGCTACAATCTACACTCCAACAAAGAAGAGGAAAAGAAGAAAAAAAAAAAACTAACACACTAAATAAATAAAAAGTCGTCTTCTCTTTCTTACCCTTATAATTAGGTGTCTTTATGCTTAACTTGGTACGACAAATCCCACAGAAAGCATGCTCATCTGTGGATCAAGGAGAAAGGCCTTCAATAATGGCACATAGCCAGTTTGCCTTTGGTGCAATCCTGACATCTTTAACTAAATAGAAAGTAGCCAGGACATGGCGTTAGGGATGTTTCGTCCGCGCTGTCTGTTTAAAAAGCAAAGAAAGACTGTTTAAAAAAACAAACAAAGGAAAAGAAAGAAAGGCCGACTTGGTCTCTGCCTCGTCTCCCACTATCATCAGAATTCAGAAGTTGCACATGAAAGGACTGTGGGAGGCTTTAATCTTGGATACCCAAGTGTTCGTCCTTTTTTCTCTCTTTGTTCTTCTCGGATGAACAATTCTTAATTTTTGAGGGAATATAGTATGCTTTTGTTTGTCATACCACGTAGAAGAAGATGATGAAGATGAAGAAGATGAAGAAGAAGAAAGAAGAAGTGGTTGGCTTAATTTTCGAGTTGCATTGGTGGGAGGTCAATATTTCTAGGTCTCTCTAGGGAGATCTTGAATGCGGTAGATTGCCCACATCTTTTCAGGGAGAGACCGAGAAGGACGAGTTCACTATCAGCACGAACGTCAGTCTAATTTCAACTGGAACTTGTCGCCTACGCAACCATACTTTCGTACCTTTTCCATCCAATTATTAGAAACGCGAGACTGCAAATTTTTTACCAATTAAATTAGGAATAGTTTAGATGTTTTTATATTTTTATTTAAAAATCAACGGCAATGATTTCTATTTCATTAGTTGTTGCTATTGAAAAATCAACTTAGGGTATTTTGAGGCATTAAAAATCAATTGCAAGGGGTTGTGAATTGATAATAAAAATAAAACTTACATTGTTTATTTTATATATCTTTATTAAGGGGATCCAAACTCCTAACCACCTGGGGTCTAAACATGTTGCATCAAAGGCAAAATAGTCTTGGATCTTTCCTCTTTGCTTTTCTTCAAAGATCAACAATGTCTCAAGATGCTCTATCAAATTCTAACATCGCCCAACGTAGAAAGCATTAGTTACATCTACAGATCAAAAGCTGATTTTAAAATTACACTCTAAATATGTAGATATAGCTCCTCGGTGAAAAAAAAACAAAACCAAATGTTGCAATATATAATGTTAAAGAGATTGCTGGGAATGAATTTCTATGGGTCATTTTGTTGTCGAACAATACACTCTTAATTGGCGTTAATCTAACAATCTAATAATGGAAAGTTGATCGGAATGAAAATATAAAAATAAAGTTATTTTTCAAGCACAATATAATAATATGCAAGATCGAAAAGAAGCTTAAACTAGCTTGTCTGCTATGATTGAATGCGTTGAATGTACTTTTTTTTTTAATATCTTATGTGTCATTAGGACGACTTTAATGCTTATTTTTCTTGTAGTGTCATTATGCAACTATGCAAGCCATGTTGTTGTCTTAGCAATTACACCCATCTGAAGTCTGAACGAAGCTCAGCCTCAGCATGGTCAATTATCAAAGTTGGTAGTTTGATTAACTTCTGCAGGTAGGTTGGGCCCACTGGTGCTCCAAGGCACGGGAGTCATGAATGCCTCTTCCCAATTCCCATGGATGCACTTCTCCTCCACAAAGTGAGTCTAACCAATAGGATACCCTCCACCTCTTACCTTCTTTTAAGTCGGTAGTTAATAAGCAACCCCCGTTTCAATCTCGGATTCATAAATCTTATTACTAGCTAATAGCTATGCTTTCTTTCGTCTTGCAAGCTAAACCCACCACTAAGTTGGCTTCGCATTTGAGCCCAATGTAAGCATAGCCTACTAGGTCCAAAAGGCCCAATTTGTACTTACTGGACCTTATATGTATGAATCTAAGTCTTCTTAGCTCTAAACTCGATTAGTTAATTTTATTTTTTAGTCTTGAATTTTTTTAAAATAAGTTTAGATACGAAAAAGATAAAAAGATGTTGGCAAATACTTCAATGCATCTTTAAAAATTATAATCTTAATCCAATGACTATAATAGCCAGTTTTCATACCCGGTACCGATTTTCAGTACCCATTTTAAAACCACATTACATAAGAAAAAAAGTATATTAGTTAAGAAGATTTAATTACGTGTGTCTAACTTCCCAATTTTCTTATTATACCCTTAAAGATCTTAACCATTAGATCTTCATCAAACTGATTGATAAAAGGTATGGAAGAAGTGCTCTACACATTTTTTTTTCTTCCGTTAATATTTTTCTCTTCAATATAATTATGCCTTAATTATAGAAGATATCATTTAATATTAAATAATTTTAATTTAATTATTTGGAGATAAACTTCAATTTAAATATAATTCTCTATCTCTATCTATTAAAATTTAATTTAAATCAATCAAAAACTAATGGGAGGTATATGTAAATAATAAAAAATAATCCAAAAAAATAAAATATAATTAAATATTCATCAAGCTAATTATAAAGACATCAATACTCTTATTTTGATACATATACATTAATCTCAATTAATGATATATATGTTTTTTACTTATAAAATATTAAGATAATATAATTGTTAAAAAATAATGTGCAAGATTATATATCTAAAAAAAATTACCTACTAAACCTATATTTTTTTCATTCCTATTATAGCCTTAAAAATTTTAATCGTTAGATCTTTATTAAATTAATTGATAAAAAATTAATTCTATTGAACTAGTTGGAAAAAAGAGGTCACTAAATTTAAAACAAATAAAACCCTAAATCTTAACTTTCCAGAGGAATGCAGCTCTGAAATGGAAGCAGACGAAAGAACGACATTAATTGGAACATCTGTACCAACAACAGGAAGGAGATTAGAAGACTATCTCGAAAGCCGTTTCTCAAATCTATCCACTGTAGATTGCCAATCATGAGAATTTAGAGACGTGGATTTCAGAGGCTATCTGACAGGGAGAGAAGCTAGAGAGCAACCAAGCATATTCGCCCACAGTTGTCCATTTTGCAGGCCCCACCAGTTGGGGATAAACAATATTTATAATAATTAATCTCGAGTCTAAAAAGATTTATAATTTCTAAAGGTAGGGATATCATGTAACACCCCCAAGAATAAAAGTAAATATAGTAACATTAATTAAAAGTAAATTCTAACCAATACCTATTATTATTATTATTATTATCTTTATTATTATTATTATTATTATTTAAGTACCTACTTATCTTAAGTACCACTAGAACAACGTGTCAGGTGCATCGCTACTCACTATTCCCACATACCTCCCAGTCCCAAGTATCCTTCTGACGCCATTGCCGACTCCAATAGGACTCATGATTCACACCCCTCTCTTGGATATTTATTATGTACGTACCCTGTTTGATATATATAGTTATATTATATTGAGAAAATTATTGATAACACCCCCATTTTGTCTTGGTATAGATTAAAATCATTTTTTTTATTATTTCATAAACAAAACCTTATATTTGCTAGAGAAAAACATAAGCCACACTTTATCATTCGATAGATGGATATAATCTGGCCTCCTAACGTCATATTAATTTAATTTATATAACCAAACTAAGACTTAATTATTATAATCTACCCTATTTTTCTTTACTATTTTCAGTTTCGTCCTTGAAGGTACGAAATAAAAAAAATTCACTGTATCTAGCTACATGCATCCTCGCCGGTAGGCGGTAGTCCATCAAATGCCACGCGACTGAAGACCATTGGCGAGAGAGGTAAGTGCGCCCCGCCATATTACGGCTGACGTGCTAATCTCCCCCTCCCCCCTTCCCCCACAGCGTTAGATATTCGTTTGTTTAGTGTCGGACCGGGGGTCTCGTTCTTCGTATTCGAGAGCGAGAGGAAAGGAGAGAGAGGAAAGGAGAGAGGAAAGGAGAAGGGAAGAAGAGACGGAGATGGGTGTCTTCATCCGAGTAAAGGCAGCGCCTTTCACGTACGCGTCGCACGTGCTGGCCGTGGCGGCGGCCGTGATGGTGCTCGTTTGGTGCATCCACTTCCGCGGTGGCCTCGCCTTCGAATCCACCAATAAAAATCTCATTTTTAATGTACTTCCTCCATCTTCTTCCTCTGTTTCATTGATTTCCTGCGGTTTTAGTTTTTGGGTTTGTTGTTGCTTTAGAATTGAATGCTTAATTAGGTTCAAGATGTGCCTCTCCGTTGTCTGATATTATCTCTATGGAAACTGGAGAGAACATGAAGTAGTACCAGTTGTTCATCTTTTTTATCTTTAAACTTTCCTATCATGATCTTTATATTTGGGTTGTCGTTTCCTCTTTGTTTCTATATGTATCGGTCATTCGGTTGGTTGCTAATTGGTACTATTCCTTCAAAGTTGTTGTGTTTTACGTGGTAGAATTTCCTTTCCTTTCGATTCCCTTTTAGCTACGCTGTATATTTGGGATATTATTTTAATAAGGGAATAATACTCTGAACTCATCTTAATTAACAGAGTTTGTTTTTTTTTTTTGCTGAGATCATCACGAGATGCTGACGAAATTATAACAACTTCGTTGGTTTTTGAAAGTAGTGATTGTGACCCTTAATTAAGTAGAAATTAATTTACTGTGTGGTTGATTTATGAACACCCTTCATCTACACTCTAATTGATTGCAGTGACCCACCTGGTAGTCGGGAATTGGTTGTCTTGATCTATTGTTTCTTTGGTTGGTGATTTCATTGCATAGAAATGATAAAGTAGGATAATCCTCTTGCTGTATCAAGTTGTTAATGTTAACGCTCATCTGAAAAAAAAAAGAAAGAAAAGAAAAGAAAAGAACAACACCTTTGACTTGTGCTGTGCTGGTTGTCTGGTGGAGTCATTGTTGCTTAAGCACGACTTCCCTTACCTTTTAGTTTCTAATTTAATTTTTGCATTGTTGCCGTCTGTTCAATTATTTCTGTCATTAAGCCAATGATGCACATTAAGTCCCAATATGACTTCACTTGCACTTGCAACTATTCCACAAATTATGGGCATTCTCTCAATCTTTTCTTGAAATCTGGATAGTGGTAAAAATTAATTATTCTTTCTTTATTTCATCATAAATACATCGAGATTTTAATTAATTCACAGAGATCTGTTTCTTCAGGATCCATTAATATTTAATTATGCTGGTGTTTGCAGGTCCATCCTGTTATGCTGATAGGCTTTATTATAATTGGGAGTGAAGGTAAGAATGTGGAAAATGCACTAGGTTAAGCTTGTTATTGAGTAATAAGGGTCTGTTCAAGAGTTGAAGAAACTACTTTTTTTACTCACAGCTATAATGAGTTATAAGGCACTACCTTGGAGTCACGACGTAAATAAGCTGGTACATTTGGTTCGGCATGCTGTTGCTCTTATTCTTGGTGCTGTTGGAATCTACTGTGCCTTCAAGTTTCACAATGAAAGTGGCATAGCCAATCTGTACAGCCTTCATTCCTGGCTTGGAATTGGTACAATTTGTTTATATGGTATTCAGGTATATAACTATTATAACGCATTCTGAATTTCAAGCATTCCTTCAGTATACCAATTTGGTTTCACATGACACATATATCCTGTAAACTTCACATACAATATATTTCTATGGATAGTAAAATTACCTATGATATTGTCCGTCAGGGAAGTTAAAAACAAGGAGATTGCGGTATTTAGTCACCATGCTCTTTAATAGGAAAGAAGGTACAGATGATCTTGATGGAAATTCAGAAAAGATGAAACATACTTTTAGCAACATAATGATAACATAGAAAAGATAGCATGTAAATGGAGAGATTATCGAAAAGATGTTTGTTACAATGACAAAAAATTGAGAATTGTAATTGGGAAACAGATATCTACACCTAAGTTGTAAAAGCTATGACAATCATAAGCGAGATCCTTTTATTTTATTCCCACTCATAGAACACTATTAGACGAACTGGAACTTACTCTTGTATCAGTATTTTTACCAATCTATCTAACACCTTCTCTCTTTTTTTCCTATTTCAGTGGATATTTGGGTTCGTCACCTTCTTTTTTCCTGGCGCTGCACAAACCATCAGACGGGATGCTCTTCCATGGCATGTTTTATTTGGGCTCTTTGTCTACATATTAGCCTTGGCTACTGCAGAACTAGGACTTCTGGAGAAACTCACATTCCTCGAGAACTCAGGCCTCGACAAATATGGTTCAGAAGCCTTCTTGGTAAATTTTACAGCCCTTGTGGTAGTATTGTTTGGAGCTTCAGTTGTCATATCTGCTATAGCTCCTACCCACATTGAAGATCATCCTGACTATACTGCGATATCAGAGAACTAATAGACACTCTTGAACATCCTCTTTCCAGCTTTTGTCAGTTACTACTATTGTGGACTCTTAACTTTTATGTTATTGCTGTGTGGTGATTTATCTTCATTACAAAGAAAGAGATGGATATGTATTAATGTCTTATGTTGCTATATGTTTGAAGTATCTTTTTAATTTTTCAAAACTGTCCTAAGTTGATCTTGGCAGTTGCAGCAAGTCACTGCAAAGTGAGTAAAATGTACTCTCTTTCTAGCATCCAATTCCCTTCGATTTTTATCAGAGTAATACAGAAAACAGACGTCTAACTTTCTGCTGAAATCATTACTGCACCAGAGCATCATAACATTGCAAATCAAGAATGCCTTGCTACTTGCCACAGTTTTAATTGAAGGTGAGTTGGTACTGGTCTCATTGATTTCTTATACGGGGATGAGATCGAGCAAAAGTCTAGAGTTATGATCTGAATCATGAAGAATATCAGAGGAGTTAATTATAGACAGTGGAGGTTATTAAGCTGATCTACAGCTTGAGACGAGGTACATATTGGCAGGTGAGGCAATTGTGTGTGTGTGTGCAAAAAGGAATAACATTATAACCTCATCCCTCGACTAAGCTGGCACTAACTGAGCGCTCTAGTTAAGGGCTAGGCGGAGTGGAGAGGGGGCAGTGATGCCAACTGGCTTGGCGAGAGACTTATTACTAGAGCATTATTTTATCTCCTCTGTTCTTATTTTACTCGAATATGTATTTTGATACTTATGTT
The DNA here is from genome assembly GCF_048772165.1 of Typha angustifolia. Lineage (NCBI taxonomy): Eukaryota > Viridiplantae > Streptophyta > Magnoliopsida > Poales > Typhaceae > Typha > Typha angustifolia. The sequence goes on along the minus strand of NC_133245.1, from coordinate 14,780,476 downwards.
AATTATTGTTCAGTCTTATTTACAGCTAAGTATGAGACTTGTTTTTAGGGCTCTTCTTTTCATGTTTATGAATCTCTAGTAATTAGACAAATGTTTTGCCAGACAAAGATAAGCGTTGATTACTGCCACAAATTAAATTTTAGTAGACCTAGAAAATTGGGATAAAATAATTGGTAGAGCTCGATAACTGCAGGATTAGGGAATTCTTGATCTAGTATTAGATGCAATGATGTTGAACCGAAAAATTATATATGGATATAATAGAGACACGATACTGATACCGACTCGTGAGATTCTAACAATGATTGGATCTAGTGTTACACTATACTCACTCAGAGATAAAAACATCGATTAAATCCGGGGTTTTACAAGATGACACGTTATTAGGACATAAGTTAGCACCTACTTATCTTTATTATAGTTATTATTATTATTATTATTTTAAGTACCTACTTATCTTAAATACCACTAGAACAACGTGTCACGTGCATCGCTACTCACTATTCCCACATACCTCCCAGTCCCAAGTATCCTTCTGACGTCATTGCTGACTCCAATAGGACTCATGATTCACACCCCTCTCTTGGATATTTATTATGTACCTACCCTGTTTGATATATATAGTTATATTATATTGAGAAAATTATTGATAACACCCCCATTTTGTCTTGGTATAGATTAAAATCATTTTTTTATTATTTCATAAACAAAACCTTATATTTGTTAGAGAAAAACATAAGCCACACTTTATCATTCGATAGATGGATATAATCTGGCCTCCTAACGTCATATTAATTTAATTTATATAACCAAACTAAGACTTAATTATTATGATCTACCCTATTTTTCTTTACCATTTTCAGTTTCGTCCTTGAAGGTGCGAAATAAAAAAATAATTCACTGTATCTAGCTACATGCATCCTCGCCGGTACCTGGTAGTCCATCAAATGCCACGCGACTGAAGACCATTGGCGAGAGAGGTAAGTGGGCCCCGCCATATTACGGCTGACGTGCTAATCCCTCCCCCTTCCCCACAGCGTTGGAGATCGCACGTTCACACGGTCGGGTGAAGATCTTCCCGGTTTGCCCTTATCGGGAGTCTTCGGATCTTTTATTCTTCTCGGGTCTCGTTCTTCGTATTCGAGAGCGAGAGGAAAGGAGAGAGAGGAGAAAACCCTAGCGGAGAGAGAAAAGGAGAAGGGAAGAAGAGACGGAGATGGGTGTCTTCATCCGGGTAAAGGCAGCGCCTTTCACGTACGCGTCGCACGTGCTGGCCGTGGCGGCGGCCGTGATGGTGCTCGTTTGGTGCATCCACTTCCGCGGTGGCCTCGCCTTCGAATCCACCAATAAAAATCTCATTTTTAATGTACTCCTCCATCTTCTTCCTCTGTTTCATTGATTTCCTGCGGTTTTAGTTTTTGGGTTTGTTGTTGCTTTAGAATTGAATGCTTATTTAGGTTCAAGATGTGTCTCTCCGTTGTCTGATATTATCTCTATGGAAACTCGAGAGAACATGAAGTAGTACCAGTTGTTCATCTTTTTTATCTTTAAACTTTCCTATCATGATCTTTATATTTGGGTTGTCGTTTCCTCTTTGTTTCTATATGTATCGGTCATTCGGTTGGTTGCTAATTGGTACTATTCCTTCAAAGTTGTTGTGTTTACGTGGTAGAATTTCCTTTCCTTTCGATTCGCTTTTAGCTTCGCTGTATATTTGGGATATTATTTTAATAAGGGAATAATACTCTGAACTCCTCTTAATTAACAGAGTTTGTTTTCTTTACTGAGATCATCACGAGATGCTGACGAAATTATAACAACTTCGTTGGTTTTTGAAAGTAGTGATTGTGACCCTTAATTAAGTAGAAATTAATTTACTGTGTGGTTGATTTATGAACACTCTTCATCTACACTCTAATTGATTGCAGTGACCCACCTGGTAGTCGGGAATTGGTTGTCTTGATCTATTGTTTCTTTGGTTGGTGATTTCATTGCATAGAAATGATAAAGTAGGATAATCCTCTTGCTGCATCAAGTTGTTAATGTTAACGCTCATCTGAAAAAAGAAAAGAAAAGAAAAGAACAACACCTTTGACTTGTGCTGTGCTGGTTGTCTGGTGGAGTCATTGTTGCTTAAGCACGACTTCCCTTACCTTTTAGTTTCTAATTTAATTTTTGCATTGTTGCCGTCTGTTCAATTATTTCTGTCATTAAGCCAATGATGCACATTAAGTCCCAATATGACTTCACTTGCACTTGCAACTATTCCACAAATTATGGGCATTCTCTCAATCTTTTCTTGAAATCTGGATAGTGGTAAAAATTAATTGTTCTTTCTTTATTTCATCATAATTACATCGAGATTTTAATTAATTCACAGAGATCTGTTTCTTCAGGATCTATTAATATACAATTATGCTGGTGTTTGCAGGTTCATCCTGTTCTTATGCTGATAGGCTTTATAATACTTGGGAGTGAAGGTAAGAATGTGGAAAATGCACTAGGTTAAGCTTGTTATTGAGTAATAAGGGTCTGTTCACGAGTTGAAGAAACTACTTGTTTTACTCACAGCTATAATGAGTTATAAGACACTACCTTGGAGTCATGACGTAAATAAGCTGGTACATTTGGTTCTGCATGCTATTGCTCTTATTCTTGGTGCTGTTGGAATCTACTGTGCCTTCAAGTTTCACAATGAAAGTGGCATAGCCAATCTGTACAGCCTTCATTCCTGGCTTGGAATTGGTACAATTTGTTTATATGGTATTCAGGTATATAACTATTATAACGCATTCTGAATTTCAAGTATTCCTTCAGTATACCAATTTGGTTTCACATGACACATATATCCTGTAAACTTCACATACAATATATTTCTATGGATAGTAAAATTACCTATGATATTGTCCGTCAGGGAAGTTAAAAACAAGGAGATTGCGGTATTTAGTCACCATGCTCTTTAATAGGAAAGAAGGTACAGATGATCTTGATGGAAATTCAGAAAAGATGAAACATATTTTTAGCAACATAATGATAACATAGAAAAGATAGCATGTAAATGGAGAGATCATCGAAAAGATGTTTGTTACAATGACAAAAAATTGAGAATTGTAATTGGGAAACAGAGATATCTAGGCCTAAGTTGTAAAAGCTATGGCAATCATAAGCGAGCTCCTTTTGTTTTATTCCCACTCATAGAACACTATTAGATGAACTGGAACTTACTCTTGTATCAGTATTTTTACCAATCTATCTAACACCTTTATTTTTTCCTATTTCAGTGGATATTTGGGTTTGTCACCTTCTTTTTTCCTGGCGCTGCACAAACCATCAGACGGGATGCTCTTCCATGGCATGTTTTATTTGGGCTCTTTGTCTACATATTAGCCTTGGCTACTGCAGAACTAGGACTTCTGGAGAAACTCACATTCCTCGAGAACTCAGGCCTCGACAAATATGGTTCAGAAGCCTTCTTGGTAAATTTTACAGCCCTCGTGGTAGTATTGTTTGGAGCTTCAGTTGTCATATCTGCTATAGCTCCTGCCCACATTGAAGATCATCCTGACTATACTGCGATATCAGAGAACTAATAGACACTCTTGAACATCCTCTTTCCAGCTTTTGTCAGTTACTACTATTGTGGACTCTTACTTTTATGTTATTGCTATACAAGGGTTATTGCTGTATGATGATTTATCTTCATTACAAAGAAAGAGATGGATATGCATTAATGTCTTATGTTGCTATAAGTTTGAAGTGTCCTTTTAATTTTTCAAAACTGTCCTAAGTTGATCTTGGCAGTTGCAGCAAGTCACTGCAAAGTGAGTAAAATGTACTCTCTTTCTAGCATCCATTTTCCTTCGATTTTTATCAGAGTAATACAGAAAACAGACGTCTAACTTTCTGCTGAAATCATTACTGCACCAGAGCATCATAACATTGCAAATCAAGAATGCCTTGCTACTTGCCACAGTTTTAATTGAAGGTGAGTTGGTACTGGTCTCATTGATTTCTTATACGGGGATGAGATCGAGCAAAAGTCTAGAGTTATGATCTGAATCATGAAGAACATCAGAGGAGTTAATTATAGACAGTGGAGGTTATTAAGCTGATCTACAGCTTGAGACGAGGTACATATTGGCAGGTGAGGCAATTGTGTGTGTGCAAAAAGGAATAACATTATAACCTCATCCCTCGACTAAGCTGGCACTAACTGAGCCCTCTAGTTAAGGGCTAGGCGGAGAGGAGAGGGGGCAGTGGTGCCAACTGGCCTGGCGAGAGACTCGTTACTAAGCATTATTTTATCTCCTCTGTTTTTATTATACTTGAATATTTATTTTGATGCCTATGTTAATTACTGTTCAGTCTGTATTTACAGCTAAGTATGAGACTTATTTTTAGGGCTCTTGTTCTATCTCTCCTTTTCATGTTTTGTATCAAATTTTAATCGATTAATTAAAATAAATAATATGATCCATCTACGTAACAAGTAATAACATTCAAATGATAAAATTATAATAAAAAAATTAATTTAATCCTTCTATAATTAGGTTTAAATTTATTTTACCTTCTATTATTTTATTTGTGTCACTTTGCCCACTATATGGTTATTATAATCAAACTAAAATTGATAAAAGAATTAATATGGTAATAGAATTAATTTTAATTTAAAGATAAAAAAGAAATTATTTATTTTATGCCAATTACTAATTTCTAAAAATACAAACACTAAAGTAAATATCTTTCTCTAACCATATCCAAATATCTTGACATTGATAGCAATAGTCTAATTAAAAAGCAAGCTAAAGTGTAAGTGGAATCTGTCACATTGCTTTATACTACTATGATTTTGGCAATGATATTAATAAAGAAAGTCTGAGTGCTTGTGCTAATGATCTCCCAAAGCTTTTGACATATTTTACTTTGATTCTTTTCAATTTTCTTGAGCTCTGATAGGAACCAACATAAATAATCCTAGTAGGTTTTTTGAGACTATACCTAATAATAAATTAAAGTTTTTGAATTGAGTTGGCTATATCTCTAACACAATAGGCAGTAGTACTATTCCAGAAAGAAAAAGAAGAAAAAAAAGGCCAGTGTTTGTTGAACTACTTCTTCATCATTTGTCCTGAGATTGAAACAAGGTGGTGGAGGAATCGTGAAGTAAGAAAAGTTGAGCATATCTTTGAATAAAAGAATAAGAGAGCCTGCCTATTTGAGACTGAAAGATAGAGCTGGATGATGGGCATCTCTACAGTGTACACCAACCAAGAAAAGACAGGTAAAAAGACGAGGGTGGCCCCAGATTGACAAAGGGAGAGAGATTTAATCTTCCAAGAGAATTCATCAATGGATGAGGGGGATGGAGATGGCAACGACTACCAGAAACCAAAGGAGGAGGCGTGGAGGAGATAATTCATATCGGAGAGGACGACGAATAGGTAGGTTGGCTGCCGACATAGATCGCTTTCAGGCTTAATATTTTTGCGAATCTAATGCCCCAATTGCTAGGTCCCAGATAACACAATTGTCTGTCCTCCATTGGGTTATTACTTTCTTTTTTGGTTCGACCTCCAACGATACTGATTAAAGTTTGGACGACAAATCTAATTGATCTGAATTTTAAATCTTATTATCCTAATAAATTAACTTGCATAGGGCGTCAAGGGCGAGCTTTAGAAATGCTTCTTCTTTTTTTTTTCTCCACCAATTTAATAAATTAGTGGGGATCGGGTTATAATAAATTTATCTTAACGAAGTAGGAGGGCAATCTGATTGGATTAGTAAGATTTGGTTCGGATCCATCCACCAACACGTCTCATTTATTAAATGGGTCAAAATTTTAAAACACAAATACTAACTATTTATTATTTATCAAATGTGGGGTTGTCAAGTGGCAAAATTTATTTATTTAATAATAAATGAGTTTAATTTTTGGATTATAAACAAATTTTTTATATTCTAAATGAGTTAGTTAGATATAAATGCGTTAAGCTAGTAAATATAAATTCAATTAATTTATAATCAGGTTAGGTAGATTAAAATGTCGAGGGATTGGATCAGGTGGAGTCAACTCTTTGCCACCCTATAATGAGTCACTAATGTTCGACTCCCTTTGCACAAATGAAGTCAAACCTGCACACCCTTTATAGACTTTTGTGAGAGAATAAAGATCACAAAGGAGAGGAAGTTTTGATCTAGAATTTAGCAGAAGATTTATAGAAGGATGAGTCTTGTGAAGATGCCTTCTACCCTTCTTACAAAGGTAAGTGCATATTTCATAAAATAGGTGCCTGAAATGGTTGGTGCCTTCACTCATAAATTTATTTATTTGAATAACCAGTCCAAATAGTTTTCTTTTCATATCATCAAATTTTAGCAGTCAGTTAATCTAAATTACTCAACTATCTTACTATCTTCTTTGCAAGAACATATCCAACCAACCATCTTGATCATCTGATCAACTGATTTAAGAAGAGTAAACAACCCCGTTTTCTTCTTACTCATTGTCGTTGTCGCCTCCCCTCCTCTCCTCTCTAGGAAGCTTTCCACCTTCTATCAGGAGGTTTTTCGCCTATTGATCTATTTTTTTGTCTCCTTCTTCTCTCCCTTATCCTCACCTTATCATTGTCTTTTATTTATTTATTTTATAGGGCTATGTCTTTATCTATCTAATATCATTAGAGCCAGAAGTAAAGTTTAGATATGCGCCGGTGAATTCTCTAGGATTATAGTTTGTGTTATTATATATTTATGCTTTATGATTTGTTATCTTATTTTTATCATAATACTTATTTTCAATCATAATCAAGTTTGTGTAAGACTTATTTTTATTATAGTATTATTTTATGTTGTAATCAAGTATAAAACTTAGTATTAAAAAATTATTATTCTACTCTCGCTCTCATGGTGTGATCAATCTTTGAAATGGATTGAAGGAAACTTTGCGGACTCTCTCTACAAAAATAATTAAATAACATCGAGGAGGTCAACATCTTCTCTCGGTTATTAGTTATCGAAACACTCTAATTAATTATTATCAGAACCGAGCTGAACATTTGCCCGACCAGGAGTCAAGTTACTGGGTCATTGGTTCAACTAGTGGTTCACTCAATCGGATTGCTGATTTTTTAAAAAAATTAAAAAATATATAAATATATATGAATAATTTTAAAAATAAATAAATATTTATAAAAATAGTATAATTCTATATATATCCCTCAAAATAAATATTATTTATATAGATATCCTCATATTTATTTTCAAAAAAAATTGTATTTAAAAAAAATATATGTAAATATTAATTTTAGATAGGCGTACAAGTAAATACGGGCCTTGAACGTATACGTGGAAAAAAAAAAGTAATTTGAAAACAATAGATATATTGTAAACTAAATAATTTTAAAATTTTAGGACTAAAATACCATTAAGATATATAATAGAACAATTAAATATAAAAAATAATTATATAATTTTGTAAAATTAATTGACTCTGCCGACTTGCCAAAAACCCGTTGGGTTGCATTGTTCATCGGTTTAACAATTGGGTCAGTTAGTTTTTACCAAACCAATTACTTATTCAGTCTAAGAATAAAACTCGTCTGATCCAATTCAGATAACTGTTCGGAAGCAGAGCAACACACTAAGAAACAAATAAAATAACATAAAATATGCAATACTAAATATTTAAAAACAAATTCAAACGCCATTTAAAACACTTGATTCATATCAAATTATTTATATTTTCCCTTAAAAAAAATAAAAATTTGGCACACGCAACCTCTCCACGCCCGGAATGCGACTTCTAACGGTCACCCGCGAACCTTACAGCGGTGAAATATAAATATAAATATAAATATGAGCTGTCTCTGTCCGTCCATAGACGTCGACCGTGCGACCCCACATGAGCGACCATGTTGTGCGTCCACACACCGCGTAGGACTCTATGCCTCACTCACCGCCCCACATTCATAAGCCTTTTTTTGTACCACACTACACACTTCACCACCCTCGACGCGAATCCTATGTGCGTTTTGGCGGAGGAGCAGCAAAACCCGGGATTCACATTAAACTCATGAAATAGTGACGGTGACTCATAAATATATCACATTCTCTCCTACCATATTATACAGGTGGCCTGGCAGTTAGCCACGCGGATATCTACGATACCAGCGTCCTTTCCGTCTGAATCCCTTCTCATCACTTAGGTTTAACGATTCTAATTGAAAGTTAATTATTAGAATAAAGAGAGATTATAAGATCAACTCTAGTTGAGTTGTAAAGAGTATCGCATGCACAATGTATGCCTCTGATCTCGGGCAAAGTAGGCAGCAAGACACTCATCGAGGGGCCCCACGTATCCTCATTTTGTGCCAGCGGATGGGTTACCCAATTAGATTTTTTTGGGGGGGGTCCTTTTTTTATGTGTGTGTGTGTGTGTGTGTGTGTGTGTGTGTGTGTGTGTGTGTGTGTGTGTGTGTGTGTATGTGTGGGTGTGGATGCCGACTACCAAGTAGAGTATTAACAACACTGATTCGCTGGCCGCGTATGAGCGCATTGTGACATCCAGCGATTGGGTGGTCCAGATTTTTTTGGGATCCTCCGACAAAACGGTGGCCCAAAGGAGAAGCTTAATGACAGCTATGAACTCTGTAAATTTTCAGTTAAACCTACCATTAATATTTGTTCTCGTTCCAGTAACGCTTCAGGATACGGTAAAGTTTTTTGTTTGCTCTGTACCTTTATTTAGCTGAGAGCTGGAGTTCTACCTCGCTGTACTGTGTTGCTAAATTTGGCAGAATCCGGAGTAGAGAGAGAGAGAGAGAGAGAGAGAGAGAGAGAAGAGAGGTTGGTGAGAGGAGAGAGATGAGCGGGGAGGAGACTAAGAAGGTGGAGGAGTCGACGGAGGCTGCTCCGGTTGGGACGCCGACGCCGGAGCCCGCGAAGGATGTAGCAGAGGAGAAGGAGGTGATCCCGCCTCCCCCGCCGGAGGAGAAGCCCGACGATTCCAAGGCTCTTGCCATCGTCGAGAGTGAGCTTCTTCTGCTTCTTCTCTCTCTCTCTCTCTCTCTCTCTCTCTCTCTCTCTCTCTCTCTCTCTGTTTGTTTTAATTCTCTCTAATTTTCTCCAATTAATTCTCAAAACTTACATAAATTCTTGGGTTCCCTTTTTTTCTTATCGGAATTTTGGAAATAAAAAGTTCTTAAATCATGGTAGGACTCTGGGTATATTAAAGGTGTTATTTTGGAATTTAGAAAGTTGAAGCACTTGTTGTGCAGAATTCATGATAACAACAGCTTCTAATGGAAAATAATTGCGTTTAAACGGTTTTAATTATGAAGCTAATAGCTCGACTGGTATTTTAGATTGATAAAACGGGCGAAGAAGAAGAAGAAGAAGAAAAGTAATCAAGACTTAATTTGTTTCAAAAGTTTGCTCTTCTGCAGTATTCCTTTGTACTTTTATGCCAGAAGTTGGAAGATTGTGTCAGATGAAGAATCACTTGGAAGTTCACAACCTATTAAAAAGGAATTCTGGAATCAAGAAAGTTAATACTTGTTCAGCAACTGGAGTTGTGACACCTGTTGCTGATAAAATTGTAGCCTTTTCAGTTCTTCAAAAGTTGAAAATCTTGTAACGTTTTATGGGGTTGCCTTTGGTAGTCCTTCATACTTAGAATACGATGAGTCAGGTGAAGAAATTTTAGGTCAATTTATCCATACTTCAAACAGAGAAGTTGTAACACCTGGAAAAATACTAGATATGATCATTTATTCTATGCATGGTCTATTTATATTGGGCATATTAATGTTCAGGTTGAAAAGTGTCTCCTGAATTGGATCATCTATTGAGCTAGTTTAAGGCAGGGTTGTTGCAGATTGAAGTAATATCTATGTGTATAATCTTACAACTTTGTTTGGCTGTATGTTCACTCATTAATTACTCTAAATTTAATAATAGCAATTCCGGATAGGATGCTTTTGTCTTGACAGATCGATATTAAAAAAGTTGGTCCAGTATATAGCACTTTAATTTGAAGTTGATTGGCTTTGTGGTTTTACTTCACTATAATGTTGCATTTAGCACTAAGCAGGTAACAGGTTTAACTTCACTACAAGCTAAGTATTCTTAGTTGTAACTGTGTGGTTGCAATAATTTTTCTGACTTTGGTTGTTCTAATAGATTACTAATTATATAGTATTAGATATTGGAGACCAAATCGGTGAATATATATATGCTCGTCTGTCTTTATTCTGTGAATAGAAACAATACTTTCATGCAGCCACCACTAGTTTGCTATTATTAATTATTTATTTATCTCTTTTCTTTATGTCTTCTTCTTGTAACCAGAGGTTCCAGATCCTCCCACTGAGAAAAGCTCAGGAGGTTCAATTGACAGAGGTGATTGTTCATATAGTTCATTTGATATTAGTTTCAGATGATATCTGCTGACAAGCAATGGAAATGAAAATAACGTGAACCTCTATTTCCAGATATTGTTCTTGCGAGGGTGGAGACGGAGAAAAAGATGTCTTTGATCAAGGCCTGGGAGGAAAATGAAAAAACTAAAGCTGACAATAAGTAAGATATCTATGCTGACCATTTCAGATGGTTGTATGTCTTTTGTTACCCTAGCTTATCTGATATTTGGGACTTATGGTGTCTATACTATTTGTGAATATTGAGGATATTACCATGTGGGCTGTTAATTTTTTTCCTTGATGATGTTGTGCAGGGCTACAAAGAAGATATCAGGTATCGTTTCGTGGGAGAATACAAAGAAGGCAGCTATTGAAGCTCAACTGAAAAAGAAGGAGGTAAATTGTTCCTCATATGCTTATTTTATTTCAGCAAATACTTTGTAAACTTCTAGTTGCATCCACCCGAATTATGAAATACTCACAAAGGTAGAGCACGAAAACTGAAGATGGACAGGACTGAAATAGAGAACTTAGAATCTCTGCCAAGCCAGATTAACAGCCAATCAGTTCATTAAAGAATGACTGAATAAATTGCCTCTCTGTCAATAGATATTCTAGCATGTGTAGAGAATACTGGGTTGCAAGTGTAGGGAGGAAATTAATAGATTGTTTGTGTGAGAGCTCATTCCGAGGGCCACATGTGTAACTAGCATATTCATCATCGCATCACTTCAAAAATAAAAAAGAGTTTTACTAATACAATGCTTGGACATGTGATCAGGAAGAATTAGAAAAGAAGAAGGCAGAATATGCTGAAAAGATGAAGAACAAAGCAGCCAATGTTCACAAGGAAGCTGAAGAGAAGAGAGCAATGGTTGAGGCCAGACGTGGTGAAGAAGTTCTGAAGGCCGAGGAGATGGCTGCAAAATATCGTGCCACTGGCCTTACTCCAAAGAAGCTTCTTGGGTGCTTTGGGGCCTAATATGTGAAGTAAAGCAGGAAACAAGGTGCTGCTATCCAACTCTTATATCTGTTTGTTTCTTCACCTAAGCTATTATTTGTGGGTGTGATTAGTTGTTGTAGCTACTCCTTTAGTGGGAAATCAATGTCTTTGGTGTGTAAAGTCTGATGTTCTTGTATATATAAGTGAATGTTACAAGAACAGGAGTTTGATTATGTACATCTCTATTGTTTTAGATTGTTACATGACATTCTTATATGTACTTGGGAAGAAAATGAATGGTTTACTACTGGTGTTCCCTTTACATACTTGGACGATATATATGGATTATCCTATAGAAGTAACCGTTTTGATTTATATTGCCGACGGATTAAGAAAGATTCATTGGTCTTCAACAAAATCTGATACTGTTACATCTCTCACAAGAAAGGCGAAACATACGGATGGCATCATCAACTACTAGATTGCTTTCCTCTGCAGTATTCAGCTTTAATGCACGACTTACATCAATCAATTGCTGAGTTGTTACAAGATTTCGTTTGTAAACTGCACTAATTCATACGTGCAGGTAGCCCCCCAAGTAATTACTTAATCAAGCAGATTGTTTCTCATATAGACGCATTAGAAATCCATTCCTCTGTCGTGTTATCAAGCCTCCTTTATTAAAGAATCTAATTACCAGCAGCCAATTGAAACCAACCTTATCAGAGAAGAGAATAACAGAGCTTTCTGATAAAGAGGACAGAGATAAGTAAAATTGAGGTCCTATGACATCTTTATATCGTTTCCAAAGGATACGTGGTGCATTAGGAAGGTAAAGATATTATAATGCTTGTATTAAAATATAATAAGATATGCATCCCTTGAAAGGTGGAAACTTCTTTGTTCAATTGCTGAAATCGGATCATTCATGGGAGGATCTCTCTGTCCTTTTCCAGAGCAATTCTTAGTAATGGCATGGTGGAGTTTGCTCACGTTACAGAAAAGTTCTATGAGATTTGCAGAACAATGAAAACGTAGGGTCCAAATGGAAGATGAGAAAAATACTGCGGAAAATAAAGAAAAATGGAAGGAAATCAAGATCGACCTCACAAGAAACCTGGGCTGTTGAAGTGAGTGTGAATGTTAATGCGTCATGATACATGGCCGACATCCGAACTTTAAGAGTCGGTGGCAAATCACCCCTACAAAAGTAAAGACTCCCGCATTCTTTGTAGCTTAGAAGTCGCAATGAATAATTTTGAAATGGTTCATCATCATCATCATCTCTCTCTCTCTCTCTCTCTCTCTCTTCTATAAACATAAATCTCTTTTATAATCTGTTTTGGGTTTTGCTATGTAATAATACGATTCTTACATCATGGAATATAATGAGACTCGGCTCCTTTCTTAAACGCCGTCATCGATCTTAGAAGTTTCATCATCTTAACTACATCATCTGCATTCAAAAGTCAAAAATCTCTAGCTTGGAGCAGGGCAGGGCTGCTTCAGTTCTCTTGGCTCGATCCTGTAACCTGGAAGTTTGGGCTTGGATTGACGCAGACGACTTGAAAGGAGGTCTACTACTCATTATTTCTAATACAACTTGTTCATAGTATTAAATTCTTGCAACTCAAAGCAAGGCTGCAAAAGAAGCTTGGTGTCAACTGTAGAGAACTTATGAGAAGAGGGGCCTTAGATAACTGGGAAACCTCACTGGAAAAACACAAGTTATTGAAACAAATTCAACATATATTTATCTGCACGATGTTATGAATTTATGAGAACTAACAGTACTTATCACCAGCAAACATACACAGACCACCAAGTTGGAAGAATTTAATTGTTTCAGAATTGAAGATGGAAAGGCTCTCTCGGTCTTTATAATATTTATAATTAGAGTGTTATATTTTGTAAATATCTCTTGATTATGTCCTTTAATTTATAAATAGATCAAACTTTTTTTAATAAATAATTGGTTTGTATCGAATCATTGCTCTTATCTTTATTATGAACTCCAATATATATATTGCTATCTTATCTTGTCTTGAGGATATCCACTTTATGTTGGTTAAGATCACTATCCTATTCCTTCTTTCGACGTTTTTTTTTGCTGATTTAAATGTTTTTTTTCCTCGTTGACTTTTGTTCCAATGTGCTCTTCTCCAGCCTCCAAGATGGACTTCTATCTGGACTTCCTACAAATTCCGATCCAACTCCCTCCTCCTTGCTTTGCGTTCACATCCACCTGAATCAGGAACATGGAAGCAAGCATCCATGAAACAACCCCAAAGAGGTAAATTTCCTCTCATCCATTTCCACTGGATTTAATTGAAGTAATGAACTATAAAAATAATGGCTTTGAAACCAACTTCCTGTACATTTCATGAGATTGTTCCTTCCAACTTGTAGGATTGCAGTAGTGACAGGGGGGAATAAAGGAATTGGATTGGAGATATGTAGGCAACTTTCAGCCAAAGGGGTCAAGGTTTTGTTAACTGCAAGAGATGTAGAGAGGGGAACAGCAGCTGTTAAGAAGCTTCGTGAGGAAGGGGCATCAGATGTGGTGTTTCATCAGCTTGATGTAGCTGATTCTGCTAGTGTTGCTTGCTTGGCAAAGTACATCCATGCCCATTTTGGAAGGCTTGATATATTGGTGAGCAAGGCTACTGAAAAATTATTGCTTCTTGTTTCAGAATTAGAGGCTTATTGATGTTTGGGAAATTCTAACTCCATATACATTTTTCAAATGATGCCCTTCTGTGTTTACTTATACATGGCATTTAATAGATGGTGCTCCTCTGATGTGTAGCTGTGCTACTCTCCTGAAACATCTTAAATAAAAAGAATTGGATGAGTCTCATATGGGTATAAAATAGTTTGTTTATGGCATCACATTTTAGACATCACCTAGGTGTTTGATCTGAAGATGAGGGTTAACGCAAAGCATGCGGATGCAAAAGAAATGTGCTAAGATGTGGATCTGGATGAGTTTTGATGCCAAAATGTGATAGGTGAAGGAAATCATCTGATCCTCCAACCAGATAAAATTTGAGCTAAGCCTCATGTATCTCGGAATAGTTCTTACTGAGTCGTTATCAGTACCTCCCTAGTTTCTGTCTATTGGCTAAGCTTTTGTGTGTTCAGTGGCAATTACAAGCGTTTCATTTACTGGTTGGTTCATTCATCTTCTAATGAAGCTTGTTGCTTTGTTTTCAGATGAAAGGACTCATAAGCATGTACAGTTTATAGAAGATATCAAATAGAGCTCTAGGCTCTACGCATTGTGCCATGTTAAAGATCTTTTTCTTTGTATTCTTTTAGCATTTGGCTAAAACTTGTTAGAGTCGGATCGTTCCATTTTATATACATTCCTACTCATTACCAATCAACTTTTGTGATGGAGCCTAGAATCGAGGTATGGTCTCCATTAAAATGGCGGTATAACATCTCTTTCTACAAGTTTGTTTATAAATCAATTAGTGGAACTTCATGGCCTTCATCTTGTAATCTTTGTTCATTTAAATTTATAATATGCTTCTCAGATAAACAATGCAGCAGTTGGTGGATGGGAATTAGAACCTGAGGCTTTAGCTCTCTTGAATCAACCGGTAACTTCACTTTCTTAGCACTCTAATAGAGTTTAGCAATTTTTGTAAAAGTGGTCAGACTAGTTTAAGCTTTTCACATGAAGCGGCAAGGTGCATTTTCAATTCTCCCTGGCATGGTACTGGAGACTCCTGAGAAGGCAGTAGAATGTATCAACACCAATTATTATGGAACAAAAAGAATGTGCAAGGTGTTCATCCCTCTTCTCCAGTTATCTCAGTCACCAAAGATTATTAATCTCTCCTCCGAGTATGGGAAGCTGAAGGTATTGAATATATAATGATCTATTTTCTCAAAATGACTGGAAGTAAATAAAACCTGCTAATTACATTGGATTTTCTTCTTTATAATGATGTTAAAGTTGATATTTTTTTTCTTCTTTTCTTTAATAATGATGACGACATGTATTTTTGACGATTACATGGGCGATTGCGTCATTATTTGATAGTCTTAAAAAATCTTTTTTTTTCAGAGGTTTTAAAATTAAAGGCCTTTGAGTTTGATTTTGTATTCTTCTGTTTCTATACCTGCATAAGTATCTACAATGATCATTGGTTAGGGACAATCTTTATTTTCGATCTAATTAATTCTTCTTTAATTTTGAACTTACTTAGTTCTCAATTTTTCGTATGTTCAGAGGTGTTGCCAAAGTCTGATATGAAATATACTCGTCTTGATTTGACTAACTACTTAAAAACAGATCATTCTGTTCATTTTTTCTTTGTGTCAGTTTATCCCCAGTGAAAATATCAGGAAGGAAATAGAAAATATCAATGATTTGACCGAAGAGAGACTAGATGGACTGTTGGAATCCTTTCTGAACGATTTCAGAGAAGAGAAACATAAAGACAATGGTTGGCCCGCCAGATCATCTGCCTATAAGATCTCTAAAGTTGCTCTGTCTGCCTACACAAGAATTCTTGCAAAGGAGTATCCTACAATCAGTATTAATTGTGTCGATCCTGGTTTTGTGAAGACAGACATAAACTGGAATATTGGGCCTCTGACCGTTGAAGAGGGCGCAAAAGGTCCTGTAATGTTGGCATTACTTCCAGATAATAGCCCCTCAGGCCTTTTCTACTGTCAAACAGAAGTGTCATCCTTTGATTAATGTAACAATCTCCATCATGAAGTGCGAAGATGACATGTTATTTGAGACATCTACAAATTCATGGGTCATACTTAAGTTTCTCTAGGAAATAAGCTTATTTGTATTACTCAATAACATTTCTTCGAAGAAGGCAATCAGAGTTCAGTTGCATAAAGAGAACCAGTAATTTTTAGATTGATCCATCTTCCTGTCTGTGACTCTGATTCATCTCTTAGTAAAAGGTATTTTACATCTTAGATGCAATTGCATTGAGTGTCATCCTATAATCTCCATACGTGCAAGAAGCTATTACTTCATTGAATTACTTCCAGTGGTAAAAGCCTAATTGTATAGCAAAAAGAAATGTCTTTTCTTCTCTGTCTTTTTAACTACAGTATCAGGAGCAAATATACACAGACCACCAACTTGGAAACTTTTGATTGTTACAGAATTGAAGATGGAAAGGCTCTCTCTTGTGCGACAATAGGTTCCTCTTTGGAATTTCTGATAGGCAAGCATAACAAATCCAAGTCCAAGTCCAAGTCCAACTTAATTCATCTTTAAATTATGCTTAATGTCGTACTACAAAATTACACAAAACCAAGTTAAAGTTATTATTTCCATCGTAACAGATGAAGAAAAGAATCAACAGGAAGTTGGAGAAGCCAAGAGCACGTGAAGGGAGAGCAAAAAGGACATAAACTTAATCGTATGCCCTTTATGACTAGTCCTTATCATGCGCAGCTTCTGGTGTCGATGCCTCGGTGCTGCTCTTCTTCATGGAGGCAGCCTTGATCAGGTGGTTGTAGCTTCCTTTTTCCTTGAACAGCTGTGCAAAATGGTGCTTGCAGTAGAGAATGCCATCGAGCGCCGCATAGGAGGACGGCGTCAGGATGCAACCTCCATGCGAGCACTTGAAGCAAGTCTTGTGGTATGACTCACCCTCCACAGTGAGCTGCAAGAATTGTGACAAATAATGGCAATCATCTTAAGCAAATAGTCATCAACCATATGATTGATAGTAGCCAGAAAGCTTTAACACATACCTTCTCCAATGGATATACTGTTTTATTGCAGGTGGCACATTTGTCTTGAGTTCCTGAGAACATGGAGGATACTTTGCTTGGAGCCCTGGTCTGTTTAATTTATACTTGATTAGCCGTGAATTATAACTCGATCGTGCTACTTAAGCAACATAAGGAAAATATATGGAGAATGGCTGCTGAAAGTTTGCTAAACCTACCAATTCATTCTGCCTCTCTGCAGACTTTCCACCTGAATCACAGAACATATACAAAGATGTAAGCTAATTTGCAACTCGTGATGTAAAGGAGTGATCAACTCAATCGCAGTCAATTCAAAAATGTTTGCAGCCATTTGATTATATAAGAGAACATGCCATGCCAACCTGTGGGGAACTTTTTAGTGAAGGAGCCAGTCTCCTTGAAGAGCTGCTCAAAGTGAGGTTTGCAGTAGAGGACACCATCCATGGAAGAATAGCTGCACATCTAAGGGATCACAGAAAGAACAAGTCCATATGAGTGCACAACTAGTCAGAAATTATCTATCTGTTTGATCCAGCTTCTGAATCCTATTTTCATTGGGATATGTATATCAGACTTGAATCAGAATTTACATCCTTATTTATGTCTGCTCATTTAGATATGGATTAAAGCACAACAAAGTCTGTAACTTAATTTTTTTGTGTGTGTGAATGAGTTATGACTGCTAGTAATACCACGCAATGCAACCACCAAGATTTGGATATACCGAAAGTGTTCCTTTGCAGTGGCTACATTTGAAGCAGGTCTTGTGATACACGACTCCGTCCGTCGATAAGAGATCGATAAAATGCACAGTTTTGTCGCAAGCCTTGCATTTATCCTGGGTGCCACTGAAAGACATGATGAACAATATGCAAACAATCCTAGCTGCAGCTGATCTGCCACTCTCCTTATCAGCACAAGCAGGCAAAAACTTGGAAGGATTTGGCAGAGGAAGTGTGGTTGTATGAGCCTTCGCCTCTCTCTGATCTGCAAATGGTGGAAATGAAGCACAAGAAAGGCGAAGCCAAAGGGGGAGAGAGAGGGGGATTAGATGAAACAAGGTTAGCTATAACCTGATATGGAGAAGAGAGATGGGAGTTGGGGAGGAAAGATAGGAGATTTAAACGCTCTAAATCACGGGGACCAAGTCAATGTGGTGGAATTAATTAGAAGAGGTACTACAACTATAGGGAGTTGTCCGAGAATTTTGTACTCATATACTCATGACGTACATATTCTCGCATGGATATAGATGGATAAAACTAAAATAGCTTCGTTTGTTCCTGTAAACAGAACATGAACATATGTTATAAAAATGTGATTTGTTTTCCTTTTCTGGTTCGTATCTGTTCCTCTCTTCTTGCCAATGGACATGAAGATATGATGCACCGCCTGACATAATGACGAAAATATCCTCCTAACACAAAGTAAAAGATTCGATGCTTTTGCCTTGTGTATAGGTCTTTTGGTAAAAGACAAGAGGCTAACTTCAAAGTAATCCCAATAAGGCCACTTATTTATGCCTCTCTCTGTTCCGTTTTCCAGACCTTCGTCCGCCGGCGAAGAGAACGAGGAGACAGAAAGTTGATAGCGGAAGAGAGAGGGAGAGAGGGAGAGAGGGAGAGAGAGAGAGAGACAGATGGGTTTCCCTTCGGTGGTGAACACTTACCCTCTATCGAGCTACACTTTTGGGACGAAGGAGCCAAAGATGGAGAAGGACACCTCCGTTGCCGACCGCCTCGCGCGCATGAAAGTCAAGTGAGTCTCCAATCCACTTCCGTACTTTCTGACAGTAAACCCTTAGATCTGGAATTGATTCGAGAAGGGAAGTATAAAAGACTATACCTTTCTCTCTCTTTTTTCTCGCTTAAGCCCTGGGGCGGACAAAGATTTTTTTTTTCCCTCTTAATTTGCGTGAGGAGATCGTATTATCGGGCAGGGTTCTTGATCGACAGAAAGTTACGATCTCTTGCAATTTTTAGTTGCCACCAACCAAAAAAGTCGTTTTTTGTTTCGGTGGTGGAAAGCTCGATCTTTCTTTCCAAGTTGGTTTCTTTTATTCCTTTTCTGTTCGATTACCGACTTACTCGTGTTTTGGTTCGGGGTGAGTTTGATCGCAACGTTTTTATTTCACAGTCGTCTTGTAGGTTTATCGCGCTTTCTTTTGATCTCTCCGTTTCTGAGCATTGTAGTGGCTTCTTCGATTTGGGTCTTTTATCGGAGAAGAATTGACGTAGCCTTGGCATGCATTACATTCATGTGTAGGTTCATGATTATGTCTCCTTGTCCGCTTAGCATCCATGCACATTAGTTGATTCTTGATGTGTAGATCTTAGTATATGGAAAACATTAATGATATTTCTCTTTTTTTCCTACTTGTCCTATATTATTACCTGTGAAGTAAATAAAATTTTCGTTTAGGTTAAGAAACGTGACAGTGACACACTAAATTCATTTTAATCATCCTACTTAATTTATCAGTACTTTACTTATCTCTGGTTGGGCTTCACAATGGCACAACATTTTATCTTCACACTACAGTTGTGAATTTGGTCCGATTTGCATGTGCTTTGTAAAACTCATTAGTTTTGTTTTTGATACCAGTTATATGAAAGAGGGTATGCGAACAAGTGTCGAAGCAATTCTCCTGGTATGTATGTTATCTGGAACACCTTTGATGTTCTTTAACTATGTGCACGATGCTAGCTTTGTAAGACATCTATTTGTTGACTCTAATCCTCTTTGTTAAAGAGCCATATCTTTTGTTGGAAGTTGGAACACTAAATTCATAATTGTTTTGTTAGATCAAGGCAAAAGCTTTATATTCCTGTGCAAGTATGGTTATACCTGTTTCTACTGTTGCTCAGCCTGCACCTTTTGTTTACAAGACTTGGCAACTCGAGTGCAAGAAAGAGATATGAGCCCTTGCATAAGTTAGTTAACAGATTTCTCCTCCTAGACGAGCTTTTACATTGCCAACTCTGAATAATTCGTGAGGTTATTGACCCTGGACCACAATACTGGGCCTCATGAAAACTAAGTAACTGAAGGTTGCAATAGCGACTGGACACAGAAGTATGATGTTACTATAAAAAGTTGTCTCGTCGTTTAGAGAGATAGAATGAAGAAGAAGCTAGATTGGCATTTCCCTGAAACTGTGTTTGTCTTTATTATTTAATCTTCAGGTTGTTGTTTGGCTGTTTAGATGCTTTGACAAGATATTACTTTGCAATATACTGCGATATTCATGTGAATTTGAGTCACCTGTTTCTTCTGATAGCCTATTTTAAATGTTGATGCCTTAGAAATTGGCTTGAAGTGCAGGTACAGGAGCACAATCATCCTCATATTCTGCTACTCCAAATTGGTAACACGTTTTGTAAACTTCCTGGTGGACGTTTGAAGCCTGGAGAAAATGGTGGGATGATGGACTTCTTTTCTGTGAACTTGTTGAGCTCATTGGACAATGATTTTGTATTCGTAAGTTTATTATCATTTTCATTGGAATCACTTGACTGACAATAAACAGAAATTGAGGGCTTGAAGCGGAAGCTGTCTAGCAAGCTTGCAGCTAATTCACCTGCGCATCAGCCAAACTGGCAGGTATAAAAATTAATTGCTAAATTTTACTGATCTTTGTGATTAATCAGAACTAGCAGAAGCAGTAGAAAGGTTAAAAGGTTATCACTTTTCACTAGTAACTAATATTACTAATTTGATATGTTCATCTCTGACAAGCTGGTCAAATTGTAGAATTACAAGAAAAGGCAAAGCCATGAAGCTGCCTGCCAACTAGCATGCTGTTCTCCATAGTCATCATGCTAGTTAATGGTCCACCTTGAATCTTGAATTAAAATATTACTGTTACGTACAAAGTCACTTGATATAATGGTGGTTATTATTTCTATGTCTTGCTCTTCGGATTTATTTGCAATAAAGGGACAGTAAATCATTTTATACCCCCTGTCAGCTCCACTTTTGACCATTTTATATATGGCTTGATATCGACGTTGGAATGATAACTTAATGGTTAAGAATGTAGATGGGTTACTAAATGAAGGTTGACCATTCTCCAGGAGTGTTTTTTGAATGCATTAATGGAAGTATGAGTAGAAGGGGTTTGGTTTTGTTTTTAGATGAAATTTCTTATCATTAAGTAGATATATACAAACAAAATCTTCTCTGACTGCCGGTTAAGGTGCTAGGAGTTTGCTGTAAAATTCTAGTGAACCATGGTTGGAGACTGCAGTCAATTTGGCCAATCAATGCACATTTTTGGATTATATACATTATTATATTGCAATGAACTCTTGTCATTTATAAATTGTTCTGCTTTTTAATGAATAACATGGCTAGCCAGTAATTCAAGATGTTTAAGTTTGGATGTAGACTTATGGTTAGGCTGATTGGTATACGGAACGGAGACGCTTTGAGTATCGTATTGCAGAAGAGAAACTCATAAAAGGGAGAAAAATTCAAGTCTGCTAAATATTTACATAATGAGAAAGATCTTGGCTTTAAGCAACACTAATATTAGTTATTTCATTAATCCGTACCTTGTTATATATAGTCAAGAGTCAAGTTACTTTTTGAGTCACATTTTCAATAAATTCTAGCTGTTTTATCTGTATCTTCCTATTTCTTCTTCCTCCACCACTGTGCTTAAGAAAACATTTATATTCTCCCTATACCAATATCCTCTCCAATTAATTGGTGTTTTCTTTTCTTGTTTTGATATTACTTATATCCTATTATGGGTGTGTTTTCATTGTATCAGTGCAAACTGCAAAGTTTTTTCTTATAATTATTGTAATTGAATGAAGAAAAAAAAATTTAATTCTGCATCAAGTGCTTGAAAAATCAGCTATAAGACTGATATTGGTGGGCGTTTAACATTTACTGCCACCTCTTTGTAGATCGGGGAGTGTGTTGCAATCTGGTGGAGGCCAAACTTTGAAACAGTAATGTATCCGTATTGTCCACCCCACATCACGAAGCCCAAGGTGAGTTCATGTGAAGCTTAACAGCTGAGAACTGTTTGATAAATATGGTTTCCCTCGACATCTTCTAAAATGGAAGTTCATTTCCTTTTTCAGGAGTGTAAGAAACTTTTCCTCGTTCACCTGTCAGAAAGAGAATATTTTGCTGTGCCAAGAAACTTGAAGTTGCTTGCTGTCCCGCTGTTCGAACTCTATGACAATGTTCAGGTAGTCCTCTTCTTTTCCTCGGCGTATGCCATGCGATAACTCTATTCTTCATCTCAGTATGCTGGCTCTTCATTCACTAATTCTATTTTGGCTTTTTTCTGAAGGGCTAGCATTTTGTGTACCCAAAATTCTTGAATCATGTGTAAAGAAACCGGTTCATGTTATTTATTTCATCATTTACCGGTTCAATATGCTTTTGGCCAAGGCTTATAAACCTATGCTTAAGTATGATGATCGTTCTTTATGTAATCACCTCAGTCTAATCTTGCTACACTATCATAAAGTTTTCACCCCTTACGTAAGAGTTTAATACCTTAGCATGTAAGGCTAGGTGACAACATTGATCATCTAGCAGGATTAACTTCGTTCTCTCATTTTTCAATATTGATATGACTTAATCAAATCCAAATGTTATTAAGTTGATAATTCTGAAGATCTGTGACTCATCAAACTGCCTTTGCTATTTGCAGAGATATGGACCTGTTATATCTACAATCCCACAACAGTTGTCAAGGTTCCAGTTCAACATGGTTAATGTGTGAAATTCGTAGAAGCTAGCTAAACAGAAAATCTCGAGAAGATGCTGGTAGAAGTACACGAGAGAAGTATGTCTGAGCTAATTATGTTTGCTTATATTATTATGTAGTTCTGTATCTGAATGCATTCGTATGTGAACCAACAAACATGCACCTCTAGACTGGCTTGTAATTTGGCATAGCTTAGAGAAGAAAAGAATGAAGTTGCAACTTTTGGTAGATATTTACACGAGTTTTTCTCATACTGGCGCGGTTGACTTGTAATTTTATCTAGGTTAACTTCCTGTTCCTGTAAAGATTATATTTGGGAAACCAAATTCTTTGATGTTCGACAGGCGAAATTGTTTGGAAGAATCTTTGGATTTCTGTTTGCAGCTACTCTGTAGCTTGGTCTGAGATATGGAGAATCGGATTTTACAATTCAGTCTCTTTATTTGTCTATCTCTCTCTCTCTCTCACTCTCTCTTTTTCTTTTTAATTAAGAGAGCCTGTAGACAAATAGACAAAGGTCTATTTTCTTGAGCTTTCAAGAAGTTGGAGAGAAAACCAGAGTAGAAAAAGATCTTGAAAGAATATTGGACAGTGGAATACTAGAATATAATTAGAGAGTGGGACTCTTTTTCTTCATTTGGGAGACTTTAATTTACATAATTAATTGCTTCTGACAGACAAAGAGAACAAGTATTTTTTGTATTAACGTGATGAGATTAATAAATACATAAACAAGCAAAGAAGAATAGTATATGTAATTTTTTAACGGAATTAGTTGAAAGCCTGAAATCCCTGTGGTTAGAAATTATAATCTAGTTTGAAGGGCAGAACCTTTAATTATTGTTTTATTAATTGCAAGTTATTGGCTCTTAGTTTCTTGCCCTTTGGTTTTAAATATTTGGCGAAAAAAACATCCTAGCTAACTTATTTTCCCAAAACAAAAATCATCTCAAATCATAAGCACTTTCTGGGCCCATTTAATGCCATTAGTGACCTTATAATATATTTCAAAGAATTTAATAGCAAAGAAAAGTGGCAGTAGAAATAAGATTGATGTATGAATTGTTCTTGTGTAGAAGGCAAACTTTTGTAACAATAAAAGAGAAAAGAAAGCAATGGAATAGAGCTTCGCATGTGCTACTTCTAAAGAGAGAGATGGTATATATAGATAATTCCTAAAGCAAGTTGATCAAATGGTAAATGGCACATAACATGTTTCATTCTGTGGGACCTTGCACCTGAGTTCCATCAAAGTCAATGGATTAAAAACACACTTACGCATGATATTAAATCTCCCATGTAGTAGAAAACAGAAGAAACACCTATCAGATCTTGTGATGAATGTTTCTGCCCTACTGACATACATTATCTACCTTAAACAATAGTTAAAGCTGCTATGCAGAAAGAAGATGCTTTGATGGCTTGATGCACAGTAAGTCAGCATTGTTATGTAAGAGATGACAGCACTAAGACTTGTTTAAAATGCCCAAGTCTTTAGATTGTTTATTCCATTTACATCATCTCTTCTGATAAAAGTTTTCTGACAGTAAGGTTGCTTCTTATGCTGATAAGAATAACAAATAATCACTCTTGGTCAGTATTATTATGATTTGTCACTATTAGTATCCCCTTGAAAGCCACTAAATTCAGCATTTTTAGGGCGACTCCAATCAGATCAGACTGCAGAGAAACTAGATGGAGTTTTATATGAGATTTAAAAACCTCTGGCGAGAATTTGACATTAATCTATGGGTTGATGCTAGTTTAATTGTCAGCTAGAAAAATATTCAGTTCTTTTGTACACCAATCATCTCTGGGTTAGTGCTTAAACTATCCTAATTGTTTGAAAAAGTTTGGACACTGATCAATCTCCTCTTAAACTGTGGACTTAATATATTGGCAGAGCAGCCACTCCAAAAATGTGATCTCCCGAAAGATCTTGAATTTTGATTGAAGATTTCTGGCGCTGTTTGAGGTTTTAAACTAGAATGTAAAATATTTGCTTAGATAAGAAACAGGGTGAACAAGGAATCCTATCACCATTCGTAAACTTATCTTGACAGTCGTTGGGCAGACAAACTAGTTGACCTCAAAAGCATGTCTTTATTTTATTTTATTTTGTCAAGGAATAGGTCTCTATGGGACTGTCATATATAAAATATATCAGATTTTTTATTTTTTTTATGAAATTTTAACCACTAGTTTGAAGGATTCAGCATGCTAGGATGCTACAAATAATATATAGAAATCATTGGCCTTACAAATAATGTTTTGATGATAAAAGATCGCTATACAGATTGCCATAGGTAATAAAATCTATAGTGAAGAATCTACACGTACTAGTAACTTTATTCAAATGCAAATGGACTGATTAAATACAGCTCTCTGATCAACTGAATATACCTTGGGCCATATCATCCACTGCATAAAACAAATCATGGTTCTACTATATAACTAAAGAGAAAATATCGTCCAAGATCTTTATATGCATAATACGACTGAAGAGGAACCCAAATTCTAAAGATGAATTTGTGACAGAATGATGAACTAGCATGAAAAGAAGAATTTGCTGATGAGAGAACTACAAAGAGATTAAGTAACGAAAGCCTCAAGCTGGTAATCTAGTTAAAGTTTGAGCTTTCACACTAAATTTACAATAAACTACTGTCTTTCTATGGGCCCCATCTAACAGCTTCTTTTGTGACAGTCAAAAGCTCCTTTTGTTTATTGTTTAATTAGAGGAAATGATTTTCTTGACTTCGACTGAGTATTGAAGGTACCAACTCATTTTAATTACAGCCAAGCATGAACAAATCGTTGATAACAATGCTCTCTCTAGTCTGTGAGCTCTCTGATGTTCTTCAAGACCTTTTAGCTTAACCTGAAAAATAAGCAGGTAGCTCATTCAGGTAAATTATCGCCGCAGGAATCTACCATATGTAGTATTCTTCGCTTCCCTTTTCCTTCTCGTGCGAACTTGTTCTGCTAAGAATGTGTGTTTATTGGAGGAACATTACCTTTTACTCTTTTGTGATTTACCTTCAGGCTCATTTTGCTTGTCAGAGTATTGACCTTTAAGAGTTACCTTCTTCCCTGGAGAGTCTCTCTCTATATGGCCGTTTACCAACTACAAGGATGTTCTGTAAACTTCATTATCAGAAAGAAGAGAACAAATGAATCTTTAAGTACTTGTAGTGAATTCATGGCTCAAGAAAATAACAAAACAATATTCATAATGTTCAAAACTTCAGTAATAATATTAAAGATCACCAAAATGTTCCATTCTGGTCAGGCAGATAAGATAATTATGGTTAGTAAGATCCAGATAATATTCTCTGTCATTGGAAATATTCTGTATCTCCAATAAAACAAGCTATGGACATTTTTTTTTGTTACAGAATATGACAAAATGAAAACTGATACAAATTTTATAAATTATATCAGTGGCCATACTTTTTATTCATGAGCGGCAAATAGAAGAGAGTTGACACTGAAAACAATTTCAATATCTCATGCGTGTAATCGGCCCTCTCTCACTCTTGTCTACCGCATTTTAATATTGAGTTTAGCGGCCTGAAATATACAAGCAACAGTCATACTGTGGTTTCTTTTATTTTGACAGAGTAAAAGGAGAATAATAAATATCATTCTTAAATCTTCAATAACTTTTAATTACTTGCAAAGAAAAGAAAGATCGACTGTGGTTAAGCATGCAATTATTGGCTAAAGATACTGTAAGTATTCTACAATTTGACTTAATAAATAAGTAGTGTGGTGAATAAATTCACGGTCGATCCTTATAAATCATCATAGAGGCCACAATCTCACAGCTGAATTGTCTCATACTCAATCGTTTGCTATTCTAGGATTTTTGTCTGTGATAGCTTGCAAACATTGCATGGCGATGGGGTGCAAGACATGTGAGAAGCCAAGGGTGAGTCACAGGAAGGGCTTGTGGTCGCCTGAGGAAGATCAGAAGCTAAGGGATCACGTTCTTCGTCACGGGCAGGGATGCTGGAGTTCAGTTCCTGCTAAAGCTGGTAACTTGCGGCATTTAATTTCCTTGAAAAGCTTCATGATGCTAGATTGCGATAACTATTATTCTTGAATTCAGAAACTTGAAGCAGAATGTATTATATACTTGCCTCTCAATTGCATTTCCTAATGATCATCCAAAGTTGCGCGAAGCTTAATCGCTGCACAGAAGGATGGAAAAGCAAAAGATGGGTTGTTATCAGTCTGTCATCCAAGGCCTCTACGTCCAGTAGAATTCTAAGAATGTAGTTTGTCTCATCCTAAAACATCATACCATGGAGCTAAAATTGTAGAGCTTAGAAATGTGAACGCTTGGAAGATCAGCGTCATTCTTTCTCTTCTTCCTTTGCATTGATAGTTTAAACTATATGACTGTTTAAGAATTCCAGCATTCTTTCTTGATAGTAGGTTCCATTTTTAGACTTCGTTTGCTAAGATTTATTGTTCTTAGTTGCTTACGCATATGTTGTTATGTCAGGCCTTCAACGAAATGGGAAGAGTTGCAGATTGAGATGGATCAATTATCTGAGACCAGGACTAAAGCATGGCATGTTCTCGCGAGAGGAGGAGGAAACTATCATGAAGCTTCACGCGGTGTTAGGCAACAGGTAAGACTTAATTCCTACAGGACTCGTATTATGATAGTTTAACAAGTGGGCCATATAGTATTGAATAAAGAAACAAAATTGCTTCAAAGCCTATTGTTAATTATATATATGATGCTAACCGACTGCATATTTTATGCGACGAAACATGTCTCAAAACAACATATGATTGGTCTTGCAGATGGTCAAAGATGGCGACATTTCTTCCCGGGAGAACTGACAATGAAGTGAAGAATTACTGGAACTCCTATCTCAAGAAAAGAGTTCTGAAGATTGAAAGGTCAACTTCTCAAGCTTCATCATCCAGAACTATAGATTGGAATATGCAAAGTCTAAAGTTAGAACAGTTCTCTGAAATATGGAATTCAGAGCCTTGTGAGCAAGTTGAATCAACTTCAGCAGATTCCTGCCTAACCATGGTGCAAAGTACGGAGGTTGGCTACTCCAATGGGAGAATACAAGCTCCCATGCACAAAGTTATGTTTGCAGATTGGCTCTCTACGGATTATTCCAATGGCCAAAGTGCACAAACTATCGAAAGAGGGATGAATTGCCATTGGGATACAAGTTTACATACTGAGGTACATAGCCATGGATCTCTCCAAGTTGATCAATACCCATCCATTGGTAACTTCCTTCATGGATGTGTAGATTCCAGCATCTATGCCGAGTTACAGTCGCAGTCTGAACCTGAGAGCCAGATCCAGGAAGGCGAGTTATATGATCTTTGGCGCATGGATGAACTTTCCTTTTGGTAGATTTGGCACCAGCCATGATGGATCTCATTGAATTGTTCATAATATTGTACATGTCTTTCTAATGTCATTTAACTGTGAATATTGGTCTTATTTTACATGTCTTAGTTTTGGCATTGAAGTGTTTTAAGTTGGCCTCAATAAGTTCTCCTATGTTTGTAAAAATAAGTTGAGATCATTGTTTTTGATAGCAAGTGCTCAAACTAGCCTCTCCATTTGTATATCAAAGACAATGCTTCGGGTCATTTGTAATATACTCTATAGTTTTATCATTGATGACTAGCTAGGATATCATATGTTCTCAAGTGATAACTCTATATACAGGGCTTCCTATAGGATGGATATTAACATCAGCAAGTTGAGACCAATCTCGGCCAAATTATTTGCTATAAGACCAGTTCGCATTGCTACTATTTATACTAATATAATTTAGAGAATTATTATTCTATCAATTATTGAATTCATCCAACTAACTTTACTAGCTCACTGTCTCTTTCTCACTTTTGGTGAATGAGAAAAAAGAGAGTCTATATCCTTTCTCTTCCTTTCAACTCTTTCTATTACTTTTTTTCTTTCACTTTTCTCTCTCTTATTTTTGGTAATTTTTTTTATTTAATTGGATATATACACTAACTTTAAGATATTTTTTTAGGTAGTATATATTATACAAATATAAGATGTGAAATGCCAGCGTTATTCCTAATAATAATATGCTACTCATACCTGCAAATTATTATATTTTTCTGGTGAGCCAATACTGCTGTCCGTCCATTTATTACCAACCTCATCTCGTCCGTCCAAATCGACCACCACTGCCACGATTACGATACCAATAACTCGCGATCTGTACAAGGGCATTTTCGTCCTTTCATATCTCCCCTGGGCCCACCTCACAAACAGTGATATGTTCGATGCCCGCCTGCCCTAAAGTGGAAGCAAATGAATACGTTACTTCTCCCGAAGAGCTCTCCGCCATCGAAGAGATGCCAGGCTCTGATGCCTCGATCGGTGTTATTACCTTCAAATCTTTGCCTTTGTTCTGCGGATTAATGCCCGAGGGTTCCTCCGATCGACGTGGAAGCGATGGAATCCTTCCCTGATAGATCTCGCTACGATCCGTTCCCCCTTTGCCGTCGATTTTTAGAAGAAGAAACCGTAGGATTCTGTTAGGGCTTCTTGATTTCTTGCTTTGTTTTTAGATTTTTAGGAGATTCTTTGTCTTTCCCTCCGATCGGGTTTGGTATATCATCGGGGAGAAAGGTGCTTGAGGTATGAATCCTCGAGGTAGGTATCCCCCCGGGATCGGCGATGGCCGTGGGGGGAGCATGGATGGAAACCCTAATTATTATGGGAGAAGCCCTCAGCAACAGCACCAGTATGTGCAGCGGAATCCACTGCCGGGGCAGCAGCAGCAACAGCAGTTCCAGCAGTTCCAGCAGCAGCAACAGCAGTTCCAACAGCAGCAACAGCAGCAGTGGCTGAGAAGGAATCAGATGGGAAGTGATTCCTCCACCAGCAAGGCGGTAACATCAATTCAGCCTAACAGCATTGATTCAAGGTAAGCAGTAGAAGTGAAAAGTATTGTTATTTTTAGATAGTGCTTATTTTGCAAATTGCTATACTGTAATGATGTGTTGTGCTTCTTTTCTCCTTCACGATCATTTATGTTATTTAGATCGGAGTTTTGTCGTTATACATAGTAAAGTGACCTAATTCAGTAGAGCTAGTTGTTGCTCTGAGTAATTGTAGCTGAAAATATCTCTCTTTGGGAGTTGGAAACATACAGAAATGAAACGATTGTACATCTTCGCAGAAGAACTCAATTGTTTGACATGCCAAACAAAAGCAAAAGGAAGGGAGAAATTAAAAGGTGGCAACAAAAGTAACATTGAAGGAAAGAAGGGGCATTTGAAAATTAAGTTTGCTGTAAGACACAATTGTAATAATTGCTTCTGACATGTACTTTATGATCTAATTATATGATACTATGCACTCTTGTTGTAACATGGAGTTATCTGTTGAACCTTTCCTCACAATAAGTGTCTTGGCCTTTGATCTGTCTCTTGGTATGTTCAAACTTATGCCAACATTCCTACTTGGTTTAAAGCACTGCACAATTGTCAGAGTTCATGTGTTGTATATAAATTGGACTCTGTATGATTCAATGAAGTGGTGTTAAGCTATATCCTTTTAGGTTAGAACCGTTAGATGCATATCAACACTTTTGACACGTTGTTTTCCATTTTTTCCTGATTGTTGCAGTTCACAAGATTGGAAGGCACAATTAAAGATACCACCTCCAGATACACGTTACAGGACTGAGGTAAAATTTGCATGTTCACTATTATGTCAAACATTTGAATGATAGTCCTAAATTTTTAACATAGGCCCCTCACCTAGCTACCTAAATGAAAGACTGAAAGAGAACTGGGTTTATCCAGTTCAAACCAGAGAAAAGACTAGTGCGGCTAGGTTCAGTACTTGGATTTGCCGTGTTAAAGAATATAATTGGCCTGTGAAAATTTGTCACTATTAGTTTGTTTGATTATATATTTAGACTATATTTAGAGGCATCCTTATTTCTTTCGTTTATACTAAAGAAGGCAGTTTGGCTCATCCTGCTCTAGATGAAGGTAACAATTGCCTATGGTTCTGTTACATTCCTATGGTGGGCAGGTGATTAATTTTTGAACTACATAAGTACCCAACTTCAGGCGACTCATGTTAACTTCAACAGTCTTTAGTGATTGATGAGGATTCTTTCCTAATTCCGATGGTAGATATGTTTTATCTTTCAAGAACAATTGCCTTGTATGCATGTAGGACTTGGATCGGTAGCTTGCCCACTCATCAACTATTTACATCAATGCTTTTCCTTTTCAAAGCAATAACTAATTGTCTAGTATCTTAATAACAAAAATCACAATGTGACACCAACAGTCGCTAAGTAGCAATATTCTATTTTTGACTTGAATTCTGTAATAAGTTAAACTGAGGTATATTCAGTGTTTAACAAGAATATTTTCCTCTTAAAAGTTAAATCTATTGCTCAGCTTTATTTAATATACTGTTGTGTTATCTGTGTGAATCCTCGTCCATATTACGGTTCTAAATTTGATTCATTTAGCATTGTAGATCTTCATTTCATAGTTATGTTCTTGACTCTTAAAACCATCAGGCTCGTCGTGCAGCTACCTTATCTTTGTAACTTTGTTCCACAAATTTGAAACAACAATGCTGTCAGAATGATGTGGTTCCACCTGCAGACATTCACTTTTTATTGCAGAAATATTTGTTTGAAAAAGTCTCAGTTGTATAAATTTTGATATGTTATGTCCAGGATGTTACTGCAACTAAAGGGAATGAATTTGAAGACTATTTTCTGAAGCGTGAGCTACTTATGGGTATATATGAGAAGGGATTTGAAAGACCTTCTCCTATTCAAGAAGAGAGCATTCCCATTGCACTAACTGGCAGTGACATTCTCGCAAGAGCAAAAAATGGGACAGGAAAGACAGCTGCATTTTGCATTCCTGCACTGGAGAAGATTGATCAGGATAAAAATGCCATTCAAGGTCTCTTTCTCCTCCTAAACTTATGCAATCATATGAAATATTGATCAACTTCAGCAAATAGAAGAGGCTATCTTGATGTCTTGCTTGTATCATTTACTCGTATATATATCTATACATATATATTTTTTTCTTTAGGAGCATAGAACATGAACGCGTGTCCAAGGATTTCGTTTTGGTTTTGTTCTTTATACATGATATTCTTTTCCACTAGATGAGAAGATATGAAACACACATGAGTAGGCTTTGTGGATACATTAATCTTGCTTTTAGTATGTAACACATTCTTTTAGCCTCCGTTTACTTTAGGAATAACTTTTTTTTCTTATTCCAGTATACAACTTTTAGTTCCAGAATAACAACTAGAATTCATAATAACCACATTTTAGAATATTAATATTGTTCTTCAAAATTAGATTTTATATCACATACCAACATAATTACTAATTTACCTACTATCTATTTCTTTTATCAAATCAAAGGGCATTTATGGTAATTTCATAAAAAATCAAACACTTTTTTTCTTCACTTTATATCACATCGAAGACAATTATTATACATTTATTCCAGAATACAAGTGAACATAAGAATAACTATTCTTGAAAAAAAAATTCATTTTAGAAATAACAAAGATGAATATCTATTTTAGAATTGATCTTATTCCTAAAGTAAATGAGGCCTTATTGATATTCATGTTTGTTGCAAATTAGTTGTTCTAGACCAAATATTTGTTTGATGTAAATAGTTTTGTGATAGAGTTCAAACAACTTTTCATATTTACTTATTGGATTTCTTGTGTTCAGTTGTTATATTGGTTCCTACAAGGGAATTAGCGCTGCAAACATCACAAGTTTGTAAAGAGCTTGGGAAACACTTGAATATCCAAGTTATGGCGACCACCGGAGGAACCAGCCTAAAAGATGATATTATGCGTTTGTATCAACCTGTCCATTTGCTTGTTGGAACACCTGGTCGAATAATTGATCTTTCTAAGAAAGGTGTTTGTGTCCTGAAGGATTGTGCAATGCTCATTATGGACGAGGTATCTTAGGGCTAAAGAGTTTTTGCATTATGAGGAAGTTAATGTGTTTATTTGTTATGGATATTGTTATAGTTTTTAATCATGGCTTGTGAATACATCAATTATGCTCTCATTTGGGATCTCATCCCATCATGTGTGAGGAAAAGCCCTTCAATGCATGCTTTTTAACCAGTGCTACTTCTCAATTTGTTAGAATTTTACTAGTTCTGATCTTGTGCTTTTGTGCACTCTCTCTCTCTCTCTCTCTCTCTCTCTTCTAAGTCAAGGCAAATGGCAAAGTGATATACATACATCTCTGATAAAAAATCAAATTGCAGTGCCAGAAACTTTTGTACCGGTGCTTCTATCTCAAGTCATTGTACTTTATCAACAAGAACCAAGTAAAACATGTTAGATTATAGTCTTACATACACTTGTTGGTGAAGTATACTTAGTATTTATGAAATTTGTTAGGGTTCCATAGTTGTCAAGGATTGTTTTTTTTTGGGTTAAGATGGCATGTTTTTCATTGGCCATCAAAAGGCTTTCATTGTTGGCTTGTAATGGTAACAAGCATTCAGCTACATAGTGTCCAGTTTTATTCATTGTCTTGCATAGATTTAAACATTATGTTCCTTTCGTGATGTTTACTTACTGTTAGTTAATTCTTCGACACTTAGTATTGCACTAAATCCAGTTTTCAGCAAGTATCGAACCTGATAAAAAGATTGAATTGGCAGCAGCAATTTTAGAAATGTTTTCATGTATTCTGAATTCACTTGTAGCTTCAAGTTGAATGTTCTGCCTTTGCTCTTACAGGCAGACAAGCTTCTATCTCCGGAGTTCCAACCTTCTATAGAGCAGCTGATTCGTTTCCTTCCTGCTAATCGACAGATTTTACTGTTTTCAGCAACCTTCCCTGTAACTGTGAAGGATTTCAAAGACAAATATTTACCAAAACCTTATATAATTAATCTTATGGATGAGCTTACACTGAAAGGAATTACACAATACTATGCTTTTGTAGAAGAAAGGCAGAAAGTTCATTGCCTCAACACTCTTTTCTCAAAGGTTTAACCTAATTGCCTCTTCTTGCTTTGTGTGTTTCATCAATAATTTGAGATAATGAATTTGCTGTTTGTTTTGACAGCTTCAAATCAACCAGTCGATCATATTTTGCAACTCTGTCAACCGGGTAGAACTATTGGCAAAGAAAATCACCGAGCTTGGTTATTCTTGCTTCTATATTCATGCTAAAATGTTGCAAGATCATCGGAATAGAGTTTTCCATGATTTTCGTAATGGTGCATGCAGGAACCTTGTTTGCACAGGTATTATACCATTCTTTCGGTAAATTTTACTTGAAGCACCTGTAATATTTTGTTTCTTACCATCTATAAGTTCACATTTTTAGGAGAATATGCTTGTTACTGTTTCTAATTCCTTCAGAATGTATGTGTTGTCTTATTTAGTTGTTCCAGCCTTCCAGGGTATCTTAATTACATATTGTTTGACATAACCATGTGATTGAGATTATTAATCTGCTGAAAAACTTGTCAAACTCAATATGCAACTTTGTGATAGTAGATGATCTCCATTTCCTATGAGAGATAAGCAAGCCAGCAAATATGAATGATCTTGATTTTGAGTCAAGAAGTCTCTTCCAGATAGGACTTATGTAATTTCCTAATCTTTATTTGTTTCCTTGGATGGTGCAACAGTCTTAACTCTGGGCAAAATTATTTAGAATTTTTACATTGTCATTCACTTATTTGCTGAACCT
Organism: Typha angustifolia; assembly: GCF_048772165.1. Lineage (NCBI taxonomy): Eukaryota > Viridiplantae > Streptophyta > Magnoliopsida > Poales > Typhaceae > Typha > Typha angustifolia. The sequence goes on along the minus strand of NC_133245.1, from coordinate 14,745,865 downwards.
AATTATCTTTTCATTCACTCATAGCTACAACAATGTTTTTGGTCTCCAATTTGGTGAACACAGTTGAAAGATCTTTTTTGTGATATTCTCCTTTTAGGTTTTCTGTGTATTTGCTCTGATCTGTTTGCAACATGATTTGTTATCAAACTTCATCACAGTACAGATTGCCACAGTTATACAGTGTTCTGATCTTTTTTCATTTTGCTCTTTGTTTTTCCCATAGAGGCCCTAATATATTAATATCCTATATGACCAAAATCATTGGCACTAAATGCTTGGTCGTTGTTATCTTATACGAGACCTAAAGAATTGCTTGTTTTTATAAGAGCTCACACCTATGAAAATGGTGATAGTTCATATATTGTTAATTTGTTTTTTCTGTGGAGGATTTAAGTTCGTCCACCTGTCCTGATTACAGAAGATCTTACTGATATTTTGTAATGTGCAAGCCATTGTTTTAAAAAACTCCTGCCTTAGCCTTCTGTCTTAGATAGAATATAACTAGTCTCTGCTTAGGTCCCATCTAGCTAATTGCCTTAGCATATCGTATCATACTTTAGTATGTAAATTGAACCTGAAAAGCAAATTCATTGTATATGTTGATAAATTAGTGGATTGTAATAGTTTATTTCTGAACAAGAATGCACTAATATATTATTTAGATTGTAGTTATTAATTTTAACTTATTCTCTAATTATTATTTCCTTTAATTCTTTATTTATTTATTAACCGTCTTGAATTCTGGGCATCTGCCTAGCGCTTAAGCACTATTTGGTCCCTTATCTGCCTGTCCACTGCTCAGTCTTTTAAAACTTAATGCAGGCAAAATATTGTCATCTAGTGCAGATGATTTAGTTCCACCTGATACTAGGCTCCTCTCTTTAGTGGGCCTGGGTCAAAATTTTCTCTTTTACACACTTTTTGCAAGATGTAATACCATAGTTTCTTTAGAGAAAGATTTTGGGTTATTTTAAGAATTATATTATTTGAATATGGCTACTTATTTCAGTGGATTGCGTCTTGTTATTGCTATATCATTCATGGTTAACTTGATAGTAGCTGTAGGCTGATAATCATTGTGGATGATAATTGAGTTATTTTTATTTTGTGACATTTTTGTAATTTTCTTTATTTGCAGATCTCTTTACGAGGGGGATAGATATCCAGGCTGTTAATGTTGTTATCAATTTTGATTTTCCGAAGAACGCTGAAACGTATCTCCACAGGGTATGATGTTGTTTACCCTTGAGCATGCTGTTGTTAGAAACTCTTACCGTCTGTTGTTACATGTCAATTAATATTATTTGCTTATAGAGTAGCTTTTATAGCTAGGTGAATAAAGGAAAAAACAAAGCTGATTAGTTAGTTGAACTAGTAGTGTATAATTTCCAAGCATGAAGAAAAGGACAGTTTAATATGGAAATATGAGTCAGCTTGCTTAGACTTTGCCGGTCCTTTTGCACTGTTTCTAGATTGAACTATCATCAAATTGGTTCACTTGATCTGGTAACAAACTCCTAAATTTGGCAGTGTGTTATGTTTTGCCCAGCTTGGTTTCTATTTACTTTATTTCCTAATAAGTCAACATATAATTTTTTAGGTTGGTCGTTCTGGGAGATTTGGCCACCTTGGTTTAGCAGTGAATTTGATCACATATGAGGACCGCTTCAACTTGTATGACTCATTGAATCACGAATATGCACGGTTACTCTATTTTACTGATTGTTTTCCTTTATACTGATATATTTGTTCAACGACAGGTATAGAATCGAGCAAGAACTTGGGACTGAAATAAAACAGATACCTCCACAGATAGACCAGACTATATACTGCAGATGATGTGTGAGATAAATCAGCGTCCTCTTTGTTGGTGGACATTTAGAAGGCCACCTTTGTAAATATCAGCTTATCAAGTAATAAATTTCTCTACTCATCCTTATAGTTTATCATATGTTGAGTTTTTTTTTTCCAACATATAATGCTTGGATATAAACTTAGTTCCTTGTAGGAGGTTATGATGTCACATGGCTAACTTACTGCTCAATCATAATTGTATAATGCCTGGTATGTTGCTGCTAAGGTTTCTCGCATCACTGGTGGAGTTAGGGATGAAAATAGACTAAGCATATCCATGTTCTATATGATAAACTTATATCAGTCTGTTTAAGTCAAGATTGGATAGTAAACCAATGATGGCACCAAATCCATTGTGATTTTGTTTCTTGATCAGATGTATTTCCTTTATTTCTTTTAAGAAGTTTGTAACCATATACATATTTAAATCAGAACTAAATTTATTTGTAATCTAGCTGAATAATAATATAAGAACCTATAATCGTTGCCCACATGCTCCAAATTTTGGTAGATAAATTCAAGGTAGTAAAGTATATTAAATATATTTTTGCCTACTTAACCGAAATCCCTTTTTTTCCCATCAAACATTTCTTTGTGTCTTTCATTTGTTATTATATAACTTGATTTTGTCCAAGAATATAATTGTCAATGGTGAAGAGACATGAGGGCTTTGCATAAATCAAAGGGGATTACATTAGAATAACAGGAATAGTTTACATGGTGAAGCTCCATGAAATAACTGAAAAAAACTTTCTTTGTTTTTGTGAAACACATCTCTTTGTTTCTTGATGTGTGTATGTATATCTTACATGCGTATGCTATCAACTTACGCTCATGAATTGTGCCCCAGTTTATTTGCATTCTTTTTTCTATTTCCGTTTCCTTCTCTGACAGATTTTTCGTTGATGTTGTCCTTCTGTGTATCCAGGGTTCTGTTGCCTTGCCTCAATTCCTGAGCTAGCGTCTGATGGGGCATTCATCCGGATGATATTGATATCAGTTCATGTAGTGGATCCTTTATGCTGACACCGCTGTGGTTGACTAGCAACTATCATGTTCTTATCACTTGTAGGTTGTCGGTATTTCTAACTGGAGACGTTTTTTGTATGCCTGACAAAGTTATTGTTAAGGCTTTAAATTGCTTTGAAGTTTCATTATTCTCTTTAATGTACTGTATAGCACTATAGGAGCTGCTTACTCTGACGACCTCCAGGATTGTGTGTTGGGTGAGTGCAACTTGGCATTAGTATTTGTAGTGTCAATGTATTTTCTTCATGAATTCAGATATTGCAACCTGATCAAAGATACGTGAACAACTGTATGCTTTCATTATTGGCCAAACATTTTGCTTTGTTTGGTGTGGCAGATAACACCTTTTAGTCATCGGTAGCCTCTAATGGATATTTGATGAATTTGGCGAAGCTAGGATATAGATTATTAATGTCATACTGCCATAACGGTGTAGTTTATCGATCAAAATGAAGTTTCGATTCGAGGCAACAAATGAGCTATTTGTTCTCGATGGTGTTATTATTAACAGGGAGTGGGCTATTCTTCATGTGGCTCTTGTTCTGCAGATAGAATGTCATTATGGAACTTTAAAATTAGATCAGGCGATATATGTGGTATGTATAAAATGCTTGGGGTTCCTTCAACACGTCCAGGCGTCCTCCATTACTAGTACCCATTGCCTCAGTGTGTTCCCATCGAAATTAATCATAATGGCATCGGTTGCAGCGCATAGGGGGATTTCAGAGCGGGTAAATAGGATAGAGCTTGAAGCCTGCTTGCTGTATGTTGTTTTACCATGTTTTTCTACTCTTTTCCCAACTAGCTTATAGCTCTTGTAACTAAAGAATACTATTTATTACTTTGACATTGATGTAATTGTTCTTGATCTGGAACCTTTTGGGCGGCACGTGGAGGATACATTTGGCAGCACGCTTGAAGACACGGATGGCATTGTCGTAATTATGTCCTCTGATGATCGCGTCCAGGAAGAAGCATTTGACGCCTGCTGGACACTTGTGTTGGACGCCTTAATTTCCGATTCATATATTGTCAAACGGTAGAACAACAAGCAACTCCCCTCTCTTAGCCCACTTCCCAATACCCTTCTCATATATCCCTACTAAATCTTCCTCCACCTCCCTCCGCATTTAAGTCGTCGCAGCCAAAGCAGCTCGCCCCTCCATTAGCAGAGATTTGAAGGTAAGATTGCCAACCCCTAGTAGTAGTAGTGGTGGTGATAGTAGTAGTAGTAGTAGTAGTAGTAGTAGTAGTAGTAGTAGTAGTTTTAGTCTCTCTCTCTCTCTCTCTTTCTCTCAACAACCTTAAAAGCGAAATTGACCTCTAAACCCTAACCCTAGACCCCGTCCGGTTCAATCAGTGGTGAAGGAACTGCAGAGAAGCCTCTGAGAAATCCGCATTTACTCACCCCCGTCTCTGATTTCTGAGCTGCGTCCGTAGGACCGAAGCCATTAACTTCGTTCCCATCTCTTCTCTCCATTTACGTGAGGATATACATCTCTTCAATCTTTTCCCCAAGTCTTCTGAATGTACTTGTTCTGTATCATTTAATGAGAGCTCTACTTTCTATCTATTATTTTTATGTATTTTCTTTTTTGTCTTTCTGATTGCTTGCAGCAGGTGATATCCATGCATTTAAAGCTTCGTGATCCGCCTCGTTTATAAATTTTCCTCGGGCCTTGAGCCACTTTTTTTTTTCCTCCCCCTCTTCTACTGCTCTCTTACTCTCTTCTTCTTCCTCACGTTTTTGGGAGGAGGAGGAGGAGGAGGTCCGGAGGAGCTGGTAATAATGGGGAGAGCTCCTTGCTGTGACAAGCTAGGGTTGAAGAAAGGCCCGTGGACGCCGGAAGAAGACAAGATCCTCGTCGACTACATCAAATCCAACGGCCATGGGAGCTGGCGGTCTCTTCCCAAGCTCGCAGGTTTTCCTCTTTATTATAATATCGCCCATCCTTCGTCATCCAAAACTTCGTCTCTTTTACTTCGACGGAGTCACATTGGAATTTTATGCGGAGGCCGCATAAAAGTTGAATTTAATAACCCAGTCCTTCCGTCGTCCTATATGCACGTATACTCGCAATTACTCCCTCACAACGTTACCTTAGAATAGGAAGCTCATTGACCGAGTACGACCATATATATAATAAGAATATTATCTCATTCTTAAATTTAATTTTATTTTTTTCTTTTGGTATTCTTTGGGGTATTTGGGTGCGTAAATGCCAGGTCTGCTTCGATGCGGTAAGAGCTGTCGCTTAAGGTGGACCAATTACTTACGCCCCGACATCAAACGTGGCCCTTTCACGCCGGAGGAGCAAAAATCCATCGTTCAGCTCCACGGCATCGTCGGTAACAAGTAATTATTTCTCTCTGCGAGGGCCATAGTGCACTTAATGCCGTGGTACCTTTTCTTTGTTTTATTTCTTCCGGGACTGTCCCATGAGTCATTATTAGTTTCTTTCATTGCGCTCCAATTATACCGAATCGAATCCGAATCGAATCGAATCGAATTGAATTAGGTGGTCCACGATCGCGGCCCAGCTTCCGGGGCGGACGGATAACGAGATCAAGAACTACTGGAACACCCACCTCAAGAAGCGGCTGCTAAAGATGGGGATCGACCCGGACACCTATACGCCTTCCTCCCCCTCGCGCTCCACGTCACCTTCCACCTTCCCCGCCACGCGCCACATGGCTCAGTGGGAGAACGCCAGGCTGGAGGCCGAGGCGCGCCTCTCCCGCGAGTCGATCCTCTTTTCCGCTTCCGCCGCCGCCGGTGGTGCCTCCACCTCCTCTTTGGCTACCGCGGACGGCGAGGACGATGCGTCCTGTTCTAAAAGTGAGGACTTTTTCCTCCGGATCTGGAACTCGGAAGTCGGGGACGCGTTCCGGAAGCAAATCCAGTCGTCGCTGACTTCGTCTTCGACGAAGCTGCCGTCGGCGGTGAAGGAGGAGGCGGAGAGCGGCGTGGGAGTCGGAGAAGGGCGGCGGGCGGCGGAGGTGGCGGGAGGAGATGATTCCTCGGGGTCGAACGAGGTCGATGAGACGTACCGGTTGTTCTTGGACTTCGCCGGCGATGAGCTTGCGTTGTTCCATAGTAACCTTGGGAGCTTCTCATCGCTCTTTGGTGGTGATCTAGCGGAGGCCTCGCTGGACACAGCTTTTAAATGACTAATTTACCCCCTTCCTGTATTTTGGTCCCTTTTTTGTGGTATTATATATTATTGTACCTTAAACGGTGTGGATGTGAAGAGGTTTTGTTTTCTAAGAGACAGCGATCGATCGATCGATCTTGTTATCTTGTAGGTAGCTACTGTGAGTTACAAGTTGTTCATCAGATCGATCTACTTTAATTAATTTTTACTAGCTATCACATGCTTCTAATTTTTTGGCATCGATCGCTTGTGGATTTGACTGGCAATCCTTGTTCTACGTACGTGAATAACTTCATTCATGCATGCATGAACCAAAGGCTTCACAACTTTTAATGCTTCGCGCGCATGCAGATCATGGTCAAGTTTCTTTGCAAACTATGATCGTAATAGGTTTTATTATATAATAATAATCCAACGTTCTCTTCTCTTGCTGAAAGGGTGGTGGTGGTGGTGTTAGGCTTTTGTAAAAGGAACAGCTTAATAAACGTGGCGGCCGAAGTACGGCTGGGTAAAGTCTCTTTCTGGGCTCCCAATTAGTAAAGAGACCTCCAAATAATTAATGGCAGTACGTACATATATACGGCTGTGTTGGATGATGATACTCTGCACAAATTTGTCCTATTTTTCTTAAACTTTATAGATCAAAGAAATATTCTTATTGCTCGTACGGAGCACAGATCGAAATGTGGACGTTCACCGAGCACCAGTCTCAATCCCCTATTTTCCTCCTCCTATTTTGGGTGTGATCTGCTTCTCGACGATGATTAAAAGAAAAGAAATCATCCGAAACCCCTATTATTATGAATTATTATTATTATTATTTAAAAGACTGTTACATTAAATTTAGTTCGGACAAAATGTCAATTCATTTATAGTACAAAAAATATTAAATAATAGATTGGACAGTTGAACGGTCTCTCCTTTTAACCTACTCATAAAACAAACACCCTTAGTATTTAATTACTATACCATATATCTATCGCACCATACTAGCTATTTATCTAAATAAATTATAGCTAGTTCACGTAAAATTTAAACTACATAGGTCAAAACGAGTAGTATTATTATTTACCTCCAGGGTTAAAATAAATTAATGATCCACAAAGTTATACGCGCGTGTGGGGCAGAGTTCATCATGTGGGCATGCCTTACTAGTCGGAAGAGCTCGTGAGACAAAGGCATGTAGCATTAAATGTTGTGAATGTGCATGCACTTCCTTGTTGTAACTTGCAAGGACATCTAAAAGAGAAAGGAGACGAGACGAGACGAGACGAGAAGCAGTGCAATGCCACGCCACGGCTCCGGCTCGGTCACTTCGCTCGTCTCCAAATAAACGATGGACGTCATCAAGTGATCCGCAGCACAGTCCACAGTCGCACCTCCATCTCAACCTCAGCCGCGTTTAGGTGTCAGAAGGGAGAAAACGATCGACAGAGAGAGAGAGAGAGAGAGAGAGAGAAAAGCAAGCAAGCATTTAAAGCGTCAAAAGGTCATTAAATGCTCGCCTCCTTTTTAACTTTTCTCTCTCTCTCTCTCTCTCTCTCGCAGGAGTCAGGAGTCAGGACCACTGTAGAGCTGTTGTTGGGAAGCACATGGTCTGTTTGCTTCTAATTTTAGAGAATTTTGTATTGTTTTTTATGTAATGTGCTCGAACATTGTTTACGATCTAAACGATAACTAGTTTTGCGTGTGTATGTATGTATGTATGTATGTTGATCTAATGGTAGAGCCAATTTTTTAAAGATAATAAACTACGACGGGCAAAGTCCATATACACGCAAATCACAAATGCCCGTTATTCTCTCACTCTCTCTCTCTCTCTAAAATTGACATGGTGCATATGATAGGAGTCAAATTAAGTCGAGTGACAGGTACCCATAAGAATCGTAAGCTGTACTGAAAGAGGAGGGAACCAATTGATTAAACTCCAAATGCTGTGATCCCACCCACATACAATTCCGATCATGTTATTTAGGAAAAAGACATGAAAAGTTCTTAATGCATGCTTGTATATGCAGGAACAAAGAAAAATTATGGAATAGGTCGTATACTTGTGTTTAAAATTGTATTCTGTATATGTATGTGTGTATAGAACACCACACTTATTTCTTTTTTATTTTCTTTATAAGTCAGTCTTAGTTCTACTAGGATTTAGTGTAAGATCTCTCCACCTAAATTAGAGGTTTTTTTCTTGCTGCCGGTAAAATCTTCCTCTCCCATTTTCTAGCTGGAGTCACTTGGAGATGAAAGAGGTTTTCTCCTTTTTCTCTCCCTTCCCTAACCCTTTACTTGCCCTTCCCTCTTGTTTGTTACTCGCTCCCTCCTAGGTCTCTCTCCTTTTCCTCAATTTATCATCTAAACCTAGTTCTCTAGCCTCATTCTCTCACCGACGTGTTTCTTGTCATCATTTTTGCCCATCTATCATAGTCCACTTACCTTAGCCACTTCTCGTAATTATTTTGCCCCTCGCCCCTCCTCGCCGTTAGCAACCGTCGATTCCCCTTATTGTTGCTATCCCCAATCGATGCCTTCTTTACTATTGGTTGTTGTTGTCTATCACGTGCCATTCAATATGGCCATAGGTTTACACATCTTTTGTAGTTCGACTAACTTCTATTTGTCTTGTTTCCTTTCATAATTTTTTAGATTTGTCTCTGTAGAATGTTGGAGATTAATCTCCGACCGTTGGGAATCAATAAAGCTATAAATTTATAACTATTAAATTATTACAGAGCCGCATGTTAACTTTAAGTCTTTATGTGTTCGTGCATCTTTTAAGATTCTTCTTTCTTATATATTCTATATAAGCTCTAAGGTTTGATATCTTACTTTTTTTTTTTTTTTGTTAGGATGCAAACTGTTCTAATAAGTGAGGATTTTAAGTTAAAGAGTCGTCGTTCTATCTCCTCTCTAATTTATGTATCAAATTAATTTATTCAATAAATAAAATTTATACCAACCGACTATCCCTCAAGAAAAAAAAAAACAATATATGTATATACGTGTATACATATATGTATGCTTATAATTATCGAATTTGCGTTGGATCATAACCATGGAGTCTTCTTCATGTAGAGGCCTTTCGATGCTCTTCTTACATCTAATCTACAATGTATTGTATAGAGACAGATTTACTACATAGTTGGGGCTATTGATTGGCTGACTACACTTCTACAAACAAAATGACTTACGATTTGAGGAAAGCTCAGAAATAGTTCCAAAATTAATACGAACTCCTGTCTCTCTCTCATCCAAAGCGAGCTATTAATTGTTCAAATGTACCTCCGTCCCTGCATCAGCATCTTACATTATTGTTCCAACTCCCTGCAGTACATCACATTATTAATTTCTTTCTCAAGATATAGATATTTATATCTGATATCCTTTGGGCTTTCACCAATAGAAAATTAAAACAAACCTAATATCATTTAATGATGAGTTTGGTATAACCTAATCTGGTTTCCAATACTTTTCTGTGGTATGAAGGACATAGGATGAAGTCTATGGGACAGATCCAATTATTGAACTTCCAAGTTTTGTTGCTCATAATTTGTTATTACGAACAGCAGCATCTGCTTAATTAGGGTTAAGAGATATGTTCCTGTTTTTAAGAAAAGAGTTCTAAAGATTTATATCGTGAGATATGCTCATTAATATCCTAGTTATTTTCACTTGCCTATATTCATCAAGCTTGCATTCTATCATAAAAGATATTTTCTGTTTTATTTATTATGCATTCTGAATAAAATTCCTCTATGTTTAGCTATTAAGAAGCAGATCACAGTAGCCATTCATAATTTTAATTGATTGGAGTTTAATGTTCTTGATCTGTGCATGTAATGAAGCAAAGGTTCCAAATAAGGTTTTGGGAAACTAAGAGATAAATGAAATAGATGAAAACTAAGAGAAATCAGGAAAATTCATAAAAAAAATAATATTTTGTAGATCATTTAAAAAAAACATTTATTTTTCCTATACAATTAGGCTTTTACCACTGGAAGTAATTCAATAAATTGAAGATGCTAGATCTTTTCAAGTGTGATGACACTGTCAATGCAATGGAGATGAGCAGAATTTCACTGTCATTCCATTCAGCTATGTTAGCTTCTTTGCACACATTAAGATTAGTAGAATGACATTCTCAATGCAATTGCATCTAAATTTAACAAATCCTTTTACTAGTGGATGAATCAAAGACAGATGGGAAGACGGATCAAACAATAAATTACTGGCTGACTGACTATTTGTGCTATTCAACTCTGCTTGTCTTCAGCAAAATGTTATTGAGCAATATAAACAAGCTTATTTCATGAAGAAAGTAAGTATGACCCATGAGTTTGAAGGTCTCAAACAACAAGCTGCATATGTATCTTCACACTGGATGATAGAGAATATTAAGTTACTCAAAGGATGACACTTCGGTCTGACAATAGAAAAGACCTGAGGGGCAATCATCTGAAAGTAATGCTAACATTACAGGACCTTTAGCGCCCTCTTCAACGGTCCGAATCCCAGTATTCCAGTTAAAGTCTGTCTTCACAAAACCAGGATCGACATTATTAATACAGATCGTAGGATACTTCTTTGCAAGAATTCTTGTGTAGGCAGACAAAGCAACTTTGGAGACTGTATAAGCAGATCCTCTGGCAGGCCAACCATTCTCTTCATGTTTCTCTTCTCTGAAATCATTCAGAAAGGATTCCACCAGTCCGTCTAATCTCTCTTCGGTTAGATTGTTCATATTTGCTATTTCCTTCCTGATATTTTCATTAGGGATATGCTGAAACAAATAGAAGGAACGAACTGATGATATGCTTTTAAGTAGTTAGTGAGTCAAGACTAGTATATTTTGTATCAAACTCTAGCAACTCATCTGAAGATTTGAAAAATCGATAATTAAGTAAGTTTAGAATCAAAGAAGAATTAATTATATCACGAAAAATATGATTCTACTCAATGATCATTGTAGATACTTATGCAGGTATAAAGATGGAAGAAATACGAAAACAAACTAAAAGGCCTTGAATTTCAAAAGCTCTAAAAAATAAAAAAAAGTCTAAGACTATCAAGTGATGACAGAATTCCTAAGACAATCAAATTCTAACACTATACAAAACTGTTGTTTCCCCAATATATAATCTATTCTGTCTTAGAAGGGTTATCAAAACCATCTGATCTTATAAATAAAGATATAAAATCAATGTAATATGTAGGTTTTATTTGTTTCCAGTCATTTTAAGAAAATAAATCGTGCTATATTAATACCTGCAACCTCCCATACTCAGAGGAGAGAATAACAATCTTTGGCGACTGAGATAACCAAAGAAGAGAGATGAGCGCCTCACACATTCTTTTGGTTCCATAGTAATTGATGTTGATACATTCTTCTGCCTTCTCATGACTCTCCAGTCTCATGTCAAAGAGAGTTGAAAATGCAACTTGTTGCTTCGTGTGAAAAACATAAACTAGTCAGACCACTTGTACAAAAATTGTTAAACTCTATTAGAGTGCCAAGAAAGTGAAGTTACCGGTTGATTCAAGAGAGCTAAAGCCTCAGGTTTTAATTCCACTCCACCAACTGCTGCATTGTTTATCTGAGAAGCATGGTATATATAAGCTTTTGCTAAACAGAAGGTATAAGATGAAGGCCATGAAGTTCCCATCAATTGAAGAAACTTATAGAAAGATACGTTATACTGTCATGTCCATGGAGATGATGACTCAATTCTAGGCTCCACGGCAAACAATTTATTGGTAATGGGTAGGAATGGATATAAAATGGAACGATCCGACTCTAACAAATTTCAGACCAAATGCTAAAAAAATAAAAGAAAAAGAACTTCAACAAAGGCATGAGACAGAGAGCCTAGAGCTCCAACTGATATCTTCTATAAAATGTGCATGAACTTATGGGTCCTTACATCTAACACACAAAAAAATGAACCCGTAAATGAAACACAAGTCTCATAGAAAAAATGAATGAACCCGTAAATGAAATGCTTGTAACTGCTACTGAACATACAAAAGCTTTGCCAATAGACAAAAATTAGGGAGGTACTGATAACAACTCAGTCAGAACTATCCCGAGTTACATGATGATTATCTCATATTTTATCTGGCTGGAGGAATAGATGATTTCCTTCACCTATCAAATTTTGGCATCAAGACATCCAGATCCACATCTTAGCACATTTCTTTTGCATCTGCATGCTTTGTGTTAGCATCCATCTTCAGATCAGACACCTAGGTGATGTCTAAAATGTGATGCGATATCAGACTATTTTATACCATAGAGCCTCATCCAATTCTTTTTAATTCAAGATGTTTCAGGATAGTAGCATGGCTACACATCAGAGGAGCACCATCTATTCAACAACATGTACAATTAAACACAGAAGGGTATCATTTGCAAAATGTATAGCGAGTTAGAATTTCCCAAACATCAACAAGCCTCTAATTTGAAAAAGGAAGCATAATTTTTCATTAGCCTTGCTCACCAATATATCAAGCCTTCCAAAATGGGCACGGATGTAGTTTGCCAAGGAAGCGACACTAGCAGAATCAGCTACGTCAAGCTGATGAAACACCACATCTGATGCCCCTTCCTCACGAAGCTTCTTAACAGCTGCTGTTCCCCTCTCTACATCTCTTGCAGTTAACAAAACCTTGACCCCTTTGGCTGAAAGCTGCCTACATATCTCCAATCCAATTCCTTTGTTCGCCCCTGTCACTACTGCAATCCTACAAGTTGGAAGGAACAATCTCATGATATGTACAGGAAATTGGATTCAAAGCCATTCTTTCTGCAGTTCATTACTTCCAATTAAATCCAGTGGAAGTGGATGAGAGAAAATTTACCTCTTTTGGGTTGTTTCATGGATGCTTGCTTCCATGTTCCTGGTTCAAGTGGATGTGAACGCAAAGATAGAAGCTGGGAGTTGGATCGGAATTTACAGGAAGTGCAGCTAGAAGTCCATCCTGGGGGCTGAAGAAGAGGACATTGGGACAAAAGTCAACAAGAAAAAAAACATTTAATCAGCAAAAAAGTCGAAAGAAGGAATAGGACAGTGATCTTAACCAACATCTAGTGGACATCTTCAAGACAACATAACAAAATAAAAAAGAAGAAGATAATATTGGAGTCCATAATACAAAATATATCCATTGTACGGTTTCATAATCTCCAACCATGGATATTATTCATGTTACATAAAGGATGACCGAAATATACAATATATGATTCAGTCTCTCTACCGTGGATATCATTCTTAGTAGTTTCTTTCTCAAGATATAGATATTTATATCTGATATCCGTTGGGCTCTCACCAATAGAAAAATAAAATTAACCTACTATCATTTAATGATGAGTTAGGTATAACTTACTTAATTTGGTTTCCAATGCTTTTCTGTGGTATGAAGGACATAGGATGATATCTATGGGACAGATCCAATTATTTAACTTCCAAGTTTTGTTGCTCATAATTTGTTCGATTGATGTGGAAAAAAATTTATTGTAGATATGCTTACTACGAACAGCAGCATCTGCTTGATTAGGGTTAAGAGATATGTTCCTGTTTTTAAGAAAAGAGTTCTAAAGATTTATATCCTGAGATATGCTTATTAATATCCTAGTTATTTTCACTTGCCTATATTCATCAAGCTTGCATTCTATCATAAAAGATATCTTCTGTTTTATTTATTACGAATTCTGAATAAGAGTCTTCTATGTTTTGCTATTAAGAAGCAAATCACAGTAGTCATTCATAATTTTAATTGCTTGGCGTTTTCTTGATCAGTGCAGGTAATGAAGCAAAGTTCCAAATATGGTTTTGGGTCTTAAGAGAAAACGAAACAGATCAGCTTTAAAAAGAAAATATCAAAAGAATGCTAAATGGTACCAGAGAAATAAATGAAATAGAGGAAATTAAGAGAAATCAGGAAAATTCATAAGAAAATTAATTTTGTAGATCATTTATAAAAAAAAACATTTATTTTTCCTATACAATTAGGCTTTTACCACTGGAAGTAATTCAATAAATTGAAGATGCTAGATCTTTTCAAGTGTGATGACACTGTCAATGCAATGGAGATGAGCAGAATTTCACTGTCATTCCATTCAGCTATGTTAGCTTCTTTGCACACATTAAGATTAGTAGAATGACATTCTCAATGCAATTGCATCTAAATTTAACAAATCCTTTTACTAGTGGATGAATCAAAGACAGATGGGAAGATCTGAAGTGGACCAAACCAAAAATTACTGGCTGACTGACTAATTGTGCAGTTCAACTCTGCTTGTCTTCAGCAAAATGTTATTGAGCAATATAAACAAGCTTATTTCATGAAGAAAGTAAGTATGACCCATGAGTTTGAAGGTCTCAAACAACAAGCTGCATATGTATCTTCACACTGGATGATAGAGAATATTAAGTTACTCAAAGGATGACACTTCGGTCTGACAATAGAAAAGACCTGAGGGGCAATCATCTGAAAGTAATGCTAACATTACAGGACCTTTAGCGCCCTCTTCAACGGTCCGAATCCCAGTATTCCAGTTAAAGTCTGTCTTCACAAAACCAGGATCGACACTATTAATACAGATCGTAGGATACTTCTTTGCAAGAATTCTTGTGTAGGCAGACAAAGCAACTTTGGAGACTGTATAAGCAGATCCTCTGGCAGGCCAACCATTCTCTTCATGTTTCTCTTCTCTGAAATCATTCAGAAAGGATTCCACCAGTCCGTCTAATCTCTCTTCGGTTAGATTGTTCATATTTGCTATTTCCTTCCTGATATTTTCATTAGGGATATGCTGAAACAAATAGAAGGAACGAACTGATGATATGCTTTTAAGTAGTTAGTGAGTCAAGACTAGTATATTTTGTATCAAACTCTAGCAACTCATCTGAAGATTTGAAAAATCGATAATTAAGTAAGTTTAGAATCAAAGAAGAATTAATTATATCACGAAAAATATGATTCTACTCAATGATCATTGTAGATACTTATGCAGGTATAAAGATGGAAGAAATACGAAAACAAACTAAAAGGCCTTGAATTTCAAAAGCTCTAAAAAATAAAAAAAAGTCTAAGACTATCAAGTGATGACAGAATTCCTAAGACAATCAAATTCTAACACTATACAAAACTGTTGTTTCCCCAATATATAATCTATTCTGTCTTAGAAGGGTTATCAAAACCATCTGATCTTATAAATAAAGATATAAAATCAATGTAATATGTAGGTTTTATTTGTTTCCAGTCATTTTAAGAAAATAAATCGTGCTATATTAATACCTGCAACCTCCCATACTCAGAGGAGAGAATAACAATCTTTGGCGACTGAGATAACCAAAGAAGAGAGATGAGCGCCTCACACATTCTTTTGGTTCCATAGTAATTGATGTTGATACATTCTTCTGCCTTCTCATGACTCTCCAGTCTCATGTCAAAGAGAGTTGAAAATGCAACTTGTTGCTTCGTGTGAAAAACATAAACTAGTCAGACCACTTGTACAAAAATTGTTAAACTCTATTAGAGTGCCAAGAAAGTGAAGTTACCGGTTGATTCAAGAGAGCTAAAGCCTCAGGTTTTAATTCCACTCCACCAACTGCTGCATTGTTTATCTGAGAAGCATGGTATATATAAGCTTTTGCTAAACAGAAGGTATAAGATGAAGGCCATGAAGTTCCCATCAATTGAAGAAACTTATAGAAAGATACGTTATACTGTCATGTCCATGGAGATGATGACTCAATTCTAGGCTCCACGGCAAACAATTTATTGGTAATGGGTAGGAATGGATATAAAATGGAACGATCCGACTCTAACAAATTTCAGACCAAATGCTAAAAAAATAAAAGAAAAAGAACTTCAACAAAGGCATGAGACAGAGAGCCTAGAGCTCCAACTGATATCTTCTATAAAATGTGCATGAACTTATGGGTCCTTACATCTAACACACAAAAAAATGAACCCGTAAATGAAACACAAGTCTCATAGAAAAAATGAATGAACCCGTAAATGAAATGCTTGTAACTGCTACTGAACATACAAAAGCTTTGCCAATAGACAAAAATTAGGGAGGTACTGATAACAACTCAGTCAGAACTATCCCGAGTTACATGATGATTATCTCATATTTTATCTGGCTGGAGGAATAGATGATTTCCTTCACCTATCAAATTTTGGCATCAAGACATCCAGATCCACATCTTAGCACATTTCTTTTGCATCTGCATGCTTTGTGTTAGCATCCATCTTCAGATCAGACACCTAGGTGATGTCTAAAATGTGATGCGATATCAGACTATTTTATACCATAGAGCCTCATCCAATTCTTTTTAATTCAAGATGTTTCAGGATAGTAGCATGGCTACACATCAGAGGAGCACCATCTATTCAACAACATGTACAATTAAACACAGAAGGGTATCATTTGCAAAATGTATAGCGAGTTAGAATTTCCCAAACATCAACAAGCCTCTAATTTGAAAAAGGAAGCATAATTTTTCATTAGCCTTGCTCACCAATATATCAAGCCTTCCAAAATGGGCACGGATGTAGTTTGCCAAGGAAGCGACACTAGCAGAATCAGCTACGTCAAGCTGATGAAACACCACATCTGATGCCCCTTCCTCACGAAGCTTCTTAACAGCTGCTGTTCCCCTCTCTACATCTCTTGCAGTTAACAAAACCTTGACCCCTTTGGCTGAAAGCTGCCTACATATCTCCAATCCAATTCCTTTGTTCGCCCCTGTCACTACTGCAATCCTACAAGTTGGAAGGAACAATCTCATGATATGTACAGGAAATTGGATTCAAAGCCATTCTTTCTGCAGTTCATTACTTCCAATTAAATCCAGTGGAAGTGGATGAGAGAAAATTTACCTCTTTTGGGTTGTTTCATGGATGCTTGCTTCCATGTTCCTGGTTCAAGTGGATGTGAACGCAAAGATAGAAGCTGGGAGTTGGATCGGAATTTACAGGAAGTGCAGCTAGAAGTCCATCCTGGGGGCTGAAGAAGAGGACATTGGGACAAAAGTCAACAAGAAAAAAAACATTTAATCAGCAAAAAAGTCGAAAGAAGGAATAGGACAGTGATCTTAACCAACATCTAGTGGACATCTTCAAGACAACATAACAAAATAAAAAAGAAGAAGATAATATTGGAGTCCATAATACAAAATATATCCATTGTACGGTTTCATAATCTCCAACCATGGATATTATTCATGTTACATAAAGGATGACCGAAATATACAATATATGATTCAGTCTCTCTACCGTGGATATCATTCTTAGTAGTTTCTTTCTCAAGATATAGATATTTATATCTGATATCCGTTGGGCTCTCACCAATAGAAAAATAAAATTAACCTACTATCATTTAATGATGAGTTAGGTATAACTTACTTAATTTGGTTTCCAATGCTTTTCTGTGGTATGAAGGACATAGGATGATATCTATGGGACAGATCCAATTATTTAACTTCCAAGTTTTGTTGCTCATAATTTGTTCGATTGATGTGGAAAAAAATTTATTGTAGATATGCTTACTACGAACAGCAGCATCTGCTTGATTAGGGTTAAGAGATATGTTCCTGTTTTTAAGAAAAGAGTTCTAAAGATTTATATCCTGAGATATGCTTATTAATATCCTAGTTATTTTCACTTGCCTATATTCATCAAGCTTGCATTCTATCATAAAAGATATCTTCTGTTTTATTTATTACGAATTCTGAATAAGAGTCTTCTATGTTTTGCTATTAAGAAGCAAATCACAGTAGTCATTCATAATTTTAATTGCTTGGCGTTTTCTTGATCAGTGCAGGTAATGAAGCAAAGTTCCAAATATGGTTTTGGGTCTTAAGAGAAAACGAAACAGATCAGCTTTAAAAAGAAAATATCAAAAGAATGCTAAATGGTACCAGAGAAATAAATGAAATAGAGGAAATTAAGAGAAATCAGGAAAATTCATAAGAAAATTAATTTTGTAGATCATTTATAAAAAAAAACATTTATTTTTCCTATACAATTAGGCTTTTACCACTGGAAGTAATTCAATAAATTGAAGATGCTAGATCTTTTCAAGTGTGATGACACTGTCAATGCAATGGAGATGAGCAGAATTTCACTGTCATTCCATTCAGCTATGTTAGCTTCTTTGCACACATTAAGATTAGTAGAATGACATTCTCAATGCAATTGCATCTAAATTTAACAAATCCTTTTACTAGTGGATGAATCAAAGACAGATGGGAAGATCTGAAGTGGACCAAACCAAAAATTACTGGCTGACTGACTAATTGTGCAGTTCAACTCTGCTTGTCTTCAGCAAAATGTTATTGAGCAATATAAACAAGCTTATTTCATGAAGAAAGTAAGTATGACCCATGAGTTTGAAGGTCTCAAACAACAAGCTGCATATGTATCTTCACACTGGATGATAGAGAATATTAAGTTACTCAAAGGATGACACTTCGGTCTGACAATAGAAAAGACCTGAGGGGCAATCATCTGAAAGTAATGCTAACATTACAGGACCTTTAGCGCCCTCTTCAACGGTCCGAATCCCAGTATTCCAGTTAAAGTCTGTCTTCACAAAACCAGGATCGACACTATTAATACAGATCGTAGGATACTTCTTTGCAAGAATTCTTGTGTAGGCAGACAAAGCAACTTTGGAGACTGTATAAGCAGATCCTCTGGCAGGCCAACCATTCTCTTCATGTTTCTCTTCTCTGAAATCATTCAGAAAGGATTCCACCAGTCCGTCTAATCTCTCTTCGGTTAGATTGTTCATATTTGCTATTTCCTTCCTGATATTTTCATTAGGGATATGCTGAAACAAATAGAAGGAACGAACTGATGATATGCTTTTAAGTAGTTAGTGAGTCAAGACTAGTATATTTTGTATCAAACTCTAGCAACTCATCTGAAGATTTGAAAAATCGATAATTAAGTAAGTTTAGAATCAAAGAAGAATTAATTATATCACGAAAAATATGATTCTACTCAATGATCATTGTAGATACTTATGCAGGTATAAAGATGGAAGAAATACGAAAACAAACTAAAAGGCCTTGAATTTCAAAAGCTCTAAAAAATAAAAAAAAGTCTAAGACTATCAAGTGATGACAGAATTCCTAAGACAATCAAATTCTAACACTATACAAAACTGTTGTTTCCCCAATATATAATCTATTCTGTCTTAGAAGGGTTATCAAAACCATCTGATCTTATAAATAAAGATATAAAATCAATGTAATATGTAGGTTTTATTTGTTTCCAGTCATTTTAAGAAAATAAATCGTGCTATATTAATACCTGCAACCTCCCATACTCAGAGGAGAGAATAACAATCTTTGGCGACTGAGATAACCAAAGAAGAGAGATGAGCGCCTCACACATTCTTTTGGTTCCATAGTAATTGATGTTGATACATTCTTCTGCCTTCTCATGACTCTCCAGTCTCATGTCAAAGAGAGTTGAAAATGCAACTTGTTGCTTCGTGTGAAAAACATAAACTAGTCAGACCACTTGTACAAAAATTGTTAAACTCTATTAGAGTGCCAAGAAAGTGAAGTTACCGGTTGATTCAAGAGAGCTAAAGCCTCAGGTTTTAATTCCACTCCACCAACTGCTGCATTGTTTATCTGAGAAGCATGGTATATATAAGCTTTTGCTAAACAGAAGGTATAAGATGAAGGCCATGAAGTTCCCATCAATTGAAGAAACTTATAGAAAGATACGTTATACTGTCATGTCCATGGAGATGATGACTCAATTCTAGGCTCCACGGCAAACAATTTATTGGTAATGGGTAGGAATGGATATAAAATGGAACGATCCGACTCTAACAAATTTCAGACCAAATGCTAAAAAAATAAAAGAAAAAGAACTTCAACAAAGGCATGAGACAGAGAGCCTAGAGCTCCAACTGATATCTTCTATAAAATGTGCATGAACTTATGGGTCCTTACATCTAACACACAAAAAAATGAACCCGTAAATGAAACACAAGTCTCATAGAAAAAATGAATGAACCCGTAAATGAAATGCTTGTAACTGCTACTGAACATACAAAAGCTTTGCCAATAGACAAAAATTAGGGAGGTACTGATAACAACTCAGTCAGAACTATCCCGAGTTACATGATGATTATCTCATATTTTATCTGGCTGGAGGAATAGATGATTTCCTTCACCTATCAAATTTTGGCATCAAGACATCCAGATCCACATCTTAGCACATTTCTTTTGCATCTGCATGCTTTGTGTTAGCATCCATCTTCAGATCAGACACCTAGGTGATGTCTAAAATGTGATGCGATATCAGACTATTTTATACCATATGAGCCTCATCCAATTCTTTTTAATTCAAGATGTTTCAGGATAGTAGCATGGCTACACATCAGAGGAGCACCATCTATTCAACAACATGTACAATTAAACACAGAAGGGTATCATTTGCAAAATGTATAGCGAGTTAGAATTTCCCAAACATCAACAAGCCTCTAATTTGAAAAAGGAAGCATAATTTTTCATTAGCCTTGCTCACCAATATATCAAGCCTTCCAAAATGGGCACGGATGTAGTTTGCCAAGGAAGCGACACTAGCAGAATCAGCTACGTCAAGCTGATGAAACACCACATCTGATGCCCCTTCCTCACGAAGCTTCTTAACAGCTGCTGTTCCCCTCTCTACATCTCTTGCAGTTAACAAAACCTTGACCCCTTTGGCTGAAAGCTGCCTACATATCTCCAATCCAATTCCTTTATTCGCCCCTGTCACTACTGCAATCCTACAGGTTGGAAGGAACAATCTCATGATATGTACAGGAAGTTGGATTCGGAGCAATTCTTTCTGTAGTTCATTACTTCCAATTAAATCCAGTGGAAGTGGATGAGAGGAAGTTTACCTCCTTTGGGTTGTTTCAGGGATGTTTGCTTCCATGTTCCTGGTTCAAGTGGATGTGAACGCAAACCAAGAAGCAGGGAGTTGGATCGGAATTTACAGGAAGTGCAGCTAGAAGTCCATCATGGGAGCTGGAGAAGAGGACATTGGGACAAAAGTCAGCAAGAAAACAGCATAAAGTGGAAGATAGGGAAAAAAGATACTATTGGAGTTTATAATATAAGACGTATCTATCGTACATTTCATAATATCCGACCGTGGATATTTTTCAAGTTACATAAAAGATGGCCGAAATATACAACGTATGATTCAGTCTCTCTACCGTGGATATCATTTTTTTCCATTCCTTTTTTTCTTTTCTTTTTTTTCTTTTCAGCCCATTTAAAGTCCATGGATACTAATTATTTGTTTTTTTAAAATAAATTTTTTGATAGAGAAAAAGAAAATAATTACTCTCTTATTTTACTCTTCAATCTCCTCGTTTTCGCTCTCCGTTGATCTTGTCATCACCCATTGTTCAGGTATAAAAGATCATCAATGAAGGTATTGGTCACATCCACTACTTCGACGTCAATGCCTTAGCTCGAAAAGAAAGAAGAGTTTAGATAAGTCTAGTGGGTTGAATAAAAACACTAAGTTGCAAGTAGCATCCAAGTAGCATATACAAGCAATAATTTTATCAACAATGTTGGTAGTGACGGAAAGCTCGATGACAAATGGATTACTGTTAGAACCGGCATGACCATCATTAGGTCTGATCATTGTAGAATGCAAAAAGTGCTATCATCACCGAGAATCAAAGCCAAGTCGAAGCTTAATGGGTTTATCAGCCTACGGCCTTCCTCTCAAAAGAGTATGCCAGAGTTGCTATGCATATCTGTCTTGACATAACATGGAGCTACGCAATTACTGCAGATTGTGGAGTACCTCCTTGCAAGTATCCTTGTATAGGCATTCAAGACAAGCTATTTTGCTGCAGGTTCCCTTCGTTGAAATCATTAAGAAAGGATTGCACCGGATCATCCAGCTTCTCTTCACATTGACTATCCTCATCACCTAGTTCTTGCTGGATGTTCTTGTTGGGAATCAACTGAAACCAGTATAAAAGGAAACGCTTGAGAATAGTAGTGCAAAATTATACATCATTAGACCTTCGATCAAACTGCACAAACAAAAACTAGAAATAATTGCAAAATTTGAATGACATCATATTGTTGAACAGCTCAGGACAACGACATAAACTGGAGCTTCTCCTTCGTGATTCTCTGATTATGCTTGGTAGATAATTTAGCATTCGCTAGTCGAGTTTGATGTCTTTCTCTTGAAAAGTTCTTGCCTTCTGTTACATCCCTGCTACTCTTCCTCTCCGTACTAAATGCTCTAATTGCTGCTGGTGTTAGCTGCCCAGACACAGAGAGAGAAGCTCTACTTATGTTCCTAAGAGGTCTCAACAGCTCAGATCTCTCGTTCTCCCACAGTTATCCGATAAAATACCAGATCAACTTGGAAATCTTCCCAGATTGCAGACATTGGATCTAAGCGGCAATGAATTCCAATACTCCACTTCAAAAAGCCAGAGCAATCTCTGCAAGCTTCATACACTAGATTTGTCTTCCTCCATGACGGATAGCAACTTGGATGAACTCGGTGAATCTTTTTCTTATCTCATAACTCTCTTTGTGACAATATACCTGATTGGATAGGAGGCCTAAAGAATTAAAAACTCTATATCTTTCACAGAATTCACTTTCCGGTTCTGTTACTGATTCTATTGGAAGATTGTCCTCATTGCGACAATTGGAAATTTCTCACAGTTATCTGAATGGCACTGTTTCAGAAAGTCTTGGACAGCTCAACGAGCTGGTCACTTTGGCCCTCAATAACAACTCTTTAGTTGGAGTTCTCACAGAACATCATTTTGCTAATCTTACGAGGTTGAAGTCAGTGGACTTATTTGGGAACTCCTTGGTTTTGAATATGAGCTCCAACTGGGTTCCTCCTTTTCAACTCGACTATATAAGCACGAGTTCTTGCACGCTAGGCCCAAGATTACCCTCATGGCTCCTGACACAAGAGACTCTCACTAGCCTGGATTTTTATCTCTTGCAGGAATTTCCGATTCAATCCCGAACTGGTTTTTGGAACTCGAATAATTCATCTTTTGGTCCTATTCCGCAGGTTGAGGAGCATACCATGAATTTAACTTGCCTATATTCATCAAGCTTGCATTCTATCATAAAAGATATTTCCTGTTTTACTTATTATGAATTCTGGATAAATTTCTTCCATGTTTTTCTATCAAGAAGCAAATCATACTCATAATTTAAATTGCTTAGAGTTTAATGTTCTTGACCTGAGCATGTAATGAAGCAAAGGGTCCAAGCATGGGGTGTGGTTTTGGGTCTTAGAGAAAACGAAACAGATCAGCTCTAAAAGGTACCAGAGACATAAAATGAAATAGACGAATCAAAGACAGATGAGAAGACGGATCAAACACTAAATTACTGGCTGACTGACTATTTGTGCCGTTCAACTCTGCTCGTCTTACTTCAGCCAAATGTAATTGAGCAATATAAATAAGCTTATTTCATGAAGAAAGTAAGTATGACCCATGAGTTTGAAGGTCTCAAACAACAAGCTGCATATGTATCTTCTCACTGGATGATGGAGATTATTAAGTTACTCGAAGGATGACACTTCGGTCTGGCAATAGAAAAGGCCCGAGGGGCTATCATTTGGAAGCAATGCCAACATTACAGGACCTTTAGCGCCCTCTTCAACGGTCCGAGTCCCAGTATTCCAGTTTATGTCTGTCTTCACAAAACCAGGGTTGACACAGTTGATGCAGATCGTAGGATACTCCTTTGCTAGAATTCTTGTGTAGGCAGTTAAAGCAATTTTGGAGACTACATAAGCAGATCCACTTGCAGGCCAACCATTCTCTTCAAGTTTCTCTTCTCTGAAATCATTCAGAAAGGATTCCACCAGTCTATCAAGTCTCTCTTCGGTCAAATCATTTATATTTGCTATTTCCTTCCTGATATTTTCACCAGGGATATACTGAAACAAATAGAAGAAACGAACTGAATGATCTGTTTCTAAGTAGTTCGTGAATCAAAACTAATATATTTTGTACCAGAGTCTGGCAACTCATCTGAAGATTTGAAAAATTGAGAATTAAGTTCAGAATCAAAGAAGAATTAGTTTGATCGCAAAAAATATGACTCTACCCAATGATCATTGTAGATACTTATGCAGGTATGAAGATATATGAAATACAAAAACAAGCTAAAACACCTAGAATTTAAAAAGCTCTAAAAAAGAAAAAGAAAAAGTCTAAGACTATAAAGTAATTGACAAAATTCTTAAGGCTATCTCAAATAAGGTTATATATATATATATATGCCAAAGAATGTGCTTCTAAACTTCACTCAAGGAAGCTTAGAGTCACATATACCTTGTAGTTAAAATGTAAAATATATAAGGAAAATTTATATATATCTTATTCCCATTTGCAGTTAAATCTGAATTTATTTCACCCCTTAAAATTTCAATTGCATCATTTCATCCCTTTACAGCATTATCTAAACTGAAATCATTAATTTTTTATATCATATTTAACAATACTATAGGTTTAGAGATACTTATTAGAGATAGAGGATTAAATAAGCTTTCTAACGTGTTTAAAATAATATCGATCTAATAAAAGATTATATAAACTTCTCAACGAATATAAAATAATATTGATCAGATGCGACAAATATATGATAAAAATATATATCTATTCAATATATTTGTAATATCTTTATTATTTGAAATTTAATTTTCTATTATTTTAGATGCTTTCGAAAACTAATTCAATTTTGTACAATTTTATCATTAAAAAACCTCTTCAAATTCGACCTATAATTTAGTTAAATATATTAAAAAAAATAATAGTTGGAATTTAATCTTGCCCAAAAAGGGGTAAATTGACACAAAAATATAATTTTCTCAATATATAATCTATACTATCTTAGAAGGGTTATCAAAACCATCTGATCTTATAAATAAAGATATAAAATCAATGTAATACGTACGTTTTATTATTTTTCCAGTCATTTTAAGAAAACAAATCGTGCTATATTAATACCTGCAGCCTCCCTAACTCAGAGGAGAGAATAATAATCTTTGGCGACTGAGATAACCGAAGAAGAGAGATGAGCGCCTCGCACATTCTTTTGGTTCCATAGTAATTGATGTTGATACATTCTTCTGCCTTCTCTTGACTCTCCAGTCTCATGTCAACGAGAGTTGAAAACGCAACTTGTTGCTTCGTGTGAAAATTAAGCATAAAATTAAACTAGTCAGACCACTTGTACAACAATTGTTTAACTCTACTAGAGTGCTAAGAAGGTGAAGTTACCTGTTGATCCAAGAGGGTTAAAGCCTCAGGTTTTAATTCCACTCCACCAACTGCTGCATTGTTTATCTGAGAAGCATGGTATATATAAGCTTTTGCTAAACAGAAGGTATAAGATGAAGGCCATGAAGTTCCCATCAATTGAAGAAACTTATAGAAAGATATGTTATACTGTCATGTCCATGGAGATGATGACTCAATTCTAGGCTCCACGGCAAACAATTTATTGGTAATGGATAGGAATGGATATAAAATGGAATGATCCGACTCTAACAAATTTCAGACCAAATGCTAAAAAAATAAAAGAAAAAGAACTTCATCAAAGGTACGACACAGAGAGCCTAGAGCTCCAATTGATATCTTCTATAAAATGTGCATGAACTTATGGGTCCTTACATCTAACACAAGTCTCATTAAAAAAAAGAATGAACCCGTAAATGAAACACAAGTCTCATAAAAAAAATGAATGAACCCGTAAATGAAATGCTTGTAACTGCTACTGAACATACAAATGCTTTGCCAATAGACAAAAACTAGGGAGGTACTGATAACAACTCAGTCAGAACTATCCCGAGTTACATGATGATTATCTCATATATTATCTGGCTGGAGGAACAGATGATTTCCTTCACCTATCAAATTTTGGCATCAAGACATCCAGATCCACATCTTAGCACATTTCTTTTGCATCTGCATGCTTTGTGTTAGCCTCCATCTTCAGATCACACACCTTAGTGATGTCTAAAATGTGATGCGATAACAGACTATTTTATACCATATGAGCCTCATCCAATTCTTTTTAATTCAAGATGTTTCAGGATAGTAGCATGGCTACACATCAGAGGAGCACCATCTATTCAACATGTATAATTAAACACAGAAGGGTATCATTTGCAAAATGTATAGCGAGTTAGAATTTCCCAAACATCAACAAGCCTCTAATTTGAAAAAGGAAGCATATTTTTTCATTAGCCTTGCTCACCAATATATCAAGCCTTCCAAACTGGGCAAGGATGTAGTTTGCCAAGGAAGCGACACTAGCAGAATCAGCTACGTCAAGCTGATGAAACACCACATCTGATGCCCCTTCCTCACGAAGCTTCTTAACAGCTGCTGTTCCCCTCTCTACATCTCTTGCAGTTAACAAAACCTTGACCCCTTTGGCTGAAAGCTGCCTACATATCTCCAATCCAATTCCTTTGTTCGCCCCTGTCACTACTGCAATCCTACAAGTTGGAAGGAACAATCTCATGATATGTACAGGAAATTGGATTCAAAGCCATTCTTTCTGCAGTTCATTACTTCCAATTAAATCCAGTGGAAGTGGATGAGAGAAAATTTACCTCTTTTGGGTTGTTTCATGGATGCTTGCTTCCATGTTCCTGGTTCAAGTGGATGTGAACGCAAAGATAGAAGCTGGGAGTTGGATCGGAATTTACAGGAAGTGCAGCTAGAAGTCCATCCTGGGGGCTGAAGAAGAGGACATTGGGACAAAAGTCAACAAGAAAAAAAACATTTAATCAGCAAAAAAGTCGAAAGAAGGAATAGGACAGTGATCTTAACCAACATCTAGTGGACATCTTCAAGACAACATAACAAAATAAAAAAGAAGAAGATAATATTGGAGTCCATAATACAAAATATATCCATTGTACGGTTTCATAATCTCCAACCATGGATATTATTCATGTTACATAAAGGATGACCGAAATATACAATATATGATTCAGTCTCTCTACCGTGGATATCATTCTTAGTAGTTTCTTTCTCAAGATATAGATATTTATATCTGATATCCGTTGGGCTCTCACCAATAGAAAAATAAAATTAACCTACTATCATTTAATGATGAGTTAGGTATAACTTACTTAATTTGGTTTCCAATGCTTTTCTGTGGTATGAAGGACATAGGATGATATCTATGGGACAGATCCAATTATTTAACTTCCAAGTTTTGTTGCTCATAATTTGTTCGATTGATGTGGAAAAAAATTTATTGTAGATATGCTTACTACGAACAGCAGCATCTGCTTGATTAGGGTTAAGAGATATGTTCCTGTTTTTAAGAAAAGAGTTCTAAAGATTTATATCCTGAGATATGCTTATTAATATCCTAGTTATTTTCACTTGCCTATATTCATCAAGCTTGCATTCTATCATAAAAGATATCTTCTGTTTTATTTATTACGAATTCTGAATAAGAGTCTTCTATGTTTTGCTATTAAGAAGCAAATCACAGTAGTCATTCATAATTTTAATTGCTTGGCGTTTTCTTGATCAGTGCAGGTAATGAAGCAAAGTTCCAAATATGGTTTTGGGTCTTAAGAGAAAACGAAACAGATCAGCTTTAAAAAGAAAATATCAAAAGAATGCTAAATGGTACCAGAGAAATAAATGAAATAGAGGAAATTAAGAGAAATCAGGAAAATTCATAAGAAAATTAATTTTGTAGATCATTTATAAAAAAAAACATTTATTTTTCCTATACAATTAGGCTTTTACCACTGGAAGTAATTCAATAAATTGAAGATGCTAGATCATTTCTAGTGTGATGACACTGTCAATGCAATGGAGATGAGCAGAATTTCACTGTCATTCCATTCAGCTATATTAGCTTCTTTGCACACATTA
This sequence comes from Typha angustifolia, assembly GCF_048772165.1. Lineage (NCBI taxonomy): Eukaryota > Viridiplantae > Streptophyta > Magnoliopsida > Poales > Typhaceae > Typha > Typha angustifolia. The sequence goes on along the minus strand of NC_133245.1, from coordinate 14,717,875 downwards.
AGATTAGTAGAATGACATTCTCAATGCAATTGCATCTAAATTTAACATATCCTTTTACTAGTGGATGAATCAAAGACAGATGGGAAGATCTGAAGATGGACCAAACCAAAAATTACTGGCTGACTGACTATTTGTGCTGTTCAACTCTGCTTGTCTTCAGCAAAATGTTATTGAGCAATATAAACAAGCTTATTTCATGAAGAAAGTAAGTATGACCCATGAGTTTGAAGGTCTCAAACAACAAGCTGCATATGTATCTTCTCACTGGATGATGGAGATTATTAAGTTACTCGAAGGATGACACTTCGGTCTGGCAATAGAAAAGGCCCGAGGGGCTATCATTTGGAAGCAATGCCAACATTACAGGACCTTTAGCGCCCTCTTCAACGGTCCGAGTCCCAGTATTCCAGTTTATGTCTGTCTTCACAAAACCAGGATCGACACAGTTAGTACAGATCATAGGATGCTCCTTTGCAAGAATTCTTGTGTAGGCAGATAGAGCAACTTTAGAGACTTTATAAGCAGATGTTCTGGAGGGCCAACCATTCTCCTTATGTTTCTCTTCCTTGAAATCATTCAAAAAGGATTCCACCAGCGCATCTAATCTCTCTTCCGTCAAATCATTGATATTTGCTATTTTTTTCCGGATAGCTTCACCGGGGATACACTAAAACAAATAGAAGAAACAAACTCAATGATCCTTTTTAAGTAGTAAGCCAATCAAGACTTGGAATATTTCATATCAGACTCTGTCAACTCCTCTAAAGATAGAAAAATCGAAAATCAAGTTTAGAATCAAAAAAATAATTAGATCATAAAAAAAATCGACTCTACCCAATGATCATTGTAGATACTTATGCCAATATGAAGATGGAATGCATACAGAAACAAACTAAACAGCCTATAATTTCAAAACCTCTGGAAAAAAAGGATTTTTAAAGAATATCAAATAATAACAAAATTACCCAGGTAATGGTCAGCAATACATTTTGTCATCATTATAAAAGAAAAGGCATTACCATTTGAACCTGGTACATGATCTGTCCGATCATGTTCTACTTGTAGAGAAATTCCATTAATGTTAGTCATGTATCGCTGGACATTCATTCAACATTATAGACTTATCTTGTAATGCCATAAACATTCCATCCCCAATAGAGGCTACATATACATATAACAAAGGATGTGCTTTCCATCTTCACACAAGAAAGGAAGCTCAGAGTCAGATACACCAGAGTGAGCAGATTGAAGGAATGTAAAAAATAGTAATGTTATTGTTACTTGATCCAAGCACGTTAATTTCAGATGAAATGCAAAGAATTAAAAGAATTATAAAACCATCTGATCTTATAAATAAAGATGTAATTAGCAGATTTAATTTACTTCGGGACATTTTAAGAAAATAAATCATGCTATATTAATACCTTCAGCCTCCCATAGCCGGAGGAGAGATTAATAATCTTTGGTGCCTGCGATAACTGAAGAAGAGAGATGAACACCTTGCACATTCTTTTGGTTCCATAATAATTGATGTTGATACATTCTTCTGCCTTCTCATGAGTCTCCAGTGTCATGTCCAGGAGACTTGAAAATGCACCTCCCCCCTTCATGTGAAAAGCATAAACTACTCTGACCACTTAAACAAAAATTGTTATATGATATGAGAATACTAAGAAAGTGAAATTACCGGTTGATTCGAGAGAGTTAAAGCCTGAGGCTCTATTTCTGCTCCGCTAACTGCTGCATTGTTTACCTGAGAAGAATAGTATAAATTTAACTAAACAAATGTTACAAGATAAAGGCGATGAAGTTCCATTAATTAAGTTTTTAAATAAATTTATTTAAAGAGATGTTATACCGCCATTTCCATTGGCATGCCTCAATTCGATACCTCAATTCTAGGTTCCACCACAAAAGTTGATTGGTAATGGATAGTAATGGATATAAAAGGGAATGATCTGATTCTAATGAGATTTGGAACAAATGGTCAATAAATACGAAGGAGATCTTCAACATGGCATGACTGGGTTAACATAAAGCCTAGAGTTTTATTTTATACCTGACAAGTCATTAGAAGATGAGGGCACCCACAAATAAAATGCTTGTAATTTCTACTGAATGTACAAAAGCTCAGCCAATCAACAGAAACTAGGGAGGTACTGATAACAACTCGAAGATGAAAACAACAGATAACTTTTAATTATGCATGGTATATGAAGAGTACAATGAATGCATGCTCACAAACTCTCTAGCAAAAGATGAAGAATGAACTAAAAGAAAAAAAAGGCCTACATTAAGACAAAAAATACAGAAGACAAACACACACAGGGCACAGAGAGATGAGGGAGGGAGTCATATTGTCCATAACCTATATGTAGATGCTAAAGATTCTTCTAAACTCACATAACTCACCTAAAAGGCTATACGTAATGCACTGAGTGCACTTGCATCAACTGTTAAGTCTTCAATAATAACTCAAAATGTACATCAAATACCTCTCAGTGAAATGAAACGATGGGTCTACATCCTTCACAGAAAGAGAAAAAGAAAAAATAATAGAAACTATAACCTTCGTGATACGAGCGGAAAGGAATATCAGTTTATTCATTATAACTAACCTCAGATTAACCTTTTCTATACTGACTAAACTAAGTTTTAGCAGGAGTTGTGTTGAATTAGGGCAATAACTTCAGGAAGACTCAACATGCCGCAAAAGAAATGTGATGTGCTCCATACTTAACCACAGTAGATACCAGTAAGAATTATTTTTCGACACTGAAAATTTTGTTCAGTGGAGCTATACTAACAGCTATTTGGATCACTCAGTTACAAAATGTACTCAAACTATTTTCTGTCTGGAAGACTTGTTTACCAAGAAAGTAGATGCATGGACACGTAACAGTATTTAGCAACCATAAATCTCATGGCAATATCGTTCTATAGTGTGATAGAACAAGAACAGCATTAAAGTTTATAATCTAAGTAGCTTAACCACCATTTTAAGACATCAAAACACTCTTCATCTGAGAGAGAGAAAACAGTGTTCAGATCTAATCTCTCCAATATATAAACAACAAAGGAACAATTTTGATTGCTGACATGCAAAAATTGAGAAACAATAAACATAAAAACAGGGAGAACTTTATCGAACACAAGTAAGGCATGGCCTGGATAGCCAACGACCGCAGTAATTTTCACTCAAAGAGATTCGTTTCTCACCAATATATCTAGCTTGCCAAATTGGGTCTGGATGAACTTTCCCAAAGCTTCTGCACTAGAAACGTCAGCTACATCCAGTTGATGGAACACCACATCTGATGCCCCTGATTCTTGAAGCTTCTTCACTGCTGCAATACCCCTCTCCTCATCCCTGGCTGTTAACACAACCTTGACTCCTTTGGACAACAACTGCCTACATATCTCCAAACCAATTCCTTTGTTGGATCCTGTCACAACAGCAATCCTACAAGAAAACAGTCACAGGAAAAGTTAAGGTTATAATGATTATTATTAATCGTTGGAGTTCCAGAGGCATAGATGGAAGAAATATACCTCTCTGGAATGGTGCTTTCCATGTCTGGATGAATTGGGGGAGTCGAGCTTTGATCCAAGCACAAAATAAATTCTTATTGCGGAGCTTATTTTAACTCGCTTCCGATCGTGGCATGGCCCTGAAAAATGCCACTGAACACAAGTTTGCTAGAAGAAAAAAAAAATCTATTCTTTCAAACTGGTAGTAAATCCAGACGCAAAGAGTGGACCAGCATTTAATTTAGGCCTTTTCTTTAAGGTCAGTTGCTTTACAGTCGTTGTAGATGTATTTGGTTGACCAGTCAACTCATAGTTGTTTTTTCTAAAAAAAATAAAATAAAAGAGGAGTTAAAATTAGCTTGGATCACCTCAGCCAATTAGCTTGGATCAATAAGTCGATCAGTATAGGTTCTGTTTCAGGAATCCGGCTCATAAATTTATCAGTCTGTCTTCTCTAGCTTGTAAAATTATAGTTTGGAGACTTAGCTTACAACTCTCTGAGTGGAATACTAGATATCTACGGACCATTCTATAAATAAATAAATAAATAAATAAGGGCATATGATCTCCTTCCCTCAAAATATAACACAGGAGGGCCTCTCGTCCCTATTGGCCGCTCAACTGAAAACATAATTTTTCTTATTAAACACATAGAAGTCCTTACATTTTCCAAAAGAAAGCAAAATTCCGAATCTTCCAAAGATTTCAAGACTCCTTTTTTGTAAGTATTTTGACCAGCTCTAGCGAGTCCAGTTCCACCATTAGCTTGCAATTTGGAGGGACTAACCTCAGACCCATTCGCAGCGAAAACTTGGGCCACACTCCACAGGGACTGGTTCGTCAATTCATAGTTGCTAACAAGTGGAAATGGAATGGCTGCTGACTTTTAATTGTCGTCTTATTCTTGTCTTGACTTAGCGTTGACTGACTTGACTCAGCGTTGGTTGACTTGAGTCTTCGGCCTTAATAGTTATACAGAGCTTGCAATAAGATGCTCATCTGATCTGTTGCTCACTGCTAGATATTATGGATTGCAAATGTGTAACATCCCTGCTGCTCTTCCTCTCCTTATTATATGCTCTATTTGCTGCTGGTGTTAGCTGCCCAGACACAGAGAGAGAAGCTCTACTTGTGTTCCGAAGAGGTCTCCACAGCACAGTGAATGACTTCTCCTCTTGGTTGGGGAAAGATTGCTGCAAATGGAACCGCGTGGGCTGCGACAATGCAATCGGCAATGCAATCGGACATGTCGTCTTTCTAGATCTCTCTTTCTTACAGTTATATGAGAGAATACCAGATCAACTTGGAAATCTTTCTAGATTGCAGACATTGGATCTAAGTGGCAATCAATTCGACTCCACAATTCCAGAGTTCATTGGTTCTTTCAAGGAGTTAAATCATCTATATCTCTCGGACTCACAGTTTTCCGGAAAATACCAGATCAACTTGGAAATCTGTCCAAATTGCAGACATTGGATCTAAGCCACAATGAATTCTCATACTCCGCAATTCCAGAGTTCATTGGTTCTTTCAAGGAGTTAAATCATCTATATCTCTCGGACTCACAGTTTTCCGGGAAAATACCAGATCGACTTGGAAATCTGTCCAAATTGCAGACATTGGATCTAAGCGGCAATGAATTGAATGAACTCGGTGAATCTTTTTCTGGGTGTATCAGAAACAGTTTACAGGAGCTGTACTTATCCGCCAACTCTCTAAGTGGAGATATACCTGATTGGATAGGAGGCCTAAATAGTCTAAAAATTCTTGATCTTTCATGGAATTCACTTTCCGGTTCTGTTACTGATTCTCTTGGAAGATTGTCCTCATTGCAACACTTAGATATTTCTTACAATAATCTGAATGGCACTGTTTCAGAAAGTCTTGGACAGCTCAATGAGCTGGTCAGTTTGACCCTCAACAACAACTTTTTAGTTGGAGTTCTTACAGAACATCATTTTGCTAATCTTACAAGGTTGAAATCAGTGGACTTATCTGGGAACTCCTTGGTTTTGAATATGAGCTCCAACTGGGTTCCTCCTTTTCAACTCGACTCTATAAGCAGGAGTTCTTGCACGCTAGGCCCAAGATTCCCCTCATGGCTCCTGACACAAGAGACTTTCACTAGGCTGGATTTATCTTTTGCAGGACTTTCCGATTCAATCTCGAACTGGAACTGGAATACTTCATCTTTTGGTCTTTTGACATTTTTAGATATTTCAAACAACAATCTCTCTGGAGGAATACCCGAGTGGCTTTGCAATTTCCCTCAGCTTCAGTCTCTAAACTTGAGCAACAATAAGTTGTCTGGAGAACTTCCCCTGTCCTTGAAGTTCTGCACAAACCTGTTTGTTCTTGATCTCTCAAGGAACGGCTTGTCAGGAAGCATACCGGAAGAGCTAACAAATCTTACCGGATTGGCCGTATTAGATCTATCCAAGAATGATCTAACAGGTCATATACCATATAATATCGGTGATCTACTAGAATTGCAATCTCTCGACTTGTCAAGCAATGGCTTATCAGGTGAAATTCCTTCTAGCTTATCCGACTTGATTGGTGGGGTGAACTACTTGAACTTATCCTACAACAACCTCTCGGGAAGAATTCCAGCCAGAGTAGCATACTCGTTTCCCGAACCTTACAGCTACGTCGGAAATGTACATCTTTGTGGATTTCCTCTAAATGTCAGCTGTCCAGAAGACGACGACGAAGAGGAAAGCTGGGAAGAGAAGTTATTGTTTTGGCTGATCACAGGAGTAGGATTTGAAGTATGCTTTTGGGGTGTTGTTGGAGTTGTACTGGTAAATGAGAGCTTCAGGGTTCGCTTCTTCTTATTCATAGACGACCTGTGTAATAAGACCTATGTGACTACCGTGTTAGGCTTCAGAAGACTTAAGAGGAAGTTTGCAAGATCCAGTTCATCACTAACGGCGCATTGAAGAAAGTTAGATGGAAGTAAAAGTAGTTATAATGTTATCATGTTATATATATATATGTGTGTGTATTGTGTGTCTAAGCTCGCTTGAAATCATTTTCATCTTCTGTATGAGGCTCTTTGATATATGGAAAAGCTGTATCATGTTTCTAATATACGAAACCAAAAAGATAAATGATAGCTACATTTTTTTTTTTGTGTGTTAAAAGGTAAAAAATTCATTACCTTAGAAACAAATCTCAAAACCTTGGAGATATCTAAAAGTATCCCTATAAAAGAGATCGGCTAAATCAACATGAAATGATCCTATCCAAGACGAAGAGTAAAAGTGAGTTCTACATAGGTTGGCTAAGCCAATATGAATAGTCTCCCTAAAATAATAAGTAAAGGAGAAAAGTTTCTAAGAGTTTAACAAAAAGAGAAAATATCCACAAAAATATAGCTCAATATAGTATCTGTAGTATTCGACATAGAAATTACTAAAGTTGAGTCTTATATTTTTCTCTTTTCTTTCCTTTAAAAATTTATGATGTATTTTAATATTTACTTAATTAAAGTAGGTGGCTGAGCACAATATAATTTTAAAAAAAGATATTTTATAGGATTAATGAAGTAATTAAAAATTAGCTTTTATATTGCACTTACATGTGCAGCTTTTCCAAATACATGCTTATAATAATTTTTTAATAGATTATGAGCTCGTAAATAGGGGGTGTAAACGAGCCGAGCTTGATCAAACCTGGCTCTAATCAAGCTTGGATTGAAATTAGTTTCGAGCCTGTCTTTGTGATCAAGCTTGAATTGAAATAATTTCAATTCCAGCTAATTTCGAGCTTAAACGAGCTGCTCAATTAGTAATTTTAAATTATTTTTTAGCCTGATTAAACTTGAATTAATTTAGGCTTGAATCAAGTTTGAAATAAAACCTAATTCAACTATAAAGATAAAAATATTACTAAAATATAAATTACAAATAACAAAGATAATTGTGTCAAAAAGCTATAAGCAACCAAAATATAAATTACAAACAATAAAGATAATTGTGTCAGAAAATAATGGTTGAAATTCTAAATAGGTGAAAGAGTTTTGATCTGATTATTCATATTAGTTTGATATTACTCATATTATATATATATATTCGAGCCTTATCGAGCCGGCTCGGGATCAAGCTCAGTTCAAATTTAATTTCGAGCCTAGTTTTAATAATCAAGTTCGACTCAGCCTATTTTTGAGCCGAACTTGATCAAGCATTATCGAGCCGAGCTCGAGCCGGCTCGATTATTTTGACAGCCCTACTCGTAAACTTATTATAATATAGATAAAGTGGCTAACTATTATATATGCATATATATATATATATATAGACATATAATGCCCAGATGAAAAACCATCAAATATCATTCTTAATGTCCATGAAAATTATAACCTTTGTCATAGGCCGCTAACACTCGACAGGTGTATGAATTTTAAATTTGCTTCACACAAATAAAGATTAATCGTCCCATTCTTCGAACATATTTTGGTTTCTATGGATTACAGCATTGCCGTTAGAATTTGTGTAAACATTTTGACAATATTCACTAATAATTTTTTACCAATTAATTAAATGTTTGAGGTCAAAACTAAGATCAGAGTTCGGATTCCAAGGGATTCATCTTCCCGGCCTCCCCGAATTCGTATGAAATCCTGCCGTCCATATCTCTAAACAACAGAATCTAGCGACTAACATGGGATTTAGGACGGTTTCAGAATAATTCGCAGATTTTGGGGTATTAAAGTTATTTAAAAAGAGAGAGAGAGAGAACTTTTCTGGGTTTTATCGTCCGGTTGAGAGCTGCAGGAAAGGAGCGGCCTTGCAGATCGAGGAGACGACGCAGAAGACACGAAGGCTTCTCCTTCGTGATCTTCTCATTATGCTTGGTAGATAATTTCGCATTCGCTAGTCGAGTTTGATGTCTTTTTCTTGAAAAGTTCTTGCCTTTTGTTACGAAAACCCTTCCTTTCTTTCGCCCTGTGATGGTTTCTTTTTCTTTGGATTTTCTAGAGGAATTAGTGGCCTTGAAAGAGGATCAGGCGGAAGGGGGTAGACAATCTTTCTTGGTTATTTCTGAGTGAAGTTTTTGTTACCCATGATTAGATCCTAGATTATGTTTACGTCATCTAATCTTTTTTCCTGAAAATTTTGCAAAATTGAAGCATTTCTATGAGGGAATAGAGGTTTTTCACTCAATCTAGGAAACATTGCTTGCGAAATTCTTTGTTTGTTAGTTCTTCTGATTGATAAGGCATGATGATCGGGGTCTTGGATTACAGCAATTTATTCGAAGGTGAACGAAAAAAGAAGTAGATTTATGTGTATACCTCCACGAGAAAATTTTGTACTTCAAATGATGCAGTCGGGATAGTTGATGCAGATAGTCAGATCAGTTGAAAGAGTTTAAGAATATATAGTAGAGGGATAAGCAAATACAAGCATTTGGATTAGGGGTATAGAATTATTCCTTCCTATGACAACTCGTCGGACCTCCTCAATTATTCTTCCTTTACTTCCAGCTGATTATCTCAATAAGTTTACTTTTGATTTTCTGTTAATCATTCAAGATATCTTGATAATTCTAATATTTGTAAATTATCCTTTTGCTTTATAATCCATTATCAACTTATTACTCATGGACTGGATCGACCAAGAAGGATCCATGTAACCACCATAAACAATTGAACCTATTGACTTATTTCTGTTTTGTCTACCAATCACTGAAGTAAATTTTGACGCCGAATGGATTGACGATGAAACACACTTATATTCCATACTTTCCATTTAACACACTTTGATCAACAGATTTAAAGTCTTTGTTATGTTTTTATATATATATTTGTTTGTTTCCGTACCTAGATATAGGTTTATCTCAATGTGAAATTAATCTCCTTTGCAACTCCTGTTTCTCTTTAACTGCCCCTTACCATTTTTGGAATAAGAAGATAAAATTTAAGCATTCCAACAATATCTGAAGGCTTTCTATATTAATTATATCATCTTTCATTGCCCTTTAAATAATCAATTCTTTTGACATTGAATGTTGTTGACCTATACCTGATCCACCGTAAGCAATTATAAAGGCAGATTTAAGCAGCTTGTGCTTGACAGGAAGAGGGAACATAAGCTTCTTATTATTCCTTGCAGGATAGAGCTTTAGAAAGTTTCTCGCTCTAGATTTTTTCATATTATTAGGTCTAATAACTATTAAGTCTATGTCAGTGTATGTTGTTGCCTAAGCAAGTTAATTACAACTTATAAGTTCCATAAGCCCCAAGACTTTGCTTTAATTGCCTATAGTTCAGTTGCATGTCGCATTAGTATAGATGATGTAATTTGAACAAATGACCACATGCGTCTTGATTGATTGATTAACATTATTGCATGATATTTGTAGAGCCCTAGGGCAGAGCCACATTCATCTAGGGAGGGCCATGGCTCCCATAAAATTCCAAAAGATAGAAAAAAGTATACAATTTTACAATTTGGCCCCTTAATATATGCAATTTGTCCTCCTCTTAAATCCCTTGTTAACTCTATGTGGCCCCTACGCATCCCATGTCTAATCGTATTAGACTATTATTGGTGAGCTTTGCAAATTCTAGAGAATATAAAAAATGAAACATGGCAAATTTAAATAATGTTTTGAATAGGTTACCTATTAATTTATAACTTCTAGAATTTCTCAAATCTAATTCCTCCCCCTTCTATCCTATTCTTTATCTTATTGATTTTGCTCCTTTAATCTCAGTACTTATGTATAAGCATCCTCTCTCTCATATTAATATATCATCCTATTTATATTATCTAATATTTGAGCATCTAATTTGATTGCAACAGTAAATGATTCAGTATATCATTATGTTATCTTAATTTTTTATTAGTGAGGCATGTATTTTTGTTCACTTGCATGTAGTGAAGCTATCATACAATGATTCCGAAGTATGAGGATTTGTCATGGACAATTATAAATCATTATTATTAATTAATTTTCTTATAGCCTGTTTTTATGCATTCATTTTTTGTTCTTAGAGTTTGCATTCTATCTATTCATGTTTGGGGCCCCGCTATTGAAAAATTCAAGCACTTCCATTAGTAGAACCTTTTGTCGTTAGCCTGTTGGTTATAGCTTTAAACATTGATATGGCCTTTAATTGATGATAACTATAGCTATTTCTTTCTTTATATAATTATATTTGTTTTTTTTTCCTTACTAGCTACTGTTATTTATTTTTCTTCTTACGTATTCTACTGATTTTTACTAGTGTCTACTTTGGCCTTGGTCTTCTGTGTTGGCAGTACTGGTTATACTTGTACTCCTTTTCTGTTGGAGTAGCTAATTATTTCTGTGACGTTGGCAATTTGAGAAATATCGGATGTAAACGTCAGTTTCACGGAATGCCATCTAGCATTATGTTGGTTGTCTTTGCAATATATATCTGTTTCAAATGCTAATGTTGTATCTCTAAGAATTTATGATGCATTGCTTTGCCTTCTGCAGCAGTCATCTGAATTGGAAAGGATGGAAGACAATAAATCTATCGTAAGGCGGTGGGAGGACATGGGAACGGATGTCCTAGTAAAAATTCTCAAAGACTTAAACATGGTTGAGCTGGCTTCAGTTTCTCAAGTTTGTCGTCAGTGGCGATTGGCTTGCTCCAACCCATTTCTATGGAGGACTCTTGATCTAGGGCTTCTGAGGTCCAATTTTATTCAAACCCCAGATGTGCCACCATATATTTATGTAGATGATAGGTCAGACAGGAGGCTGACACAAATATTGAAGGTTGCAATGGCTCTAAGCTGTGGAAGTGTGACTTGCATGATATTCCACTTTAATTTGTATATGAAAGATGAACATCTCAATTACATTGCTGAAAGGTAATAATCCTTGACTTCCAGATCTGTTTTCTTTCCTTACCTCCGGCTCCGGATATTTTGCTTGTGTTTCACAAATATATACGGAGGACACTCCAGATGGCTTCGTGATCAAGTTTAACAAGGCACACTTTCTTGCCACTAGCTTGGTTTTTTTCTTTACCCTTTATTACGCACATAATAGAAATTCAGGTACTGCTTAATACGTGCATGATGATCTCTCATGCTTCTCATCTAGTTGTACCAGAAATGTTATGAGCCATATGCTCGGAAAAAAGAAAAACCTTTTGTGTATCTGTTAGGACCTGGAAATTTAGCAAATTTGTTTATCCTCTGTGCTTGAATTTTGTGATGTAAGTGAGAATACTTTTCTAGGGCTATTCATGGTTGAATTAGAAGCCAAGTGCTTAATTATAGGTGCTTGTAGTCTTAACACGAAGCAACTTTTTATTTATTTATCATTCCTTAGAATGCATATCCATACTACTGGGAATGTTTAGTCAGTTTCTGCTGTTGTAGAAAATTTTAACGGAGTGCTGGAGACACAAAGAATTGCTGCAGTTTTGTTTCAGAAGACTTGGTTTTTACTGTTCAAATAAGTCAGCTCTTTTTTCCTTTTAGTTATCATTTGACCTTGCATTTCATCTGGTATCAGGATGGGTTTGTTGTTTGACTGACTCGTCATTTATATTCTCCGCGGCACAGGTCTCCTCACCTCAAGCGACTAGTTATGCCAGGTTGGAACCGCATAACCAAAAATGGAATGTCCCGAGCTATCAGAAGATGGGAAGAGCTGGAGTCCATGACAATGCCAACTATTGCTCATCCACCGTATATTATGGACGAAATAAGCAGGAGCTGTAAAAATTTCTCTCAACTCAAGATTATGGGTACCTTTGATGTGAACTTCGCATCAGCAATTGCGACCAGCCTTCCAAAGCTGAAGGTATTGAGCCTCCGGTGCTCTAGGATTACTAAGGAAGCTCTGCTTCTACTCTTGAACTGCATGGATAATCTCGAGGTGCTAAATATTTCCCATTGTCTGTTGCTCGAAAGCCTCCCAAATCCGCGGCTGAAAAAGATCATCAGAGAACTAGATCGAACCATTCTTGAGAAGGCTTCACGGTTTCGTGAATTCTTCCATTGTCAGAGGAGCTCATGCGTTGCATGTCAGAGGATGGATGCGGACGAAGGTCTGATGAGATGGTATCGGTATGAGGATTGGTTCTGGCGTCAGGATGAAGTGAGCTCTCTTGATCTGGGAGATCATGGCAAGTTATTTGACTCCGACTGCGAAAAGTTAGCTACTCAGATCTAGTTAGCCCTCGAAATGTTCATATTATTTCAGTTACAAATGTGTAGAGTTTTGATCCTAGTCATCTTTTTGACAGCATGACTTGATAGCTGTCTGGTTGTAGTTTGGAAACCTAATCGAAAAGCATCAAGGGTGGGGGGGATATTTTGTTGGTTCTATTTGGAAGTGCTTCATCCCCATCAATAAATAAATAACAGTTGTAATTCGATCTTTGGAGCAATAAATAAAAAGAGTAGAAATTATATCATCTAAAAGATGATTTTAGGTGCAGTTAGAAACACAATTTATTTATTCAATTGCCACCTTTCTAGCTCTGCATCTTTTACATTTCAGCCCTTCAAGGTTGCGGATTCGCGGCGGCTGCGGACTTTCTCATTTTGCTCCCCTCAGCGCTGTCGTAAATAACTAATAAGCAAGTAGTAGCATGGCTTCTTCGCGTCCCTCCTCTACTACGTCCATACAAAATTGGGATACCAACAACAACTAACGAGAGGATAATATGTGATTCATGGTAATATTGAACACATAGCAAATCTTAGTCATAATAATATTTTAGAATACGTAATTTATACTCGCGAGATATGAGCGAAGCCTACAAGGAAATTAGAGTGCACTTAAATGCAACGACCCTTCACCTAACCCCGCGGCCTTCCTATCCCTACTGCCTCTTCTTCTTCTTCCCATCGTCTCCGAAGAAATACTATAACTAAGGAGAGAGAGAGAGAGAGAGAGATAGAGAGAGAGGATGGTTGCGGTTGGGGAGTTATGGGTGGCTCTGAAGGAAGCGATCGTCGCCTACACGGGGCTGTCGCCGGCGGCGTTCTTCACTGTGGTAGCGGTGGCCGCCGCTTTCTACCACGTGGTATCAGGGTTCCTCGCGCCGCCGGCGCCGCCGTTACCGCCGGCGAGGGAGAGGGACGCGGATCTCGATGGCGTCGAGCCCCTCCCGCCGCCGGTCCAGGTCGGGGAGATCACGGACGAGGAGCTCAAGGCTTATGACGGCTCCGATCCCAAGAAGCCCCTCCTGATGGCCATCAAGGGCCAGATCTATGACGTCACCCAAAGCAGGTCTCTCTTTTTGGTTGCTTATTTCGATTCTGCTACTTTAATTTGTTCACGATTATCTTCGTTTTTCAAGAAAAAAAAAATTATCGGTGAATTTTAGGTTCTATTTGAAATATCTCTGATCTTTTAGTTCAAGATAGGGTATGTGGTCTTTACCACTTGTGCGGTTCAAGCTTTATATCTTCCGTTTGTTTCATGTCCCTTTCCTTTTAGCCTGACCTTGATATTGGCTATAAATTTGCTAAATTTGCAAGAACATAAGCTAATTCTCTTCTTTAAATAAGTGTTTCTCGTGATCAAACCAATTATATTTTATGATGATTCTTTGCCGCTGTATCGCTGAACTTATCCTTGTGCTCTTCAGCGAGGTTAAATTAACCCTGTTATGAGATTTCCCATAGAGAATGGCAAGATGATGGATGGAAATTAAAAAGCAATTAATTTGTTTAGTTTGTTCCTCCGCCACTTTGACTATCAAGAGTAAAAGGTCCACCAGACAATTGCATTCTGGGAGAATACTGTCTACTGATCTTTAAGTCAGAGACCTTTAGGAGATGAGTGTTTGGCATTTGGTGTTATACATAATTATGGCCATTTTTTTTCCATATCTTGTTATTTTTCCTATCAAATATTAATGCTTTTTGACCTCTAAATGAAAGCAGTTGCCAGCCTGGGTATTGTAACACTTCGTATAATTCTAGGTGTTGCTTCTACAACTCCAAATAAGAAATCAACACAAGTAAACATCTTAGATCATTTCCTTTTCTTTTTTTCCTCACCAAAGGTTGAGAAATTGTATTTTGAGGCACTCAATTTGATCGAGTTGATGTCAAGATGCTTTGCATGAGCCTGATTTGGTATTTGGAAAGACTATATTATGATATCTATAAACAAAAAACTGATTTTTATACCACACTTGAGGTGGATACATAATTCTTTTTTCAAATACATAAGGCTAAACGGCCCCTTAAGTCTTTCTGCATATGCCTTCTGTTAAAGGTTGCCGTTCTTGATGCTGTTGAGAAATGGGCTTGATTTTAAGTGCGGTATTTGCTACTCCTGAAGAATTATATTGTTCTTAGTTTCTTCCATGATGGTGTTATTATTGTTGAAAATTTGCCCCATCTTCCAGGATGTTTTACGGACCGGGTGGCCCTTATGCACTTTTCGCTGGTAAAGATGCAAGTAGAGCATTGGCCAAAATGTCCTTTGAACCACAAGATTTGAACGGTGATATTTCTGGCCTTGGACCCTTTGAGATCGAGGCGTTGCAGGATTGGGAATACAAATTCATGAGCAAGTATGTGAAGGTTGGAACTATCAAGAAAGTCTCACCGGTCACAGAGGAGAATGCTTCGGAAAAAGCAGGCCATGCGATGAAACCAGCAGAGGATGTGCAACGAGACCTCGTTCAGGAAGCAAGTCATGATGCAGCAACAAGGGAAGCAGAAGCGAAGGAAGTTGGGGCAGATGAAGGCTCGAAAGAGTAGGTTGTGATCACCACTCACGTTCAGAAATTAACCTGAAACTTTAGTAGTATAATAGCTGAGTGGTCTATCTTGATTACAAACTGGAATTTCTATAGATGACAAGGTCAGGAGTTCGCTCTTGTAAGAACATCATTGGATTGACTTCCCTGCCAAAGTATATCCGTAATAAGTTCTGCTGCATGAAACTTTTATAGTTTTATTTTTTTGGTTACATCTTCTCAAATTCCTTCAGAATAATATGACACAAGTATATAAGGAAGCAGCGCAAACCGATTGAAGGAAGTGTTGGTGAATTCTGAGTTCCCAAGGAATATTAGGTTCATTGCCTTCACAGTTCAAATAGCAGTACTATAGTATAGAAGCTGTAAGATGAGTATACTTTTCTATCTCTGCATTAATATATACTCCAAGACTTTTTCCACAAGCAAACTTCCAAAAATGGTTTCATATCCACATGCAATATAATTATCTTCCTCTTACAATCACTGTTACATACAAGCATAAAGTAAACAGAGCTTTGGAATCCCCATGTTCATACATTGTGTGAGCGAGCAAAGAACAACAACAGGGGAGTACCATCTCAGCAGTCTTCAGGCAAATGCTTATGAATGTGATCCTACCACAAGAGATTCAAGTTTCTGCTCACAGAGTGCCAAACCAGAGAAATTATTGGATGAGTCCTAAAAGGAATAACAGAAAATAACAGTCACAAATTACAAGATGAAGTTCGCACCTTCACTGATTGGGAAACTTCTTCAAGTTTGTGCAGTACGATGTCACCAGGAATTATACCACCAGTATCAAGCAGAACGTGCCTTGAGCTTGAGGAAGCTCTAGCCTGCAAGTGGAATTCAACATCTTACTAAACTCCTACGTTTTTCCACTTCTCATTCTTGTAGTAACCACCTCTTTATTTTGAAAAGTTAGATGGACAGGCCGTTTAACAGTAGAAGTCACAGCAATGAACATGCAAACAAGCACTCATGCACATCCTCATACTAACAAGGTGGTAAAGCATATGAGATGTTTATGAAGATGGTGATGTTGCCGCATCAATGATGTCACACTCCTCTTTAGAGACTGCCCAGGAATCAAGTTATCCATGTACATGATGCAATAGTTAAATTTAAAATCTGACCTTGAATTGATAATTTTGAAGGAAAGAACTAATTCCTAGAAAATCTAAAACCACTATTCTTTGCCTCCTCACAGTTGTTATGCGTCGAAATTATCTGGCACAACTTACCTACAGAAGGGCATAGGGGAAGAACCATGAGAAGGAATCTATTTCTTAGCAACCGGAGAATGACATTAATGGAAGCTTGAGAATTATTGTTCTCACTGGGCATCCTATTGATATGGATGAAAAGTTACTCCTTGAATTAATGAATGTGTAGGGGACGCAGGATGATTGTATCATATTAATAATTATTCTGAACAATGATGCTTAGCAGTCATTCATAAGCTGTAAGTGCAGTGAGAAAGTTGAATAGAAATTCAATATACTCTTGAAACATAAGCTTGAGCCTAGATAGAAGGAAAACGTTGGCAGGACAGAAATATACCTTCCCTCTAGGAGATTGCAATCTACCCAATGATGGAATCTCAGTCAGAGGTTTCATAGTTGATGTAGAAAGTCCTTCACCAGATAAACTAGCAGGCCTCAAACTTCTGACTTCTCTGATATTCTTCGCGGCTTCCGTGATGATAACCTTCAAGAAGTGCAACACATATTACTTGCAAACAAGACGAGAATATATTATTTCAGTGACCTTAAAGTCCAAAAGCGAAAAAGGTGTCCTAATGCATCAGGCTCCATCCAATTTAGAGAGTGGGGAAGACAATGTCAAAACCAAAACACACACAGAGAAAACTGGAAAACACAAGATGAATATTTTTGGTGAATTTTCTGGCCCTCAATACAAGAGCTCTCCCTTCACTATATAAACTGTCTACTATAGTTACAACAATCTAGTCTCTAGCAAGGTTTAAAAAATCAGGATCGGTCTTTCGGAAAAACGATATGTATTGACCGAATCAGTTGTACCGGCCATATCAATCATTTGAATCGGATCAAATTTTTTTAATTACATAAATTCTAAATATTATTTAAAAATAAAGAATTTTTTTTAAAAATTTAGAAAAAAATAAAATAAAGAAAATAAAGAAAGAAAAATTATGATGCAGTGAAAACTGAAAAGAATGAGAGATTAGAATGAGCAAGTGGAAGAAAACCAAACAAAAGAAAGAAAAATTATGATGCAGTGAATAAGACGAAAAAGAAGAAAAGAGAAGAAAATGAGATAGAAAGTGGAAGAAAAAAAAACTAGAGAGAAATAAAGAAATAAAATTAAAAAATTATATACCGAAGTTTGCCGGAGTTAAATCTACATCGCCGAAGTTCACTAGAGCTAGATCTCTCCATAAGAAAAACAATGGTTATATCACAAGGAGATAAAAAGAGAAAGAAAGAGTGAAAGAGAGTAAGAAGGAGTGAAAAAGAGAAAGAGAAAGAGAGTTCAGATCGGACCTAAATCGGGATCGGCCGATCTTACGAACCATAGATTCTAGATCCCCCAATTTAGGAGTTAGTTATAACAAAATAAATAATATTTTCACTAAATATGGTATGTTGGTATGTACAAAGGATTTTGATATATTTGGAAAGATTTTGGGTTTGTGGACTGATCAACACTTTGCTGGGCTCTAGACAAAGTGATGATTGAACAAAACATGGATCATCTTGTATGTATAAGGATTTAACTAAAGGCCATGGAAATTAATGACATGACAATTGGAATTAAATATCTAATCCAAGATGAGAAGTAATTGACCAAAACTTGGACATGACATACTAAAAGAAAGCAAACTAAGTATCATAATGAAACATGAGCAAAAAAAGCTCCTTGGTAGGGACATGTCATTTTTGATTTTCTAGTTATAATGTTAGCTAGCTTCAACCATCCTTGAGATAAGAGCCTAAGACAGATTAGAATGTACAACTGTTTCGAACTAGATCTGAATCGATTCAAACATAATAAAATTATGAAAATTTAGATGTAGTAGCCTCATGAGTTAAGATTCTAATGACTCTAGTTTTACCTAAATCAAGGATCTAGATGAAAAGATATAAATAAAATCGTGGAGTAAGATCAGAATGAGATAGAATGATAAATATCCGACATTGCGACGTTCGTCAGAGGGTGGCGAATGGTTAACGGTGGTGATGGACAATCGTATAGTAGGATGGCTGCTGGAGGAAGATGATGGTTAGGGTTTGAAAGATTTGAAAGTTCTACGGCTATGATCTATTCGTAGAAAGGTAAAGACGATTTAATGGCTATAATAAAATGATAAATACGATAATAAGAAAATAACTAAACTCAATTAATTCTAAATGCATGAATGCTTTGATATATAAACTAAGAAGCCCAGCTCCTCTATATATAGAGATCGGATACAATGAGTCTTACTCAAACTAGCCCTAAAAGCTTATACGGCTCGAACTAGGACTTATCTTAGAGGCTCATATGACTTAATTGAATTTGTCTTAGTAGCTTACATAAGCATGAATTAATTAAAAAATAAATAGGCTTGATACATCGAGCCCAATGTCCTCATGATGCAATCTGATTTGACCCAGTTTTGCATCAACAACATCAACAGAACCTTCTTTGGCCTTGTATTACCCTCCCAAAATCATAAGTATATTATGTGTATACCAAAAGCAGGGCCACTTTAGTTGTAGACTTACTGCAATAAGTTGCTTCCATAAAGAAGCTTCCACTGAACTGTAAAAGGTTTGGAGTTACCTTCCTTAAAAGTTCTGGATTGGACACTCCTTGAAACTGTAGTTCATCCACTGGAGCAGCTTTTCCACGAGCTATAGTTTCAATCCTGAAAGTATGTAATCCATATATAGATTGTAGCCAACCTGTTATCGCCAAAGCATTATCCCTCAATGGAGGGTTTTAAAGTCATTCATCTACTTGTACTGATAACCTCACAAGATAAAAAGAAAAGAGCCCATGATTCATAATCTTGTTGACATAACAAGATAAGAGGTTTTACAACAGCAAAACATGTTAAACATTATGCTTTACACAAATAAAAAAAGTAGGAAGACATTTTAGTAAGAGCAGTATCCCTGTCCGAAGATTTTCTTATTCATCAAAAGGTGTATCTCTTTTCTTTTTTCTGAAACACATTGAAAGTTCTTTTTCTGGATGACATCTCTCTTCCAACATGATGTCAACCTTTTATTTTGGTGAAATTCCATACCGTAGACCTCTATCTGCCATCTACAATCATGATTGATCAAGTAGTTCCCTTTTTGCTCTTTTCTTAGGCAACCTCTTCTCTCATTGAGCAATAACTATCACCATTCACCACTCATAACTGGTTTCTCATCGTATATGTAATAAGCGTTTTATTGCAGCTAGTTACATTTACTATTTTCTTTTGGCCTCTCCACATGTGCATCTGTAAACCAAAATATCTCCCTAGTTGAGCATTCGAGGACTTTGTCATAAAACAGATAACATACAGATAATGGTTGGCATCTGAGAAGGTTGGCAGTTCTCTGGAAAATCCAATAGCTTATGAAAATAGAATAGCATTAATCTAAACAAATACTTTTTAGAACAATAAGAGAAAGGTTTACCTATTGATTAAACTCAAATAAGACAGATGCAGCATGGGACAGAAAACTCGAAAATGAATACTACTTGATCTTTCCCTCTTGTACCTTGTTCTATTATGATATCAATCACCAGATGAAGAGGTACTTGCTTCTCAATACTTACGGGCCCAAGGAAGGGCAAAAAGGAAGGTCTTGTAGCCTATAAAATATTGAGTGACTTCATTATGTATATAGCAATAATACACTAAGAAAGAGGAAAATCAATAACTACCTTATAAACTATTTTCTTTTGTGTGACATACAGTGTGCTTGAAGAAATCTCCTTCTGCAGCACATATCTTCTGAATGGGAGATACAAAAGCATAAGGAGACCAACTCCCCAAGCTAAAACAAGCAATAGCGATACCAGAACCCATATTGTTGTGTCATATTGTGCATGGCTTTTTTCAAGCTCCTCAAAAGAGGCTCTGTATAACACCTTTACAGAAAGTTCTTCATCATCAGTCTCTGATACAGGATCTGCTAGCAAAAGCTCATCTGAATCGCTTTTCTCATGCAAACTCATAACATGACCACTCAACATTCCTATCAGTTCAAAAAAGAGATAAGGTAACCACAGAGGCTTGCATACATAATATATGAGAAGCTGTGATACATGCTCTATATTTTGATATTTCTCAATCTTTTTCTTGTACAATTCATGGAAGCAACATAAGAGAGCAAAATGATGTATGAGATTTAAAACGCTAAGTATATTGGAAATACATAACATTTTTGGAAAGTGGTAGAATGTGAAAAAGGAACTGTTTTGGTATGATCTAGCCACTTATATAATAAATTAGATTTAATGAAAAACATACAAAGTCCATTTTCCATTTGAACTTTTATATTGACATCTAGATGATTATCTGTGTAGCCTTGACAACCTTAGATGTTTCTAAGCTACTGGCAGAATATATTCAAACTAAAGCATGGGCCACATTGATCATAAGTTTATATTATTTGTTTTGTCTTCACAATTATATTAATGTATGCTTAATAAGCTGTGATCACTAGGATTGATGGCATAATTGGGAGAAAAGAACACAAGGATAGTCTGAAAGATCAATAACTTCAACAAATAAGTCCAAAGATCAAATTCGAAGTGGAGAAACTAAAGAACAACAGTTGAATATTTACAAATTCAAGAATCCCTACTTTTTACTCTCACCCTATAACTTCTTTTTATCTCAAAGGGATTAAAAAAAAAAAGAGATGTTCCCTACCCATTCAAGAGCTCTTCGTAGAAAAGATAGCATCACCTAAACAACACTTCTTAATACTTGTTATTAATTTCAGAATTCAAATCAATTTAAAATTAGTTAATAGGCTGAATAAATTTAGGGGGTTACAAGTGTTTAGAGATATCCAAGAGTCTCTAAAACACTTATATATACCCCAGTTTGCCTGTGAAAAAAAAGCAACAACATTAAAAAAATTTAATTTGCCTCCCTTAGTTTTTCTCTTTTCCACTATATATCAGTTTGATAGGATGAAAGCGATTCTTACATAGAAGTGTCGAAGGAGTGTGCAAACCAGAGACGCATTGATAAAATTTTGAATTGTACATTGAAGAAAAGATAGACAAGTAACCTTATATAGAGGGTAGAGGGCCTCATTATTTTTTAAAATAGTTGGGCTTCTGCTTGCTTCACATGGAGAGTTACTAACCTTTTATTTTATTTATACTAAATAACATCTATCTTATTTTTCTAAGCACGAAAACTAGATTTACTCAGTTGCATAGATATTATATGCTAAATTCAGAAATAAAAACTAGCAATACCTTCATATAATTCTCCGAAATTCTTCAGTAACCCTTATTCTAAGCTCAAATCCTTTATCCCATGTTTCTCTCCAATAAATTCATGCAAGTGCAACGAAACAAAAACTTGCATAAAAATCAAATGCCTGCACGAAGAACAAGGACGGGAAAGAAGGAGACGATCAACGTAAGGGGCTACTCTAACATTCGCTTGCGTAAAATCGAATCTAACAGTCTACAACAACGAAACTCGACTTTCCTAATTTGAGAACGAACGTGATCGGAATAATTACCTGGAACCAAATTAAAATCCTAGCCGAATCGATAGAAGTGATAGAAGAGGAAGGAGAAGCAGAGGGATTGAAGGAGAGGAATTCTTATTTTGCCGCTTCTCCCAACTCGCGCGATCGTCGAAAGAACTCCATGCCCTCTGATTCGGTTGAAAAGAGAAGATGTTAAAGTATAAAAGTCAGCTAACAGTCATTCGGGCTTTCAAATGGGCGGATTTGGGCTTCGGCCTTCGGGTCTCGTTTTTGAATACATTCAAATTTCTCTCTAATTCTTTTTTTTTTCTAAAATAAAAGTAAAACAATTTTTTCAATGGAAAAATCAAACGAATAATCAACGAAAAAGGAGTATTTCAAATGTTTTTTCATAGTTACAAAGAGTTAATATTAATAACAAATATGGGCAACAAATTTAAAAAAAGCCCAGGTGTAATTTTCTCTAAGAAACAGAAGAAAAGTGGCAATCTTTTAAGAGTCCAAGTGTAAAAATCTATCGGGCTTTCTAGTTTTGATTCGTTCACTATATCTTTTCTCCTTTTATATGAGAGTGACACTTCATGTCGTCAAAATATCATAGTTAGTTATTTTCACGGAGCACTTGGCAACACTTTTAAAATTGACACCACTATAAACTTCCAGTCTTTCACCATGTTCTTATTTTTTCCCCCAAATTTTTAACAACCAAATTACCAAACACAGAGAAAAACAGATAAAGTGAGTTTCTTTATTTCGCAGATAAAAAAGGGAATCTCTTCACGCTGTCGTCGAATGGATCACAATTAGATCAGTGAGGAGAACAAAGGAAAGAAGCATCATAGGCTATGCATGAAGTCAACTTTGTCATGAACATGTTTGAATTGCAAATATTGCGAAACATAAGAAGGTGTTGCACCGTAGCAATTAATTACTCAGCTGAGACTTTGCAGTCACGTCTGGTTGATTTTGATGAGTCTCTGCTCCCAAAGAACAAGAAAACAAAATTTTAGCCCTGGCTTACATGGATCAGTACTTTGTTCCTAGACTTCATAGTTACATCCATGCACCATTGCAATATTCCAATATACTGTCTGAATTTCCATAGCATATATTAGGACCTTTTCGTTTATCTTCCCCTGTTCCCCCTCATTCACTACGAGGGCCTGACTAATCTAGCAGGTGAACAGCCAAGCCACCTGATTTTGATAGCAGTTGTTCAGGGACCAAAGCAAACAGGTTGAATCGTTAACCACCTTTCCTGTGACCAACTTTTGCTCCATAGGGGCACTTTCAATAAATCCATGCATAAAATCCTGTAATAAAATAATGAGTGATTTAAGAAACTGTGATCTGGAACTGAAAGATCATGTTCCTGGACATTTGATGCTAAGAGAAATAGAAGTCACATATTACGAGAAAGAAAAAAACTTAGGCAAAGGAAAGTACCTGATTTCACTCATTGCCTATTTACGGTAACAAAATTACAGTACTCCTCTTCCCCATATAACTTCCTGAAAAAAAGATTAAAGATGTTGAGCTTTCAGAAGGTAATAAACTACAAAGTAAACTGAGTCCAAAATATGTGAGCAAGGAAAAAAAAGTTTCACGGTGAAATGAAGAATAAGAGTTAATTTTGAGAAATTTCAGGAAAATAAACCAAGAGAAATAGGAGATGCTTACGCTAAGTCTGCTGCAGTCTCAGATTTAATAACAGCCTTCCCTTCAGGAAGTTCAAGGCAAGAGTAGTGCATTATCATTTCTTTTAAAGTTTGCTTTGTGCTTTTCATATCATTGTCCCACAAAATGCTCTGTTCAACAGACTATGTTGATTAAACACTAAACTCATTCACTGAAAATCAGGATACAAAATTCCATTTATAGAGGATCAGCACAAAATGAGAAATCTTTGAACAAAAGGTAGTTTTGAACAACTGAAAAGGATACAGTTGAATACCTTTCTTACATACTCTCTCTTCACATCCTCCCAAGGTGATTTGCCTTTGGCACAGAAAATTGAAGCATTCCATAGAGCACCTCTAGCAGCCATTACCGAAGAGGCACCTGCATGATTATGGGTGCAGAAGTCAAATGGAATACCAAATCTTTAGATCACAATAGAATGGTGGTAGTAGTAAATGACACCTATTGTGCATTCATATGTGCAATATGTCAAGTTGATTTTCTAGGTGAAATACTGGCTATAAACTTTCTACTACATTTCAAAAGACAAGTTATCAGGTCCTTATATGTATTAGCAGGTATGTAACAATAAATAACTCAGCTTGAGCGATATTGTGGTCAATCACTCAAAAGTAATATGTGAGCACCTCACTTCTTCCTTTCCCCTCACCTTAACCTACCAAACCCATGCTCATTTTCCTACCTCTCTTCTTTCTTTGTACCATTTTTCTCTTCTTTGGTAAAGGACCATTCCTTATCACCATTTTATATGGCAGCCTGACCATGATTGAACTAAGACCCTCAGCCCATCAGTTAAATTGGTCACAGACTCACAGCATACCATCTGACAAGGTTAGAATAGCAGTTTGCACACAAGCATTGCAAACATAAGAACTTTCGTCCTTTCTTGTTACCTCTTTTTAGCCTATCTATATTCTCTTCCTCAAAAAAGAAAATTTAATAAATGAAAGAGAGGAGCAATAATCAAATTTAGATACCTGTTATATCTTTGATCCTTTTAAAATCCTCATACTCAAAGACATCTCCATTAGCTATAACAGGAATAGATAATGCTGCAACAACATCAGCAATTTCATTCCATTTTGCAGGATCTCTTGGCCTGTCTTTGACCCTTCTGCATTCATTAAAGACAGAACATTGAGGTTAACTACCAAAAAGCGTAATTATTAGAAGCAGAAAAAATTGGGAAATTAACAGTTGCTATTTGATGCAGGTAGAAGAAGAAGAAGAAGAAAATACCACATAGGATGCCTGAACTCATTGTTGTCCAATGCATATTAAAATAGTTTAAGTTAGTGGCATCTATTGCTTTCAGATATAGCAGGAATAAAGTTGTCAGTTTCCAAGCTATATAAAGGATGTAATGAGTAAAGACCCGCCAAAGAACTAAGACTGCTTAATCCAACTAAAGTAAAAAAAGTTTAATATGATTGCTTATTGAAGTTGACAATTGTTTCTTTCTCTAGCAAACAGTATCTTGATTACCATCTTAGTATTTGGGTACCAAGTTATATAATTTCAAAATGAATGGTATGAAACTGGCATATACCTTCCATGAACTGCTAGAGCAGAAACACCAGTCTTTTCAATCCGTCGTGCTAATTCAACTGTGTCCTGAGATGAATTAAGAAGACGGATTTTGCATGTTACTGCTGTGTCCAAGTTTCTTCTTAGTGTAGTCAAAATCTACAAGAAAGAGAAGATAAAACATTGTCATCAAGCAAAGTAAAGGTCCATGGAGCCCTTAAGTAACATCTGATGATATGAAGTACATCATGAATAAGATCTGGTTTAGAGAGTAATGCAGCACCCATTCCTCCACTGAGAGAGAATGACTTTGGGCAACCCATATTAATATCTATAGCAGCTACATCTTTGCACCTGAAAGAGGAGAACCAAAAATAGTAAGAACGATACAAATAATCAACTCAAATAGCCAAATCACAGATGAGAACATCATTATGTATAAAGAAAGACTGCGAAAAAACCGCTAGATAGGAAAAAATGGTTAGAAAGGGATAAGCAAGATTCGGATGGTTTGAAAAATAATTATGACTTAACGAAATAGAGAAGAGAAGTTCCGCAAAAGTCAGCTGTGGACAGAACAACATGAGATGCCTCATTGAATAACACAACCTCATCGTAGGATTGCGGCTTTGAATATGGAGCAATGCACATGGATTGGCAACAGTGTAATGTAATGCCTTGTACTAACATGATGAAAGGCTACTCTGCAGATTAATGATTATGAACCAAAATATAGTAATTAGTAAGAGAACGCATATTGCATAATGAGGTGTTGCGTGGTTATTTGCAAATAGAAATCAGCAAAAATGGAGGATACAAGTTATGGCTATAATGAGGTGGTCTTTTGCCATTCCCTCATAAAGTGATGATATGTGCACACAAAAAAAAAGATGACAAATAAAAATAAACAATTAAGAAAATTATAGCATACATTTTTTAAGTTGAAGTGAAAAGTTGCAATCTATAGTAAATATAATGACTGACCAACTATGATTGCAACAAAAAAAAAGACTTCTTCTAATCGATTAATACTTACACTAGCTGAGCAGCTCTAAGAGCCCTCACAGCATCTGATGTACCCATCTGGAATACAACTCTATTCCTTTCCTCGCAGCAGGTTCTGAAAACAACACTGTCGGTTCCTCTCTCCACAAAATCAGTTGTCCCAAGAAACCCTGATTGGCACGGAATTTGTCAAGATTTTCAGTAAAATGAAATGAGCATTATTTGGTATCTTGTTAAAAGTGCTCAGGTATGTAGCAAGACCAACAATTTACACATCATTGCCAAAAAAAATATGAATCTAAAGAAAAATATTTTCTAGACAACAACAAAAGTATTTTATCATAGAATTTCTTGGTCCATTTTGAAAACGAAACAAAGAAACCTATAAAACTATATAATTATTCTATTATAGAGTTGATATGCAAAAGTCCATATAACAACTTGTAAAGAAAATACGACATTTCCATTTCTTTTGGAGCTACTAAATCAAGTCATAAGGTAACACAAGGTAATACTTCACATCCAATATTGGATGAGAATGAAGAAGGGAGATACAAGGTAAAATGGAACCCTGCTAACTGAGAGAAGTACAAATAGTAAAACAGAAACATGACAGTCAAAGAACAAACCCATAAATCAAACTGCCCTGCAAGAGAATAGCCTATCAATATGTTAAGCAAGATAAATAACATCATATGCTTATGGTTACATAATAAAAATTTTGACCATCAAAACCACTATCAAATAATATTTATTATCTTACCATTTATGCGGCGTTCGCATTTCAAAAATTTATGATCTATTATTTCCTCCCCATATGTTATATCAGCACCATATTCTGCAGCCAGCAACCTAAATGGCAGAGTACCCTACAGCAGAACTTCAGAAATTTAGGAAGCAAAATTATGCAATCAAGGAATGAAACAAAATGGGAATATTTTTCTTAAATTCAGTCAAATAATACAGACAAACTACAGAAAAAAAAAAAGTGTCCTAGAAGCAACTGAAAGCACTTTGGATTCTTGTTAACTGTATATC
This sequence comes from Typha angustifolia, assembly GCF_048772165.1. Taxonomy (NCBI): domain Eukaryota; kingdom Viridiplantae; phylum Streptophyta; class Magnoliopsida; order Poales; family Typhaceae; genus Typha; species Typha angustifolia. The sequence goes on along the minus strand of NC_133245.1, from coordinate 14,690,644 downwards.
TATATTTCAAAGTATACATCATATGTCCAAATTTTGGCTCAAGTACCCTTCAATATTCCTACGTAACTAAGTCCATAAGATTAGTGACTCAAAAGTTTGGAAAATTTAGGTGGATTAACGAACGCACACTGACCTAGAAGCAACCCAAAGTAGATCACGAAGCATAATAGAGAGAGGTGAGAGAGAGAGAGAGAGAGAAAGGAAGAAGAAATCCAATCAACTGACCACTCGAACCATGGGGGCGAGGACGAGCTTGTTCTCGTACTCCATCTTTTCTTTCCTCTTCTTTCCTCTTCTTCCTCCAAGCCCCGCTTCTGCCGTCAAACTCGAGCCCCGCGGATCTTGGGGGGTGGCTCCGAGTGGAATTTTACCGCTAACGCGCACGTGCTACGCACGTGATAGACACATAGTCGGCAAGCTTAGGAAAAGAGCAGCCGAAATCCAAACCAACGCCGGGTTCATATTCTTCAAATTGCTTACCGAGATGGTGAAGTTAAATTAAGCATGCGTTATTAATTATTATAGGCTACTACTAAAATTTCGCCTTCCAATTTCGCCACCAAATTAGCATACGGAAAGGTGAAGGCGAATCCGACTGATTAGTAGTTGATGTAGTGGTGTTGGTGTGCAGACGTGCAGTATAAAAGTAGACCTGCATCTCAGAGCTCTAAACTTTGTCAGAACTCTAATTTGGCAGATTGACGCAATTTGCTGCATTGGAGTGTGGTCGGCATACCGACACGCGATTGTCAATGGAAGCATATAAAGGGAATTGCAGGAATTTGGAAGATAAGATTTTGGGAGTGTGGATAACGTGTGGAAGAGCGACCAACCAATCGCAGCGGCAGCCGGCAGCCGACCGAGTCCGACGAGCCGCACCCCTCCTAATTTTTCCACTTCGTAACCCAATTGCGCACCCACCGAACCCCAACAACAACAAAGACCACAGCGAATGTGGGACCCACACGCCCATAGACCTATTCCTAGTCCTCTTTTCCAACCCCCTCTCTCTCCTCTGACCGAGAGGCCACCTTCGTACCAAATACCATTACTAGTGGGGGGGAGAGAGAGAGAGAGCGCGCTAATTGAAGGCTTCTTCCTCTCTCTCTTTCTCACCTAATTATATCTTGGGTCAAATCCGAGGAAGAACAGGCAGAGGAAGGAAGAATTAAGATTTGGGTTTTGATCTATTGGTGATCTGATGGCGGCCGTGAATGGTCTCGTCACCGCCTTTGCTCGGGTAAAGGTCGTGCCTTTCGCTCGGAAGAGCTCTTTCGGGATTAGGAACGGTAACGTAGTTCCTTCCTACGGTAATAGCCGGAGAGTAGGTCCTCGGAGGAGCGTCCGGTGCGAGGCGGGGGTGGATGTGGAGGTGAAGGCGGTGGCCAGGGCGTCGAGCGTCAACGCCCTGGAGCAGTTCAAGATCTCCGCTGATCGTAAGTTTTCGCCGAAATTTAGCTTTGATATCGGAATTTGATAGCCTGTCTCTAATGGTGCATTGAGTCTTTTGTCAATTTCGTGGTCTAGGTGAATGGTGGGAAAAAAATGGGATTCTTTTTTCTTTCGGTTTCTGTTATTGGTGATCAAACATCCAAATTCAGTACATTTGCTAAATAGTTGGTTATGTTGGGATTGACTAACATAGTTTGTTGATATGATTTGGTCGTCACATAACGAGTTCTCAGGAAAAGAGAACATCAACACGGGTTTTAACAATGAAAACAGGCAAATAGTTGTCAGCTAGACATAGACACAGATGATTACTTGATTTCCTACCACATTCTTTTTATGGGCAAACACGTTCGCAATTTATATATGTTTTGAGCTCCCATAATTTCATGTAAAAGAATTGCAAGCTGTATGGAAGACAAAGATCCTTGCTTCTATGGCAAAGAGAAAACTGAGGCAATCTTTAAACTGAATTCCTTGTCGCCAACTTGATATTGCGCTTGTCTGATGTTTGTGCAGGACTTCCTGCCTGAGAAATTGGATAGAGTTGTGTATCTTCCTGATTGGAGTTTATGCTAATGCATACTACCGAAATTCTGTATAATTTTTTTTTGTTGTTGTACAGAATATAGAAAATAGACTAGAGTGTGGGACAAAGATATGTCCTTTCACCTACGCATTTCTCTTCGTCTTGAAGCATATAGATAAACAAAAGACTATGTGATCATTTGTGTCATCTCACTATTGTTTCTAAAGTAGGAAACTGATTATCCCAAGTGATAATTTAGTCAGCACAGATTTATGCCTTCTTATTGATTAGCTTTCACTTCAATTCCCTGGTTTGCCTTTGACCCTCTACCATGCACTGCCCATTTAACTTATTAGATAAACTTGAAAAGTTAAAAATTATTTCCTCAATTCTAAATGGATACTTGTTGGGAATATAGTATGCACACAACACACACACACACACACAGATTTGTCTGTATGGTGGATTTGGCAGTTAATAAAGTCTGAGCTTTGTTAAATCTGCTTTTCTCTGCTTGAAAGTCTAACCACAACATTCCTTAGTTTGTGATGTCTATTTTTGTTAAAGAGTGTTTGAGTTCTGCATTCATGTTACCGGTTCCTGGTATGCTCTTAACTATGAAGCACGATATATGATACTTTAATACATGTCCTATCAGGATACATGAAGGAAAGGATCAGTATAGCTGTTATAGGCCTTAGTGTCCATACAGCACCAGTGGAGATGCGTGAAAAGCTTGCTATACCGGAGGCACAATGGCCTCGTGCTATTGCGGAGCTTTGCAGTTTGAATCATATAGAAGAAGCTGCTGTTCTTAGTACATGCAATAGAATGGAAATATATGTGGTGGCTCTTTCTTGGAATCGAGGAATCAGAGAAGTTATAGATTGGATGTCAAAGGTATTTATTGCTACCTTGATGTGTTTCCTATACCCATTCATCTTTTCTATAATCATTTTTAGCAAAATTGTGATGCAAGCAAGTTACTATACATGACCTTCTGGAGTACTCTGTCAGTTGACGTTCATTCTTTCACAATATTTGTGCAGGCAAGTGGAATTCCTGTTTCCGAGCTCCGCCAACATCTCTTCATGCTACGTGACAGTGACGCTACACGTCATTTGTTTGAAGTATCTGCAGGGCTCGACTCTTTGGTCCTGGGAGAAGGACAGATCCTTGCGCAAGTTAAACAAGTTGTTAGAATCGGGCAAGGTAGTGGAGTCTTGGGGAAGAACATAGACAGAATGTTTAAGGATGCAATCACTGCTGGAAAGCGGGTTCGCAGTGAGACTAACATATCGTCCGGTGCAGTCTCTGTCAGCTCAGCAGCAGTTGAGTTAGCTCTGATGAAGCTTCCGAAGTCCCAATGTCTTTCTGCTAGAATGCTGTTGATTGGAGCTGGCAAGATGGGGAAACTTGTGATCAAACATCTGGCTGCAAAAGGATGCAAAAGGATTGAGGTTGTAAACAGGTCGAAGGAGAGGGTTGATGCTATTCGTGAAGAAGTGAAAGATATTGAAATAATCTACAGACCTCTCACTGAGATGCTTGCATCTGCTGCTGAAGCCGATGTGGTTTTCACTAGCACAGCATCTGAGATGCCATTATTTCTGAAAGAGCATGTTGAGGTTCTTCCTCCTGTAAGTGAGGCTGTTGGGGGTGTAAGGCTTTTCATTGATATTTCTGTTCCAAGGAATGTAGGGTCCTGCGTATCAGGTCTTGAATATGCACGAGTATATAATGTTGATGACCTGAAGGAGGTTGTGGAAGCCAACAAGGAAGACCGACTGAGGAAAGCAATGGAAGCGCAAGCAATCATCACTCAAGAATTAAAACGATTTGAGGCATGGAGGGATTCGCTGGAGACAGTTCCTACCATCAAGAAATTAAGGTCCTACGCCGATAGAATTAAGGCTTCAGAGCTTGAAAGATGTTTGCAAAAGATTGGTGATGAGGCACTGACAAAGAAAATGAGAAAAGCCATTGAGGAGCTTAGTAGCAGCATAGTAAACAAGCTTCTTCACGGCCCTCTGCAGCACTTGAGATGTGATGGCAGTGATGGCCGGACGCTTGATGAGACTCTTGAAAATATGCATGCTCTTAACAGGATGTTCAGCCTTGACACTGAAAAAGCCATAATGGAACAGAAGATCAAGGCTAAGGTGGAGAAAAATCAAGCTTAAGCTTATAGAAGAACATGGATGATCGACCTCTACATCATCATTAGTGTTACATTTGTACCTATACATCTCCCAAATTCTTTCTCGGTGAAGTTTTCACTCTACTTCTCCTGATTTCCTTTTTCTAAGGCTTCGATTAGAAACCAGCCTCAGCCTCTCACCGAGCTCTTTAATTCTATTGAGAAATATTACCATTCGTGTGGAACTCTCTTCTATAGATTATAGAGGCCTTATTAACTTCCCACAGGTATCTTATTGCGGCTGGCATTATATGAGGTCCATCTAGTTTTTTTCAGAATCTTGTGAAAGATATAAGGTGAATCCTGTCAGCTAATTTAACACCAACATTGGCATTATTTGTATCTCTTCTGGAATTCTTGTACTCATTCTTGTTAACATTTACTTCTGATGAGGTTACTTCATAACTGGAGATCTGATTGGTTCATTGTTATGTTACTTTTCTCCTTTCTGCCCTTTATATGTTATATTTCTTTCTTGTGATAAAGATGGAGCTAACTCTTGCTAACTATGCGTGCATGCATAACATCTATGCCCCCCTAGATCTAACAGTTGGCCTAAATATTCTCTATTATATAGTTCCAGAACATACAACCTACCACAATTTTCCATCACTTATTTTTTTTCAGCAAGCCAGTTGGCCTGTCAATTATGCAATTGTTTAGCAACTCGTGATTATTCTCGAACTATGCATTCAATCAGGTATCTTCTAAGATATCAGAGTGGTTTCCAACTCTCCATGTTCTTTGTTATCTTCAGCATAGGTTCTAAATCAATATTAACCTACAATGACATATATACTAGTGCAGAAGCCTTGAATATGCTGCCCATTTTTCAGAACAGCAACTTACATGACTTCTTACATTAGAAACCTCATCTTGTGAAATTTATCTCATTATTATCAACCTTCATGTACCTTCAGCCGCACAGTCTTTTATCGTATGCCGTTGTGCTTCAGGTATCTTGGTCCTGGTTCTTTGTGATCTGTGTTCAATGCTACACGATACTGTTGATAAATGATGATCTTGACTGCTCTTCTGATTCTGGTATCAAGAGTTTGTTGGCAATTCTCTGTTGGCGAGTCTGCTATTGCCCACGAATGCTTATAAATCCTACTATAAGTCCAGAAGCGACTTCTGCAGCTCCTACTCTTAAATTTAAAAGTTCACATCCTCATGCTTAACTCTATGAAATCTTATCTTCCTGAAGAACTTTAGACTAGTATTTTTCTTGCCCCATTTTGTTAACGGCGGTGTTTATAGAATCTAGGAAGTATTCATTTTGCACCCTGTCATATTCGTTTATTGCAGCTCAATCATCAGGGTTGTGGAATCTTTGGTGTAGCTGTAGAAGATTGCAGGATGGCAGCTACATTAAACTTCTTGATGATTGTACACGGTAATGTCACATCGCATTAACCCTTGCAACTTCATATCAAATGAATGCTAATAAAGGTGGGCAGCTTGGCAATCGACATTGCAATTAAGCCCTTTTTAATGGAATAGTGATCGCTGGATCAGTAATAGTATTCTAAAGTAAGCCCATTTTTTTATATACACAGTTGGGATTAATGGCCCGTTAGAAACAAATGCTCTTTGACTTTCTTAATTCTGTAACAATCTAATGGTTGATAAAAAGGATCCGACAAAAAATAATATATACATCACATTATAATCAACCCAAAGAAAGGGTTATTTTTTAATAATACCATACAGGAAGAAAATTAATTTACTCTCATAAACTTTATCTTGTATAATCTCTTAAACTTTTTTAACTTTTTTCTGTGCTGCAGTTATTATATTTTCATCCAATATGCACTTTTTATCTTTAAACCTTTTTCTACCCTTAATTTTCTTTCCAAATGTAAGTTTAATTTTGTGGCTAATGTAAGCAACCTTTGGAAAATAGCTAGAGTATCTCATGCTTGAAGAGATCATATCATCTATTTTAAAGCAGCAGTTGTTGCCAAGCCAATCAAACTACTTTTTTAAAAAAAATTTAAAAAAATTATTTGAAGTCTAATCTTAGATAGAGCCCACCATTCCCGGCAGCCCATTTAAGTCCAATCCCTTAAATCTATATTTAAAACATTGCTAATTGTGAGCTCTGCAACCACCAATTAGATTGGCATAGATAACAGATTCCATTCTTAACATCTCTTTTTTAGTCCTATTACATGAATCATTCTGTTCAAATGAAAGACTGCTGAGTTAGTATCAGTATCCTAAAAACACATCAAAGGTGAATCTATCAATCACTTCCATCAATCAAAATGGTCATAGTGGTCAATTTTAATCAGCCCAAGGCAATCATAACCTTCATAAGTATGCAATGATGGTCAAGGGTAGTAAATATAGTAGTACCCTAAAGTTAAACTTTAAATTTTTTTTCTCCAGATTAACGGCTGCTTGTATGACAGACGTCAGAATCAGGACCTGGACAAGATTAAAATGGTCAACGCATCCCCCTAGATAGAGCTAAATGGGACATAGAGGATCTCCAACCCCCACTATATTTTGGTCAATACCAAATGGATTGGAGTGGTCAAAACTCAAATTCACACACTATGTTATCATTGGAATAACACAAGACAAGGGAAGACATCTTGGTAACATTGGTTAAAAGAAGGAAGGAGATGGCCCCATATTAATAGGCCTCCCCACCGGCCTACTCTCCAGCTAAGTTCCATCCAACCTTCTCTTCTTAAAGCCTCCACCTTTCTCTTGGATCTTATTTCACACATCATAACCATGAGAATCCAAAAGTTTCAAGTCCCACCCTTGCTCATCGTCTTCATCTTGGCACTGCTACTAGTTGCAGAGCTTGCTAGCTTCAGCCATGGCAGGAGAATTATCATGAGCAGAGATGGGGCCAGGAGGAGTAGCGAGTACTCAGCTCCGACGACGATGGGTCACTTCCCGAGGATGATACCTTCGACGAAGCGCGGCGAGGATGATTCCGGTCCTATCTATGGAGTTTCCAATAGATTGGTGCCTCAGGGTCCAAATCCACTGCACAACTGAGGAGGTTAAGAGAACAAAGTTTTGTTGCAGTTTATACTTATAGTTTGAGAGGTATACTACGTTTAGAAAAGCAATGTGATTGTAGATTTGTGTGGTAAAGTTTTCATTGATATGTGGAGCTGGGTAAAATTTAGACTAATACTAACTGGGTTATGTGTTAGCCTTCTTGCTTCTTTTTCCACTAGAACAAGAGAGAGGATTAAGGAAGAGTTTATCCATTGTTTTGTATGAATAGAATAAGAGATGTAGGACAAATAGGATTTCTGGTAGATAGTTTCAAGTAGCTCAGGCTGCTGACTGGATCTTTTGTTCCTTTGTTTGGATACATCCATTATCTCAAGGATATTTTATTCCAGTATAGTTTGATTAGATGGGACGTGGTGGAAACCTAGTTTGGCCCCTACTATCTTATACAAAACAATACGAAAGCCATAGAAAGATATTATTATCTTTCATATTCTGTCTAAATTTTCTCCAAGTAAAAGCTAAAAAGCATACTTATCCTTGGGAGCCAATCAAGCCATGAATTTAATTTCTGTTTGCATTTCTAGATCCAGATAAATGTAAATTGAGTTATACTTAGATCCTGATCACACGTTGCAAACATACTTTAGTCTGAAAGGAACAGTAGTTGAAGCACAAACCACAAGCAACTGAGCTTCTCGATCATCTTCATTTGCATCTAGCTACTTCCCCCATTCTAAGAGGAATCATGTCATGTGCCATGAAATGAACATGTTCTTTTCACTCTTTAATGGCGAAAGCAACTAGACTGCAGATCCCCCGGATTAGACGAGCAAATCTTCAACAGATCGAGGCAATCTAGCCTATTTGTTGTTTGACAACGAACTCAATGGCGTCCTGTCTCATTTACATGTACTGTTCCGAAAAAATTCACCAGCATGAAGAAAGTAACTGATATATTACTTGCTGATAGCATAATGAGAAACGATAAAAGAGGACTCAGGATGTTCAACATATAAGTACGTCTTATTTTAATGAAAAGAAAAATATATGTATGTAAATAAAGCAATTAATCAAGTAAGGTTTATATATGTTTGCAGTAACTCATGAACAAGAGCTTCAAATCAACCAGGAACAAGAGCTTCAAATAACCAGGTTTTCTCATCCTACAAGCATCGTAGCATAGAAGTATGCTAAGATAGAATCTGGAAATGGATAGAACAAGCTTCTTCCTCTAAGATGATCCATTCCATCCGCCATAATTCTCTTCAGAATAATCCTGCTGTTCCTGCACACAGAAGTATAATGTTGGCAAATTTTATAAATATTGGAGTATATATGTAAACAATATCGTCATAATTTAGTTTGAGCATGATCGATATCACGTACACTACAGATTAACTTGATACAGGGAGAGAACTACTTGATGAAGATCATCATTGAACATAAGATAATTCGGTTCCTTTCCGAATATATATATATATATATGGAACTAGGACTCTCTCTTACAACAGATAAGCAAGAGAAATGAACAGCGCAGCACATCCAGATAATCAAACATTACATATATCCTTCAATGATCTGTACTTATCAGGCGCTAAATTATTACTATAATCCAATATATGAATAACAAATATATATATATATATATATCTTACCATGTATAAGCTTATATTTTAGACTGACATGGACAGATGACAGCCAAAAAGGTTAAAATTAAGGGGCAACTGAATATTTTTCAGTAAATACATGTTGATTGACATATCTATTCATATCCTGTGGTTTATATAAAGCATCAAGTAGTTCCTAACCGTGTCTTGGCATGAATGTCTATATTAGTTCTGGGATACAGCCATACGGATTGCTCACAATGGTCATCTCATCCAAGATTTGACATGTATAAACAAATTCAACCACAATATACACGAAGCAAGAACATAACAAATGTTAATTCAGTGGATCTCCAGATATATGTTTGGACTTTGAAAAAACATTTAGATATCAAACCTAAGAGATATGGACAGTTCAATTTTACACAGGTACATTCAATATTCATTAGCAGCTCTCCAAACAAATTACATCACTAGTAACTTTTGATTGTAATGTTAACTAATAGTATGCACCTTAATGTGATAAATTGCCACCTTGTTTATCAGTTTTTCATAACTCCCAAATGTTGTGTAGAAAGACTAAAGTGCCTAAATTATAAACTCCCCAATGACATCATTTGGTCTCAAGATGGAAAGTTTAATTTCAATAGGATTAACTTAATGCTCTGTTAATTTGCCGTAAATTTTATCTGCATCACATGCATGACAAACTGAAGAAGTAGGCTGAGCATAACTACTTTTGATAGATATAAACCTTCATCTTTTATCTCACTATAATAAACAACAGTTGGATAAGTACTACCATAATCTAGAAAAATAGTTCTTTGTGACATTTTGTGATAGTATTGACAATTCTAATGAATGTAGGGTACCTCAGGATCAGGAGTGAAAGTGAGGCCGACTCTGATTTCCCCACAGTATTCTTGATCTTTGACCACATTATAAGCAGTTGGAGGGAGGCTTCGTTCAGAAAATAATGGTTCTAAAGGAATCCTAGAAAACCACACAATGAAGCAGAAAACGACATCAACATTGATGAAAGCTAGCAGAACTAAAATTAGATAAAGATAAAATTATCATTTGCAAGTACTTCAAGGTCAATAAGAACATATCAAAAGATTTGAATTTTGGAACAGCTTAGTAGAGAATTGGCATCAGATCTCCCAGAATTGTAGAGATAGATGACAGGGTATACTCACGTCACTTCTCCGACTAAATCATCGCTTGTGCCAGCATCACTGTCCATGAGCTTGATCACGAGCTCAGAAACATTGCCAGAGACTGTGAACACAAAGGTCTCATTCCATTCAGGATCGCTTCCTTTTCCTGCATCAGTGAAAAGATTCTAAACATCAACAGATAAAAGAGCTATATAATAACATCAAGTTCAAGAAAAAGTAGCCCTTCTGTAATTTATCCATCACCAAGGTAATCAGCATAACAATTTTACGAAAGAGACCAACAAAAAGGCAGATCTTTCTCACAAAAACAGAATCTCCATTAAAGCTCTGATCTGATCATGATATTACTAATTTCCAATTCCACAAAATTGTCTCAGCTTTCAGAACATCGAAATCAAGAGAGAAATTCCAATAGTCAACTCAAATGTGAAAGCTACGTTCTATTATCCAAACCACCTGAGAAATTGAAATCTGTCTAAGATATAATACCAAAAAAACTGCGAATTGGATCAACTACACACCTGATGCAATACTGCTCCTCTGCTCCTGCGTGCGGCATATGAGAATAGCATAAGGATCCATGTCACCTGTTCGACCAATTATCCAAAACACCCATCAGCTACGGATCTAGTAAAGATAAGATGTTGATTAGAAGGAAAACATCGAAGGATTACGTACAGAGGAAATCGGTGTTCTCGAGGCCCTTGGCACCAACGAGAAGGACTTCGAGCGTTCCCCGAACCATCGTCTTTCTTCTCTCTCTCTCTCTCTCTCTCTCCTCCTCTCTATGTGCGATGGGATGACGGGAATGGATGGGGAAGGGGATCGACCTATGGAGGATAGATCATACGATGGGTGCTTATAACGGGGGAAGGGGCAAAGAAGGAAGACAAAGAGAATGGTGCGAGATCCGAGACGGATGTGGTGGAGATGGTGTTCAGACCGATTTCGGCGCTAAAACCGGGGACGGATTCGCTGGCGACTGGCGAGTCACTCTCCGCGTTGAGTCGTTTTGCTATAGAAAATTATTACGCGGGAGCGGGAGAGGTAGCGTGCGGGGAAACGTGTATCACCGTTCATCAACAGTTGTCGTGAATCCCGAGGTTAACATCTTCACCATTTGTTTATTTCATTGTGGGATAATTACACATAGATTCGCCCATTTTTAAGTAGACCTCTAATTTTTCTTTTAATCCGCATTGATCCACTTAACTATAAAAACCTAGAACTTCGAAATTCCTTTCCATTAATTATCTATTAGATTTTTTGTTTAAAAATGACATGTGAATGTCACAAAATTAATTTTACTCTCTAAACACAATTTTATCCTTAGTTAGAGAGGAAAAAAGAGAGCAAATTTGAGCATAAGAACCATTAATACCGTATAGTAGATGTAGATTGGGGGTGGGGTTGCATATAGTAATGGCCAATAGTTCAAAGATGTTAGTATAATTTCCTTTTATTATTTAAATTTAAATTTTGAAGGAACTTCGATGGATATTGGAGGTGACTTATATCACGTTATGACTTAAAAATGACTTTGTCCACTTGCTTATATTTTATTTTCAATTTTGGATTTAAAATGAAGCTCACAAGCAGACTACACGTAAGATCCAAGACAGCTCTTCTTCTTGGGTTCTTTTTTTATGCATATCCATCACTTCCAACTTGGAATATAGGAAATCTTTCTCAAAAAATAAGTCCAAATTATAAACTGCACAATGGAATTGATTATCTTATGAAAATAGAGGAAGAGAAAAATGAAACAATTTTTTATCCCTGATTAAGGAGAAGATAGATGCTGAATGCACTAGACAATGTGGAAATATGTTCTCAATTTTACCTTGGGACATAGGTAACAAATATTCATAACATGTCAAGTACTATTCTGAGCCTTTCTCTGTTTGCTGATGTTAATAATCCACTTGTGCATCAGTGCAGGATGGACAGTACTTGAACAGATAAATGATGGTACAAGGGCATCCAAGAAACAGCTTACAGAAACAACTCTTCTCACAAAAGGGAAAAAAAAAAAGTTACTGAAAAGCCCTACAATCATCCATAGAGATTAATCTGTGATTCAAAATTTTCCTATTCATGAAATAAGTTCAATCAAGTAGCAATAAGTAAGAGACACCTGTGCTCTCATCTAGGATACAGATGACAGAAATATAGGTTAACAGGATCATGGAAATTAAGAAAAAGGAGGCGGTGGCAGGCAACACAGGAAAGAATATAGAATATTATTACACAGAAACTTATCCAACATCTCCTGAATTCAGATGAAAGGAGATTCTGATATAACACGAGATTGTATCCTGATAAATAACACATATGTATGAACTTAGTTGTCTATTACGCCGCCAGATGGCTCAGTTACTCTTGAAATTTCGTCTTTCATACCATAGTGCAGTAATTTGTCTAACCAACTCTGAAGATCTCATCTTAAGTCGATCTAACCAACTCTGGTGGTATCATCTTATATGACCTCTAAACATGTAATGGTTCAATTCCAATGACACAATAACAATCTTCAATGTGCATCCGTAATTGTTCAAAAGGAGAATAGTAAATCTAAAAGGATATTTTGCAGGGATAACATCATCAAATGACTAAGCCTTTCTTTAAAAAAATTTACCGCTCATCTCTATGCATGCGCACCAATATTTGGACTGCCTGATTATAGTGATGAATGTTTGATATCAGTGTTCAATAAAGCAGTTAGAAAAAACTTCTAAAGGCCACTGCGCAATTCATGCAGCGAAAGCACTTTAGACTGCATACATGGTAGGCACATGCACATGTGGGTCAAATTTGTTTATCTGAAAAAATTTATGTGAAAATGTGTAATAAACAAAACAGAGCCTTATGACGATCTAGAAGGAAAAGGTAAAGTGTGAAGCTCTTCGAGGACCAGCATTGTATTCAGAGGAAAAGAAAAGAAAATGTAAGTTTTAAATAGACAAATGGAACATATATATCATACATACCCGTATATAAGCACGCATACATATATGATATGCATGTATTAGATCTGCTGAATATGCAACTCAGCAGATTAAAAAGAGAAGAAAATTTGAAGAACCAGGCAACTACCTAAAGGCCCAAAACACCATCCCACACCCCAAAGAAAAATCTTAAATGACGTAACAAAAAAAAGATAGACAAGTACCACATTAACAAAAGTAATTATATAACTCATATCAAAATTATGTTCCATGTATCTACAGACACATTCCAAGGGTTAGGGATGTGTGCAATGGTGCTGAGGTCCCCGGTCTGATCCTATGCTTATGTGGCGCTACACCAAGAAAAAAAGGAACAAAAAAATCTTACGCTATCAGTCCATCATATATCTACTCTTGTTACTCCGAAAGTATAGATCACAATAAATATGGAGTCGTTGCATCTTTCCTACTTTCAACAAAAGTTTTGGTTTCGGTTTTAGTTTCAGCTTGATTAAAAAATTAAACTTTTCGATCAATTTCAGTTGGTTTCAGTTCTAGTTTCCTTGTATCCGTTTCTGACTTCTTTTGATAAATAATCTTTTTTTATCTTATTTTTTTAATTTACCACGCAAAATTTGATAGCACTTATGCAATGAGATTGATATTGATTAAGTACAAGTTGGTTTCAAATTAAACCTAGCTTAACATATAAAAAAAAATGTTATTAGAGTTGTTTCAGTTTGATGCTAGTTTTGGGGGCAGTTTCGGACTGGATAGGACCGAAATGCAAAACATTTTGGCAAAACCCCTTGGTTTCGGACGAAACATCAAACCATGTTTTAACCTATAAATCTTAAATGTTATAACCACTTTAAAAGATACGTTTCAACAACTATCTTGCTCAGAGTCTCAAAAGTCAAAAATGTCTCCAAATGTAACACTTGAACTGAACCCTGTAGACTATACAAATCTCCATTTGTAAGCCACACACTCTGGGTAAAGCTATCGGGTTAGAGGAGTGTGAGAATTTCTATATCCAATTTCTTCCTCTCTATGAGGTCATACATTCAAACATAATATTGCCTCACTTGCCATTCCATGAACCTTATTGTACTCATTCCCTGTTATTGAAGTGAACCATGCTTCCTGTTCTTCAGAACATCTTATGCTTTTCACAAAATAAGACAAAGAGCTGCTTCCTAACTCCTTCAGCTCCATGAGGTATAGTTACTATGCACATCTTGTTCAAATGATTAAGGTTTTGAGGTGATGTTTCCAATCCTTTCCTAACACAGCAAGCAAGCTTTTATGTTAAAAATTCAAATATCTTACTGTGATTTGGACAGCATAAGATCATGCTGTTCAGAGTAAAAATGAAACTTAACCTTCTTCTTCCGTGAATGCAGAGTATATTCATAACTAAATGCATGGATTTATTTTTCTCCACTACAAAGAATCTAGCAGGCATCATACATAGGTAGAAATGGATATCATATTCATTAAACAAGGGATTCTTATGATATTATACAGAGATGACCAGATATATTTAACATTTTCTTAATACCGAAACAAAGAAAAAAACATCACAACACCACCAACCTTACCATAAGAAATTAAGCCACAAAACAACATCATAACATACAAGTTTTATGATTCTACTGGTCTCATAACGACGCACGACACAGAGCAACACAGAGGAAAAAATAACTAGTGAACCCACGATTTCAACAGACAGAACACGAGACAGGAACAGAACAAGACCGATCTATTAAAAGTCACATAAAAAAAAAGAGAGAGGAGGGGGTGTGGGGTTGGAGGGGGAGAAAGGACCGAACCGATCACGAGGCACGGATCGATGATCTCAAACGGGGGAGCTCTTGGCGGGACCGTCGGCGTCGGCGTCGTCGTTGGGTGCGTTCTTGGTGAACATGAGAGGCCGGTCCTTGGCCTCCTCCTCGTCCTCGTTCTCGTCCTCGGCGGTGCTGAGGTTGATGCAGGAACAGCGCTCAAGGGAGGCGAAGAAGGCCGAGGCGACGCTCGTGCCGACCCAGCTCGCCACCCCCTCGAGTTTCTCGTACGAGAGGATGCCCTGGTTCTCCATCGACATGGATCCTTGATTTTTAGAGGGATTAGAAGATCGGGGGGAGGGAAGGGGGAATAAAGAAGAGAACTTTTGTTTCGGTCAAGGGAAATTAGGAGGGGGAGGTGGAGATCATATAGTTCGAGGTAACCAAAAAAAATTTATTCTTACGACTCGGCACGACGGGAACGAGGGACGTTGGGCTGCACCTGGTTCTCATCAAACGAATCAGTTAATAAACTTGTGGTGGGGGTCCGTGGGGATTTAAAACTAATAACTCATTATCTTTTCTCCATTTTCTTCCTAAATGATGCTTCAAGGCCAGGCTTTATTCCAAAATATTGGGCCTCAGCGTGTAGATGGACTGGATTCGGATACATATGCACAAGATTTGGGCCAGTATACGTCCAACGTTGCCGGATGCTAATTTGAACGGAACTTAGCCAGATAGCCGTGAGTGTGATCAGGTTCGAGTTCAAATTTGATTGGAAAATGTAACTTTTCTGGATTCAAGAATATAGAAAATGCTTTGATCCTTTGCAACGTCTTTTATAATATTTTCCTCACGCTGTGGTGTAATTAATTAAGAAATCGAGAAATGCACGTTAACCATTTTTATTAGGATTCTAATTGTCCAGTCCGAGAAGTTTCTCTTGTTGACTCAGATATACCGGTTTGTTGGTACCACTCTGATGCTAGTTATTAGAAATACTGTGGGAGTCTAGAGAACAAAGCAAGAATGACACACAACAAACACCATCATAAAAGCTTATAAACAGAATAACTTGTGAAAGTTCTAATAGTGAGTCTTATAAAGAGAACACAAATTTTTAGGTTGGATCCTTTATACTTTTTTAATCTATATATTGAAATTGATAGAGTTTCACATGTCAACCATGTAAAAATATTATCTTTTATGTGACTATCTTTGTATTATTATTTTTTTCACATGTCAACCATGTATTATTATTTTTTCCGCCCTGACGCAATATTGTAGGCAGTAGCCCACGCGCACAAGAGAAAGCGCCCACGGAGAGGTGATGTTATGGATCAATGCTTGGGGGGATAATCTTTGGAGCGGAAGGAGGTAATCAATCCACAGTGACGCTGGTGATTTGCAATAAAACCAGTCACATGAATTGTTGCACGATACAGTGTGTAACAGTGAAAGGTAAGAGTCTCTAGACAGGCAGACCAACCTACGTGCCAGGTACGAAAGAAATTAAACTTTATCCTCTTGTAGAAGATAAACAAAAGTTATTCCCTTCTCTTCACATCCAAATGCCCTTCATGCACATTACTCACCAGTATCACGACTCCAGATTGACGAGAGTTTAAAAAAAGATTAAAAAATAAAGAGAGAAAGATGTAAGCCCACCTTGCTTACAAGATGCAGCCTAGTCATTCGAACTCTATCCTGCATCAGATTGTGAGCCTCAGATGAAGCCAAGAAATATCTACCAGCTGTTGAACTAACAACAATAGACTCCATTCAAACAGGAAGGGAAATTCCCTTCTCCCACACACGCTGCACAGCGGTACATCTCCACGCGTCCGTCCCATTTCCATCTTGGGTTTATTGCGATTCACCACCTACATCTATCCGTATTGCAGCCAACATCCTCACTTTTGATATCCTTATATAAAATATACTAAAAAGGAGGTAGCGAATTGCAAAAATCGTCAAAAGAGAGGTGTCGGTGGTAATATGCAAAGAGAACCCTCTTTTAGCTTCTGTCTTACTGGAATCGATCCGCGCCGATCGCCACCCGGCAAGGTGCTTTCACTCGCCAGCTGTCGCCTTTTTCAACTTTAACCTCTCATTGGCTGATTGCTCCCGATCCCTGTAGGCCCCACGCCGATCTCCCCCCCATCCCCACCTCACTCGTCGGCGAAGGGTTCCCTCTCCTTCCTCCTCAGTAAATCGTACGGCTTCCACAGGCTATCCAACGGACACGACCTTCCTTGATCGAGCCGAAGCCATGGCTTCCCCTTCCCGCTCCAATGGAGGAGGCTCACTGGCCCCGGATGCAGATCCCGGCACAAACCCTCGACGTTGTCCCCACCGAGCCCGTGCTGGTTCCACCGGTGCTCCACCCCCTTCACCTCGCCAGCGAAGACGAGCAAGAACGGGGGAAGCGATCCGAGCTCGTAGATCCTCGCCTCCTTCTTCTGGATCTCCATCCATCGCTCCAGTCTCCGGGTATAGTCCCCTGATCTCCATCTCTCTAGATCGATCACCATTACTCCGGTGTTGAAGTAGCACGGGGGGCGGGATCGGTGGGAGAAGACGGTCGGGAAGGTCGGGTGGGACCAGAAGGCGGAGGTGAAGTAGGAGGTGAAGTTCGCGTGGCAGTACTCCGGGGCGGCGATGACGTGGTTGGGTTCAAGGTCGATGGACCAGAGGCGGGCGACGTCGTCGACGACGACGAGGTCGGAGTCGAAGTAGATGACGCGGGAGATGGCGGCGGGGAGGAGGTCGGCGAGGTAGATGCGGGCGTAGTTGAGGGGCTGGTCGAGTGCGCGGCGGACGGAGGAGGAGATCTTACCGCGGACGAGGGCGGAGTCGAAGGGATGTATGGAGAAGGGAAGGGAGGGGAAGGCGGAGAGGACTGCGCGGCGGAGGAAGGGAAGGCGGCGGGAGGGGGAGGCGGAGGAGATGAAGTGGAAGTGGATCAACTCGGGGCATGAGGCGTGGCGAAGGACGGAGAGGACGCCGGCGAGGGAGCCGCGCAGGTAGGTGGAGTCGAGGGTCATGGCGATGTGGATGATCGGAGAGGAGGAGCAGCCATGGCCGTTGCGGAAGGCGGGGGCTTCCCGAAAGTTGGGGAGAGAGATGGGTTGGGATGGGTGGGAAGTGGAGAGGGAAGTGGAGAGGAGAAGAGGGAAGAGGAGGAGGGACAAGAGGCGGAGGGGTGGCATTTGGTGGAGATTGGATTGGTTCGGAAGGATGTGGAATGGAATGGAATGGAATGGTTCAAAGAGATAAGAAGTAATAAGCGGGGCGTTAAACGACTAGAATAGGGATGGATCGAGTCTCGGGTGGGATAATAATTAAATGGGAACGGAGGAGTGGGAAGTTGGACAGGCTGGAATGACGCGTTCCTATTTTTGAACTTATAGAGGTGTAGTAGAATAATTGAGATAGGAAATTTCAAATATAACTGGGTCAACAAATTCTATATAAGAAATAGACATTTTTTGAAGGCGTACGAAGCTTTACTCGGGAAAAGAATAGTTTTCATGAATTTAATGGCATGTAGGAATAGTAGCAGGTGGGAACTTTGTCCAGTACACGGAATAGCGCCGCTGTTGGGTGCGAGCAGTACTTGTACAGGATTTACGAGGCAACCTTGCCGACGGTGAAATTTATTTGGGACAGCTGAGGAGCAAGGAGGAGCCCACCACCCCTAAAACTAGCCCATCACACCCAAATCCCCCTAAATTAGTGGCCACCTCACTGGCTGACACCCATTTCAGTGAGAGCAGCTAACCCTCGGCTCCACGGTGTTTAAGCTGGGATTCCAGCTTCTCACTCACCAATGCCAAGCCTAAGTTCGCCACTCGATCCTTCGGATTCGTCTGACGTCAGTGGAATTATTGGATGACGGCATGAGGCGCGAGTTGGAAGTAATCCTGATCGCCTGCGTCCTCGATGCAGGGAATTCCTTCCGACTTGCACTTGGCAGCCTCTGATTAGCCGCCATGGCAGTTGAATTCAGATTTTGATTTACTTTATTTAACCAATGGATCGTCTAGGATCAATTTAATATAGTATACTTAGCAAGCAAGCTAAGTATTCGTTTGGTTTCATCACTAGCGTTCTCATATTTAATTAAACTTAAAAGGTGGCCTGTCATATCCTAAAAGTGGTGAATACTAACTAATTAGGTTGTATTTACCGTTTTAACCTTTTGTTGTTTACCACATTATAAATCCCAAGCACCTAAACAAGTCAAGTTATAACCCAAACACACTTTCCTTTGGGAATTCCCACATCTGGGGTCTTAAGATACTCGACCGACAAATGCGTCTTATTCGAGCATACATGAGAATAAAATAATTCCCATTAATTGTTCTCTTAATCACATGGATGTTGTATTCTAATTATAGCTACCTGTTGAGTGACAGTGCTACAATAACGAAATATTCTCAGTGGCTGGCGGACTGCTTAGCTGCATGTGAACCAAGTACCTTTTAAGATGCATAGATGCCATCTTCCTATATATGTGAAGTTTTATGATATTTATATCCCGATTGGAGCCACATACTGAGTGGATTATCTTGGTAGACATGTTGTTATTGAGTCTAGATTCGCATTTATCTCGTAGATGTGCGTATATACTTATTTTGAGTTCAATCTTTGGCCGATGTAATGGATCAGGATGTCCTTTTAGTGGAGGTTGTGATGTCCTTGTCTTGTCTTGGGTCCTTTTAATCCTTTTGCAATAGGACTATATTTATGAGGTGGGTGTTATGAGTTAGGTGCTATGTTCTAATCTCATGAAGAGCGATTGCAAGCAACGATTCCCAATGGTGAATTGTGGAGTGTAAATTAAAGGAACCAAGGCGTCAGCATCTGGTACATCGCACGTAATAAGTACACTGGTATAGTGTGGCAAATGGCTTTTGTAAATTAGGAAACTTGTAAAAGATTCTAAATTAAGGCCGATAAAGTTAAGTAATGGACAGATAGCCTAGCATATGATGGGCACTTATCATCAGAGGACTGGCAAATGGCAATAGCACCAGAAATAAGAGGCCAGGAAGCTTATCCTGACCCAGCCCATTGGCTTGTGGGGGCCTTGTAATGAAGACAGATAGTTGCAAGGATATCTTCCCTAAGATTTAGGAGAAAGCCGATAGTTATCCCGCCGGATATTTAACTCATTAGATGCTTTTCTAAAATCCTGCCATCTTCTTCATGCTTTATTTGAGCAACAAAACGTTAATCCTTGAGATCATTGAAGGTGTAGATGTCATAAGAGAAACCATATGAGATCTTCTCTTCATGCTTTATTTCTACTGGATTTACAAAATAGGAGATAAAAATAAAGTTTTCTTTTTCTATGATGTCTTCTAATACAGTTCTTTGACTATCTTTCCTCCTCTCATTTAGGATTTCTTAATGGAGAGGAGATTCTTTTTGCTCCTATCCTCTAAGCCTAAAAAAAACTACTTTTCCTCTCATCGGTTGCTTTTACAGTAAAGTTAGATTTTGTTTCAGTGAGGGCAAGAGGGGATCTCTGTAGATTATGGGGTAGCCATATCTTTTTTTTCCTATCTTTAATATTTTTGATTTCCTCCCTCGTGATGTCCAAGGTGCCGTTGCTATGCTCCAGAAAGGTCTCAGCATTGCGAGGACATAGCCGATTAGTGCTCCATGTTCTTGGGATGTGCTTTCTTCTTATGTATCTATTATTTACCTAGTTAGCTTATTACTTTTATTTTCTTAATCATGCTAGAATGAACAAGTGCTAGAGCTTATAATAGAATTAATACCTACTTACATTTCTGTTCTTTCGTGTATCTGGTAACAATTTTTGTATCTTAATGAAGGTAAATACATGCAATTCTCCGTCAAAAATAGAAAAAGAAAAATAGATTCCCTTTTTGTCTCTTAAACAAATGTAACTTTCCATTATTTCTTTGCTCCTTGGCAAACTTTATTCACTGTGTAACTTTCCGCTGATGGACACAGTCAATGATGCCTTCCACTGGGGGAAAAAAAAGGTTGAATGAAAGAATAAGAGATTAAGGCTAACAACTTTTCGTAAACATACTCATATATCACCACACTGGAGGCCATCTCTCTCTCTCTCTCTCTCTCTCTCTCATGATCCAATCCAGAATGGACTCAATCACTCTTCACATCCCTCACCTTCCAGGGGAAAGCAAGTCTCCACCCCACCAGTCCTCCAGAGGAACCAAGCGTAGGTGCTCCGGTGGTAGCTATTCTCCGGTTCGGCTTGTATCGCCTCCAAGAACATCTCCTCCGCCTTCTCGAGATCCTCTCGCTGGTGCCAAAGGAACAACGCGTACTTACTCATCGCCTCTCCATCCACCGGCTCCGCCGCCACCGCTCTACTGAAGTAGTCATCCGCCCTGTCACCAAGATTTCCTATTAGAACGGTTTAATTTCATTTAGACCCCCTTAAATTATCCTAAACTATTGCAGATTTTTTATATAAGCCTTCTCTTTTGTTTTCTTTTCTTTTTTTCTCAATAATATAATATCTCTCCACT
This sequence comes from Typha angustifolia, assembly GCF_048772165.1. Taxonomy (NCBI): domain Eukaryota; kingdom Viridiplantae; phylum Streptophyta; class Magnoliopsida; order Poales; family Typhaceae; genus Typha; species Typha angustifolia. The sequence goes on along the minus strand of NC_133245.1, from coordinate 14,669,416 downwards.
CCTCTCTCTCTCTCTCTCTCTTTTCTAAAGTAAAAATAAAATAATACTCCAAGTCCAAAAATTAACAACACGATACTTTTTAATAGAACATTAAATAAAAGGACCTTTAGGAAATTTTACATAATTGAGAGAGTCTGAATGAAATTGGTGCTTTAATATGACATCAGAATCAGATTCCTAGATTCAAATCTAATCAGAATCCTACGGGACCTACTTTAAATCATGTTCAAAGATTATAATTTTAAGGTTTTAGAGTGGTCCACGAGTTAATCATTGTTACAATAACCACTAACCCCAAATCATCCTATTAAAATATAATTATCTTAATACGGTATTAGAATCAGATTCCTAAGGACAGAATCAGAATCTTGCCAGACCCACCTTAGTTTTACAGATTCTAATTTTATGTTTTTAGAGTATCCGAAGATTTAAAATAGATTTCAAAATAACCCACCTGTCAGGATCGTTCTCGTATTGATACAGAAGCTGGGCATAGTTAGCGAGAATTAGGGAGCTCGCCATCTCGGTTACGATGATCTGCTCGTAAGCAGCTCGTTTGCGCTTATAATCATCGCAGTACATTGCCTTGTCGGAATCGTCAAGGATTCCGATATCGGACCAGCAGGTGAATTCTCCGGTATCAAGCGGACGCGGCAATAGCGGCAGGGCGGAGGTCGCCAGGAACTCCGTCGTGAGGCTAAGAATTTGGACTACGAGGAGCGGAGACGAGGCGAAGACCTTCTTAAAGAGCCAAACGATGGAGTCGCCCGCATCCGTGGAGCTCTCCTCTTTAACAACCGATTGCTGCAAACTCTCGAGGGCCGACGCGAGAGAGCAGACAGCGTAGCCCAGCGAGCCGAGATCGGGGGAGGGGAGACGCGGGCGGCGCGGCGCGGCCATGCGCTTCTTGCGGAGCTGGAGGAAGCGGAGGGAGAAGGGGACGGCGGAGGCAGAGCCGTTGAGCTGGAAGTCGGAGACGAGGTCGGAGGAGGGGTTCTCCCGCGGGGTGGGAGGGAGGAGGAGCCATGGCGGCTGGGGCTTGGTGAAGGAAGGATGGGATTGGAGCTTATGGTGGGGTTTGGGATTGGCGGAGCTAGAGATATGGATGGATTTGGATTTCGAGGAGATGGATTTGCGAATTGGGGAAGAAGCGTGAAGGGATGGGGAGAGAGTTTGGAGAGCGAGATCGGTTACCATCTCATGTGCAGAGAAGAGAGAGAGAGAGATAGATAAAGATGGGGAGAAGGACAGAGGGGGAGAGGGGGAGGGAAAGGTTCGTAAAGGCAAGGAGGGAGGAGAGAGAGGGAGAGGGAGAGGGAGAGGGAGAGAGCGCGAGGGTTGGGGATCGTGGAGCTGAAGCTTCGGTCAAGACGGGAGACTAGGGTTTGTTGTTGATCTTTGGGGTTCGTCTATCTCTGGGACGGAGGGGAATAGAATGGCCTAAGTTGGAAATGGGCCTTGGACAAACTAGCTGGTTTGGATCTAACACCTCTGTCAAATGGCTTGGGCTTTGTCTAACTTATCTTTATTTTCATACTAAATTAAGGTAAATACGTTTTAACTTCCCATACTTGAGATAAAAATTAGTTTACTTCTCCAACTTTGTTTTATATTATTATGCATATATATATATATATATATATATATATATATACACACACATTGTTAATAGAACTGATAAGATGACTTAAATGATGATTATTTCTATTCATTAAATATAGAATAACTTAGTGATATAAAATAAAAGTACAGCACGATATAAAATAATTTTTTTTAATTTAAACTGATAATAATTTTTAAAATAGAAAAAACACGGACACTAATATGGTAAAGCTAATCTTCTAACCAAATAGAACAATGACCAAATCCCAAGACTGACTACAAGTAATCTATGTACATATCTCATCTGATTCCTCTTGTTTTCTTCTCATCCAGATGGGACTGAGCTCGATCTATTTCCAATTCCTCCTCCTTTTCCTCTTCTTCGTAATAAATCCCATCTTTGCATTACCAAATCGCCCTTGCTCTCTTCCAACCGCCAACTCCTTCTCCTTCTGCAACGCCTCCCTCCCCATCCCTTCCCGCGCCCGCTCCCTCATCTCCCTCCTCACCCTCCCGGAGAAGATCTCCCAGCTCTCCGATTCCGCCGCCGCCGTCCCCCGCCTCGGCCTCCCTGCCTACGAGTGGTGGTCCGAGTCCCTCCACGGCATCTCCTCCAATGGCCCCGGCGTCCGCTTCAACGGCTCCGTCTCCGCCGCCACCGGCTTCCCCCAGGTCATCCTCTCCGCCGCCGCCTTCAACCGCACGCTATGGCGCGCCCTCGCCCACGCCATCGCCGTCGAGGCCCGCGCCATGTACAACCTGGGCCAGGCTGGCCTCACCTTCTGGGCCCCCAATATTAACATCTTCCGCGACCCTCGGTGGGGCCGGGGCCAGGAGACCCCCGGCGAGGATCCGATGGTGGTGGCCTCCTACGCCGTTGAGTACGTTAAGGGATTCCAAGGCGAGTACGACCATCACTATGCTGGTGACGGCCGCGGCGGCGGACCGATGATGCTGTCGGCTTGCTGCAAGCACTACACTGCTTACGATCTGGAGAAATGGGGGAACTTTACGAGGTATACCTTTAATGCCCTGGTCACAGAGCAAGATTTGGAGGATTCTTACCAGCCGCCGTTCCGGAGTTGTATCGAGGAAGGGCATGCGAGTTGCTTGATGTGTTCTTACAATCAGGTGAATGGGGTGCCCATGTGTGCAAGGCAAGATCTACTGAAGAAGGCTAGAGATGAATGGGGATTCCAGGGGTATGCCACTTAAATTGCGTTTCCATTGTTTGATTTTTTATTTATTTATTGCTCAAGTGATTATGTTTCCATTGCCTATGTAGTTATGTCACTTCTGATTGCGATGCCGTTGCGATAATTTATGAGAACCAGACCTACTCGAATTCTCCCGAGGATTCGATAGCTGATGTGCTCAAAGCAGGTAACTTTTTTTTGGGGGGGATTCAGAGTTGTGTGCCGTAATCTGGGTTATTTAGCTAATTTGCTTCTCTCTTGAGAAGGGATGGATATCAACTGTGGGACATATTTGCTACGACATACTGAATCAGCTGTTGAGCAAGGAAAAGTCCAAGAGGAAGACATTGATCGCGCGCTCTTTAATCTTTTCTCTGTTCAGCTGCGCCTCGGGTTGTTTGATGGAGATAGGGGAAATCAATGGTTTACACAATTAGGATCCAGTAATGTGTGCACGAAGGAGCACAGGGAGCTTGCTCTGGAAGCTGGGAGACAAGGCATTGTCCTTTTGAAGAATAAGGAAGGTTTCTTGCCCTTGAAAAAGAGCAAGATCCGTTCTCTAGCCATCATTGGCCCTGCTGCGAATGACACAAGCATATTGGGTGGAGATTATACTGGTTTGGTACTCCAGCCATTTGAGTAGCTTATCCTAATTCATTTGGTTCTAGATGAAATTGATTATAACTTTGTTCGCTATTTGAAGGTGTTCCTTGCGATCCGATCAGCTTTCTCAATGGCGTCCAGGCTTATGTACCAAAAACTCTGTTTGCTACTGGATGTGTTGATGTGCCTTGTAACTCTACAGATGGATTCGATGAAGCCATCAACATTGCTAGAGAAGCGGATGTAGTAGTTGTGGTTGCCGGCCTAAACTTGACAGAAGAGACTGAAGACCATGACAGGGTGAGCCTCTTGCTACCAGGAAAACAGATGGACCTCATCAATAGAATCACAGCAGTGAATAAGAAACCATTAGTGCTGGTTCTCATGGGTGGTGGGCCTATAGATGTTTCTTTCGCAAAGCAAAATCCGTGGATTGCAAGCATTCTTTGGATTGGATACCCTGGTGAAGTTGGTGGTCAAGTTGTCGCAGAAGTCCTTTTTGGAGACTTCAACCCAGGTTAGCAGAACAAACTATATACTTGATATATTATGAGACAAACCTCTCATAACGGCTTTTAATCTAATAATCTATGGCTGTAACAGGAGGAAAGCTGCCTGTTACTTGGTACCCGGAGTCCTTCACCAGTGTGCCAATGAATGATATGAACATGAGGGCTGATCCTTCAAGAGGCTACCCTGGACGAACTTACAGATTTTACCAAGGAGAGGTGGTATATCCATTTGGGTATGGTTTGAGCTATTCGAACTACTCTTACAGCATCTTATCAGCCCCTGAAAGAATCAGTTTGTCTGAATCATCTGTGGAGAATCACATCAGTAGAAAACCCACCTACAAAATTAGAGATGGACTTGACTATGTGAATATCAAAGAGATTTCATCATGTGAGGCTCTAAAATTCTCTATTTATATCTCAGTAGTTAATCATGGTAGTAGGGATGGAAGCCACATTGTGTTATTGTTTGCAAGATCATCAACAAGCACCATAGGCCCCCCACAGAAACAATTGGTTGGATTTCAGCGTGTGCATACAACTGCTGGCAAAGCTACAAAAGCTGAGATTTTTGTAGACCCTTGCAAGCATATGACTGCAGCGAATGATCAAGGACAAACAATGCTGTCGTTGGGAACTCATGTACTGATGTTGGGTGATTTAGAGATTGAATTGTTTGTTGGAGCTTGACAAAGGCTCCATTTGTAAGAAAGGCTTCATTCTGAAGTGCCTAAATAAATTGTACAAGTTGTTGTAGTTGTCTCTGGAGTGAAAGCTCCTTGTAGATTAAATTGATTTGTGAATCAATAAGCATGTAAATCTGATGAGAGATCTCAGAATTCTGTAGCTACCTTTTTTGTATTTCCATTTGTGGGCAGACATCATATATTTCAGATCAACAGGAAATGAGGATTACAAGCAATTGTTATTTTCCATGATTCATATTGCATTTCTTGTGCCAGTCGGTAGTAGAAATTTTCTATCAATCTTACTACCTATAGAAAGCTCTATCAACAGTCTCAAACTGTGGCAGAGTAGTATCCAATGAAATAAATTAAGCTCCAGAAAAACAAAGATATACTGCACTTCACAAAATTATAGAATCATACAGTCTAGAAGAGTTTATTAATACAAACTTTCAGGCCCCAAGTACATGACAGAAAATGTATATATGGAGGTCTAATTTTATGTTACCACTTACTATGGCAAATATGTAGAGTTTTTATTTAGTATCTACCAAACTTTAACGTAGTAAAACATATCCAAGTAATTCTCTGAGATTAACTAAAAAAAAGGGTTAATTTTCAATATTATAACACTGCTTTATTGTGAGATATATGAGAATGGACGTCTAATTATAGGAATTCCTGCTCTACTTATAATGTAAATGAGTACATGACTCTAGGTTTCCACGGCTAAGAAATAGCAATGCACATTAATACATTACCTTCGCTTTATTACAACGACTGCTACAAGCTTTCGGTTGTTAATATCTTTTGGATTAATTTAGGAGAAAAATATATTATACACTCTTATATTTATAGGCTAAATTTCAAAGTCCTCCTTAAACTTGTATTTATGTTACTTATTTCTTGTATTTCTTTAGTCAATATGAACTGTTCACGAAATTGCAAGAGTATCAATTATATTTTTCTAATTAATTTAAAGATATTTAGGAGAGTTATCAATTACTTAATAATTTAGTGTTTGAAGCATCCTCTTAATATGGAGAGCTGTTTTGACTAGTTTGATATTTTAATAGAATTATTTAGAGTAATAATTTCATGATATATTTAAGTCGAAGTGATTGTTCGATAATACACATAATTTAAAATTTAAATTAGATAATTTAATAAATTTAGTAAGACTATCATTTTATCCAGTATTTCAGCCCCATCTAACTTTAGTATGATAAAAAAAAATGACTCGTGAATTTCTCACTTTAAGACACGAAAAAAGTAAAATTTAGTCGGCGGCACGTTTGGTCTAACTGCTTAACAAAAAAGCCCGATCTCTGAACGCCTTTCTCTATCCATTCTCCATTTCCCAATCAACAGCCTCTCTCTCTCTCTCTCTCTCTCTCTCTCTCTCTCTCTCTCTCTCTCTCTCTCTCTCTCTCATGGCTAACGTTCTCGATTCGCTAATGGCTCCCTCTTCTCGCTCGGCTCTCGCTACGGCTTCCGTGCCGAGGGCAGCCCTGACGCCTTCTTCCTCGCTTCTTCGCTGCGGCGTGTCGCCACTTCTGCCGGAATTTAAGGGTTTGAGACTCGTGTCCCGAGCTCCGCCTGCGGCGTCAGCTAGGGCTGGGGGGAGCGTGAAGGCGATTCGCCATGGAACTGTGGTTTGTGAGGCCCAGGAGACGGCAATCCAAGGTATTTCTTCTCTTTACATCTAATTGCACCCTCCTCTTGCAGTATTTGTTCGATTTAGTCGCCTAATTAAAGTTTCTGGCGTTTATTTCTTTACTTTAAGATTATAGTCGTAGATCTGTCGATATACGGATTTCTTCAGGTAATTCTGTTCGCAATTATTTATCACTTCTAGTAATGTTTATAGATGTTAAGCATTGTTTGATCAGATTGCCATTTGTTGCTGTTTACTGAGAAAAATGACAAATCCTGCTATAGATATCTACGAGAGTTCAGTGAATTTAGAGCGCTTTCCGGTTAGGTATTCTAGAAATGAACTGTAGCGAGTGTGTTGACTGATATAGGAGGGACCTCCTTGAGAGATAGACTCCTATATCTCATAACAACCTGAGCGGGCGGGCCAAAAGAAAGGTCCAAGGAATTCTGTTTTCTAATCCGACCAGATCTCATTTCCTTATCTTCCACCTTGATTTACTAGCATTGTTTATTTAAATTTTGGACATTTTATTATGAACAATTACTTTCTATAGATGCACAAGCTGAACATGCTTACTTCATTGTTCTTTATGTCTAGTTGAAATTGCACGATTCTTATCGACAAACAAAGTAGACATGAGTGCATATTCAAATACCTAATTGCATTGCCATATCTTTTGGAACTTATTGTTTCAAGATTTGTTGTATCTATGTGTTGACATCATGTCATGTGCTTAGACTGTTTCCATGTCCATGCTTTATGCACGTCATGAATTAACTGTTTATGATTGATAGAATATAAGATAGAAATGCCATGGCATCTATTGTTTGCTAAGCATGCAGGAATCTAGTACCTATAAGTTTATAACTATGGTATTTGTTATGCAGAAAATTAATTAGTGCATAAAATCTTCCTATTCTTAATAGAAATAGGAGATGATAATATGTTTAAATGATGATAGCTGAGAATTTGTGCTAGAAAATATGAAGTGATGAACTAATGTGTTTCAGAAAGTGTTGGTTTGATCTGCTGGAGAACATGTGGTCATGTGAGGAGGGCCATTTAGGGTTTGTGTCAACTTTTTGGTTGTTTATGGCTTTATGCTGGATGAAGAAGATGAAAAAGGAGTATTGATGAATATGGGGTGCTTAGTGATGCATGAAAAGGAACTAGTTGCTATCATGTTTCCAGGCTTCCAGATAAAGATCACAAGGTACCAAAATAGGAATGATGCGAAAAAAGAGAAGAAAAGAAAAGGTATCTAATTTCTAACCAATTCATTTCCTAGAGCCTCGTAAAATTATATTGCTTGAGAGAGTATAGAAAGATTAAGGATGTCTATGTTGCATTAAGATGAAGAGATAGGTTGGCCAATGTATAAATTATAACACTAGTTCTGGAGTTCTCCCTAGTCCACAATTCAAAATGTCTGGGAGTGTTGTTGACATTTGTTTACACCAAACCAGTAATATGGCATATAGTCATATGGTACTAAAAGCAACGATGGTTGTGCCACAGGCACGGACCGTGCCGACTAGCACGTGCCGCGGAACTTGCCAGCCGTGTCGTAAGAGGAGAGAAAAAAAAAGAGATACTCACCTTCGCCATCGCCGATCGCCGTCGCCCGAGCGCATCAGGTGCCCTAGCCCGAGGGAAAAAGAGAGACCGAGAGAAAAAGAGAAATCAATATATATATATATATATATATATATATATATATATAAGATTATCGGTTAAAACTTAAATTGCGGATTCGGATCCAGATCCCGAGTTCTGAGATCAAAATCTTTCGATTATTTCCTCTCAATTAATTTTGTCTACGAGCTTACCAACTACTTGACCAAGAAACTTTCCTTGAGTTGAACCCCTTTTAACTTGAACAAAAGAGAAGAGATTTAGAACCCAAGTCTGAAATCCTTGAAAATGGGAATGAAGAAGGGGGTAATTGTGCACAAATAGAAAGAGAGACTTGGTTGTTCGAGTTCCCTTCAGCATATTGGTCTCCGGTCGCTTGGCCAGGGTAACGATAAAGAGTGACTCCCTTGCGTTGGATGGAGGAGGGTAGCTTATTAACGGTGCATCTCCTCTTCGTAGATGAGTTGATGTGGGTTCATGCCCTTGGGGAGGTGATAGGCATGAGCTTTCTTTTGTCGCAAACGAGGGTTTGGTAAACAAATGTGCATTCGGTGAACATATGATATATAAAAGGTGACTTTGGTGGACGAGATATAGAGGCCTGGCTCGGCTAGCTCAGCTCGCTCTCTCACAAGCCGATGGACAGTAACGGGCTAAACTATTTTAGCCGATCTATCCGGTCCGACCCACTCGCGAGTGGGTTGGCTGGCAAATATAGTGCCCAGCTCGGTTGGCCCGGATTGAACCCGGTCAGGCCCGTCCGATAATCACATCTACCTATGAGGAAGAATCTAGTTCTATCGGGTGAGAAACTCACTTGGAGTCCTGCACTCCTGTATACTTACCTACTAGTCACAGACTAACAATATAGGGTTACCTTAAATTCTATGTGACATTATTTCAAGTATCAATGATCAGTTGGCACATTGAGCTGACACTGGAAACTAATAACTTTCAGAGGCTAATCTTAAAATGGTATTGGTATGCAACTTATTGGCTTACTATGAAGTGGGGTGTATTTTCATTAAATCTACCGTGTTACCTTTTCTTTTATTGGGCCACAGTAGTTGATTCTCTCAAGAGAGCAATAGAGGAGGTGAATTTGGTTTTTGCTATGCTGAAGATCATGGTCTTGCTCTCAGATAATTCTGCACTAGTCCTCAATTCCCTGTACGTGTGCAAATTATTACTGCATCAGGCAACTATCTTCACTATAGGATCCAAATCCCATGGGCCTGCCAGTTAAAAAAATGACGGATGGAATTAGTATGAGTTTGAAAATGCGGAGAATTCAAGAAATGATCTCTGAATTAAAAGTTTCAACTCAAGTATTGAAGAAAGTCATTGATTTTGAGGGTCATTATGGTTTATTGATGGGTAATACTTCCTAAGAGATTGATCCAATTGATTTAGTTAATAAATATTTGATGGATATGATGCCGTCCAACTATTATGAACCCATTGATGGTTTACTTTTGGAATGTGTTGGTCATTAGTTGCTGTTACCTCCAGGAGTGAGTGACTAATGCGTTAATTGGATGTCAGTAATGTGTGACCACATAAACTTGGTACCTAAAGTGTAGTCTAGTTAAGTTAAAAGGAAAAAAAGGATTATGGATTTATGGGCTGTGAGTCTTGAGAAAGACCTCTAATTTATCTTCTCATTTTCCAATTATAAGGAAAATAAATAAAATACAAGATGGAGATACAGGCTATACCTTGGCATGTGATTCAAACTCTGATTGCTTATCAGGTCTTTCAGCAATCTGTAGAGCTGCGGAGGCAAATAAGCAGGCAATCAAAGTTGCAGTTATGTAATGGGATGAGAGTACAGATAGCGGTGAAATTTTTTTCTTAATAACTAACATGCATGTGTCTACGCAGATAAACTTCAACAGTGAATCAAGAAACGAGATGTATTAATATGCAATGTTCTTTATTATCTGATTGTACATGGCATGCATTTCACTGTGGGCATGGCACTGAAGTGTCTTCTGTAGCAAATAGTTAATTGTATCAAGACTCTGGAGATTCTTTTGTGTCAACCTTTCCTTTCTCTGAACTTATCAATGTTTTTGTCTTCCTTTTCAAGTCAGTTACCTGAGTAACCTATTGTTATACTTCTGCAGTTCCAGATGTAACAAAATCAACTTGGCAATCTCTTGTTTTGGACTCTGACATTCCAGTTCTTGTCGAGTTTTGGGCTTCATGGTGCGGACCATGCCGAATGATTGATCCCGTTATTGGGAAACTGTCAAAGACTTATGAAGGAAAACTGAAATGCTACAAGCTCAACACTGATGAAAATCCTGATATAGCAACACAGCATGGCATTCGCAGCATTCCCACTATGATGATTTTCGTGAATGGTGAGAAGAAAGAACAAGTGATTGGGGCTGTGCCAGAAAGCACTCTCATCTCTAGCATTGAGAAGATTGTTGGGAGATAAATGTGCCCCTTTTCTTCGGATCAGACTGTTTAAATGTCTGTTGATGCTTTTCACGAAGTGTAGTTCGCTGTTGAAATCGTTTGGTAGTTGTATCTGGAGTTTGCTGTACCTATAGATGCTGCATTTAACCTGAGATCTCTCTAGAGTTCTTTGTAGATAGTTGTGAGTAGGCTTTGCTCTTTCACTTGTGTCAATAAATGAAATCGAAGGTGACATTATGTTCTGTGTTGAGTGTTGCTTGATACCTTCGCCACTTGGATCGACCTGAGATTTCCCAATTGAGAAGAATATTTTCAGAATCTCAAAACTATGTTTTTTTTTCTATATAAATTACTATCCTCTCTTCTTCCTTTTTTTTCCTTTTTTTTTGGTGGTGGTGGAAAGAAAAACTGTCTAATGTCAATAAATTGTCTCGTCGTTTCTGCTTGTGAAGCAATTTCACAAGTTAGGAAATTCAAAACGAATACTGCGATGATGTGGCAAAAACTGTCTTCGTTTGATTCGTTGTGATCCTGTTCTCCTGGCAATGTATGGGCCAACAGGGAAGACGACAGAAATTCTCTCCCATTTTATGCCAACTTGCAACGAACGAGGTATTTAAAATGCTTCTTTTGGGACAAGTGAGCAATGTCACTTTCCACTTCTCAAACAACCATTTTGGACGGAGAGGATATGGAGAATGAGGAAATAAAACGAGAAGTATTTTTCTCTCATTTTGGATAAAATGAGAAGAGGAGAAAGAGAGAGAAACGAAGAGCGAACCAAGTTTTCTCTCCCTTTTTCTTCTTTTCTCTTGTATATCCAAATAAAACGAGATAATTATTTTCTTTTCTTTTTTCTTTTCTTCCTCCAAACATAGTGTAAATTATTTGCTAAAAATAAAGGGGATAATTACAGACCTCTAAATTATAGTCTATTTTCACATAGATCTTTCTATATCTCTGACACTTTTGACCCCTCAAGTATCTAATATCACCTATCCTTCTATCAGTAATAACAGAAAAGGTTAAATAACTATTTTACTTAAAATTTTCCTCCTTTTCTTTTCTTCAAAATAGAAATAAATTGGTCACTCTCTACGGAGCCTAAAATTAATCCTTACCGAATTTGCAGAAAAAGAATATATAATGGATAAGTAACACATAGTTAAGAGGTCTAATGTGCCACAAAATAAATAAAAATTGTTTCATATGAAAATGAGCTATAATCCGAGATTCATTATCCCAAAATTAAACTTGCTTTGATAAAACTAAATCTTTTGAATGGGTAACATGTTGGCTTCGTATGATGGAGATACGTCACCCTAGAGTGTCCTTTATCAATATTCACCATTTCGGCGAGTTCATCTTAAGAGAGTGATACAAATACCTTTTTCGATTGAAATTTCTGTTTCCTTCAAGCACTAATCAAACCACCACCAAAAGGGAGGCGCTAAAAGCTCATATTGTATCACGAATCACTCAAATAACCTTTTATTCACCGCACTATCTTGGCAACAATAAAGAAGGGGTCACAATGAAGAGGTACATAGTATGACTAACACGAACTCAAAGTACAATATGTCTATGCAACTATCCGGTGGCTTTCTCATATCTAATTGGAAAAACTTTGGGCGACAAAGATCTACTTCGATCTCATGCCACATAAAACACTTGCAGCTTGGCGAGCAAAGTAAGAGAGGATGATATCTGCCCCAGCACGCCTGATACACAGAAGCGACTCCATCATGACCTTCTCTTCATCGATCATTTTGAGTACCCCGCCCGCTTTGATCATAGAGTACTCACCAGAAACCTGAGTTCAAAATAGAAGCATCATAAGGCACAGACTAGTTGTGTTACTGCTGAAAAACAGTACAATAATAGACATGGAACAACTACATCTGCAGATTTTGTCCATATAGCAGACAAACATCTTATTCTAACATAGAATAATATTGTGATTAGAAGTGCAAAAGATGACAATTGATTTAAGAGTACGGATGACAGGCTTGAATAGTTGGCTTTCAGTAGCAACACTTATGAATCAATCCAATTAGAACTACTATAGCTGTGCAAGTTAAATATGAGATAATATTAGTCATGAACAACCCTAATATGCCTTCTATTCCTTCAACATTTTGTATTATAGGAGGTTGTGACAAAAGGCACAAAGTTCATTCTTAATTAGTAGAACGAGAAAAGGTCAGTTTCTGCACAATAGAAAGTTGATGAATTAACATCCGAAAAACCATTGAAGATGGAAATATAAGTGGGCTTCTAGAATGGACTACAAACCAATCCAGAATTTTAGAACACAAATAGAAGTGTAATCACAATGCACACCATGGTGTGTACCCAGAGTAGAACGTATTTACAACATACTGTAACATATATGTGTCATTTGATGAAGTACACTCATCGTATTACACAATAGATAGACAGTTTAGGACTAATGCATGAGAAGATGATATAAAAGTGATAGCATTTACCTGATATGCAGCAATTGGTAATGCGGAATTATCTCGAAGAAGACGAATAACATCCAAGTAAGGCAAAGCTGGTTTCACCTGCCAATTGGACACTTTGCTATAAGCCAAAGGGCACAAGAAAGAGATCCTAGTTTGAATATTCTTAGAAGGAAATTCACCAAAAGGATGTCTGCTCCTTCAGACTCATCTGCTTCAGTCTCTACAAGGGCTTCTCTGTAATTGGCTGGGTTCATCTGGTAACTTTTGTTCAAAAAAGCCAGATTAACAATTAAATTACAAGTAAATTGTTACAGTCCATCAAGTTGATAACCCAGTGGATAGAAGCATACGTTTTCTTATCTCCAAAGCGTGGATTTGAATCTAACGCTTCTCGGAATGGACCATAAAATGCACTGGCATATCTGCCCAGGACATACATAATGTAAAAAGCGTTCAGCAAAATCATAACTAAGGAAGCATAATATTTACAGAGTGCAGCAGGCAAAGAAGAGTGAGATAGAGCATACTTTGCAGTATACGACATAATGGAGACATCCTGAAAGCCTTCAGCATCAAGAGCTGCACGAATTGCTCCAATCCGACCATCCATCATGTCACTAGGACTGACAACATCAGCACCGGCACGGGCCTATTTCACAAGAAATAAATGTTTGTGTTCCTGGATAGTTACTAACAAGGGTATCTAACATTGGAGAAGAAAGAAATTCAAAGAGTACCTGTGAAACAGCCTGTTTGCACAACTGGTGAACAGTTTCATCATTCATGATGACTCCTGCCAAAAATCAAATTAAGAGATTATAAATTCATATTCACTAAGATTTCCCATGTTTCTCCGGATCACTAACGTTTCCAGATTAACATTCTACGAAGGCTAAACTCCTAATTGAAAAATCGAGATTGGGATTGGGATCGGGATTGATTTTTCGAAAAAACGATATGTATTGGCTGTATTAGTCCTCCGAATCGGATTAGACTTTTTTTTAAATATATAAATTCTAAATATTATGTATAAATACAGAAAATTTTCTAAAATTTAGAAAAAATGATATAGATACGAAAATAAAGAAATAAAAATTATGGCGTAGTAAAAACTGAAAAGAAGAGGAGATTAAAGAGAAAACTAAACAAAAGAAAGAAAAACTTTGGTACAGTGAAGAAAATGAAAAGAGAGAAAAAAGTTTAAAAAAAATTAAGAGAGAAATAAAGAAATAAAATTAAAAAATTATATAGTGAAATTCACCGAAGCTAAATCTCTCCATAAGAAAAACAATGTATATATGGTAAAGAGAGAATAAGAAAAAGAAAGAGTGGAAGAAGAAAGAGAGATAGTGAGAAGAAAGAGTTGAAGAGGGAAAGAGAGAGAGTTTGAATCGGGTCTAAATCAAGATCGGGTTTGACCGATCTTGTTAACCGTGAAATAAATCACAAGTCATAACTACTTAACACATTTCCAAAGTACAAATTGTTAGGTTGTGATCAGAAAACGGCAAAATTCAAGATTAATGCATACCATCTTCTCTCACAATACCATCATGCCCATCAGAATTATAAGGATCCAATGCCACGTCAGTGTAGATAACCTAGAAAATTTAAAATTTCACTAGAGTTGAAGGTAAAGAACCATATAGAAGAAGTAAAATATGACTCACAATGTCAGGGTACTTGTCCTTGAGGATGCGTATAGCTCGGGGTACCAAACCATTGTCATTGAATGCCTCATCTCCTGCTTGTGACTGATGAACAATAGCACATCTGATACCGTTTAAGATCCCACAAGACATAAAAGGACAATGATGTTTGCAAGACAAACCTTCAATGCATCAGGGATTTTAGGAAAGAGAACAAAACTATTAACACCAACATCTCGTGCCTTGTAGACCTGCATGAAAGAGACCGTATTAGTACACGGTAAATTGTTTGACGTGAAATTCCCTATTTCTCTTTGATTCATATCTATTCACATGTTTAAGAAGATAGACAATAATAAATAAGAGTTATAATAAATAATCTGAACAAGAAATCCTACTAATAATAAACTGTAGCACTAACAGTATTCGCATGTTCTAAGAAAATTGTATCAGCAAAGGCATAAACACTTCATTCATAAGGAAATATAAATCCTATACTATCAAATTCAGAACAGGCTACAGTTTTCTTCGGAGGTTTTTCAAAGTATAAGCACCTCCTCAAGAAGGCCATGCCTCCATCCCAACCTGAAGCATCCAGGCATAGCTCCAATTGGAACGTCCTCTTCACCTGAAAGCATCATAAGTTGAAGTCAACTCAAGGTCAGTCTCTTGCCTTGCCACATTATAATAACATGCCACAGTGATAGGGAAAGAACTGATCAACAAAAGAAGAATTCTGAGACCTCATGGAAATAGAAAGAGGATTTTTTTTTCAAAAAAACTTCATTGACGACCCACCTTCATGAATAAATAGTGGAAGCACAAAGTTTGCTGGAGACAGATACGTTTCCTGAAATGCAGCTCTTAGTGCAGGCGACTTTCGGTTGCGGCGTGGACGTTTAGTAAGTTCCTGTAAAAGAGGGATTAGATAACAGTAAGACATCATCTTGGGTCTTTGAAAAGATAAATGATAACACCCAAATCTGAAGACTGAATTTGATCATGTTCTACATAGTACTATAGTATGTTGTAATGCCTCATATCAAGAACAAATAATTAAATACGTACTAGTGGTTGGATGACAGGTGTTCCTTTGGGGCCTGTGGGTCTATATAGGGGAGGAGGATCAGGGAATTTTCCAGCCACAGCTGCTGCTTCACATTCCTCAATACTTAAACCTGAAGTCTTCACTGACGTCTCATTCTCATTGCTTGCTCTAATGACCGTGGATGAATGAGATTTAGGTCTCCGTGCGATAGAAACATATCGGGGAGCGGTCAGTGGCCTCAAACCAGCATAACTATGGTCATCTATTATCCTTGCCAGTTGAACGTTGCCAGGAGAAAATGAGATTGTTGAAGCCATCAACTGCGACAATCACAAAGTTCCTGAAAGACCAAACAAGAAGAAAGAATAGTTGACAAACTAAGCTAGGTGCTAGGTGGGGTAATAAATGCTCTCCATTACATTATAGAAAACGGGTAATCAGTGGCAGAGTAGAATACTATTCAATTTTGAACCAATGCTGACATATAAAAATACCAATTTCTTGAAGGATGACTCTAAAACCAATCAAACTCCATGACTTAGCTCATCCTACTGAGAATTAGTATATCAATCATATTTCTGACACAAAACCCCTTAAATCAACCAAGAGGAGCGCCTGTAGTAAAATTAAGATTCGTCAACTCATAAATGAATCCTAAGAACTATTTCAGCCAATTTTAGTCCATCTCTTTGCTAACTCCACCGAGAACCACTCACAATTGCAATCACCACGTCGCTGAAACCAGCTATACTTGGATTCAACCTCGGATTGCTTGGAATCAACTACTTCCTCGAGGGACAACAAGTACGCACGATTAATAAAAAGAAAGGAATCCAAGATCCATCTCAAGATTTGGAACAGAGATCATTCAACTAATAATATTAAAAGGGAGAAGAGGAGAATTACCTCGCAAATGGATAGGGAAAGGGGAAGAAGGCGACCTTATCTTCCTAAGACTGTCGTGAGGAGGAGTTCACCAACCGAGATGGATCCTGACCACTCTTTGCGATTCTCTTATATGAATTAGTAGAGATTGGATGGAGACGTGTAGTCGGGTGGGTCCCCGGGTCGCTTGCCACATGTCGTCTAGAAGTAGGCCAGAGTGGAGGCTTCCTTGGACCGGTCGTCGATACCTGGTTCGGCCCAATTAGGCCCGCCGGGCTCTATTTATAGTCTATTTGGGTTAATTTTAAGAATTTTCTATCGAATAATAACTCTGGACATTTATTATTTGACACCTATAATTTGCTTTTGAAAATAAAAAATAATGATACGATATCTCTCATTAGATCTTAAACTTTGATTCCCTTTTCACGAATGTTTTTGAGACAATATAAAGTCGAATGATAAATATGCGTCAGATAATAACGGAATAAGCCATTGATAAATTTCCATAAAGTTTTTTTACCCGTTTATTTTTTTGGGCTACATTGATTGATCTAAGTTCGAATACGATACGTAACTCTTAAATAGCAACGTGCATGTGTCTCTCCCCACTGAGGCAGGCAAGCCGTACCAGTCTGCTGGTACTTTAATGGACGACGACAGCGAGAGAAACAAAACCGCGTTGATCTCCTCACAGCAATATTTATCATGTCTTATTCGATCACCGACGCAGAAACGCGTCTAAATCCTTCTATAAGATCACACTCTCCCCTCCTCCTACTATCTCATCTTTGATTTATGCACTTAATTATATATCGACCGCAACTTGTTCTGCTTCTCTCTCTCTCTAAAACTCTAGATAGCTCGTTCAGAATGGTGGGAGTAGCGTTCTTGGCATCCATGCTTGGATTCTTGCTTCTCTTGGAGATGGATCGAATCCAGTGTGATGGTCAAAGTGATTGGCTGCCCGGGCACGCCACCTTCTATGGGGCCAATCAAGACCCTACTACACTTGGTAATTAACTTGTTGCGTATCATGCAGGTTGTTAGTACCGTAACCTAGACTTAGATAGACAATTAAGTTTACATGGTACTATTTAACTATATATAGTACTAGTTTTGACATTTAAACGACAGGAGGGGCATGTGGCTACGACAACACCTTCCATGCCGGCTTTGGGATCAACACGGCGGCGCTGAGCTCCGCCTTATTCCGAGGCGGCGAAGCATGCGGTGCATGCTTCGCGATCACCTGCGACGCACGAGCCGACCCCAAATGGTGCTTCCGTGGCGCCGCTGTTACCGTTACCGCCACCAACTTCTGCCCGCCGAACAACAACGGCGGCTGGTGCGACCTCCCTCGCCGGCATTTTGATATGTCTCCTCCCGCCTTCGCCCGCATTGCGAGGGTGGGAAGTGAAGGAATAATCCCGGTCCGTTTTCGAAGGTATAGACTAAGATGATGCCATATCTACTCTAATGTTTCATTCGCAGCTAAAACGAATATTTTAATCCTTTTTCTTTTTTGAAATATAAGGATTCAGTCTCACTAATTCAAAAATAATATCCAAAATAACAACCTTTCCTCAATCGCTCTCTCTAACAGGTTTACGAGATATATAATTAGTATAAAGTCTCATCTATACTCTTAGGTTTAGGAGCTCTTCGTTCATCAATGTACTACTTTTTAGTAACAACGAGAACAACAACAAAGCTCTTATTACTTAAAGAGAAGAAAAAAATGCCGCTCTATTGTTCACTAATTCCTTCTTGATAACTAGAGTGGCATGCAAGAGGTCCGGCGGGGTGCGGTTCACGTTAACCGGGCAAGCCAACTTCAACCTGGTGATGTTCTCCAACGTGGGAGGGAGCGGGGACGTGAGAGCTGCATGGGTCGAGGGATCACGAGCTTCTTCCACGTGGACAGCCATGCAGAGGAACTGGGGAGCCAATTGGCAGACCAACGTCGATTTCCGGAACCAGGATCTTTCGTTTAGGCTCATGTTGGGTGACGGTAAGCTCTTGGAGTTCTCCAGAGTTGTTCCTTCGAGTTGGAGGCCAGGGGATACCTTTGTGTCTCAAGCTCAGTTCTCTTGAGACTAAGTCAATCAGCTAGAGTGCTTAACTATTGAAGTAATTTATCCAAGAAGAAATGTATCTCGGATAAAATTCGTTGCATTGCTAATTATTTGATTTGTTTATGCATGAGTCTTGGAAGAATCTTCCATACTGTAATTGTTTTCTAATAATGGGATTAGAAGTTGGATAGAAGGCATTTATTAATATTTAAGCAAACTTGTGGGTCTAATCCTGCAATTTTACAGAAAACATAGGGCTAATGTAGGGACTGAAGTACAATTACTCCTAAATGTAGGGTCTCATAAGAAACTTTCCCGAACTTTTTTAATAGGCGCTTGTTTCCGAGCTCTCTAGTGAATCTAAAATCCGTAGTTAAACCCCTCGCTGCCATCGTTTGATCGACCTCCATGGATTCCTCCCTCTTCTCCCTTGCGAATCGCTTCCGGATTGCTCTCCAAGCTCGTCTCCGATCACCAAACCCTCTCCTTCTCCACCGTAGTAATCCTTACAGCACGAGGAGAGTTGCTCGCCAGAATCTCCAGTCGATGCTGTGGCCGCTGGGCCACCCCACCGTCAGCCTCGTGCCAGAGATTGAAAGGTGGGTCGAGAAGGGCAACAGCATCCGCACGGTGGAGCTCCAGAACATAGTAAGGGAGCTCCGGAAGCGGAGGAGGTACAAGCAAGCCCTCGAGGTTTGGCTCTCCTTCTTACGCCTTTCAAATGTTTGATTCTTTTCCTCTTTGAGAAGTAACTGAGTTTATAAGTTTTCGGTGGGCACATGAATTGTTAAGAAGATCGCTTTTTGTAGCTCGTGAAAGAGTTTTATATAACTTCTACTTTGATATTTAATGAAATAGGACTGCGGCCTTTCGTCAAAAAAAAAAAAAAAAAAAAAACTACTTTGATATTAGGTAGCATGACTTACTCTTTACTGTGGTAGGTCTCTGAATGGATGAAGAACGAACGAAATGTACCGTTTATGCCGAGTGATCATGCTGTGCAGCTGGATCTAATAGGCCAAGTTCATGGACTGGAATTTGCCGAGAGCTATTTCAGTAACTTGAATGAAAAGGATAAAACAGAGAAGACCTATGGCGCACTCTTGAATTGTTATGTGAGAGATCGACAGGTTGACAAGTCCTTGTCTCATATGAAGAAGATGAAAGAAATGGGTTTCGCATTCTCTCCTCTTCCTTATAATGATATCATGTGCCTCTATACAAATACCGGACAACATGAAAAGGTTCCTGCAGTGCTGTCTGAAATGAAGGATAATGGAATCTTTCCTGACAATTTTAGTTACAGAATTTGCATTAATTCTTATGGTTCAAGGTCCGATATCTTTGGTATGGAGAAGGTTCTAGAAGTAATGGAGTGTCAACCTCAGATTGTCGTCGATTGGAACACATATGCAGTGGTTGCAAACATCTACATAAAAGCAGGGATCATTGATAAGGCTATCTCTGCGCTAAAGAAAGCAGAAGAGAAACTAGTAAAAAGAGATGGACCTGCTTACAACCATCTAATCTCTCTTTATGGTCATCTAGGGAATAAATCTGACATGAAGAGGTTATGGGAGCTTCAGAGAGTTAATTGTAAGAAATTTGTTAACAGGGATTATACAACGATGCTCGGTGCACTTGTTAAGCTGGGGGAGCTGGAAGAAGCTGAAGTTTTACTTAAAGAGTGGGAGTCCAGTGGAAATGCTTTTGACTTTCGTGTCCCAAATGTTCTTCTTATTGGCTATCGGCAAAATGGGTTGCTAGAGAAGGCTGAGGCTATGCTTGATGATTTCCTGAAAAAAGGAAAGACTCCACCTGCCAGCAGTTGGGGAATTGTGGCAACAGGTTACGCAGAGAAGGGTGAGATCAAGAAGGCATATGAGTTTATGAAGAACGCCCTCTGTGTGTTTGTACCAAATTCTGGGTGGAAGCCTAATGTCGCCATTGTTGAGAGTATATTGCAGTACATTGGTGATAAAGTTGATCTCAAGGATATAGAGACCTTTATTGGTTTGTTAAAAGTTGCAATGCCGATGGACAAGTATATGTATCACACATTAATCAAGGCCCACATTAGGGTAGGGAGAGAGGTTGATGATGTTTTGAAGGGCATGCAAGCTGATGGAATCCCTCAAACTAAAGAGATAGCTGAGCTTCTAAGTTCAAGTTCTGATCTTACACCCTAGATTTCATGACCACCTGTGTTGTATTTGTAACTTCATTGTGGAAATTCTGGTGCTTCAAGATAATTCAACATCGATCTAATCATATCGTTCATTGTCTGCAATCCTGTAAATATTAATTGTTATCATACTTCACTGATTTAGTGATATTTACTGACAATTCTGATCATCCACTTCTTTGCTATCCATTCACCCATATCTTATATTTCTTTGGTTCATGAGAGCTCTCAACCCTTTTGGAGTAAAAAAGCAGTTTCTTCTTGATTCTAAAGGTGAAAAGTTAGTCGTATTTACTGACACTTTGTATCATCTGCTTATTTGCTATCCATTCACTTCCTTATATTTCTGTGATTCTAAAGGTCAACTCTTTTGCAGTAATAAAGCAGTATGCTTGTTAACTCTCTCTCTCTCCGCTATCGCCTAGGGATAATTTTCTTTAGACCTTTTGAATTATTATTTTTATCAATTTGTATTAGCTGACTGAACATCACATTAAGGTGACAGGATTCGAACCTATGGTGCGCCAACCAGACTGCCCTACACGGCTACACTTTGTCTCCCTCGAATCTCGATCGATAAAGACTTGAACCGAACTGATTTTTTGAGTAGGAGCAGCACCATGATCCTTCGATTAATCTAAGTGAAAATTCTCTTGTTTATGCGGGTTCTCAATCATAATCTAAGTGAAAATTCTCTTGTTTATGCGGGTTCTCAATCAATTCTCCTTTTTGATTCCCCCTTAGCGAGAAAAGTTCTATTAGCAAGAGGTAGGAGTAAAATGCACCTGTTAAACTTTGGTTGGTACACATAGATTTTCTAAGTTATTGGACATTTTGTGTCCCCCTCTCATGCTACTGACGAAAAAGGTGACTCATGTGACGCTATTGATGAAAAAGGTTAGAAAAATAGAAATAACTCTTTATACTATCATCTCTCTGTTTTTGTTCATATAATTACTCACGTGCGTGCATGACGATTTATTAACGAAAAATATAAAGGAAAACTAAAACAAAGAAAAGTTTTCATGTTTATGAGGTCTTATGTTATATTAAAAAATATTTCGGGAGGTGTACCGAGAAATTATCCCTTCCTCACTCACTCGTATGCACATTATTTATATTTACAGGGAGTTTTATGTAAATAAAATGGAAATTATCTTAAACATAATAAACTCTCTTTTATCCATCTACATTCTAAGTCCCGAGTAATTATATCAAACGGCTCCATCCAACGTCAAACCCTCAAAACAAACTATCCTGGCGGCCAGTGGAGCTCCTCCGGCTTACTACCTCCAAATTCCGCTCATCTACGGAAAAAGAGAAATTTGAACCCTAAAAATGGCGAAGGATCGCAACGGATCCATCCCCGAAGAAGAAAGAGAAGAAGACGATAAGCACGAAACCGGAGGCGACGAGCCCCCTCCCTCGAAGCGAGATCGACACCGGAAATCGAGGAAGATGAAGGAGGAAATGAGCGAGGACGATTCCGGCGATTACAGTGACGAGAGGTCGCGGTCGAAGAGGAAGAGAAGGAGAAGCAAGAGCTCGCGGAGGAGGAGACGTGGCTCGGATAGCGAATCCGACGACGATAGTTCGTCCTCTGGTTCTGAGTCGGACTCGGAATCCGAGACGGAGAAATCCGATTCGGAGCCAGAGGTGAGCGAGGAGGAGGCGAGAAGGAGGAGGAGGAAGGAGAAGAGGAGGAGGAGGGAGAGGGAGTATGAGAAGGAGAGGAGGAGGAGGAAGGAGAAGGAGAGGGAGAGGGAGAGGAGGCGGAAGAAGGAGGAGAAGAGGAGTAAGAAGGATAAGAAAAGGAAGAAGAAAGAGAAGGAGACTGGGAATAAGGGAGCGGTTACGAATTCGTGGGGAAAGTATGGGATCATAAAAGAAGTCGATATGTGGTGAGTGTTTATTCTCTCAAAACAAACCTTCTTATCATAATATTGCAATTTGGTGGCTTTGAAATTTGGTAATGATTTATTTACATTGGATATTAACTTATCAATTCATGTTCCCGAGTGGGAAGAAATATAAAATCAATTGTTGCGTTTTGAAAATCATGGTGTATGCGTTTATAAATGATAAATTTTGATGCTCAGTTTGTGCTATCTGATACAAACTAGTTGGTTCTATAAAGTTCCATGTCTTCGGTTAAGGTAAGTTTCACTATAGAGTAAATAATGGCACATGAAATGCAAGGATTTGTTCGTGTTGCAGACTGATGATCTGTATCCTGGAATATCTTTTTGTAGGAACAAACGACCAGAATTTACTGCATGGTTGGCAGAAGTGAAGCAGGTACTTTCTGAATAATGAAAACATTTTTGTGAATGCATCATGTTAGAAGGCATTATATGCTAGTGGACAGAGATATATTACGTTGACACTTTCTCTTAGGTTTTTGGATTGTACCCTGAGACAGTGTACTTGAGCTTCTTATAGTGCTTCAGAGTTAAGATACATAGTCTTGATGTACTTGGCTTCTTTGCTTCTTATTTATGAGTTTGCACCAGAATTCATACTCACCATGAAACCACCTCACT
Organism: Typha angustifolia; assembly: GCF_048772165.1. NCBI lineage: Eukaryota > Viridiplantae > Streptophyta > Magnoliopsida > Poales > Typhaceae > Typha > Typha angustifolia. Next base: position 14,646,236 of record NC_133245.1, on the reverse strand, counting down.
CTTTTAAAGACTTGATGAATCTTTCTGATGGAAAAATTTGCATCAGTATCTGAGTTTAAATTCAAGCATGTGTTTGATTCACTCTTCATGTTATGAGAAATATTCATCATTGGGGAAGAGGGAAAAAAATAGTCCTTGTCTAAAGAAATGCGTTGAGAAACATAATATGTATTTATAACATATCAAAAGGAATACCTTGGATACTCCCATACCTAATCAATTTGTGAAACTGCCTTACAGCATGATTACTCCCTATCGCATGTTCTGCTGTTTAGAGATACTCTAGATCTACATATTTCATTAGACGATTTCCACATATTGTTGGATGTTCTTATTTCCATTTTTTCCCTGTAGCAGAAATTTTATTTTGTTTCCATTTGCAATCTACAGGCTTAAAGCTTATTTTATCCGTGACATGGTTTAGTATATATCTCATTTGTTTAAATTTCCCAAACCATGTGATTTGAAGTTCTTCATTACCAGATCTTGTTATCAACTTGTGGGGTCTTCCTCTTAGTCAATGTGGTTAAGCCATTATTTTCTTTCTATCCTTTTGTCTCTTCCCTGTTAGCAATAGCTAAAGAAGTAAAGATAATGAGTCAGAGGAATAAAAATAACAAGAATTAGAGGCATTGTATTTTATTCAGTACAAGAAGCTTGCAGCTAATTGCCATTTGTCACTAGTATCTTTGTAGTCTGGTGCAATATACATGTTTATCTGATAGCTTATTAGTGAACTCATTCATCTTTAGCATCTCTTATTAAGTTTCTAATACTTCATTGAGGAGGAAAAAGAGAGTATATGTAAGGTTTCAGGTTTCTTAGTTACCATATTGATATACCTGCTCAAAGGAAATTGAGTATCATGTATCTACTCTTCATAATAATGTAAATTATCTTGAATTGGAGTATCATGTATCTACTCTTCATAATAATGTAAATTATCTTGAATTGGAGAGATTTCTGACAATATGTAATTACTGTCAGGTAAATCTCGAAACATTGTCAAATTGGGAAGAGAAGCAAATGTTCAAAGAGTAAGTTACATGAATACAATTAGATGATTTGAGATGATTTTATTGTTATTCTTTGTAGTCTAAAGTTCTTTTGGAATTTGCAATATATTAAGAACAGTTGCAATGTTTGACATCATTTCTCACCTGTAACAGATTCATGGAGGATCACAATACAGCTACTTTTCCATCTAAAAAGTAAGTCTATTCTCTGAAGCTTTTGAGGTATTATTCTTTTTGTTTTTTAGTACAAGGTACTTCTGTTATGTAAGAAAAGACATCCTCGTGTGCAATAGTAACTTATTATTATGGGCGTTGATGTGTCATGGTTAACCTTTATTGTGACTACATTGTAAATTTTTAACAGTATACCCTTATATGTTGCTTCTACTCAGCTTATAAATGTGTACTAATTTTATCCTCCTAGTTGCTCCAAACCATAGATGAACTTACAGCTTATGTTACTTGTACATAGCTATCATGTTTGTCTTTGGGTTGTCAAAATCCTTGACTGCTTCTTGAGATTATTAGTTAAGCTCTGAGACTTCTCTGACTAGTTAGACTTTCATAGTTTCATATCACTTCACAATGTTGTCAGGTTGATTGTGAAAGCTTAGGCAGATATATTGCTTCTGAACCTTGTGGAACGTTGTTCTTCAAGGTGCTATTGAACTTTATTGCTGGGACTGTTACGGTGCCACTACCTTTTGTTCGATTACTTTTCTGCCATGATATACTTTATAAGTTACTGCTTGTTTACTGATTTTACCCATGGAACCTCAGGTGTTGTCTCCAAATTATTATGAAGTACTTCCATAACTCTCATCCATGTTAATTTTGTCCTTTCCACTTGTTTGCTGTCCCAACTACTTATTAAATGCATCTAATGTCTTCATCATTGAAGGATTCTGTATCTTCTCAGTCACTTTCTCCTTTTTATTTCAATGTTATGAGTGTTGTTAATGTTTATCTTGGGTTTACTTTCTTTCTGAAAAACTTAAAACAAACATAGTGTACTCTTTGTTAATGCATACATGAAATACACACACACACACACACACACACAATTGGTTGTGTGTGCATATATAGGATTAAGCATCATTTATGAGGAAGACCAGTCCCAAATCATCAACCCATCTTTCTCCATTTTCTAGACTATTTTTATCAAGAGGGCATCCTAGAGGTGTTGCTCCTAGATTGCACGAGTCTATACTCTATTGCCATCAAGAAGATTGATCATTCTACCAGAAACTAGCCTTATAGCTTTTGTGGCAAGTCACTCTATTGTCTTTGCTTTGTCAGAATTTGATAGGTGTCAAAATCTGTCATTTCTTGTGGAGTATTCTCAGGGGGTGTATATGAATAATAAAAAAGTACAGAGAATGTATATAAAAAACAATAATAGTTCAGAAGATCTAAATAGAATCATCTCATCTTCTTTTTCCTTAGATACATTATTTTAGTTGTGGTTGGTGTTATAGGTTAAGTTGTAGGCCATTTGGTTCATTAAATTGGCTTCTCGTATAATAAAGCATCATCAATTAGATATTGTCTTCAAGTGACTTAAATATATATACATCATTTTAAGTCAATCCCCCTTGTTGGCATGTGCCTAAATTTAGTTTGCTGTCTTCTTTATTACTAGCTTTGGAGAAGCTCCTAGCATTTATATTTTATAATTCTCCATCAAATTTTGCTTGCAGATATTATGGTTTAGATGCTTATCATCGCCGTATAATCGAAAAAGCGATGAAAAAGGGTTCAAAGAAAGCTCAAGACACAGAACGTACAACTTTCAATGATGAGGAACAACGCCGGTATGTAGTCCTATATTTATTAATTATTGTATTGAAAAATGTATGTCTATATGTGACAATTCTATTCTTTGTGTAGATATGTAATGTCGAAGTTCCTTTACATTGAAACCCAAATCACGCACTTTGTGTCTTATATCAGTATTGATTAATTGTGTGCTTTATTTTCTAACATCAAATTCAATATCCAAAGATGGTGTATTTATAAAGCAATAATTGAATGAACATGGAGCCGTTATGAAGCAATAATTAATGAACTTGGATTTGTGCACATGATTTCTTATGGCTTATGCTATACTTTCCAGTCAAATATTGGGTCAGCCGCATAAAGCAATTGAAGTCACTGCCTCTACAAGGAGATTTTTTTGTCACAGGGTGTCAAATCAATTTCTAGTAAATTTGTTTCCATAGTTCTAACTTCTAACTTCTAAGGGCAGGTAGTTTTATGTTGCTTAATTTATGGTTTATTCAGTTGGTCTGCCATTTGATTGTGAAGCAAAATTCTACACTAGACTGATGTAGGAAATCTTCATTGATAACTTGGCATTTGGACCGTACCTGATGCGACTGGATTAAGTTTTGTTGGGTCACCTTTGATGACCCAAATATTCAGTAATAAATTGTGAAAAATATATGTTGTTGTATTTGTATGTGCCGGGAGCATACAGGCTAAAATTTTCATCAATATCATTCTCTTCCATGCAGTAACTCAGTAAGTCTTGTACAAAGTTCTTTTTGCTAGTTCCATTAGTTTCCCCTTATCATGGATTAGCTCAATTGCAATGATAAGCCTGTCTGGTTTGATGAATAATTTGGAGACCAACTCCTTCCTAAATAAATCCTAAATTTGATAATGCTTGTACAACACCTATAGAATGAAGCGCCACTATATTATCTTGCAGCAACTGATAATTTACATTTACATGCCTGACATCTATCAATATGAACTAATTATATATTTCTATTGACTTGCAGGTTAGAGCTGCTGAAAGAACGTGAAAGACAGAAGGAGGAACAAGTAGAGGCTTTGAAGCGTTCAATGCAAAGTGGAATGGTAAGTGTGATGATGCCTTATCATTTTCATGCAAAATTGATTAAAAGGCCAATTTTTTACTTAGCAACCTTCTTTACCATAAAGATCTAGATAGTAGTACAGTATTTTCCCAAATTTATGGAGGTAGTTGTAGTTTCCTTGAAAGTTTTGAAGAATACAAATTGTGCTTGTCAATAAGATCGTCCTGTAGAACAATGCATGATTAATTCCCCCATTTGGCATCTACATCCCGATGACATGATAATTTCTACACATTACTATCTACTCACCATGCATTGTGTTTTACTTCACTTCACTAACCAAGTCTCACTAATACTAAACAAAATTCTTATATTAGCGCAGATCATATTATTACAAGCAAATCCTGAGATATATAAATTTTGTGATGAAGGAATTTCTTTTCCTTCTGAAAATATATTAATTTTCATGCATCTTATCCTCAACTTTCTGCGCATCTCTAGGCTCAAGCAATGAAGGATCAGGCTCGTCTAAGGGAGGAAATGATGTATCAGTATAAGCTTGGGAATTTTGAGGTAGATGTTTCTTTATGTTGAGTCATTGGACTATAGACTTACTGAAGCCTGAAGAAATATTAATTGTCTTACAACTTCTCTCACAGGCTGCAGCAGCAATCCAGAAGAGATTGGATCCTGATGTTCCCATGTAAGAAGAGGCTAAACCTGCATATAAAACCTTGTCCTGCTACCTTGCGCTATAATCGCTGGAGAGACGGCCTTTCATTAAGACGACAGTAGGAGGCAAACGAGAAATATCTTTTTCTAACAGTTTTTGTAGCTACATGGACAAATCTTTGGTTAGATACTTGGCCCAAGATGCAACTATGTTTGCCTCCTTATATATAAATAGAACATGAATAGTCGTTACCAGCATATGAAGAATGCGAAGTTGAAGCATCACTTTTCTTCTCGTCGTTCTGCTCCTATTCGATTTGAGAGGAGATAGACTCAGCTGTTTTTAACATTATGATCATGATCCAATACTAGGCGTACCACCCTTTGGGTTGAAGTGCCATTTCTTATTTATATTTTAGTATTTTAGTTCTTCTCAATTTTTGCACAGTACGTACAATCCCTGCTTTTCTTTCAATTAAGCACCACGAATTCAATTTCCTCAAGTGTCGAAATCTGCTCCAGATCGATGGGGAGGCATCTTCCCAAGTTTGATTTACAAGTAGATCCCCTAAAACAAACAAAATGGAGAAAAAGTGGGGCGGAGTGGAATAAAAAGAAGGATGACAGCCAAGCTCGTCGTTCCGTTTATTCTCAAGATGATCAGAAACATCATACGGATGTAGTCTCTCTATTGTCGATAAATAATCCAATAATTAAAATAAACGCACTCCAAATTTATATTTAAAAAAAGTAAAAATTTTGTAATCAAACTCAAAAAGGTCTGGAAATCTGGCAGTGAGCCCAGCATAACTTCCTTCAATTCTCAGCAAGAAATCTAATAACCATCCCACAGATAGCACTACTAAAGCAAAAGAATGGAAAACAGATGGAAGCACCGATACATAATGAACCGTCTAAACTTTCACATACTCACTTTCAGAACCAAAATAAAGATCAACAAGCATGCTGCTTAACATAAAGAGTCAAGTTATTACATAGTTTGGTACTTTATAAGCTAAAATGCTTGCTACTCAGAGAGGGTGGATTTGAGCTCACTGCTGTTATGCAATTCCAGGATAATGTCGCACCCCCCTATGAGCTCACCTTTGCAGTAAAGTTGAGGAAAAGTTGGCCAGTTGGAGAATGTCTTCAATCCCTGCCTCACTTCTTCATCAGACAGAATATCAAAGAATCCAAAGTCAACTCCTTCTGTCCTCAAAGCATTGACAACCTTTGAGCTGAAACCGCACCGAGGAGCATCCGGCGTACCTTTCATGAAAAGCATCACTGTGGATGAGGAAATCAAACTTTTTAGCCGGTCCTCGATAGTTTCTTTCGCAACAATTCCTTTCTCGGCAAAAATTCTCTTCAGCTCCCCACTTTTGTGCATCTCCAGGGCTATATCAGATCCCCCAATAAGTTCACCTCCGATGTAGAGTTGGGGATAACTAGACCAGTTGGAGAGAACTTTAAGGCCCTGACGAACTTCATCATCTGAAAGAATATCGAAGCTCTCAAAAGGAACTTTCTCTTGCTGAAGGATTTCAATAACCTTGCGACTGAAGCCACACTTTGGTTCCTCCGGTTTCCCTTTCATGAACACCATGACAGGGCTTGAATTAATAAGGCTTTGAAGGCGAGATTTCAACATATCACTAAGGCCTGTTGAATCAGAAAAACTACCTCCCTTCTCAGGTACGGAATCATCAACTTTGGCTGGTTCTGCAATTGCAGTTTCCTTTGGGAGAACTGAAACACCATGATCTCTGAATACATCCTTCAATTCACCACTTTCATGCATAGCAACTGCAATATCACAACCACCCAGCAGCTCACCCTTGCAGAAGAGCTGAGGGAAGGTTGGCCAGTTGGAGAACTTCTTCATTCCCTCACGTACTTCATTATCTGCAAGTATATCAAAGCTACCATATTCAACTCCTTCCTCTGCCAAGATCTTAACCACCTTTTGGCTAAACCCACACTTAGGTTGCTCAGGACTTCCTTTCATAAACAAGAAAACAGGGTGAGAGTTCACAAGCTGTTGCAGACGGATCTTTAGTGTATCATTGGGGTCAGAAGTTGCACTTTCAGGATGAGATCCATTTTCCTTTGCCAGCTCTTGTACTTTTTCAATTACTGTAGGTGCAGCAGCAATACCAAGACTAGCAGGTGCAGCAGATTCAGCAAACTCAGCAGATCCAGCAACTTTTGCAACTTTGTTAGCCAAACTGGAAGGATTTGCACCCTCTAGGGTATCAACAGTTTTACCCCCCTGACAAAGGAAATAACAAGTGCTTCACAATCCAAGAGATCATCATACATTATAAGAATCCCCTCTTAAGTTAGATCCCAAATTCATCACACAAGTGGGTTACTTCACCAACTTACCTACAAAGTGAATATTAGTTCAGGCATACTTGGGTTCAGAAAATTTATTTTATGCAACCACATGTTCTGTTGATATAGTAAGTCAAGAAAAGACACAAATAGAACTAATAGAGAACTAGAGACTCAATAATCAATTGGCCAACACCAGCATTATAAATTCTTACCGAGTTAAGAACCTATCAGTTATGATATCTTCATCCTCTTACTTTGTAATGCTTTTCTCTAAAATGATCCTTACTGGCTTGCCACCCTAATTTGTAAAAGCCTCCAAAGATAAAAAGGTGTTTATAAATTGCCTACAATTCAAAATAAAAGAAAGGGACCTTAATCTAATTGACAGAAATTAACATGAAAAACATGTTGCAAAGCAATAATAGCTCTCAGAAATTTAATTGATTATCATTCTTTCTCAATCTCTATCCAATCCCTACCTAATATATGTGCTCCAAGCTTCTTTATATTATTTACACAATGACCCAACACAAACAATACAAGATCAAGTATTATAGTGGATCACTTATGTGATAGACAGTAAAGTAAAGCAAACCATAGAGATCATCTCCCCAAAGAGTTCAGCCATTCCAGGAATTACATTAAAAGCATGTTAAAATACCTCCATACCACCATGGACATCAATAAAACCTCAATGTCTTATCATTGTTTGCATTCTCTATTTCTCCAGTTAAGAATTTGAACATATGAGCTGACACATCAAATGTACAAAGGAAAGAAAACTGAGTAAACTAAGAACACAGGTTATATCTTCCATCTACAACCTGTGATCTCTACAGAGGAACCACTGAAAAGGCAAATCAAATGATTTATTAATGTCATCATCTTGGTCTTCACTCATAAATTTTTAGGCTGGCATCATTTTCCATATAATTCATAACAAAGTAATGAACTGTAGAGAGCACTAAGTAGTGTGCCAATTTTCATATCAACCAATACAAAATAATTAACTGTAAACTTGTTTTTTTTCTTGATATAATGAGCAATTAGTTTTCTAGCTGACGTTAGTGTTGCTACTTACTACACAAAGTTAAAGTGCAATAACCACTAACCTTGCAAAAGACAAAATAAGGCACAGCTGAAACTGCATAAGTTTCTGAAATTTCAGGTTGCTCTTCTGCTTCGACCTGACAAAGGATCAAAGCAAGTAAGTACTAAACTCGTTTCACAACAACTACAATAGACAAAAGCAAATATCCATATTGTCAAGGAATTGCATATGTGAAATGTACATGGATAACAACTCCAAGCATGCACAGGTAAAAGGTACATGGAAGTGAAACCTTAACATGAAACTGACAAAATGAATGATCCAGTAAGAATTACATGCACAAAGTTTTTTTTATATTGAACTTAAGCATACACCTAACTATTAGTTCTAAATGCAACATCTAGTACTTGAAAGAGAAATGTTAGCTAGGTAAGCTAGCGAGACTCAATATATTTTGATCACGAGGAATCCAACATTCACTAAGAAGAGAACTATGCGATAAAGGGAGTATGCGAGACAAAAAGACAAAAAGGTAATGAAGGTATGCAAACCAAGTTTAATTGGGCTTTGACAACTATATTACTATAATGTGTAGGATTATGCAAGACAAGACAAAACTATAGTGAGATAATGGTCTCACCAAATTTAAAAAAGAAAAGTGCAGAACATGTTCTTCTGCCATTATATATCAGTGATAAATAAACATGAAGAAATGATTCATGAAAGACCATGATCATCACCAAGCACCTTATGTTCCTTATGCGTGCAAATATCCATATACTATGACTACGCATACACTGCAAATTTGGGATATCAAATTGACAATCTAATAGGAAAAAATATGTGTTCAGAGCGAAAGAAATTAGTAACAAACTGACGAGGTCAGGGATACAAATATCATATATCAAGAACAAGTATTACATAAATTTAGAAAGAAAAGAAAACCTAAATGCTTTTAAAATCAAAATAAAGATGATATATCTACAAACCGCAAGACATAATAGCACACAAAAACCCTTATCCAACTTCTTTCAATTTTTTTTTCCAACATCCAATAAAGAAAAGGCAACAACTTGGGGCGCGGCGCAAAACCCTAATCACCAAGCAACCTAGACGGACAAAATAAACATTCCAACGAAAGATACGACCTTTCGAGAAAGCAATGGAAACCCAAGTAGAATCTCGCAGAAAAAAGAGAGAAAGGAGCGGAACGGGAAGTACTCGAAAGAAGAGAGCGTGGGGGAAGTCGGTGGCGAGGTGGGCGAAGACTTGATCCATCTGCTTCGAGGCCTCGCACCACGACGCCCAGAAATGGAGCATCACCGGCTTCTCGCCGCGAAGCGCCTCGTCGAGCTCCACCTTCGATCCGATCTCCTTCACGCTCGCCATCGATGATGGTGAAGACTCGTCTCTTCCTTCTTCCTTCCCTTCTCTTCCCTTTCCTCTCCTTCTTCTCCTCCCCTCGTATATAATGATTAATCGGAGGAACAGGTAGAGGGCGATGGCGAGAGGTCGGCCGAGATAAGAGAGAAGAATGAGGTCTACAAGAAAAGAGGGGTGGAGAGAGATGCCGAGTGGAAACTAATAAAGCGGGGTTGCTTTCTAGTGGGCCTTCGATTTAGATGCCATATTCTTGTGGGCTAATGTTGGTGGAAATTGAGGGCGAGAATGAGAAATCTCACCAAATCTTTGGTTCCATCGATCGGGTCGGGGTTGACTAATAAGATATCTCAGTTTTGATTTCCAGGGGATTTATATGTCATTTTAAAAGGTAGAGAAATTCAACTCCTGATGATGATGAACATGAGAAGTTGACATTATGATCGTTCACCAAGTATTTTGATGTTTATTATTTATTTATTTGTTCATTGCGAATGGTTGAGCATGTTCTTATAACTATTTAATATAGTCTAATTTCATATGTTGCATTAATTTTACTTTCTTTTTGGTTGAGGGGAAAAGTTGGCATTGACCATGCACGAAGACTATTGTTTATAATGCATTGACTTTGTGAAAGATACTCATGCAATTTATTACTTCTGGGATATGCCATTGTTGTCATCTCAGATCTTCTCACGTTTAATCTCAGTGATATCATCATATGGGCATTAACAAAGTCATGCATCGACACAAAGAATCACATTCATAGACAACAAAATCTAAGTGCCAAATACTTAACCACTTGAATCAACACAACTGGAACTACGAATCTTTTCTGGTTGAAATGAGAGAAGCACAATTAAGTGCAGAAATTCTAAAAAGAAGCACGAGTGAAGTCCTAGTAAGAAGTCGCAACTGTAGAACTCATTCCAATACGCTATATGCAACAGCAACAATGGTTCTATCCAACAATGACATCAAATAAACAACAGATGGATGATACAACGACCAATAACAACATGCACTAAATGAGTTCTGATTTACCGGAGTGATTTTTTTTGTCTTCAATATATCAGGTTTAGAAGGCTTAAGGACCGTTACTGAAGCATCTGACAAAGAGCATTTGATGCTTGAGCCATTCAAAAAGGGAAGAAAGGCCAAACTGCATTAGGATACTCTGCAGCTAAAGATCATATTTACAGCAAAAATTACACCAAAAGGCCCAATATGTTTATGCTACCTTTACCATGACTCAGATAAGGCACTATGGAAAAGCTGCTCAGCAGAAAAATACGATTTCTCAACTTCAGCAACATCCATTTTCAGTCTTGAAATGTCAGAGCTATTTCCATTTCTCTGTGCCACGACTAAATTTCTCCTCTCTCGAAAGAGGGCAAGATTTTGTTCCAGTTCAGGAATAGCTACATCAAGTGTGTGAATTAGAGCATTGAGGCGGTCATTGTCACCTTGCCTTTCCAAAATTTTATCCTCAAGTGCCGCTTTCTTCCTCTTGCGTTCTGCTTGGAGATTTTTTATCTGTAACAATTCATTCAGGCGAGACCGCACACATTGAACATTGAATCCATTTGCTTCTAAAGGGACAAGACCATTCAACTTTTCTTCGAATAGATGTAGGTCATCATCAATATTCAACTTGTCTATACTGGCCACTAAGTTGGCAAATGACACCATTAGACCAATAGCCATTCCTTCACGAAACTGTGAACAGTACTGCTCCAACGGAAGGAAATGTGGCTCTTGTGGTACTCTACGAAAGATTTCCATCGACTCAATTGACTCCCAAATGAAGGAGCTCTTCGCAAATGGAAGGAACGTCTTATTAGGGAGTGATCCACAAGGTGATAGATTTACCAGAGCCCTCTCATTAGAGTTTCGGAACCTGAGTGCTGGCATTACATTAGAATCACACTCCTTCAGGATGGAATTTCCAGAAGGCGACAGAAGGCCTTCCTCTTCTGCTTCACTTACAGCATTCTGAGCTTGAGCATCAAGAGCTAGCATTTTCTCAGTCCCAGCATTAGATGATTTCTGGAGAGTGCATGACTGCAACATGGTTGGGCATTTGGTTGGTGCATCAACTTCAGTTAAACTCTCTAGATTAAATGCAGTATGACCTTCTAGAGGAGCATCAGCTTTTTTATTGGTTCCATTGATGCTGTTAATATTAATTTCTTGGGGATCTGCAATAGAAACCAGATAAACTAGCAAATTGACTTGACAACTCCAAATATTCACAGTTATGTAGACTCTTGGCAGATCACTGATTTATTGTAATGGCACGGTTGTTTAGAGTCAGACATACATCACCAGACTTACCTTTATTTAATACTCCAAACCCTGCAATGCTATGTTGTCTCTCAACAACATGATCAGGAGTTTCTTCAAATTGTTTCGATTCCCCAGCTGCAAATTGTCCAAGTAGGTGTTAACTCTGGCATCGTTATGAAATTGTCATAGTGCGGTAGACTGATAGTACTTACATTCTTTCCAGCTAAGTAAGCGATTTACACTTTCCTTCAGACCTCTGCTTATTGCCCCTGCTTTCATCTGCACATAGAATAAGGAATAGAGGAGATACCAGAAACAGGGAACTTTCATATCATCATTGAGAAGCAACAAAAGATGTATTCTTAAAGAAGTGCTGTGGAGCAAGATCTTACAATATCAGGAGACTCCTTCGGTGTCTGTGCTGCTCGAATAAAGAGCTTCTTTCGCTTGACAACACTAATCTTAGAACCAGAAACACTTCTACAGCCTTTAAGTTCAGCAAGGGGGAGCAAATCATCCGGTTCACGATTGACTGTTGCAGTATTTACATCAGAAGCCTTTGACTGATCTTCTGATCCCTCACACCTAAGATCAGAGTAACTTCCTTTCTTTACCAATGGTTCAGTTATGCCACTCACTCTCGACAGCTTTCGTCCATGTGTCTGTTCTCCTGATAAAGGACTTCGAGGCGATTCTGTTGACACATGAGAAGTTGCAGGAGTCCTCTCAGAAGAAGGTACCTCAATATGTTTCTCCAGAACCATTGAAGACAAATGGCATTCAAATGGTCGATATTCTAATGTTGGCACAGCAAAAGGGGCGTCTGTCTCCAATCTTAGTGGCATTTCTGCATTTCCTTTCGAAGATGAGCAAAACCGTGACCGGAATTCAAATTCTATCGGCCTCTCTTTTTGCAACCTTTTCTCATGATAAATGGAGTCAACATAACCACCATTACTAGATCCCTCTGCCATCTTACGCTTCATCTTCGTAATACAGGACATAGGTTCATGTGTGTCTCCAGCATCCTCATCAGTTGATCCAGACAGAGATATAGGAAAAGATCTTCCAATAGCAGATTGTTGTCTTTGATTACCCGGCCTATCTCCACCTAAAGTTGACTTGCCATTCTTACCCTGCTTATGTGTAAAGAGTAAAAAGAAAACAAGTACTGCAAACTTCAAAAGAAGCGCATAACAAAAATGACCACAATCACATGATTTTATGACTTGTATTCCTGTCTTACGGTTCCAAATTTTAGTATGAAATTGATGATAAGAAACATCCTCCAATTTTAATATTTTGTTCCTATAATATTGTATGTCTTGAAACAACTCAAATGTTAAATAAAAAGAGTGACAAATAAAAGAGGCACTGCATGACTGAGGAACCCAACCTTGTGACTTTTAACTTAAATAGATGTGCTGTCCTAGAACTTGGGGCAAAACCAGCATGGCAGGTGACACTGAAGTTGCTATTGTTTACACAGGAATAAACAGAATATGCATTATCTAAAACATCTTTTGCACGTATTATAATGAGATATAATTCCCTTCCACACATATTGAAGCTACGATGATTTAAACAAGAAAAGATGATTGCACATCTACAAGGGGAAAATGCAAATCAAAACAGATGAATGTAGTACCTTAGACAAGTTGCATATCCATTGCCGACCATCCCATTCTCTCCGCGACCTTAGCAGAGTGTTGTCAACCTCCATCTCCACCTCTGTCTCCTGTTTCTTCACCTTAACAGCATATTTCGAATTACCGAGAACCTTTAATACCACTCCAGGCGACCATGCACAATTGCAAAAGACCTCCACCTCAGAAGAGGATCCAAATTTATTAGCCTCTCGGGAGATGTAGGTGGCTGGTCTAATATAGTGAGCATCTAGAATTTCAGTCAACAATTCTCTATTGTCTTCTGCTATCAAGTTGTCATACTCCACCAAGAAGTCGGTGAACCTGATCACCTTCATGATGGTAGCCGGAAACCAAGCAGACCCATAATTCTCTAGGTCCCGAATGACTTCAACCTTAGCTCCGGCACTGAACAAGGGCACTTCACTTCCCTGCAAGCAGTGTTCCTTTCAATCAAAATAAATAAATAAATCAATCAAAGTTCTTTCTGCATGCATGATGCATACCCTTCTGTAGTATTTTCTTTTATTTGCATTTGCAAATCATGAGCAATATCTACAAACGACTCCTGAACTAGCATGCTTGCAAATCTATTCCGTTATTATAATTGCAGAAACACACTTCACTTAGATTATAAGAAATATTTAATATTTTCCCCTCACATCGAAACCAGATCATCTGAAAGACGTCAATAAACATAGTGAAAAATATACGTAAAATGGCGCTCCCGCCTCCCAAGCATTGGCTCAACTATTAACTTATCTAACGACCATTTCCCCCTAATTTGCTAAAGAATAATATGACAATTTTTTACCTTATCTCGAGCTGGGATCCACTTGCCCCGGGCCCATTGGAGCCGTTCTCTGATCTCCTCGGGTTCGAACTCGACCACCTCCCTCGTATTAGGAAAGCACACGGTGTACCTTCCTGTAGCCGGCTTGAGTAGACCCGACACGACGCCGGCCCACCAGCCGTCGTTGTGAAACGCCTCCACCGGCTGGTGCAGCTCGAAGCACTCGGCCGAGTCTGGAAGCCGGCGAGGAGGGCGCGGGCGGACGTGGGATTCGGCGACGATCTCGCGCAGGGGGAGGGAGGGCTCAGCGTCAGCGACGAGGGAGGAGTAAATGACGTCATATCGACGGCGCTGGCGGCGGACGCAGCGATCGGCCACCGTTGCCTCGTACCACGCGCCACGGAAGCCGTCATCGTCGATGCGGACCTCCACCTCGGCTCCCACCGGGAATACACGGCCGTTGCTGGTTAAGGAGTCGGCGGCATCTTTTCGCTTGGGCTTCTTCGAGCGCCGCATTAGGTCTAGAGTTTGGTGAGAGAGAGAGAGAGAGAGAGAGAGAGAGAAGGAGGGAAGAAGCGATGAGTTGCGACGAATGGCGTCACCTTCGGTGAGATCAAATGAGTCACTCTGCATTCTGCAGTCTAAATTGAAGCCTTCAAGAGGTGGAGGTGAAGCGAGTGACCGGATCACGGGGCGCATCGGAAGTCGCGTGGCTTTTAAAAGAGCGGGAAGGCGAGTCTGCATTGGTTGATTGGACGTCTCGGAAGCAGAAAGAGTACGACCGGTGGAGTTGGAGAGAAGATCAATATATATATATATATATATATATATATATATATATATATGCGGGGAAGAGAATAGCATCTCTATGCGGTAAAAGTTTTGTTGTTAATTACTTGAATGATTAGTGCATGGGAAGTAAACAAAATAAATACATTAGCAGATGTTCATAATCTCAAACTAAATAGAAACAAATAAAAATAAATAAAAAGGAAAAGCTAATCTCATCTATCATTCATACGAACTTAAAAAGAAAACAGATGATATATTCAATATAAAGAAGTCTCCACCATCCATCGTCTCTATCAACCCCTAATCTTCTTGAGCTTGTTCCATGTCTTCTTGCAGGTATCACCCACTGCCTTCATCCCTTTCCTCAGCATGTGCTTCAGCTCCTCTGCCTTCTCCTTCAGTTGGTTCTGGAACCCAGCCATCACCACCTTAATTTTCTCTTCTGGGGTTCTTCTTCCCTTTAATTGATCTCGACTACTCGCTTTCTTTTGGCTTTGAAAGGTAGGTAGACGGTAGTCAAGCGTACTTCCAATCACGAAGACACGTGGGAATGTGTCACTGGACGTGGTTCCTATTCAATTGGAGAATTCTAGACGAGAGAGCAGCGGAAATCACGTAGGATCTGGGATAAAGTCAAAAAGATGAGGGGAGATGGTTATCGATTTCCATCAAAAACAAGTTAAGACCAAAATGACCAAAAACAACCGAGCTTTAATAACGTGAGCTTTGGTCCCGGCGGGGCTCGAACCCGCGACCTTCGGCTCATAAGACCAACGCTCTAACCAACTGAGCTACGGGACCAAAGATAGTGATAGCAAACTATCACAAGAAGAATAACCAAAAACCAAGATTAAAGATCTAAGTAAACAATTTGCAAGATCTCTGTTTGAACAACTGAGCGCAAGAGACAAAGGAAAAGGACAGAAGATTTAAGACATAATAGTCACTAGTAATATTGCCGCATTGTATACAGAATGGATAGTGAATGAGGAAGCTAAGTTTCCAGTCCAACAGTACATAGAACCAAGAATGCAGCCAAGGACAAAGAGCTGCAGAGAATTCTCACCGGAAAAGTGAGCTACACTGAACATACATGAGCTAATGATGACGGCGTTCTGCCACTTCATCGTGGAAGCAAGAGACGTCAAAAGAAATCCGCGATAGATGGTCTCTTCCAGCAGCGGAGCGATAACACAATAGAGGAAGAAACATACAGATCTAGAAGTTGGGCTGTGCAATAGTATTTCTTTTAGTATGGGATTATTTACGTCCTGCAATGTGAAGAAAACTCGTCAGAGTTCACTAAGTTAGCCATGAAAAGCCTTGCAATTCTCTAGAAAAATATCAGCCTTTTCTATCCTTTTAAAATAAAAGGCATATTCAACCTGGCACTGCAACTGTAAATATAAAGAGCAAGATATGAAGCATACCTCATTTTTCTTTTCTTAGTTCCTTTCTCAAATGCTAAAGAAATGATCAAGAAAAAAAAAATCACTCATAAAATGTCTAGTAAGAGGACTAAATCCACGAGGACAATAACGCTGTCCAAGAAGCATCCAAGGTTTTCCTGCAGCTGCTTGTGCCAAGCCCTGGTTATCTGCCAGCTTAGTCCAAATTTTAGATGCTACAAAGATCTAATACTTGTTCTTAAAGCATATCGACAAGGAAAAATGATTGTAGAACTCTGCTATCTTAGACATAGAAGTAGGTTTGACTAAATAATCAGAGATGAGTGTGTGTAATTATAAGAAAGGAGGATGTGTAACAGTCATGGTTGTATGGTTCTCTATTATTAAGTCGCTGTCTAACATCACTACATCAGCTAAGTTACTATAGTTATACTCGCACATATAATTTGTATGTAATTCTTGATACTACATTAATTTTTTATGAAGTAATGAGAACATCTTTGTTGTGAAGGAAGTCACCCTGTTTAACTGTGGCAGAAAATCAAATAGAAGGTACTTTTGTTGAATTAGTACAGAATCAATCAACTGACCTTAGGTCCTACGAACTTGTCAGCTAAGATAGATGTGAACAGAACCAATGCCATCAGAAACAGAATGCCCACTATAGTCTTTTTTACCCAACTCTTTTGTGAAAATAATTTCCCAAGAAAGAAGCTGCAGAACTCGTGTTGTGGCTTCACCGTGTAATTCAACAGTGCCAAAGCACCCAAAAGTTCTGCTATTTGAAGTGTAGTGGTTGACACAGCCTGCAGTAATTCAACAGAACTTTAGATAATGTTCAAGCCATAAGGTAGCTACTATTAATGGAAGAGACTGTGATATCAAAAGTTAAGCACCGTGTATCTCCAACTAGAATTGGCTCACTACCATGGCTGACGGCATCGATAATATTTGTTCATTAGTACAAAAGCATTGGCCAAATTGCTCACCATAGTTAGCGGATCAAGTGCAGATTGATGAAGAACCTGGGCAATGAGAGACAGTCCTCCAAAGCTTAACGGAATGTGCAGAATGAAGAAATATGCAGCAAATGTACTCCATGTATTCTCGGACTCCCATGGAATATCCAGCAAAACTACTGAAAGGCCCTGTAAGCTGAAACGATTCAAAATTGCATTCCACAATATGCAAGAAAGATTCAATCTAAGTTATGCCTAATCAAGACTGGCATCTTCCGATAAGACTGAATTGTTACCTTCACGTGGAAATTATGACAAGAAATAGAAGGTGCAAATATCACATGACAAATTCATGACTTTGAGATGTTAAGGACAATGGCAGACCAATTACTATTACTAAAAGCTTGAACAGGATCCAGGACAACACCTGGCAATATTAACTTTTCAACTTGTGCAAGGATGTTCATTATATGTTCGAAAAGGCATGTTAAACTTGAGCATTAAAGCAAGTTGATTAACCACATCACAGTTACATAGTCACTTGTGACATACGATTGTTACAGAGCAATTCCAGCAAACTGTACCTACCCGACCAACTAAAGTGCAAATTTCTTTCAATTATTTACATAGGAAACGGCAAAGAAATAGTTGAGGCATTACCTCGAACGGCTCATCGACGTCAATTTTTTTAGAGCAAGAGCAGCAAAAGGGGACCTTGTCGCTCATACGTTGGATCCCTGGGAAGGAAACGGATTGTAAAGAAGAGAGGGTACCAATGAGTGGCGACGGAGAATTATTTCTGGTGGCAGTAAGAGCTCCTCGAAGCGTAGGAAGAGGGCGCCCAACTGCCGTTAGTATCATTGTCTCGTGGCCTCTCTCGTTGCAATAATGGGTGGGAAATTTTCGTTCACAAATCCACGCCCCATCCCTTCTTATTTTGGATGTAAGTGAAAAACTGGCATTTCGAAATTTAATTCTATTTTATTTTTTCATCGACAAAATTAAATTTAATTATGCATCGTATATATAAATTATATATATATATATATATATATATATATATATATATATTTATTTATTTATTATAATAAAATATGTATCAACTATATAAAATATATACACACGCTTTAAAAACTCAATCTTATTTTAAAATATATACATATTTTAAAATATGTATCAATTTTTTTACACTAGATCATGCATATACTTTTTATAATAAAATATTTTAAAAACTCAATCTTATTATTTTAAAAAAATTTAAATATTTTTTGTGCAAATTCCAAATTATCATGGTCTTTTTTTCCTTTTATTTTGATAAATATGACAAAAGAATATAATAATAAAGTTTTTCCTACTGATATTTTATTTTCAAATATCTAATGTTATATTAATCCTACCCACAATATAGCTGGTTTTTTTAATATATCGTACATGTTTTCTGGTACCCTAATTACGAATTTAATAACTAGAGTTAGAAAGTCATTGAGAAGTAGCTATATGTACCCGTTCTTTTTGTTCAAATTTATTTGAATATAAAATATATTTATTAAATAAGATATTAGATTCAAATATATCCTATTGGATTCAAAATATTAAAAGAATACTTCAACTTCTCTCTCCATTTTATATAAATCTTTTTTACTTACGATATACTCAAACGATAAATTCAAATTTGTTTTTTAAATATTCAAAATCTAATATAAAAATTCAAATTTTAAAATAAAAAATTTACATATTATTATCTTATGTAAGACAAAAATTATTGATTAATATTCATACTCTAAAATTAAAAAAGTTAGAGCGTATTTTAGTTATTTATATATATTTATTAATTTTAACAATAATCTATGATCATAATAATAATAATATTATGTAAGAAAAATTAACAATAATAATAATAATAATAATGAGAGTAAATTGAAAAAAAGACAATTAAATTAGAGAAGCCCCAATATTATAATACATCCAGATCGTCCCCAGCTCATGCCTTCCTCGAGTAACTGCCCACTAACTTCCAAACCCTTGATATCACCATCGATGGAAATTGGATTCCATTTCAGCTGGTTGGGGAAACATTAACGCAGTTGTTTTGGGATTCTAGAACTCCTCTCCATTTCGTCATCTCATCCCCCGATGATCTGATCTCTTCTTCTTCCCGTTTAAGATTGAAACTTGTGATCTCGGTTCTGCTTAATTTTTCCTCTTCGAAACCCGAGGTGGTGAATCGAAGTGGGGAGGACGAAAACGATGGGGAGATTAGTGAGATCTTGTTTGCAGTCGGTGTTGAAGTTGGTGAATTCGGTGATTGGATTGACGGGGTTGGCGATGATCCTCTACTCCCTTTGGATGATGAGGGTCTGGTACAAGCAGTTCAACGGCGACCCTACCCCTCCTTGGTTTGTCTCAGCTCTCGTTCCTTTCTTCTTGTTTCTTTAGCTACGATATGTGCATACAAATTTAGTTTTTGTTTTCTTTGTGATGCTTTTTTTTTTTGGAGATTTGTAGGTATTAATTTGAGTGTAATAATTCTTATAGGTGAACTAGCGATCAGATATGGTAATATCCAGTTATCGACCTTCTCTTTCCTGATAAGAATTCAGAGACATATAAACAATGGATACCAAAGTTTTTATCTATATTTCTCAAATTTGGATTATGATCTGAAACACCAGAGTAGACATATGTCCATTATCCAGAATTACTCCTGTTGAGGAGATTATATTGCAATGTTTTGTGGATTGTTAGACGAAAATAGATGATATGATTTTCAGTTGAGATTCCAGGATGATATACAAATCTAAATCCATAATCAGCTTAGCTCAGGTAGGTGCTGGATAATGAATAACATACCATTTTCGCTCCTAAGATGGGAAGTCACAGAAAAAACTTTGGTTAAGCCCTTCTTTACGCACTGTTAACGCATGAGACTGCTTTTCTAGCCAATGAGAAAGATCAATAATTTCTTTTATATCTTTAGTCTCTCATCTCTGCCTTCAGTGCACTAAGCTTTCACACAAGCAAAATACTCTCCTTATTACGTTAAGTTTAAAATAGCTAACATCCAGAAATAAGAAAGACTTCTAAATTCGAGAGGATCTTTCCATTATTGAATGTGTAGCAGACAGTTTCATTGCTAAGCACCTCTGGTTTTTTCAGTAAAATGCTAGTCTTTCTTAGAAGCTTACAGAAGTAGCCTTAATAATAACACCTAATTGCTTATAGTATCAATTTCCTTTGGCCAGCTTTTATTTCCCTTAGAATCTTTAACTCAGCAATTTCTACAGCTTGCTTTTGTAAAGGTGTTAAAGTTAATCTTATAAGTCACTGCTTTTCAGCTTCCTTTGAGAATTCTGTTTTTTTTATTTTCACTCTTATCATCTTATGGGGATCCAGAACACATTTTCATATTTTACCGAACACTAATAGCTACATTTCTAGATGCATTTTTCATGTTATCTCACAAAGTTAATGGAAAATTGATATGCAGGTTCATCTACAGTTTCCTTGGTTTAGGTGTATCGGTGTGCTTGATTGCTTTCTCTGGGCATGTAGCTGCTGAAACCTCTAATGGGCATTGCCTTTCATGTGTATCCTTTTTCTTGATTATTCAATCTTTTCTATTCTCTCTGTTCGTTGGAACTCAGTTTCTCGCATGAATATAGGATACAATACTTTGCTAGATAGGCTTAATAATTAAATGTGGATAGCGTGCTATATTTTGGCCTTTTGCTGCACGAGTGCTTGTTATGTTAAGTAATTGAATGCTAAAATACTCATGGCCCACCTATTATGCATAGTTCACATTGTCAATATAATTAACAAGAAGAATTTATCAAAATTTGTGGCCAATATCATTTGCGTTAACAAGACCATTAAAGTTAATTGAGTTGGAGTGGTTGTATTTGTTCTTTACACACAAATTTTTTGGTTAGATAACTGAAATTTGGTTTATCCAAATCTAGAAAGAATAATGTTATTTCTAGAAGATTCTGAAATTTCTAATTGAGTTGGAGTGGTTGTATTTGTTCTTTACACACAAATTTTTTGGTTAGATAACTGAAATTTGGTTTATCCAAATCTAGAAAGAATAATGTTATTTCTAGAAGATTCTGAAATTTCTAATGTCTATCTTGTTTGAATATGTTAAACTGTAATTGCAGATAATCTGAAAATGTGCAAAGTAGTCTTGCATTTTATTGACATTGTCTATCAGAATGCTATTTTTTTTTTAAATAATACTTTCATGAAAGGCTTTAGAAGTTATATTAAGCTCTCTCCACCTCCCATATCTGAACAACAGAATCATTTTTCGCCATAAATCAAAGCTTTTAAAAATTATTTTCTTTTTTATAGATGTGAAGTTACATCTAAAACTTAACATATCTGAGTTCTCATATGATTCTTCTTAGATGTTATCAGAGAGGGCGTCCAGATTTTCAAATTTCAGTGTTTAGTGCCTCTATTTCAAGTTTTGGCTTGTCAATGTTAATTTCTTTATTCATTTATGTCTTTAGTATTTCTTTGAGTTTTAGAATATCATCGTATTAAATATCTAAATTAGAAGGCATATTTTGATGTCTTGCTGCATACCTTTCATATATCACAATTGTCTGCTAATTTTTTCTGGATTTATTCAATAAGAAAAATGGCTACACTCGATCTCTATTTCTCTCCAGTTCCTTGTATTAAAGTTTCCATGTGTACTTTATATGATCACATAAGAAATGAATACACTGCAGAAATATGATCAACATATTTGTTATTCTTATCAAGTGCACAGTATATGGTCTTTGTCTTTTTGCTTGTAATGATGGAGGCTGCAATAACTGCTGATGTATTTCTTAACAAATATTGGGAAGAGGTGCAGAATCCTTTTGTATTTATTAATCTAATCTTTCTGTCCTCTATATTCATCTTCTTCTGATACTTCTAATCATCTACATCCCTTTCAGGATTTCCCAAATGATCCAACTGGGAGATTTGATTCTTTCAAGAATTTTGTGAGATCAAACTTTGAAATGTGTAAATGGATTGGCTTAGTAATTGCAACTGCTCAGGTAGGCTGCTTATAGAAGTACATACATGTGCAATGGAAGGTTTAAAACAATTTTGCCTCCTATTTTGAGTATTTTCCCCTTTCAACACTCATCTAGATATAGTCATATTACTATACTGACAATTGCTACTGCACATTGAATCATCTAAAGCTTAAAATATAGTTCTCAGAATCATTCAAACTAATATTGTTTCTTTGCTGAAGAATATCGTGATTATGTTTTCTTGGAAAGTAGTAAATACTTGCTTGGTTAAAAGGAGTATCATCTAAAGATCGGAAAAGCTTCTCCAACACAGCTTCCAACTTATTCTTTAAAAGCATTTTCGAGTGTCATCCATTGCATTTATTTATTTACTTTTCTTTTTCTGAGAATGGTGTTTCAAGCTTCAAAGTTTTACTTGCTTTATTTCTAAGAGTATGTATTACAATTCTGTCCTTGCCTAGATATTGTCCATCTTGCTTGCAATTGTCCTAAAAGCTCTTGGTCAAGATCATGGAAATTTCGATGACAGTGATGATGACTACACACCTGCAAGGCTTCCACTCCTAAGAAACCACGTTCAGCCATACTACGTCGAACCTCATCTTTCATTCAATGGTTCTTGGAATGTGAGTGTCCACAAGAAGTTTAATATTGCTCCATTATAACAGTTGCTCGTAAAAAAGTGGCATGTGACATTATGGTTTTTATTTTCACAGGTTAACAAGTAATCAATCTCTCTGAACCTCACATTGCCAAGGAATCATTATATTCTCTGGGGAGCACAAGACAATCCATAGTAAATATAGAAAGGAAAATTGTGCCGTTTAGGTGATACTAGCAGCTAAGTGACCAGATTGAATGGACCTATTTATTTGCAAGCATGTGGCATTACCAATTCATTTGTGTAGTGAATTGTGATCAGAAGCATGCTATGTGAGATAAACAGCACTGCTTATTTCTTCATTACTCAACCCAAATGCCTATCAGAGACTTGTATATCATCCACACTAGAATTAAAATTTTCTTCTTCCTCCTTTCAGGGTGTTGACACTTAATTTTGCTGAAATATTTGTTCTATTCTTCAAGTCTGGAAGTTCTCCCCTTATATTCATATGACAGACGCCAGTTCTATGTGATTCGTTCTTTGGTTTTAGAGATATTGTAAATGTTATCTGATATTAAAAGGTTTAAGCCGAGTACATCTGAGAGATATTCTTTGTTCTGTGCGTTACTATTGTATGTAGAATATTAGATGTTTCTTACTGCCGTTTCTGTGGGTGCAATCATCAATTTCCTTGTGTTTCTTATGCATTAAGTACCATGACCTCTTTGGGCTGACTTTAAAAAGAGAAGAATATGCTCGCACCCAAATGTTTAAGTTTATTTGAGCTTGCATTTAAGCCTAGTTTCGAACCAAGCAAAGGCTCACTTATATAGAGTTATAATCAATTCCCTGTTCATGTTAAAATGACGTACTTTAGGGGGGAAGAAACATATGAAGTTCTGTGAAATACCCGTGTTAAGATGAAGAACATATCAAGGCAACTTTTAGTGAAAAAACTTCACCACACGTCTCATTTGAAACATAGAGCTTTCACAAGACAACTTGTAATAGCTAACCAAAACAGACACTAAATAGGTAAAATACTTAGATCAAGATGGTTCCTGCTCTTTACAAACTCATAAATATCCCAGTTGCTGGGTAGCACACTGAAAGATTATCAATAAATGCAACAAGAATAAAGGAAATGGACAGTCAGTGATCCTACTCGTCTTTCTTGGCAGCTCCTCCAGCATCTTTGGATGCATTCCTCTTCATCCGGCTGTAAGGTCCGACAGTTCGGTCCATGACGTACATGTAAATCACTTGACTCCAAGATTTATAGGACTTCAAGCTCTTGTAATACTCTGGTGCTATTTCCTTCACCTTGTATAGCCTGCTCCCTGGTATTCTAGGGAAATCATGATGCTCGTTATGGTACCCGACGCTCCAAGTCATCAGATTCAACGGCCCGTAATATGAATAAGTCTCCTGATCTGGGTTGAAAATGTAATGCTCGGAGATGAAGTGACCTGCCATAGGATGCATGCCACCACCAACAAAGGTTGCAAGTATTAAGTAAGCGAGGGACTTCCAACCCCAGAAATAGACCAAACCGGCATCAAGACTGAGCTGGATTATTAGATTGGTAAATTCCCACAAACCAGGGGGCTTGGGTTTGAGGAAGAGTGGTCTGAGTGCATAGAAGAATAGTTGGAACAAAACCCATATACATTTGCTGATGGCATTCTTGACAATGTAAGCCTCAGCATGGCTAGGGATGTCCATGTCAATACCATCAACACCTTGGAATCGATGGTGCTCCAAGTGATACTTTTGAAATGTTATGGACATGGGAACACCAATGGGAAGGTTAGCAAAGATACCTAACCAGCGATTATAGGATGGAGTCGAGAAAGCAAGGTTGTGGCTGAGCTCATGAATGGCTAGGAAGAGATTGTGGTTAAGGAAGGAGCCAAAAAAGTATGCAACTATCAATAACTTCAGCCAGCTAGCATCTTGGAGGTAGGTTGCAGTCCACAATTGAAGCAAAACTACCGCAGCTATCTGCACCAGAAATTCAGATGTATTACAACATTTTGAGGAAGAGTGGTACTAAGTAAAAAAATATTGATATTATAGTCTACAGAATGTATAATATTTTCCATAAATACTTCATTGTCTGCAGAGTTTATAAGCGTAGTTCTGAGTAAAAACAATGTCTACATTCTCAACAATCACATATTAGACAGACAACAGAATACTTCTATACTCTACCAGATTACTAATAGCAGGTTTCATGTAGCAATCAAATTCAAAATGTTCACATTCATCAGTAATAGACCGAATATTGCCACAATGTACTCTAAAATCAGGACTAAGCACCCTAAATTAAGAAGATCCAAGGAATTTGTACTCTCTTACAAAGTGAACATTGAAGGTAGCATTTGTTGCATTATATCCTGAGCATAGGCTACTTTTCTTAATTGTAACCACCCATATTTGAAGCTTTGACAACATAACTTCCACATTCATATACATGACCGTTTCATATGCAAGAGCCACCAGTACTTATCAAAATTAAAGTCTACATAAACTAGCAAATTATCTTGTAATTCACAAATTTAACAATAAATGCATCAAATTCGTGCAATAAAATGAAAGGAGAAAACTGAAAGAAGAACGAAACTATCTTCCCATGTCCAAAAAGTTGAAACCAAGGTAATGACACTTGAGCAAACCTTCATCTAAAGACCGTTGAGACCCAAAAGTCCTCTTTACTTATAAACTGAACAGAAAGAATGTATGCAAAAAGGCAGCAATAAAAGTCAAAACCAAACGGGCATTGGCAGATTAGGGGGGAAATGCAGTTGATATCTTACAAAAATACCAGCCTTAAAGCAATTAAAAGACCAAACACATCACGCTTTCTAAGATCTACAATCTCAGATATCAACAGATCCCTACCAAATAAACAGCCCATTACCAAATCCAAGGATCAACGAAACCACATTCCAATCAATAAGACCAAGACCCATTTTAGCAATCAACCCGAAAGCCCCGAAAAGATCGTCAAAATCGCATCTTTCCGGATCCAAACCCCCCCAGTCGAACGAAACGAAACCAACAAGGGGAAACAGGGGATAAAAGAAAACAAAACCGAGTAGAAACGTGAATACCTTGAGGAAAGCCCAAGGGTCGGGGCCGAAGAGCTCCTTAATCTGCGGGTACTGGGAAAGGATCTGCCGCCTTCGCGAGGCGTGGGGCTCGTCAGTGTACGACCAGAAGAAGTCCGTCGCCATCACGCCATTCTCCGTTTCCTCTCCTTCCCCTCTCAAACCCATCGCTTGCTCTCTCTAATCTTCTCCAATCGTTTCGTTTAAAAGAGGAGACAGAGGGTAGAAAAAGACCCGAGATTTTCCTTTCTCTTTCCCTCTATCTATGTCCCCTCTCAACGAAAAGGCTAAAACGAGATTAGTCTCTGTCTCTACATCTGTCTCTCTCTTTCATATGCATTTTAGGGATGGTTTGTTATTTTGGAAACCACCGGTGGAGGTTCCACTCACCTTAATTAGGAACAATATGTTAACTTCTCATGGGCTTTTTTGCAAAAAAAAAAGTTAACTGGATGATCTGGCAGAATCTTAGCCGTTGGTGAAGAATTAATAAACTAACTAATTGAAGGAGAAGGATGTTAAATTTTCTACGTGTTTAGCACACCACATACTAGCAAGGGGCACACAGAAATATGATAAGATTAATAATAGAGAAATTTATATATAACACCTTATCTTTTAATAAAATTATGATTTACATATTATATTTTTACTATTTATAAATCGAGCACTATAATTTCGTGAATACACGTAGAAAACATATTGCTGTTAAATTCAAATTTAACCAAACATCTAGATTAAATTAACTATACTAAAAAATTAAATAAGAATATTTTAGTTATTTTAGAAATAAGAATATTTTAATTAATTTAGAAATAAAATATATCTATTTAACAGAATATTCTCGCAATATTAATTCAAATCTAACTGAAAATATATCTTTAAAAATATATTCACTAAATTATAGGACTCAATTTATAAATAATAAAAATATATGAGGTAAAATATGATTTTTTTAGAAAGTAGGGTGTTATATGCAAATTTCTGATATGCAATGTTAATTCAAATCTAACTGAAAATATATCTTTAAAAATATATTCACTAAATTATAGGACTCAATTTATAAATAATAAAAATATATGAGGTAAAATATGATTTTTTTAGAAAGTAGGGTGTTATATGCAAATTTCTGATATCTCAGCATCTTCCTGACATGTCATGTGAAGGGGGATTGCAAAACATGACAGACATCAAACAATGACAAGTGATGGATTAGTTTTGTTATTCATAACATTTACCGACACAATAATAAAAACCCCTTATTGAGTTAAATATTTTTAACTCAATTGTAACTGTTAAATTTAAATACTTTATAAGTGCTTAGAAGCATAATGATACAAAAGGCAATTCAGAAGGATATTTTCCCAAAGAGAAGCATAATGATACAAAAGAAAATTGAAGAATAAAATATATTTAACTCAAAATTATTTCATTAGATATTTGGATGAACTAAAAATTAAACCACGTACCAAATTACAAGACAAGTGAGCCAAGTGAGCCCCCGTTCACTTCAGGAATAACAAAAATTCTTATTCCAGAATACAACCTCTTATTCTAGAATAACAGCTAAACACTATATAACATCTAGGTCCACATGAGATCTAGGAATGTTTTAGTAATAACTGAAGCCAGCTATTGACTTGTTTGATCTTGGACCTCTTGCTTAATAGTTAATTTGGTACAAGCATACTAACAAACAACAACCTTGCAGTAGCACCTGTATTTTAAAGTTGATTCCAAATCTCACATGTATGAAAATTGTTGATCCGTACAACAATCAAAGAATATTGTCATCTAGATCACTTGTGTCAAAGAGAGAATGGATATTTGCTACAAATCAGCCCTAGTAAAGTGGGGAATGTATAGTTCTCATGTTCCAAAAACACAGGCCAACAATAAATACAGACAATATTACCCAATATGTGTTTTGGCCAACAAAACAAAAGCTTTCAGGAACACAACAGCAATAAACAGAGATTAAAGAGAGAGAGAGAGATCTTATTAATGACTGAAGGTAACATAAAACTGAAAACATAGTAAGACCTCTTCAGCATACTTGTATTCTGAGATTGAGTTAATAATAAACTATAATTGGCTGGAAAAGCCATGTTTAAACTAAAAGGAGCCAGATATAAAATACAATGGTCAAGCCAAAACAGTTGAGATGTTACTATGTCAAATAATGGCTGATTAATTAATAATGGCATGTTAATAAGCTATACACTCATTTATATAATTCCGGACAGAATCTATAGATACCTCCACTGCAGTTCCTCAAGTTATGAGCTGCTTTAAAAGTTGCAGAACATTGAACAGAAAGTGGAGCTGCATCCAAAACATATATCAACCATGATTTGATCTAACTGCCACTAGTTGAAGACTTCAAAGGACTATGACCAACAATGATAAAGCCGACAAAGCTCATTTGTCATGTAGATCATAGTGATTGAAAAAGACATCTGGTTTTACCAGAGGCAATTTATTTGTGTACATGAAGAGGCGCCTAAGATTTTCTCTAGACAGTGTTGCCATGTCAACAGCTTCTCTTTTCTCAGGATAAATCCATAAATCACTTGACTTAACTTTCTTCAGGCTATCACGACAGAAGGGGCACGACTGCGATCTTGTATTCCTGCAGCAGCAAGTGCAGAATATGACATAATTAACATTCAGCACAGGGATGATGCAACACTATGATGTCTGAACTAAAAGCCAAATTTCGAGTAGAAAGATTTCTGTTTTCACATAGAACGAAGTGAAGGTTATGCAAAACTTCCTAATGATCATAATTAATCTCATCCAGATGGTTCCATCGGTGTCATCTCATAACATCAAAAGAAACTATAACAACATACATCACGATACCTTATCTTCCAGTGCCAAAAATGGAATACACTAGTTACAAGGAGTATTAAAATGGTTCACAAATCAGATTATCTAATATACACAAGGATCATCCATAGAATCACTAGCAGCCACAGTGTTATTAGCAAAACACAATAAGAGCAGCAAGATTCATAAATCAGTTATTCTTTATATAGCATGAATCCAAATTAGAAGATGTCAAAATTCCTAAAGCTGCTATTAGACTAAAAGCTTGAAAATCAAATTACCAGTCATAGAAGCACTTCATGCACATAACATGGTTGCAGTTAGGCAACACTATCTTGTCATTCAGTTCCATGCAAATACCACATTCTTCTTCTCTTTCAACATTGAAATCTGAGAGTTGCTTCCTTTCAAAATCATCTCTCCTCCTATACCTTTTCATGCATAGTGCCTTCTGCCTTTTGTCTTCCGTATCAGTGACCCCCCTTTGTAATTGCAGCAAAGAGGGAAAAATGATACCTGTCCCAAGTACCAAACAAGAACCACAACATAAAGATGAATATTAAGATTCATAGAAAGGAAACAACTTAAGTTAGATGATCTACTACCATAGAATTCTCTAAGGCTTGCTTTCCTTTCATGAGTTGACATGGCTGTTGTCCCATCAACATACACCTGCATGTCAAAGAGTTCCTCGTTCAGCAAAAAGTAACAAACAACAATAATCAATCGGGGAAGAACTCGGTGCCCTCATATGGAGAGATGAGAGTAAGTATAAACCTTATAAATCAGAATCCTGACAAGACCAAGGGCCCCAGCAAGGCTACAGTCAGCCCATCGCACCAGATAAAGAAACAAGTGTGCAGAAGAACTAAATGAGATTCGCATCTGAAGGCATGAGCCATCATATTCTCTTGGAAATTCTGAAGCCCTATGGATGAAATTAGATTAGCTAATCCACAGGATGCTCCTTAAAAGAAGAAAAGAACTTCTGATGGGCTATTCCAAGTTTATTTAAGCATGTCAGCACATCAGATGTCCCAAACTAGATGTTCAAGTACTAGTTATTCAACTTTCAAAAGTAAAAGAATAACTATGGTCGGTGCATGATACATGCAAGAACATTGGAGCTGGACACATAATCAAGAATTCGGAAGGTCAATTAAATTACCAGATAAACCTACCTAATTCTTCTTGAATAAGAACTTCAAAGAAAAGAGTATAATTAAATGTATGCCCTTTTTATCTCCCTTTAGATGATCCTCCCTTGACATCACTCTCAAAAATAAACAGTACTCGACTACTCAAATGAGGAAAGCACTTACTATTGCGGCTCTCTCATAAAATGATAAAATATCAAACAAATCAAGAGAATAAGTACAAAATTTTAGAAAGGCAGTCGCACTACTTAACAAAGCAGCTAAATATTTTCAAAACTTACTCGATGATTGTAGGGAATTATTCAAAGAAGAGAAAAAGTACCACATTTATGATACTAGCACCACTTTGGAAGTTATCATAATAGACTCGTTTTTCATGTAGCTCAAGTTATAAATCAAATAATAAAAACAATGAAGAAGGGGCAAGTGGGCAGCAAGTAGCTGACAGGCAAACAAACTGTACTTGGTCTATAACAACATTGTCCTTAAAAATCAATCCGTGAATAATCAAAACCATATCTCAGTTTGCAATCTTTTAATAGATATGTTAGATAACATGAGACAAAAGAAAAATGAAAAAGAGCTCTATTACATATGAAGACCATGCTGGGGAATTTCCACAGCAATCACATTGCACTTATTTGTACTTAACAAACAAGGACTTCTCACTTCTCAGGTTCAATTATATTCAGATCCATCAAGCTTCAACTTACAGCAAACTAAACCATATTATATATACAACATAATGAGAACATTCAAAACTGTACTTTTGGCATGTGGTTTCTGGTCTTCTTCTTTTTTCAATAAACCTGTCACAATTTTTTTTTCATTCCTCATCAACAGAATATTGTTATAATATCTTATATATAGATGACTGTAGTCCACAGGAAGATATAATGATGAATGATATTCAAACGCAGAAGAGAACAATAAACCTAAGAAAGACACCATTTACGTGTCACTTCGTTTAGCTAAACTCCACCAAGTCACACGAACCTATCCTCACAGCTAGTTTACAAAGTATCTACATTGACAGAATTAAACTACTACAAAGAATGCCACCAGAACTCTCCATAGAGATAGAAACAGAGCACCGCACGTAAAAGTGCTACCTTTATAGCGTCTAAAAGTTATCGTTCTGATAAAGAATCGTCCAAATTTGTGACGCTTGTCAGATAAAAAAGACAACTTTTTCTACACAATCAGACCAAAGTTGTTGAAAAAAGAGAGACGGAAACAGAGGGAATCCAAAGATTACCCAATAACCAATTCCAATTACTTCACATTAGAAAAAAGAAAAAGAAAAAAAGAGGATCTTTCATGTATAATCCTTCATAGACTTACAATGAGTTGGCGTGTTGGATGTCAGCTTCGAGCAACTTGAGAGAATCCTTGAAAGACTTCCCCATCCGCACGGAGCCCAAGACCATCTCCACTTCTACAGCTCATCCAGATCAAGCATCAACAGAAACCGAAGCCCTAACCCTAACCCTAACCCCTTCCATCTACTTTCTCGCTATACCAATACCAAAATCCCCAAATTCCTAATCCAATCCGATTCCTTCCTAGTTTCCCTTTTACGCTCTCGGCTCTCTTTCGCAGTTTCGAACTGGAGAGAAGCATAGAAGCGCTCCGCTCGGCGCCACGTGGAAAGGGCAGTGTCGTTGGTGTGCGCCAAAAGTAGGACATAAATAACTCCACCGGTAATTTTAGTTTACCCTCCGATTTATCCAATATTTACCGATTAACTTCTGATTCTAAAATTTGTATTTCATAAAATTATAACATCAAGTATATTAATGTGATAGACATCAAGTATAAAGTTATAATTAGATTAGTGTATATTTTATAATAAAATTATTATAATTTTGAGTTGTTATTGTAAGAAAAGAGTTATTCTGAATAGGAGCTTAATGGACTGCCTAAATTATTAAAATACTTTCGTTATATTTGTTTAGACGAACCGATGGGACAAAAAAATAATTAAGATATTTTAGTAATTTATTATAATAAATTATTTTAATCACAAATATAGAGAACAAAAGAATTGTACGGGGATGGTAAAATATATTATGTGGTCTTTTATTAAAATAAATGCCCCATTCAAGTGGGTCATTTTAAATATACTCCTGCAAAAATGCATCCTGATTTGAAACAGATAGATAAAAACAAGGGAGAATATATATGTTTCTTTAATGTAAATATTAGTAGCTACAAATTGCTTCCCTTCTCTTTCTCACATCCTACCATCACATTCTTTAATTCTTCCAGTATTGACTAATGTTGGAGTGTTCGGTCCAATGACATCTCCACCTTTGCTGTTTTCCCATTATCTTCTAACCATTCTGTTAAACTTCTTCTATATGGTTGGGATAACAAAGAGGAATCCTCTTAACTATTGCAACAAGTTTAGATTAAGGATACCAATCTCATGTCGACTTTATGAAACATCCATCAAAAGATGCAGCTGACTCCATATCATTGCTTATTTCAGTGGTTGACTATAAAAGTTACTGGAGAAGTTACTGAATTTTGCTGCGAATGAATCATAAAAACACTTCATGGTAGCTGTAATGCTAAAGACTTTTCAGAGATTCTTCAGCACGCTTATGCCCACGAGTGACACTTTGCATGCCTTGACAGAGTAGACTGACGAATCCAAAGATTGGGGGGGGAGGAGTCAAAAAGTGCAGAAAACAAATAGCAGGAGACATTAATTTGCAAAGCTAAAGTGCATGGGGTATGATGATAAATAACTACTCTTGCAATTCTTTGGCACCTGCACAAAAGAAACCTCTCTGCACTTTAAAGCTCACTGAAAGAACCTCAAGGAATGTAGGCAAAAAGTGATTCTTGGGCATGTGATATATCATATATGTGTGATGAGGAAGTTGCAAACTTGCATCATGCATCAATCCTTCTCCAAATCTAGTGGTAGGTGAGCTATCATCATGCCCACATAATGTTCCATATGTCTATCTCAGCACATACCCATGTGTTTGGGGTCCACATCCTTATCAAAAGAACATGAAGAATGACACATTCACTATGTAAGACAGCGAAGTCCCATGCATGGCATGTGATGCCCCCCCGTTTGTGAAAAAGGAAACTCACAAGTGCAATAGTTTTACCACACACAGTAACCACAAGAAGAAATGCCATTAACAAGTTGAAATAAGAAGAACAGAGAGGTTTCCCATCCTGGCCAAGCCAAAGCACAGGACGAGGAATACCCTATTTGGGACGCCCATCCATTTTTTAATCAGACAGGATGTATCCCAAAAGCTTGCACACAAATGGCGCTCTCTCTCCCCTTTGGAGAGGGCTACAAGGGCACACATCACTGAGCCCAATAGTGAAAAAGAACTATAGCCTATAGTAGTAGCAACAACAACTACCAGAGAAACTTCCAAGCTCATAGATTTAAGGAGATCCTATGTAAATAGCCTGATGGGAGACTGCCTTTGCAAACCCAACGGCTACTTTTTCTCCCTCATCTTTTTTTTTTTAATTTTTTTAATGCCGAACCCAAGAACCAACGGCTACTTTTTGCTTCTTTAAGCTTAAGAGAAGTTAAGGCGAGAGGTGTAGGTGGCCTTGGGAGCCCAATTCTTTGGAATCACTTCCCTAGCTGAGAGGCTCTTCTGTGTGGCCAATGTGGTCAGCTTCACTGAGAAGGGGCCCTTTAAGGGTCCTCCAATAATGCACCAATTTGCTCCCCATATGTGCTTCATCTCTACCCATTGAACAGAGTTTGCCTGCGATGCAAAGAAAGGCAAAACAAATGGAACTTATTAAAGTCTAATCCGCTTTGGGTTAAAGATTAGGAATTATTAAAGTGGTATTAGTGCCAAAGCTTTAGGGCCCCATATGGGGAAACCAAATTTTGCAATTGACTATTATTCTAGGCCACTTTTGTGGACTAAATCCCGTGTGATGTGACACGTTAGTTAAATCCATAGTCGTAACTGTTATCAAAACTTCTCTGAGAGGTAAAGAATAATGTTAAGATTCTTAAAAGAAATAATGGAAAAGTCCCGCAGATGAGAGGTTCTGTGGCCCAAAGCCTGCACACCAACCACTGAAACATGCAGCATGTCTTCAACTGTAGTCTGTAGATG
The DNA here is from genome assembly GCF_048772165.1 of Typha angustifolia. Classification (NCBI taxonomy): domain Eukaryota; kingdom Viridiplantae; phylum Streptophyta; class Magnoliopsida; order Poales; family Typhaceae; genus Typha; species Typha angustifolia. The sequence goes on along the minus strand of NC_133245.1, from coordinate 14,612,198 downwards.
CCCAAGAAAGAGCTCTCAAGAAAGAAAGGAAGGCACTAAAAAATGCACAACTTTCTGTAAAAGAGAGAGCATGGCACCCCAACTTATATACATAAAGAAGGTTCTTTTGTGAGTTTAGTAGTGCTTAAAGAGAAGGCAAATCTGAACGAAACAATTGAAAGATGTGATCACTGATCAGAGACGTACTTGTTTGATGTGCATGGATCCAATGTCTCCATCGCCATCCTCAAACTCTACAAGAAGCGACAGCCAGTAGTCTGTCGACCCTTCGTTCACATGGAAAGCTATGTTCTTCCCGCGATACTTGCATTTAGTCCTGAAGAAGATATAAAGCTTTACAGTCAAACAAAAGCGAAGGGAAAAGAAGAAGAATAAAGATTAAAGAGCATCCCTTTGTCTCCGCCACTACAAAGTGACCATTTTTCCTTTGAAAAGAGAATAGTCTAATCTGACCTTCGATAGACGACAGAGATCTCGCCTCGGTCCCTGAGACGGCCGCCGGATCCGGACACCGCCATGCGGCTGAAGGCGGCCCCGCTGAGATCGAAGTGGGTCCGCCCGAACGCGCAGTAGCCACCGGGGCACTCGTCGGTGATGATCACCGTCACGGCTCGCCGAGAGCAGATGGCGGGATCCAGGCACCGCACCTTGTAGCACGCGCCGCACCCTTCCCCGTCCTTGAACAGTATCGGGCTCACCGCCCCAACCCGCGACCTAAACGGGCGCACATCCACTAGCGACCCGTACCCGCACGCCCCGCCTGGTTAAAAGAAAAAAAAAGAGAGAAAAAGGAAAAGAAGCGAGTGGATTTATCGGAATGAAGGGTGAGTTTAACTGCTGGTCTGAGTAAAAGGTCAGTGCTAGGGCTGACATGCATCGCTTGCGCATGTGCCGAGCACGCACTTGCGGTGAGGCTCGGGATCGGATGCAATTCTCGCACAGCGGGATGGTGCTCGAGCACCTCATCACTTGACACATACACCAAATCGGTGTGGCCCCCGCGAGATATACGCATGCCGATCTCAACGGCTAGAAAGAAGTAATTTTACACATAACTACCTGAACTATCTCATTTCCCAACTATTCGCAACATCCGACGCGAAAAAAATAAAAGGAACAGAATTACAAATAGCTGAGATATGAGGTAGTTATTTGCAAAACAACCTACTAAACTCCCAAGGCAAAGAAATGGCCAGTGAGCTTACCGTCGCTGCCGTCGCCGTCGGGGCTGCCGTACCACGTGGCGGTTGCAGGGTGCCATTGCGGGTCGGACAAGGAGACCGCCTCGCCCAAATCGGAGAAGAGGTAGAAGGAGGAGCAGATGAGAAGGGGAAAGAAGAGGAGGAGGGAGGAGGTGGAGGAGGAGGAGGAGGAAGGAGCCGCCATTGTGGCTTCTCTCGGTTTCTTTGCCACTTTAAGCTTCGAGAAACCCCAAGAGTCCACCCTCAATGCACAGAGCTGTGTGTACTATAGAGCAGAGTAGCAGCCTCCACACTTATATAGAAAAGAGGAAATAGTAGCGATTTCCCACCTAAAAAAATAATATTCGCGGATTAGTCGTGCCTCCAAAGAGGCAACTAAAGAGCAACTGTGGAAGTGTGGCTAGGAAAAAATAAATAAAGAAAAGAACAAAAGAAGGGGTGTATATATATCGCTGCTCCGTAAAAAGATTTTGATGAGCCCAAAGATGGGCGAGACGAGATGCCACCACCCATGTGCTCTCCTGTGGGGGCAGAATGACCAGAATGCCCTCTATGGTGGGCTTCGGTTACGCCGACGGTTACGTCTGCGAATCGGGGATTTTATTTGGCGGGTGGTCGTTGCCGGTTAGAATATGAACTGATTGGTGTTAGTTGATGCGTCAAATCTCGTCTTACTTTTTTTTTCTTCTTATTTTTTAAAAAATAATAATAATAATAAGCTCGTATTAGTTGGCACATCAATTCCTGCCCACTGCGCTTCTTTACTAAAAGCTAGTCAAAAGAAAATTAAGCTTTAACGAAATTAGGCAGCCAATTACAACATGCCAAGTAAATCAAACTTCGCATGGCCCCCAGCCAACCACCAATGAGCTTCGTCATCATTTCGGTAAAGCAGGAAAAGAATCGCCCCCTAACCAGAGGAATTTTCTCCTTTTCCGAGGGGTACGATTGTAAACTCCCAGTTTCAGACCGTTCGTCATATGGGGAAGGAGCAATTGGACACGTGGAGGAGCGTCACTGTGCTCGTAGTTAGTATAGCGATCCCGAGAGTTACAACTTAGCCCCCCACTGTTCGCGTATTCTACTACTCTGCCATCGTAGAGTAGATAGCGGAGGGACCGGTTAGCCCATGGGATCTGCCGACACTCTCGAGTTGTACCATTACAAAATAAACGGCCGTTACGCTGACGTACGCGCCCGACCGTTAAGACAAATCCGATTCCGATGGGCATGGAACATGGAACATGGAACATGGCTAACCTCCTACCTCGTGACTCACATGACCTTAGTTTAACATAATTCTACTGAGAAAAATAATCTTTTATAATGCTCGTTATAATTCGTATCACATAGAACCCTCTATTTCTCAGAGCAATTAATATTACATGCTAATTTACTGCCTCTAGATAAATTTTAAGAAAAAAGAGGGTAAAATGTGTGCATTATTGTAGTCCTCCTGGTTACAGTAGTCCTAGAGACTTTTTCTGGAACTTAAATGAGAGGAAGAAATATATGTGTGGATGTGAAGAAGAAGTACAAATATGGCATTTTGGCTTGGAAAGGGCCTTGGCTGCCTCCTAAGTAAGTACTCAGTGTTCTTAGTGAAGACTTGGAGAAGTCCTAAAATAAATTGCACAGATCCCAATAGGCTCTAATTGTTGTGGACTAAGTGTTTCCATTGACTCTACTCTCTGTTTCTCTCTCCTCTCCACTTGGTGTGCAAATTGGGAGTATAAATTTCCTCGCCCATGCCTTTCTTTCTTCAGATCTTAGGTGGGAATATAAATGCAGCCTTTTGGTGGACAGATGTGTCAGAGAGCAGTGGCTATATTTAAGTTGAGAGTTTGTGAGAATTAGACCCAAATGGAAGAGTGAGATTAAAGTACGACAATGATTGAAGTGTTAGAACCAAACCACATGCATGATGGCTAAATCTCTCTGTCAACTTTGACATACTCATGTGTATATAAGTGATAAAGTGTCTTTGATGGTGGGCATAAGTTTTGCTTCATAGCGGCGTCCTATTGGTAGTGGTAAATTGGGGTTATTTTTCTTGTTATACTTATAATTGTTATTATGTTTATGAAAGCTACCTCGTAAATTACTTCTTTGAATATGGATAGAATTGCTTTCAAAATTTGACTATTTTTTTTTTTTTACCGTCATTGATTATTTTGTTTTTCTCCATTCAGATGCCCATGTTTTGATGGAAGTTGATTCATAATAATTATTATTATTATCATCATTTTCAAAGATTTAGTTTATTTAATAGGATTTTGATATTAAATAGTGAGAGGAACCAGCCGAATAATAACGACGGGGAGCCCATCATGAACAAAGCTAAGTGAATTGGCTACAAGAAGCACGATGAAGAAAAGAAGTGTCGATGAGGTGAATGAACTCGGTGACGGTGGAAAACAAATGTAAGAAAAATAAGAGAATAGAAAAGAGAAGAATGAATGAGGGAAAGAGAATACAATGATCTTAGGATGAGAGAAAAAAATTCACTAAAAGAGAACAAGAAAATTCACACAATAAACTCTAGCAGAGATAGGGCTGTGTCGAAGAAGGAAAGCTCAATACCAAACTTTTGGCATTTGTTTTTAATAAGGCAATTACAACCAATTCTCTAAAAGGGTGGAAGATCATTAAGGATAGCTAAGACTTGAATTCTGGCTATTGCAAGATCTTCGCCGTTACCAACATTCAGATGTGGTGTTATATGTTTCTCCAGCACATTCATCGTAGACTCTGTAATTCATGTTTTCAGAAACTCTTATTTTGTTTTCCTTCATTGACAATGGTGGTTTTTTTTTAATAGAAAATAGAGAAGATTATATTGAAATAAGAATATCAGTGGACAAAAACTGCTAAAGAAAACCTTCCCAAGATCATTCAAAACCCAATTTTATTTCTGGAGAAATATTGCATACTTTAGGGTGCTGTGAAGTCAATCTCAACTCAAATAAGTTGATTAGTGAAACAGTAAACAAAGAGGAGGACTTCTCTAAAATAAGAAAGACACTGATATTTTTGCTATCAAATCATCATCCCTATTATACTTTTCATACTTTTTTTCTTCTTCTTCTTCTTCTTTAAATGATTCATTACTTATTATTGGTACTTCATTATTCAATAAACATACTGTTTGCTATAAGCAATGTAATCCAAGATGAATTTGCTAGATATTACCAGAATTTTTTTTAAAATTATCATTTTATTCTTAATTTTTTCTGTTTTTTAAATTCTAAAATAAGGGTAGAACTATGGCATGATGACAGCCACTTAGATAATTTGTAAAGCGTTTAAAAAAAAGTCTACGTAAAGAATGGTAAAATGTAATTGGATACGGATCCGAGTCCATCCTAACCCGGATCCTACTACCAAACCACTATCTAGCTCCAGTTCGGATGATGGGAGCCATGAAGGCCGGAACCCGGAAGCAGCGAACACCACCTACGGAAACCTCCACCAAAAAATCTCAGACTGTGAGGAGCTATTAGACTTCCTTTATTTTATCTATTCCCGCTTAGCTTCAATATTCGTCTCAATTGTGTTTGCTTTTCTTCTGATTGATCTATATATAGTGTATGTTAATACTTCAATTATAACTACTTGAATTAGATTTTGTTCTTAGCTAGGGTTTGCCATGCCAAATTAGACTTGCCCCTTTTGTGGCTTCTTCAATAACAGATTTATGAAGATTCTTTTTACTAATCACCCAAGGCTTTGATCTCTCCCTTCAGAAATATGTAGTGTTTTAGAAAGTTCATAGGGGCAGACAATTAATCACTGCATTACTCATGCTCAGTATGGTAGCGTATATTTGGTTGTAAAAATTAGAATTTATGTATATTGATTTAGAAGACATTTTCTAGTGGATATTTGTTAATTGTAAAATAGGGAGAACTTTTTTTTTTTCGGATTTCTATTCATGAATATTGAATACTATGATTCTTTACAAGTATGCCATGATCCAAATAAAACTTTCAAGTAATTATGATTTCTGACAAGTATGATAAATTGACAACTACTTCCAGCAAGATATTAATCCCCATCCCTAAGGTTCCTTAATATATGCTTCAATGTCAAGTTGTTGTGCAAATTAGTACTAATCCATTGCTGGCTTCAATGGATCTATTTAACTGGACGACTCTTCCTAATGAAAATGGATAGGAATTATAACTCGACATATTTAAGCATAGACAAAATATACATTTATGATTATAGAATGTGTCCTTAGTTCTTACCTGTTACTTTGGTTACTTTGGTAATTGGGTGTTATACATACTTCAGATATTGCAGTTTTTAGTTTACTTTGTACTTAACATTGTCGTATTTATCGGACTAAGTAGACAAACAGCTCCTCAAATGTAAGGTATAATGCATACTCTGAGACATCGTATCATATTACAGAGGAGTGTCTGATGCACTTGAGCTCATCTAATTTATCTTATCTCATGATTCCTTAGATTATGTATCCTATGTTTACAAAATTGTTCCAATTATGGATTAGTTTAACACTAGAACCATTAAATTTTTTAATTCCTTGAACTTTCGCAAGGTTCAATGGTTTCTAATCTCAATTTTCCATGTCATATGTGATACCATAACCAAGGATAGGAAAATTTTGTTGGTGATACAATCCGATTCAAAAAGTCACAAAATCCAACCCAGTGCAGTGATAAAATTAATTAAAGAACTTATAAATTACAGAATACAGAATACCGTATTAGTCAAGTCTAGTATTTTACACTCTCTTTTTTAGACCAATTAAATCTCCATGATTGCTCCTGTAATAATGGACTTCACGCTCTTATGAGGCAATGATTGCCTTGCACACGAAAGGAAACAATAAATCCGAGTGCTTTGTCGAACCAGAATAGTACAGTACTACCTCTCAATACAGTAACGAAAAACTCGAGAATGTATAAGTGAATAAATAAATAAAATCAATTCATTTAATTTCACTCGATCATTTCCTAATGCATATTAATAGCCTATTTATAATAAATGAACAACCACTATAAAGAGATGCAAAAAAATCAGATTGGTTGACAAAGTCGCCAGTCCAAAGGCAACATCCTTTCGTCAACAAAAGTGTCTGGCCATAATAGCTCGAGCCAATTCACCTTATGCCCGAGCCAATTCACTTTATGCTTGAGCCAATTGAAAAAATGTTTGAGCGAATAAAAAAAAGGCTCCAACAAATCGAGATTAACTATTTCGGTTTCAAACAACAGATGCAGCACATACTCCTAATAGAGCAAATAATAATTTGGATTTGACCACCCACGAACCGAACCGAACCGAGCCGTCCGGTGGGTGTGTATGAACTAAGTTGCATAAATTTACTCACCCATTAGAATTGTTATTTTTTAGGGCCAAAGTCTAAATGAAATTTGGTACTTATATACCCTACTAACATTTCCTAAATAATCAATGTGATTTTGTTTATTTTCATATCCACTCCCTTAATGTATTTGAATAAGTGAGCATATGACATTCAAATGCTCTTTGAGCTTTATATTCCACCATTTATCCATTATTTGTAATGTGTGGACCTCATTGATTTTGGCCTCAAAGTTTGCTCATTATTATTTTCACAACAAATTTATAGTTTCTTTAAATGCTATGGCAGTATGTCTTAGGATTATCTTCCTTAGATCTCTTTGAGGAGAGCTGGATTATAGTCAGCAGACTAACTAGGAATGAGAATCCATATCCCATGTTTGCTCAATATAATGGATTTTCTGTGTCTGGATACTAATTCGACAGCAATTATGATGCAGAATCAGTTTACATATATATATTTTGTCAGTCAAATATTTCCTGATCTTACTAATCACCATTATGTATCATTCTGGTGGCCATATGATTTGGTTGAGTTCTTTTGCTTCCACTTTGACTACGAAAGTTAAGAGGATCTCTGCTGCCAGCCTGCCACAGTTGAATAAAGAGGAAATCAAGGTTGTTTCTTGTTTGGAGTTCAGAAAATGGAAGGGAACTTGGAACAGAGTAAACAACTTGAGAATGAAGAAGATTATGTGCTGCTTGACTTGGATGATGTTTAAATTGATTCAGATATTCCAGCAAATGCTATCTGTAAGTCTGTATTATTAACAGGACTTCAGCTAGATTTGAAATCATATTTCTGGATGCCATGTTTCAAGTTTATCTGTTTTTGCTTATACATCTCTGATTCATTGGCTCTGTGATAGACTTGATCATCCTTCTCCTTCTTCTCTTTTTTTTTCATTTGATGCTATTAATAAGGTTTAATTATGTTTGCCTGTAAATCTCTGATTTATTGCCTCCTCTCTTTTTTTTTCCTTTTCCTTTTATAGCATCTGGACAATAATCTAGCCAAGTTGCTTAAAGTCAGCTCAGCAGTTGCTCCATGTGCTGGATGCACAAATTTGTGACGGCATTAGCAGGTTGTGTTCTTTTTAATTTGTGATGGCATTAGCAGGTTGTGTTCTTTTTAAGGCCTAAGTTGTTGACTGCTGATTGTGTTGGTCTATCTTGTAATACTCTTTTCTTTTTTGCTGATTGGGTTTGGTTCTGCTGGTTTTGTTAGTTCTCCATCTTTACGCTTTCCAGCTGTGTTGAATCTAAGAAAGTGCGTCCACTTGCTGCATTGCTCAATAATAACATTTTGCAGTTAGTGACATATCCTCTTTTTGCCTAAAAATTAATTTGATCTAGGTGGATTGTAAGTCGTAACATACAGAATCCTCACTTGAATTGACAAGTTTTCTAATGGAACACAAGCCCATGCGATTTACTAATTAAGTAGCAAATTTCAACCATCTTCTGGAAAGAATTTGGATGATCAAATTTCCAATCAAATCTCCCATCTTGAAATTTTATGCTTCCATCTATGTATGTTATTCTACTGGTAGTTAACCTGCATTTTTTTTCTTCCTTTTTTCCTTTTTGAAAATTTTTAGTGATTGTGTAGTTTATGACATTATGCAGGGCCTGGAATCAGTCTCCTAAGTTGGTCATTGGTGATTGTCTTAAGCTGGTGCGAACTGTAACTCTTGCCAAGATCTAACCATCACTTTTTAAGATATTACTATACAACAATCTTGGAACTTTAAGTGGCATGGCAGAAAGAAATGAGAAATCCTGGAAATGTTCCTGTTTGAGTCACTAGATAAAAAAGCTTAAACTGTATAATGATTTCTGCATATCTCTGCATGATGTCTAAGTAGACTCATGAATTCAAGAGCTTGACTTCTGCATACTTCCTGTATTTCAAGAGCTTGATGAGTCTTCCGGAAAATATTGTCGTTTATACATCTGAGCTCCAGAAGAAAGGTTTTGAAGTAACAACTAACTAACAACCTGGTTGGTTTAGAACTTCAGTTATATTCTTTACTTAGATTTCAGTACGAGAGCTTATCATGTTTGTTCGAACGTGGAATTAGTGGATTCTCTGAACTTGTTTACATGTGGTTTAATGCTGAATTTTGTGTGGAAATGGCAGAGGAAACATTACTCTCTTTCAATTTTGTCAGATGTTGCGGCTACGAAGATCACAAGTTCTTCTTCGGCGATGAATCTTTCCAAGGGCAAATGCAATATTATTAGTACTAGACAAAGCTCCATCCACATCCAAGCAGGCTAAACCCTTTGCAGGTCTTCACAGGATTCCCAAATTCAAAGCTAGCAAATGAGCATCGGAATACAACGGAGGCTACTATCAAGCACTTGTAGTTTCAAACGCATTCATACCCATCACAACAATATTGACTTTTGTGTACTTCTAGTGGAATTTGTTTCCAGTTTCCACCGTTGAAATCGGAAAGACACTTTCTTTAGTATTTCTTGCACGTTTGGATGGTTTGTTGCTGAAAGTGAAGAACCAGAAAGTGACAAGCTTGGGCATTGTAGCATTTCTCGTGCAATAAAACTTCAAAAGAGAAAAAGGGGAAAGATAAAATTCTCTCTCTCTCAGGCATCGTATTACTTATAATTTTAATTTTCATGCAACTGCTGACGGATTTGAAATCTTTTTATATTCGTGCATATTTGCTGGTAAAAATGCTCATAAATTAATCTACAACTTCTCTGGTTACATCTCACTATCACCTCCTCAATTTAAGGTAGACAAGCTTTTAATTTAATAAACAACATCCTCAGCCTCTTAGTTTCTCAAAGTTCCTCATTTTCATCTGCCAACAAAAGAAAATTTGACTAGAGTGCAACAATAGAATCTTCCATTTTTTTAGTTTTAATTTAAAAATAAATAAATTTAATTAGATAAAAAGAATATTTAATCATCAAATAGTTTAGGAACTATTTATCTGAAACCCATTGTTTCTCAAAATATCTGCAAACCATGAGATTATATCGGTGGGAGAAACAAAAAATGATACTTATCTATATGATATTAAGATGCCACTGGACTAGATCTAGCAAAAACAGCCTACGTGCATAAATGAATAAAATAAAATTAAAAAATAAAAGTAAAAACCGCCACGTCATCCATCAGGGAACGAGCTAACGCCAAGTGGAAGCCACGTTCGAGCCGTAATTCCCGGTCCACGCTAGGCTCACTATTCGCGAGCTATAATAATAACAACTGGAATTAATAATTACAAGACCCTGCCTCGACGACAGAGAGCTTCAGAATTCCTCTTGAGCAGCCAATGGCGTTTCTCCTTTCTGTGGGTCCCCGACACAATTATAACGCACAATAATTCCGGCCATTTATTTTTTGTCCTGTTTCCCCCTCCTACCTCTTGCCACTAGTGCAAAGCTTTGTCACGAAGCTTCTCGTGCTCGAGTGATCTCGGTGGAAAGAATTCTATAACTTTAATCCGCCAAAAGAGAAGATTCCGCTCCTCCATCTCCATCCCCTTGCCTTTATCTCCTCCGTCGAATCGCCTTCTCCTCTCTTGTTTTGATCCTTTTCCTCTTCGCCTTTTGGTCTCCTAGGAGTTTTTAGATCTTCTTGATGCTTCTCTTCCTCTCTTATTCTTCGAGATCTACCAATTCTAATCCGAGATTCGCTTCCAGTAGTTTAATCTCTTTCATGCTTCTCCCGGCCGACGTCTTCTTATTATTCCAATCGTCCCTCTTCGATTACTTCGAGATCTCGGCCTCCAAGTCCTAGATTTCGTCGAAATTCCCGATTTTGAGGGCGTTATGGCGGAAAAGAACCGTGCTTTCTCCATCGAGGAGCTTCCTACCCACTTGATTTTGGAAGTTTTGAGCTCGGGGCGCCTCGGCGCAGCTGATCTTGCGAGTTTGGAGTCCACTTGTAAGTTGTTTAGAGGACGCCATGGGATTTTCCCCAATAAGTTTCGATCCATGGTTGACTTCGCGGCGTTTCACGTCTGCGAGTCGCATACGGTGTTTGCTTGCCTGCCGCCGAATGCAAGGGGTGATCTCGTTGAGCGATGCGGTGGGAATTGGAAGAAGGTGCTGAGATTCTTGCAGTCCGTGGAGCAATCTTCTGGCACTGTGGAGACATCAGCAGGCAATGTACTACTTTTCTTTGATTATGCCAAACTCTTGTCTATCTCTTTTGTTGTTGAATACCGTTCCTGTTCTCAAATTGATTAAAAATCAAATTACTTAAATTTCTCTGAAACTTTTTCGTTGGCTTCCTAGAGTCATCTATTACTATTAGTAGGTAAAAATTTCCTTTCTAAATTCTAATTAGCGATAGTGCAAAGTGAAAACAGAAAACCCGTGTCTAACTGCTGCGACTGATAGATTATCTTTTGATCATATGACATTATAAGTGAAGTCAGATTACTTTGTGAGGGAGATTCCTAATTTTGGGTTCACATTTTTTCCATTAAGAATGTTTAATTTGATATATCGTCTTCTGAAGTGGCTATCCATGACCTGAAAACTAATTAGCTTGTCAGGGAAAGGCTGCAATAGAAGTGGCCAAGGAAGAACAGGGTTCTTAGCAGTACTGATTTCTGTTTTTAGTGCAGATTTTGTAGCTAATACTCAACACACCGACGAAGATTTACATTGAGGTCTCACTCGCATCTAGTTGATATATGCTTTTGGATATTTTACAATGCAATTCAATGCATGGGCTAAAATTAGCTAAAAGTAGTGGTAATGTACTTCTTTGGACTGCTTTTGTGCACAAACAGAGACTTGAAAATGACTGCTTTAGAATTATAAAAGTAGCAAGGTTCTCAGTCTTGGCCGATCTTGATCTGGATCGTGCGAGTTTTGACCATTTCGGATGAAATGAAAAAAATCGGGACTCCGGGGAGGGAGGGAGAGAGAGAGAGAGAGATCTGCATTGGAGGAGTTCACCAGACGTTGATGGATGTTGAATCTACGTTAGAGAAGCATCAATTTATTTGGGGCTTGGGAGAGAAAGGGAGAGGGGCAGTAGGAGGGAGAAGGAGAGGTGAGTTTTTTCAAGTGAGAGTGAGAGATAGGGAGAAGGAATGGGAGAGAGAGAGAAAGAAAGGTATTTTTATTTGTGTGAGAGAGTGAGGTTGAGTTGGAGAAAGGGAGAGAGATATAAAGATTGAGAAAATAATACTTTTTTAGTTTTAGACTTAATAATTTATATTTGATATATCTTCATTAGTCTTTTTTTAGTTTTTAGATATGCTGATATGATCGATGCATATCGTTTTTTCAGGAGGCCAATTTGGATCTCGATACTTAAAACCTTAAAAATAGGTGATTTAATAATTTTCTTTTTTACCAAAGATTGTCATATCAATGAAATGTGCTAGGCCGATACTCTCTCGACCGATTGCACACTGGCTTGCCTACTCGCACATATTTAATATATTTTTATGATTTTTATATATTTTTGGTTTTTTTATATATATCAAAATTTACAATAGAGTCTTTTACTATAACAATTGTTCTCATTTCTTGAATTAAATGAATATCAAATTTTGTGAGTGAAAATTTGGGGAAAAGCAATAATTCTAATTATGCTGAAATTTTAGCTTAAAAGTTATAAAATTTTGGTACAAATCAACTCATATGGAGTTAATCTAATGTATTACAATACTAATTTTAACATAATTTGAATGAGTTTGACATATTAATTTTAATTTTTTTGAATTTGGGGCAAATTTAAAGGATATTAAAAAATTTATGTTATTCATATATTTTAAAGTGTATTTTTCATAGATAAAAGTAAATACTTACGAAACGAAAGAAAATTTAATTTTTGATGGGATTTGAAGAATAAATCTTTTATCTTTAAAATGATCGAGCAATGAGCAGTTTTGGCATGATCAATGGTTGTTACATAATCAGATTCTTTCGCTTTGCAAGCAAAGCGGTATTGATAGCTCACTGAGCGAAGACTGATGTAGTCAATCGGTGCCCTCGGCTATTTGTCCTAGTCATCTCTAGATAGGGAAGACCTTACTGGGCTCAAGGAAAGGCTTTGGGCATTGGCTTTGGGGCGGGGATCAAGGACACCGAATTTATGTTTATGAACCTCGGTCTTTCGTAGGCTCAAGGAAGGGCTTCATTCTTTAACTAATAGAAATCCCCCCAAGGGGGAAGCGATGTAGGGGATAGTGTCCACCCAATCAGCTCTAGAAAGTGAAGGCCTTACTAGGCTCAAGAAACACTTTCTAGAAGATTGTATTGTATAGTATAAACCTTTTAGCAAGCAAGAGCCAAATGAAAGCTCAACTCAAATAATTCTTGTGATCATACCTTGCTCTGCCAACCCTCGTCAGCAGCAACTCTCATTGCTTCCTTAGTTCATGTTCTAATATAGGAGATCTAGTGAATTGAAAGGGTATAGAGATTAAGGGTTGCGGTAAAGCTTTGATATTTAGTGCAACGCAGCACCTGCTCAATTGAAGGTTTGCCATTGCACGCTCCTTCTCAGGCTCGAAAAATTCTGCATTGACAAGCAACTTTGAGACGCGAGTCTCAGGTCATTCTCAAGAACTTATATTTTCTTAGAGGAGGCTTCAGAAACAAAAGTAAAGTCATTTGAATCCTTTAAATATATTTCCAAAACTCTCTTGTATAGATAGAGAAGTCACCTAGCTTGCTAAGAAGAAGAGCTCCTTTTGTCAATTGGTCAAAATGAGAACCCACTTTACTTTGAGCTTGAGGGCATGCATCACAGTTCCACAGGGAGTCGTCACCTCGGGTGATACAAATTAGTTTTGATTTGAGGGACGAGGAAAGGCATAGGACTTACTGCCGGAAAAGGGTATAGGAGCTTGCAAAAGAAGCCTATAAAGAGCATATGAAGGAAGCCATTCAATCTCTTTTATTTCTTCTCTCCTTCTCCTCTCCTTCTCTCTTTCTTCTTCTTTAACTTCAACCTTTTCTATTTGGGAAAGTGGTTTGACTAACCCTTGATGGGTTTTAGGTGGCACAAATTATTTGTTGTCTGATACTCTACATATGTCGGTCGACAAGGGGCAACACAGGTCGACATGCACTCGTGCTAAGGGCCAAAATCTCATCTTCACGGGGCGTGCCAACTGGCACAACCATCCTTATTTTTTAGCTTGGGCCTCTATCGATTTGATGATGATACATTTGTGTCCTATTATGCATTTTCTTCATACCTTTCTAAAGAAAAGAAAATACTGAGTTATTGAGTTGAAAAAGGCTGAAAGAAATGATGGATTAGCTATGATGTGCATCTTGTTTAGATTTTAATCTTGTTCAAATTAGCTTTCTTCTGCTGCATCAATTTCTGATACATGTGTTATTGAAGTTCAGGCATTTGGCCACAATGTCTGTTTTCTGATTTGTTTAAGGAGTCGCATATCTTAATGGAGCTCTTAGACTTCATTCGTGATGGATTTAGTAAGCTTATCTCTGGGTTGACCATGCTAAGTGATAAGCAGAATGGTAACCTGTTGATTCCATGTGCTAAGTGATAAGCTTATCTCAGTTTCCTTGTTGCAGAAATATGAACAAACTTGAATATTTTTGATGTATTTTCTCCATATTGTATTTCTTTTGTCCTGTTGATAGGTAGATATTTGTGGTAACCTATTGCCCAAGTAATTTTTTTTAATATCCAGATGCAGGTAACTACTGGAAGATATCATACTCTCTTGATTCATGATTCTTCAGTCTTTTCTTGTGGATCCAGTTTATGTGGAGTTCTAGGTCATGGTCAAGATACAACACAATGTGTAGCATTTAGCCGGGTCAATTTTCCATCCCTCTCTCCTGTGATCCATGTTTCTGCCTCTCACAACCATGCAGCATTTGTTACGCAATCTGGAGAGGTATTTGATGTTTATTATTTATGGCAGTAGTGTTACGTGTTATCTTGGTTTGATTTAGATACTTTTCTTCTTGTTAGGTGTTTACTTGTGGGGATAATTCGTCATTTTGTTGCGGTCATGGAGAAGTTGGGCGCACAATATTTAGGCCTACTCGCATTGAAGCACTGAAGGGCATACCTTGCAAGCAGGTATATATCTTCAATTCCAAACTTTGATTGGCTGCCTACCAAATATTAACAAGCATGCATATTAGCAGGAGCTGAATATTAGATTTAAATGTGATAGCATCTTCTGATATGCTTCGCAAAACATTTTTCTATGTTCTCAGTGATGCAATCAAAAGTATCAGCAACATACCTTCGACCCAAGATGCTAGACAAGGGCAGGATATATCCTAGCTACATTATATTGCTAAAGGATACAAATGTCATTGTCTAAATATTTTGGTCTACTAAGGATTTAGTTCATAAGATAATCATATGGGGAAGTTCTATGCATGGTCTCCATTACTAACAATCGCAAATTGCATATGGTTAGGTTATTCCCCACAATCAACAAATTTGATTGCTAATTATGTACAAAGCTAACCCCTAAATTTTGATATTAGGTTGCAACCGGGCTAAGCTTTACTGTCATTCTTACAAGGCAAGGGCAAGTGTACACTTGTGGAAGTAATGCGCACGGTCAACTAGGTCATGGTGACACATTGGACAGGCCTACTCCTAGGAATATTGAACTCTTTGAGGGTATCGGCCATGTAGCTCAGGTTGCAGCTGGTGCAAGCTACACCTTTGCCGTAACGGATGACGGCACAGTTCATTCTTTTGGCTCTTGTACAAACTTTTGCCTAGGACATGGAGACCAGCATGATGAACTTGTTCCGCGTGCCATCCAATCTTTTAGAAGGAGGAATATTCGTATAGTTCGGGTATCTGCTGGGGATGAACATGCTGTGGCTCTTGATTCCAGTGGATATGTTAGTAATTTACTATTGCATCTACTCTCTCTTTGCCCTCACAGGAAAATAATAATATGAACATCTTTTTGCAGGTTTATACATGGGGAAGAGGCTATTGTGGAGCCCTTGGCCATGGTGATGAGAATGACAAGACTAGTCCAGAACTACTGGCCAGTCTGAAGGGTCAAGTTGCTGTGCAGGTTGATTACTGTTGTTTCCGTCTACTTTGTCCCTTGAAATGATCGAATTTTTTAGGCTTGAATCAGAAAAATAATAATACTGACCATCTTTTGTAGTTCATCCTACTTTAGATAAGTTTAAGTTTACTGTATATTATGCTAATTGTAATAGTTGAGTGCAACATCTGCTGTCAACAACTAGTCTAGTATGTCGGAAGTTATAATAGTTGTTAACTTAAATTGATAGATGACAACTATCCAGGATTAAGAAAAATGATAATCAGATGGAGTAATCATTGTAAACTTGCCCTATCTCAATACAACTGTTAAGAGCATTGGCTGGACTACAGGCAATTACATCACTTTATCTTTAAACTTTTTCCTTTCATGCAATAACTATGGATTGTTCAATTGCCACTTTCCATTCTCCTTGACAAAAGCAGTTTCAGCTTCTTTTTTTCAAATAGAAGACACAAGGTATTTGTATTGCATGCAGTTTTCCTTGCAGAATCTTTTCTTCCTATTTTACAAGCATTAAATATTCAATAATTTGTGTAACATTGGAGTTAATTTTTTTTTATATTGGATGCTTATAGTGCAATGTATCCTCAAAATCATGTCTGTTGTTTTCACGACATCTTGATCATTCTTATCTTGGTGGCTGCTACTGTTGACAGGTTTGTGCAAGGAAAAGGAAAACCTTTGTCCTTACAGATGAAGGCTCTGTTTTTGCTTTTGGGTGGATGGGTTTTGGGAGCCTAGGCTTCTCAGATAGGGGAAGCTCGGACAAAGTTATGAAGCCGCGGATCCTTGATAGCCTACATTCCCACTATGTCTCCCAAATTAGCACCGGTTTGTACCATACTGTTGCAGTCACAAACAGAGGCGTGGTATTTGGGTTTGGGGACAATGAAAGAGCACAGCTTGGACATGAATGTATCAGAGGTTGCTTAAAACCAACAGAAATCATGATTCGGAGGACAGTAGATGACATGGATATTGCAGCACAAAGTGGGTAAAATCATTGAAGGTCTTAGTTCCCGACAGTTGCACTTCTGTACCAGTATACATTTTGTTAGCTTTAAGTGATTAACGATAACTTGCATTTGTAGTGAATTAAGTTACAATGTACTGCTGTAGTTTGGAGAACATATTGTAGTTTTCTGGTGATGTATTGAATAATTTGATCAAACAAATAATTGCTCATCTGTATAAAACTAGAATGATTTGATTTGTGTGCAGTTTCTCGAACTGTCAATATATATATATATATACTCTGCATGCAAAGGTAATGATAGTTTTGTAGCTACTGTTCTGTCTGTATTTATGCTGGATGAATTCAATGTTCCAAAAAGTTATTCAGGTTTAATAGCATTATATACTATCTGTATATATACGTCAAGGAGGAAAAAAGAAAAAAGAAGAAGAAAAAACTCTACTCATCCTTGTATCACATAAATTATTTAGACAGTAAAATGAAATTGGTTTAGAGCTCTTTTTTCCTAACCCTTACACAGTTGTACCTGCCTATTGTTTGGCAACACTCGACTATATCTTGAGCAATTAATGCAATGGGCCAAAAGATCGATCTAGTGCCTTCATCGCACTAAATCTCCAGAAGATACTAAATTCTCTATAAAACCCACCCCCTTGGGTGGTTGTTTGATGCATTAAGTCATCTGCTATTCTACCAAAGGAGTCTATAGACAACTAGACAAGTGAGAGACATAACAACGAAGGATGTCGATCACAAAGGGACTGCCATTTGCTTACGTAGTCGTCGCATTAGCTCTTATCGCCTCTAGTTACGTCCATGCAGGTTTGTATACCTAGTTTTGTATGCATTAGTTAAACATTTAAACGTTAATAGACTATAGATTATATTATACCAACCATAATTTGTCTCTTTTTTATATTTCTTCATGCAGGACGAAGCAATGCCGGTGTGGACCGTGACACTGTAAGTCTAATTACCATCTTCTTCAGGATATAAAATTAATGGGTTTAATAATTATAGTTAATCTTCATAAGATGGTGAAGGATGTAGATTAATTCCTGCAGCCTCGAACGTGGTGCATCGCGAACCCCTTTGCAAACGAGCGTAGTTTGCAAAAGGACATAGACACCCTCTGCGCCGGAGCTGTCGACTGCAGCTCCATCCGACCCGGTGGTGCCTGTTTCGAACCCGACACCGTCAACAACCACGCCTCCGTCGTGTTCAACGAATACTACAGGGCGCACGGATCTCAAAGGAGCGCATGCAACTTCAACGGTGATGCTTTGGTCGCCTTGTCCGACCCTTGTAAGCCATGCCATACTACACACATACATATATATGTATATATATATATATATGCTTAATATAATTAATTCCTTATATTATATACTTTTTTTTTTTGCTTGGTTTTATTAATAATTAATCGGAGATGTGTTTCTTTTTTCTTTGCAGCGAGTGGGTCGTGCATCTACTCGTGAAACTAAGGCTATCTTGGAATGGAATAAGAGAGCTACAATTGGCTTAAGAATAAGGATAGCTAGGCTCTTGAATTGTACTGTCCTTTGTTTGTAAATTTCTTTTTCGGGATGATGAAAATTGACTAAGATTATATATATCCTCAAGTGCTATTTGCGTCGTATTCTCACTTGGTCTCGTATTGTTGTAATTACTCTGTTTGATTGCTCTCATCAAATAGGTGTGAGATATTATGGAATAATTTTTTTTATTCAGCTTGGACACAATGTTGGCACGATAATTATATCAAATCACTGTGTTAGGCATGTAGAGCAACCACGGATTAAAATAATTCTTATGGCATTAATTTATGAAAGGTATTGCAAGCTCCTAAACTTTAATTTGCAATGGCTAGGACATATGATTGTTGATGATCTCCTCCTCTCTTCTTTCTTAGTTTGAGCGGCTAGGAGAAGAAGAGATAAGTTTTTCTTTGAGATGCTTCTTCTGCTCCTCGACCGTTGTTCTCTACCGTTGATGATGACCTTTGCTTCATTGCCATACTCGGAGATCTCGCCGACCTCCATGCATCCTCTACTTTCTTGGGAATGTCGTTAATGATGTCTCAAGTAGTGGCTTCGGCCTCCATTGTTTCAAACAAGAATGTTTTTTTTACAACATTGTTTGGATGTTTTTGTGAATCACCTTGCTGCTGATGTTGAGGTGAGGCTGTTTTGTTGTATTACATTGTGTTGTAGATTTGAGGTGTTCGGTCTATTATGGTTTTGACAGAGCTAGAGAACATAAACTCCCTTATGTCTTCGTTAGCGAGAGATAGAGGGAAACAATGAAACTTTTTATTTGCGTGAGAGATGGAGAGATGGGGCGAGTGAAAGAATAGGAGAGAGATTAAAAAAATAATATATATATATATATATTATTTTTAGACTTTATATACAAATAATTTATATCTTAATTATTTTAAAAAATTTCTATATTTTAAAATAAATTCTAAAATATAAGTGAATATGATTAGTATATATATGTATCATTTGTATAGGAGGCAAATTCCAATCCCGATATTCAAGTCAACTTTCTTCTGCTGCATCAATTTCTGATACTTGTGTTTTTGAGATTCAGTCATTTGATCATAGCATCTGTTTTCTAATGTGTTTAAGGAGCTGCATATCTTAATAAAGTTCTTAGACTTCATTCATCATGGATTTAGTAAGCTTATCTCTAGGTTGACCGTGCTAAGTGATCATAATCCGAATGGATGTGCACAAATATGAACATGAATATGGCTTCTTCTGTATCGCAAAGATAATTATTTATCAATATATTTAATAAAGATCTAACGATTATAATTTTCAAGGATATCTTAATGGAAGAAAGGAATAAGTGATACGAAAGTTAAGTACACGTAATCCAATCTTTTTAAACTAATATGATATTTTTTTTCTATGTAATGTGATATCGAAACCAGTACCGAATATGACAACCGGCTATTATAATCATTTAATTAAGATTATAAATTTTAGAGGGATATTAAAATATTTGCCAAATGAATATTATAGTAGTTTGGAGAACAAATTGTAGTTATCTCGTGATGTGTTGATTAATTAAGATCAAACAGAAAATTATTCCTCTGGACAAAACTAGAATGATTGGATTATATATATTCTGAAAACTAGAACGATTTACCACATGAATACTTTTTAGCTACTGTTCTGTTCCAAAAAGTTATTAAGGTTTAATATATATTGAAGATATCAATCAAAAGAATTTGAAAATCATAAAGTATCTTACCAGTTAAGACATCCGAATCTGCCTATCTTGGCAATACATCAGCAATATCATGATCCCAATGATCATGGATTATATTTGGCATAAAAGAATCACGGTTGATCTTATGGGGCGTATTTAACAGCTACTAGTATCCCATATCTACCAATATACAACAATGTAATAGCATTCCATTCTGAGTTTCTCTCTTTGTTCGGCAAGATAGAGATTCAAACCAGATGCACTCAAGAGTATATCTTGAGCAATTATTGCAATAGACCAAAAGATCGATTTAGTGCCTTTAAAGCACTAAATCTCCACAAGATACCAAAATCTCTATAAAACCCACCCCCCTTGGGTGGTTGATGGATGCATCAAGTCATCTATTATTCTACCAAAAAGGAGATAGAGACGAGTGAGAGAGATAGCAATAAAGCATGTCGATCTCAAAGGGACTGCCATTTGCTTACGTCGTCGTAGCATTAGCTTCCATTGCTTACGTCCATGCAGGTCTGTATACCAACTTCTGCATGCATGAAACATTTAAACGTTAACATAGACTATAGATTATTATTGTATCGACCCAGTCGATATATACAATGATTTGTCTCTATTTTTATATTTCTTCATGCAGGAGGAAGCAACGTCGGCGTCGACCGTAATCTCGTAAGTGTAATTAGTAAACTAATGGGTTAATAATTACAGTTAATTTTCATAAGATGGCTATGGATGTATATTAATTCCTGCAGCCCGGAAGGTGGTGCATCGCGAGCCCCTTTGCAAACGACGGCAGGTTGCAAAATGACATGAACGTGCTCTGCGGCAGAGCTGTCGACTGCAGCTCGATCCGACCCGGTGGTGCCTGTTTCAACCCCAACACCGTCAAAGACCACGCCTCCGTCGTCTTCAACAAATTCTACAAGGCGCACGGATCTCAAAGCAGCGCATGCAACTTCGGCGGTGATGCTATGCTCTCCTTAGCGAACCCTTGTAAGCCGTAGTTCATACTATGCTTAACTTAATTAGTTAATTAATTCGTCTTTTTTATATAATATGTTTTGTTTTCTTTGCTTGGTTTTAATTTTTTTTTAATTATTAATCTGAGATTATCTATTTTTTTTTGGGCTGCAGCGAGTGGGTCGTGCATCTACCCGTGAAACTAAGGCTGTCTTGGATTGGAATGCAGTGGAATAAGAGAGCTATAATTGGCTTTAAGAATAAGGATGGGGTCTTGAATTTGTTTCGAGTTCTCTTTGTAAATTTCTTTTTGGGGATTATGAAAATAGCTTTAAGATATTTGGTCTCGTATTGTTCTAATTTATTTGGTTGTTCTCATCAAATAGGTGTGAGATATTATGAAATATAATAGTATAGCGGATTAAATATAATTCTCTAGTAGAGGTTTTCCTTTCTACTCCTTTTCTTGAGACGCTTCTTCTCCTCTCTACTTCATTTCTCTTCTATCTCAATCTTCTCCTCCCTCTCCCCTCTTTGAATCCATCATCGCCAAGCTTAAAATCCTTAACTGCTCCTCGTTATTGTCCTCTATTAATTGCTGATGGCCTCCAACTCATTGTCATACTCGGAGTTCTTGCCAACTCCACGCATCCTATGGCTTCTACTTTGGCCATTGAGCTCCAGTACCCTTCTCCCCCGTTTCTAGAGGACGCCAACAATGGTATCCCAAGCGAAGGCTTCGGCTTCTATTGCTTCAAACGAGGATATTTTTTATGACTCCATTATTTAGAGGTCTTTGCGGATTGCATTGTTGCTAATGTTACGGTGAGGTTATGCTGTTCTATTACAACGTGTTGTAGATTTGAGGCATTAAATTGTTGCCACAAAACTCTTAACTCTCTTATGTTTTTAAGTTCTTCCTCCGATCCTCACGCTGTGCTTCTTTGTGGTATTGTTGATGATGGTCAAGAGGGAGGTTTGATTCCATGATTGTTACCCTACCACCTTCACTTTTTCTTTGCATGAGTGCTTGTCTCTATTGAAGCTTGCTTGATATGATTTAGTTTATTGTAGTTCCATCAGTGTTCTACCTCTTATTTCATTCTCATATATCAACTAGCAATACAAAACAAAGAAAAGGTATTGTAAAGAGAATTTAAAAAAAAAACACTCAATATTTGGCCTTTATTATTTTTTACACTAATACACTACTATATGAATATTTATTCTTTGACCTATGTATTTTGTTTAAAATGCCTTAAAAATACTATTTTATTAGCTTTCTTTGTAATTATTTACTATAGGTGAGTTAAAATTAATATAGATGCAAAATGATCTTAACTAATGCGAAAATAATCGAAGAACTAGTTTTAAAGTCCAACGAGGGTATTTAAAATATTTTTTAAATTTAAAAGTAATAAAAGTAATCAAACCTTTTTTTGTTTCTAAGATGTTAATGATATAATATTAAGGTTGAACGATAAATATTTATTAAAGCGAAAGCTATTATGTTATTGATAAATTTTCAATTTATTTTGTTTTTCTATTTAGGCCAATGTTATTTTGTTTGTAAGATTGGGTGAGGAAGAAATTTGCAAATTAATACCATGGTTATTAGCAATTCTGACAACACTACTGCCTACACCATCCCTCTCTTGCGACAATTTCCGTTCGAAATGGCCAAAATTCCAAAACCTGGTCTTTACCTTTCCACTGTCCGATTGAGACAATAGAACACATCCGCCGCGTTCCTGGATTAACGGGCAATATGGCCCAACCCGTAAGCCCGAAAAGTTCGCTATAAAACACACGGCCATTCCCCATCCTAGCCCTACTCAAATTTGAATTCCTCTCCAGCCCGCTCTCTCTCTCTCTCTCTCTCTCTCTCTCTCTCTCTCTCTCTCTCTCTCTCTCTCTCTAATCTCTGTTCTCCGGTCGACTAGGATAGGAGAAGGGTCACCAAGGAGAACTCAAAGAAGGCTAATGGCGACAAAGATAGGGATGATGGATTCGGCCTACTTCGTCGGGAGGAATGAGATCCTCGCATGGATCAACTCCACGCTCCACCTCAATCTCTCCAAAGTAGAAGAGGTGAGATCTCGCTCTCTGTCGGTTCTCTCGATTCCCTTTTGATCATTTTGTTGATTTCCATTTGGATTATTGTTTGATCTCTTCTTGCTTGGATCTTGATGTGGATCTGGCGCTGGTGGTTGATGGATCTGATAGGCGGCGTCGGGGGCCGTCGGCTGCCAGTTGATGGACTCGGTGCATCCGGGAATGGTGCCGATGCACAAGGTCAACTTTGATGCCAAGAACGAGTACGACATGATCCAGAATTATAAGGTGCTGCAGGATGTGTTTAATAAGCTTAAGATCACCAAGGTATATGGCATTCTTCTACACTTTGCGTTGATCTTTTAGAATTTTTTCGTTTAATTGGACTGCTTTCCTTTTGTTATAATTGTGGTTGTCTTAGATTTGAATATTACCTATTGTGTTTCCAAATTTAGGAAAGTAAGGGCACACAATTATATAAAGCAATTTTTATCTCTAACCGTCGAGAGAGACTGCAGAGGCCATCCTGAACTGAGAGAGTTTTGCTACAGTGTAGCTTGGTTTAACGTTGTTGAGGGGAAAATGAGGTGAAGAAAGAGGGGATTCAAATCCTCCGTTCGGGAAGACAAATCAATTAGGCAACAATAAAATTGGGCATTGCTTACATTTGGCAAATTCGGGAATTTGGAATCCAAATGACAGCTATGAAAATAAAATCAAAATCGCGTACTTCCTCAGGAGGGAAAAAAAAGAACCAGAAGGGATTTTAATGCCCTTACTATTAGGTTCTTTGGTTGCGAGTTCTCACAGGGCAACATTATTAGCATCAGGGAACTATCCACTGCCGGACCCTAGCACTTCTATTTATTTAACTTTAGTTGGGTAATCGTGGTTTTCATTGTAGTTATTACCATTGCTACTGCTGCTACAAAATGTTTAAACTCCGCGTCCTCATTTATTGCCGAAAGAAAGCAACTGACTTGATATCATTCCTTGTTTTCTCTTTTATTTTTCTTCTCAGCATATTGAGGTGAACAAACTTGTGAAAGGAAGGCCCCTGGACAATTTGGAGTTCATGCAATGGATGAAGAAATATTGCGATTCTGTTGGTGGAAGTGCTATGAACAAGTAAATACCTTTCTTCCCATAATTTGCTTGCTATTCGACCAGATTAGTTGTTAGAATATATTTGAGTATCTAAATTTATCATTCCTCTGAAGAGAATTTGAAAATTCAGGTAATAACTCTGCTTTTCTTTAATACCTAGGATAGTTTTTTGTCAACGAAAATAATTTTCCCTTCTGTGTAATACCATTATATATTACTAATTTTCTACTCTTCAAATGGTTGATCCTGTTTCTTCTTCATCAGTAGTTTAATTTTTTTTAATACTCCATTTGGGATTAGGCTATGCATCAATAGTGTGTTATGTTAATCTTTACAGACCCTCTGCTTCGTTTCCTTTTCTTTTCCCTTCCCCAGCTTCTCTAATTATTTCCCTTTTCCAGTTACAATCCTGTGGAGCGAAGGGATGCCTGTAAAGGTGGAAAGGAAGCAAATAAAAGGACAGCACCTGCACAAGCACCATCCAAGACTTCATCTGCTGCATCCAAAGCTCAGATATCTAACACGACAAAAAAGAACGATGGGCATTCCGCAAATGTATCACAAAAGAGTGCAAAGCCTGCATCTAATGCTGGAGGACCAGCTTATGATGAGCAGGTAAGTCATATGCTCAGGTCAATATCAGTTATCGGATTCCTTCATAGTATAAGAAGCATATACTTTTTGACTTTGAGTGCAGATCACAGAATTGAAGCTGTTTGTTGACAGTCTTGAGAAAGAAAGAGATTTCTACTTTGCTAAGCTGAGGGATATAGAGATTCTGTGTCAGAGCCCTGAGATTGAGCACTTAGCTGTGAGTAGAGCAGCATTTCCCTTTGCACTTTCCAGTTTGTAACCACAACAACTCCATTAGAGCTTTATATCAATAGAGAGAAGTACTTCGTAACTTATTGTAGTAGTAAAAATTCTGATGTTATTTCCATCATTCTATACGATAAGCAGATTGTGGGTGCCATCCAAAGAATACTGTATGCGACAGACGACAACCCCTCCGTCGTGGCTGAAGCACAGGCTATGATAGCACAACAGACTCAGCAGCTGCCTCTTAGCCCAATCGCCGAGACATCAGAAGAGATACCGAAGCAAGAGACGCAGAAGAGGAAGAACATATCGACCCTCGAGGTTGACATTGCAGCCAACTCGACTCTCTCCCCAAGGCAAAGGCTTTCAGACATCTCGGACGTGCATTACTGCGGATCACCTCTAACAAACTGCTGAAGGTTTTTGGTGCTCGCGTTATGCAAGCTCAAGGTCTGTTCGTTGTTCCATTATTCACTTGTTATCTGGCAATTCTAGCATTCTACCTTTTTGCTAAACTGTTTCTTTTTTTTTATTCATTTGGAGGGCAGGTTTGTGGTGCAACTCGACTGTTGCCTTCTAAGATAGGTGTGATTTGAGATAAAACGCATCTTGTCGCCGTTGCTGTGATTCTAGTCTTCATAATTTGTATTAATTGGATATCATTTACTTCCTGAGGAAGTAAAAGAATGTTGTCGTTATAGCTGATATATAGTTTCATTATCTACTGTTTTTTCTAAGCGTTTGTTCTACAAGGGATGCTGGATTACCATTTACTTGGCGGATATGGTAGCACAACTTTAGCAGGTATTCGTATGCGGATGGGTGAAAAATGAGTTGGATTACCATTTACATCCAGAAGAATATAAAAGGGGAGCCTTACCCCAAGGATTTATTACGCTGTAATTTATTCTAGTTTAATAGGATAGAACCGATGATAGGTAAATTTCAGCTGAATAACACATTATTGACTAAAACAAGCTTGTTTATTTTTTTCTCAAAAAAATAAAATAAAAAACACGACCTAAACATGGAATGCATTCCACAAGCCAAAAGGAAATCATTCTACAGAAGCCATAATGCTGATGACTATTGAAAATTATTTTAGGTCGGATGAGTTTGGTATCACAGATTTAAATGATCCTCCTGAATCATTTTCTTGTTCATCAAAAAACAACAAAACAGTAAATATTTTATTTTCTTTGATAAGCAATCGAAGTACGGATTATACCTGCATCTGCTGCATTCTCGTGCAAGATTGAAAGAATGCTATAGCTTGATTATCATATCTGTGTTGTTGTTTTCAGTGTGGAAGTTACAAGTCCAATTTAAATTAAGCTGATATACAGAAATCAGGAACGCCACAATCTATCAATAAATTTTATGCAGCATGCATAATATAGTAGGAGGGCACTCACTCTGCATCCACGAAAATCTGAAAAGATGATGAAGTCATCAGTAGTTGCTTAGAGACTGTCACGGCTATGAATAAGCAGTATAATAGTTAAGCAAATCAAAAGATTGTCGTAATTTTCTCATCAATTAAACAGGAAAAATCAGAGAAACTGTTTACCTCTATATCTGGCAAAGGATCATAAATTTTTTTATCATCAATAGCTGAAATGGTTATTCCCGAGATTTTCTGGATCCCAAGCTGAGTAGCAACCAAATTCTGCACAAACATTTTTACAAGGCTTATCAACTACTAATTTTTTGCTTTTTGATTATAGATAATCTTATCAACCTTATCATTGCCAATTATAAGACATAAGAGGCATATTTCAGTTCTCAAGAGAGAAGCTCATATCTCCAGACTAAGGCTGTGGTACTTAAGGTTGCAGGGTATTATCCACAGTACCTATGATGCTTGGAGCTTTGCTACCAAGTGTTGGAATCCTCATTTGCAAACAACAAGGTTCTTCTTGTTGCTCCAATGATTAATGACAAGCCTTTATACTTTCCTACTACAAGATGTTTGCGGCTTCTGTGCCACATGGGAAGAGCTCTAAGGCCCATTTTGGTGCCTTGAAGTCCAGCTTAGGCAGTGACCAGTTATGCAGCTAATGCTGTCCCAATGGCTCCTCTTCAGTAGCCAATGGAGAATCTATAGGTTTTAGCCACCACGACGGGAGAAACAACCATCACATCATTTCTCAAAGAGGCAGCTCAAGAAAATTTCATCCAATAATTCCAAAATCTTGAGGATTTTGGGGTATTCCTGTTCATAAAGAATCTCAGAAATATATTGAGGTTTAGCGACTACATTTTCAGAATTTACTGACTTTTTATATTTTCTACTATACATACGTGTCAATTGCTGGAAAGAGCCTTCCATAATGTAGTTTCGAGGTTGCAGAGGAAACCAAATAGCTTTCAGTTCCAGATTAAGAGTGGCTTTCCAGTGCTTTTCCTTTTCCTTTTAGTTTTTCTTTGGTATCAAATGAAGGACACTGGACACCTAAAGGTGGAAAATCTAGGAGTTCAGCAGGGATCCCAAAAGAAAAAATAAAACTTTTTTCGAAAGTAAAATTTCTTTGGAGGCCAATTCTAAGAATATCTTCTAATCAAAGATCATGAATATGTGTGCAAGATAGTTAAATAGTTTATGGATACAAAAACAGACAGTTTAGTACTTGGCCTTTCTCACCAGGTTAAAATTGATAGAATCAAAAGCCTCCACTGTTGGTAGAACCTGTATTGGGAGTGAAAATGGTCATTATCTGGGGAAACTTTACTGAAGTGCAGATAACAACTTAACTAGAAAAAGATCATTCAAGACAAACACATATCAGAAAGTGCAGATAACTCTAGGATATAAGAGAAAAAACGAATATCAATATGACACATAGCAATATAGCATTAAGTATTACTTATAGGCTTAAATCACCTTCTAATTGGAAGGTCAGGATAATCTGAGCAGGAGATACGGGGCAAAGAGGTCAAATGATGGTTCACTAAGGGAAGAACTACTTGAGCAAGACAACAGTAAAAGCTTATTATTTTTCAGATAAGATTGTCCATATCGGATTTACCATAGCACAAATTCAATAGAATTATCAATCATCATACTAACTGAGTCAAATAAATAGAGCATAATGATAAAAGTTTGTAGTTATGACTGATAAACTATTAGCAACTGAATTTCTTACCAACTTTTCGATTCCATTAATCAAGATAGCTTTCTCTTCCTCGGAGATGCTGGAAGCTAAGAAGACTTCGAAAGGGCCCAATGCCATATCCATTTGGTTTGTGAGACATAAATGGACCTGATGAAGCTCAGAGAATTAGTATACAAAATAACAGAAATAAATAAACATAGATTCTGCAGAATTATAAAACTATCCTGGTTACATATGTGGAATGGCATAAGGTGAACTATATTTTCACATCATTAATTGTGTAGAAAAACATTACGCCCACAGTATAGTGGGATAATGTTCAATTCAAGTTGTCAAAACATATTCATGCTTTATTGGTCATTTGTTCACCATGAAGGAACCTAAGGCAATAGGAATGGAACATCAACTGTACTGCAATTATAAAGGAGCACAAAATATTTGGATAGATACTCACAGGAAAAGGTCTTTCCAGACTAATGACTGAAGGAACTTTGACAACTCGCAGATCAACATCCTTGTGTGCAACAGGCTGTCAAAAGACAAAAGTATTATACTTAAGATGCCTTATCTCTTTCTTTCCATCACAGAGGATCATTCATATCTTACATAATGATTCGTTTGTTTCTCTAAAAAGTAAAAATACATTCCAAAATTATGTTGAAAGAAATATTTCACGTTCCAAAATTATGTTGAATGAGACATTCCACATTTGTTGTTCAAATGATAAAATTGCAATAAATGAGCGATAAAGCAGAATGTGTTGTACTAACAGTGCCATGAATATTCTGAGTTTGCAGGCGTCCTGGTTCACCTAAGTTTGTGCGCCATGTTATCTGAAATTTACCAAGAATATTGCTCCCATCAACCTTTGTTTGCCCAGACTCTCCTGATAACAACTTTAGTTGATAGAGATAATTGTGTATTCCTCCCCCAGCTCTGATGAGAACAGGTAGCTTAAACATATCCCTGTCCACAAATATGGATAACAAACATGAGTAACTATGACCAATCTCTTGCTTAATGGACTCACTGCTGCCTTAGAATGGAAGTCAAAATAATATCATATAAGCAATCCAGATAGGGAATTGGTAAAA
This sequence comes from Typha angustifolia, assembly GCF_048772165.1. NCBI lineage: Eukaryota > Viridiplantae > Streptophyta > Magnoliopsida > Poales > Typhaceae > Typha > Typha angustifolia. The sequence goes on along the minus strand of NC_133245.1, from coordinate 14,583,242 downwards.
TATCTGTGCATCTGAATTATGTGAATTACCTAGTCTTAAAATTCATCTCTGAAGGATGTACATCAGCTTCCAATCTTGTTGCACTCCATTGTTGAGCAGGTTCAAACTCAACTTGATCCATGTAAAGGTTTGACTTCGTGTGGTTCTCTATGCAAGCCTCGAGAAACGTACTCTCCTGATATAGCAGACAAACTCTAGAAAGGTTTAACTCTAAGCATCATGAAACAATTAAACAGAGTAAAATGAATCAAATATACAGGAGAACAACTCAAGATTGTACAAAATTGAGCAACATAATTGGCATTTTAAACCATCACACCTTGTCCAGATAGAATATCATAAACATACCAAATGTTAATAATAATATTCTTGGAGGTGCAGCGTTGGCTGAAAAATGTCGTCAAGCATATATATGTACAAAAAGCTTATGACTCCATATAAATGTAAGAGCCTTATTTGTTGTACTTAATTTCCAAGTTATTTTGACTTCTAGTTTTGAGAAATTCTTATGTTGTATCAGGAGGTCCACCCCTCTTTTCTTCTCATTGCAAACTGCGACTCAAATTGAATGAACGCCAAAATACAGCATATGGATCTACCTTGGCACTTGGAAAGACTATGTTATGGATTTGGGGAATTTATCCTATGCATATAGATGTCGTTTCATAATATCTTCAAATACATTAAACCAGATGGCCACATACATTGTCAGTAGGTCAGAGGCACACCGACATACAGCAGTAAGAAAATTTGTGCTAAATACTAAAATTAACCCCTGAAGTATAAAACAAAAGAAAATCCAGTGTCAGCCAGTTGTATATTATCTTCAACAAAAAGAAACATTTGCATTTTACAAGTAGAATTCAGACAAAAAATACATAGAACACAACATCCACAGTTCCAAACAACTGCCCTTAGAGTATGGATAGACTTACAATCTGCTTTTCTAGTGACTAGTGAGGATGCAAGAGAGAACCTACCTTAACTGTGCGGACCTGCAAAACAGATAAAAATAACTTGAGTTGAGAAGTCTATAGGAAAATGATTTATTATGAAACTCCAATTTTTTTCACATAAGCGGAAACATCTTGCTTCAGAAATCTAAAAGGAACTAAGAAGTTAAACCATTTTCAATGTCAAAACTGTATGTTAACAAAAAGGTCACACCTTTGTTCTAACAAAAAGTGGGTTTGCAACAACGAACTTAAAGAACTGTGGGAGATATTTACGCTCACTGTCACCATCGTTGTATAGAGCACTGCAGATAAGCCTAGAGATTGTATAGCAACATAACCCCATCAATTTACATTCTTAGGACTGTAGGGGAACTTGATACAGAATGAGACACATACACATAATACTAATAATTGTACATTTACACTTATGTATATATAGAAACAACATACGTGTGCGCTCCTAGTTCTTTAACATCGTGTTCTACAATGAAGTCATATCTGCCTCCAGCGCGTGTAGATTCAACAGGCGATTTTGATGTGTCCAGTAGCATTATTCTTTGTCTTTCAGTTTGAATTTCTGCCTGAATGAAACATAAACTGTTGTGAGCATGAAGCAAGTATCATCAACCAAATCAAAATATATAAAGCTTGATAGGTTAATTGGATGAATAAACAGACATACAATGGTTCAGAAAATTAGGAAAAAATGAACACAGCAAAATATATGACCTAACAAGCTGTATTATGCTATTTTGAGTGGATTTATAATCACATTCAACTTCTGGGTCCCTATGTTTTTTATCTAACATTATGTGATTACAGCAGCTAGATAAGACCTAGTTGTGCAAGCAATTAAAATTCTTCTATGAACTCAGAGGGATAAAAAAGATATACAAGGTATAAACAGGCAGACTAATTCTTAATGGAAAGAAAGGAGTAAAGAAGTTGCAGAGAACAAGGAATAAGGTTTGTTATCATCTACTAGCTCTAAATAACCCTTTAAACATAAAGTATAAAGAACCTGCCTCTTACATGTAGGGGATAATAAGGGAGATATTAGTATAAGCACACCATATGGGAACATAAAAGCAAGGGAGGATAACAAAAGGATCCATCCGTTGCTACATTCCCCATCTTCCAGATAATGAAGACTGAAGAAAGTGACAATTCCACCAAATCCACAACTTATACTCTCAACTCTATTTGATGGACCCAAGCAGATATATCTTGTTTTAGTTCATGCGCATATACAAAATGATAAGAAAATGCTAAGAATGTGCATTCCTCTTGTGCCTAGCAAAGTGCTTGGTCTTGAAATTGCATCATCTACTATATAGCACATAAAAGCCTCCCTTTGCCCCATTTTTCCTTTTTCACGGCATGTGGAAAATTAGGGGAAGGTAGAAAAGTTTAATAGTCTACTATTCACCACTTTATATGATCCTGAAAAGAAATGATATAATCCGACTTATTGTTAATACATAATTTTGGTCTAGAAACCATTTGTTAGTATTGGCCATCAATGAAAGGGACTAAACAACAATCTTCATTGTAGACAACATAATATTAAATCCAGGTAATCCAATCTTACGGCAAGAATCATTACGTAAATCAATCTTGCAATCATCTAATAAATGCAGACCTATATCTTCTCGCAACATGAAAATGCTACATAAATTACCATACCAAGCTTTGAAAAAATGGGATAGAATCAAACGGGAAAGGAAACCACCTTAATGACCACATCCCTAGCTTCGAAGCTGGAGCTATTGTTAATGCTAATGTAGCTGCAGAACGTCTCCCCCAAGTATATGGCCCTAATATCCAATGATTCGAAAGAAATCAAGATTGAGAAAGAGAGAGCACATTCGCAAAGAGAGAAACAAAGGACGCGAGGAATCGAACCCGAAGGACTGCGGAAGGACAAGGAGACCAGAGAGCGCCATCGCATCGGTCGGATCTTGGAGCTGGAAGCGGTTGCGGAAACTGAAGTCTCCACCATCCGCGGCGGCGGTGGATTTATCGAGGAGGGTGGGGGAGATATCGGGGTCGTCGAAGAGATCCTCACCGGCGAAGATGTCGGCGGGATCGAGGCGGAGGACGGCGTCCTCTGTCTGGAATGATGGGCGACAAAGACGCATCACGCGGAACGCGAGGGAGTGGCGGCCCGGTGAGCCACCGGGCTGGTGAGCCGACATCACTCACCGGATCTTAACTGGATCGATCTGTGGATCCTCAGACGAGAAGAAGAGGAATCAGAAGAAGAAAAAGAAGAAGAAGAGGGAGACGTTCGTAGTCCGTCTGGATTCAGGGAGGGGTTAGATTTATGTACACCCGACTCGAGAGCCAAACAGGCATATGATTAGAAGAATTCCAATTTACCGGAGCCAAAGAACATTGTAAGTGCTCTCTCTCTTTCTCTCTCTCTCTCTCTCTCTCTCTCTCTCTCTCTCTCTCTCTCTCTCTCTCTCTCTCTCTCTCTCTCTTTTTTTAAAAAAAAAATACAAAGCAAAATAAAGTTAATTTTCATGTATATGTTTATAGAACCTCCTTATAAGCTTTAGAGGGAAAATAAAGGGTCATCGAAGAGACCTTTTACAATATGATTCGATCAATTCCTCCACATGGTGTCATTACTAACGACCCAGCATTGATAGAAATCTGAGTTATAAATGTTGCATTTCTAGTTGAGGCAATATTGTGTCTATGGGGCTGTTAAAATAATCGAGCAGGTTTGAGCTCCAGAGTGTTTGAAATAAGTCTAGCTCGAAATTAATTCTAAGCTAGCTTGAGAAATGAGTATGCTTACTCAAAAGGCTCAAGATTCAATTCAAACTTAATTCGAGTCAAATTAAGGCTCGAGTTAATTAAGCGGTTTAAAATAGGCCTGAATTAAATCTAGTCAACTCAAGCTTGATGCTTTAGATTGGGCTCAAAACTAATTTCAAACCAGAACAGAGATCAACTCTATCAAGCTCGACTTAATTACATACCTTCTCTTTTAGTTAAGTGATTACATATACTCTCAATTGAAGTAGGAAACAAATATACAGGTTGTTCTAAGAAACTATTTTAACTATTGCACCTGGACCACAAATGATATCACATTTCTAATCCTCTACAAGTAGAAGACGAAATCAGAAGATAAACTTTGCTACTAAGAATCAAGTTTAAACGAGCTTGTAAAGGCAAGGCAAATGAACTGGAAGAAGAAATCACAATACAGAGGAAAAGTTAATACATACAGAATACTATGTCCAACAAACAAAGATTATCGCAAATCCATGTAAATTACTCAGACTTGTTCCATAGACAAAGATAGCTGACAAGTCTAACTGTCTAAAGAATGAATAATCGCCAAAAATAACAGATGTAGATGATTTTCACAAACTGTTCAGAAAGATGAGTAATTAATGGGAAGAAGTGCTCTGCTGGCAATCAGAAGTTCTGGAAACTTTATTCTCGATGGAAAAGATGAGCACTGCTACTACCCCGAAACAGGTCCAGGATGATCCATTGGCACACAATCAATTAGTAGAAGCTGGCTGCGGTGCCTCTGGTGCTTGTTCTTCTATTACCTCGGTGGCCTCTTCCTTTGGTGGTGCAGCTGTACCATTAGCGGTGGGTTCCTTAATTGGTGATGCTGGTTTTTTTCCAGCAGCTGGAGCACCATCTTTGGCTGCAACACCATCTTTAGGCGCAGCACCATCTTTGGTTTCTTTGGTTTCTTTGGTGGGTGCTGGCGCAGGAGGTGGTGGTGGCTTCATGTGGGGTGGAGGAGTATGCTTGAGCTTCACCAAAATCTGGCGCATCCTTGAAAGATCAGTGGGTTTCCCAGGCTTTGGTCCCTGGATCACTACAATTGAAGGCTTGTTCTCCTTCTCTTTTTTCCCTCTCTTCTTCTCAAGGCCAGGTATCTCGTAAGGGATGAGCTCACCTATAGCTTTCCAGTACTCTTTATCTGCATTCTTGTGGAACTTCTCTTGGTTCGCCAAAAACAGCTGGCATAGGGATAAGGAAGGTGGTTTAAATAAAAGGCACTAGATATAAACTTGCAATATGAACTATACAGGGAGTTGAGAACATTTAACTACTCTTACCTTCTCTCTTTCCCTATTGTTGGTTTTGTTAGTTTCACAGTTCAGTTTTCTTTTCTCATAGAAAGATCTCTTGTATTCATCAGCTTCAGCAAGAATTTCCTCTCGCCGTTCCCTCTCCTTTCTCTCTTTCTCCTCCAGAACGATGGCATTTTGGCTGCATTTCAGCTGTATAAGTTAACTATATACTTCTAAAACAATAAAGAGGAAAGTCAAACTTATTATCGGAGTAAAATCTGTAAGGAGTTCTAATGCACTTGTCTGTGGCAAAGAAAGCTTCTTTCGATATCTTCAAATTATGTAATGGTGTCGAATTAAAAGTCACCTGATACTTTTTCCTTCTTATTGACTGCAACAGCAAAGTTTTTGTGTTTTTTTTCCCCTCTCTGAACAGTCTCCCCGTAAGTTTCATATAGAAAAAAATAGACAGATATAGATAAAGGATCTTTCATCATAACTATTAGGCATGGACTCACAAACTCCATGTAGAAGTATAGAACTAGACTGAGAACAGACTTTCTTCTCTATGATAGATACACATGCAGCGACCATCTTGTCTTGAAACAATCTTCTGTTTTCCTCTAATTGAACTATGAACTAAGAAGAACATAAACAAAATAAAAGCTAGAAGACTAGCATTCACAATGAAAGGTCAACACAACAATCACAGAGTTGGCAAATTAAAGACAAGGTGAAATAATATGGAAAGCTGAATACATAATCACACTGGCAGAATTTGGGAAAGCAAGTTGTCCACTTCAAACATGAAGAAAGAAAAAAAAAATTGTCAAGCATTCATCAACATGCATCCAATTATGCAGTAAAAGCATACAAAGAATAGCTGCAGCAACAAATAGAAGTCCTCCACCAACAGATGGAAGCCTCAGAATAAAAGGAGAGATCATTTAGGAAGCTGCTGGGAGCTGTGCACCTTCACTATACATAGACAAACAAACGTAAATCAAGAAGACCCACTACAACATTCAGGTGGAGTAAAAGAATCATTTGGCATCTATCCATGAGGGGTTGTCTCCTATATTAATTCGAGAGACCATGATAGTTCAGTACTCATTCAATGGACCCCATATTTCCATGGCAGAAATCTTATTATTATTTTGAGCTGTGAATCATTCCCATAGGAACAAAGCCACGAATTTTATGTACACACATGATTAAAATATTTCTGTCCGAACTTTTACTAAACAAATTTCTATCTTCTCAAGTTCATGGTGATCAAAGGTAGGGGCTGAAGGAAACAAAGGAACACCCAAGAAATCGCAATTTGCATATGGACTTGTACCCATAACATTAGTTTCTGTGACAATCAAACGTAAGACATCTAAAAATATCTCCATCAAAATTGAATGAGTGGAGCAAATTACGTTTTTGAATTACAAATCGAAACCGTTCTCAATGTAATTAAAATAGAAGCAAAGCGTAGGCACTTTACGGATCTATTAGAGAAAGCCACAGATCTACGTAAAGCACAAAGATCAAGCACGAAAAAGTACAGATCTGCAAGAAATAAGGTACTAGCGGATCAGATCTAAGAAGAAAAGAATCCCTCACCGGCGCCACTCCCTTAGCATGAAACCCTCCTCCCGCATCTCCTCCGGAGGAGGAAGGATCGGCCCATCCGAAGCAAAGAACCCGCCGTTCTCCTCTTCCCCGTATACCTTCCCGTTCCCATTCGATTCCGGCATCGCGAACGGGGACGGATCAGCGGATCCGAACTCCGGGAGCGGATCGGATCGGAATCCGAACCCCTCGGGAGAGGCCGGCATGCTGGATCCGCCTCCGATGTCGCCGGAGAATCCGTTTCCTGAATCCCTGGTAGCGTCATCGTCGGCAGGGAAGGAGGAGAAGGCGTCATAGCCGCCGTACCCGTCGTCGTCAAAGGGCGGTGGCGGCGCCGGTACCTCGCCGTCGTTGAGGAAGGTGTCGAAGGAGGAAGACATCTCGCTCTCTTTGTTCTCGACTTTTCTCCCCCACCTCCTCTCTCGCTCTATTTCTAGTAAAGAAGCGCGGTAGGCAAATAAGAAGGTTAAGAGGAGAGAGGAAGTGGTTGTTTGACCGTAATTTTCTATTGCGACATGCGAGCGCGCTAATGGGCGTCACTTGACTTGACTACGGGGTGTAATGAACCGAGCTCTAATCAATGTTCATGCTGAATTAAAATTAATTTCAAGCATAATTATAGAATCTAAGCTTGAATAAAATAATAATTAACGAACAATCAATTTAAAGCTAAATTGAGCCTAATCAAGCTTAAATTGAATAAAACTTGATTATAAGAGTCTTTAGATATTTAATCTAAATGTTAATAATTAGTCATACTTATTATATACTATATAATATTAAATATTATGTTATTATTTTTAAATTTTATTGAGCGGAACTTGATCGATCTATATATAATTAAACTCCGATCAAAATTAATTTTAAGACTATTCTCTATATCAAGTTCAAGCTTAGCTGAACTTGAGCCGAGCTTTAACTCGAGCCTATTATTTTGACAGCCTTAGTGAGACCATAGGATTTATCTGAAAATTTTATTGATACATATGTTTCACTGTAAGGGAAAACAGCTGCTAGGTACACAACTTTGCTATAGCTCTAATTCTAAAGCCTAACATGACAATATAATACAAAGTAGACATTACATAGTATATAAAACCAAGTACAAAGAAACACTGGGGAATAGTTCTCCCCTATATATGTTCATGCTATATCTAGATTTTCCCATTCTGTTGGTTTGTCCATCTCAAACAGATCCTCATACCAATGAATAGTGATGCCTGTGAGCCCGTGAGCAGCACACCACCAGTACCTCTTACCATATCTGTGGTACATCAATGGGCACCTTCCCTTGTTGGACAGCCGTTTACCATCCCTTTAGCCTATGAAGTTCCAAACAGTGATATGTATAACTGAATCCTTTGTCACTATGAGAAGAGGTAAAAGAGAGACCTTTTCTTTGAGATCAGAGCAGCTTTCAGCAGCTTGCCGGCTAGTTTGGGGTAAGGAAGAGAGAGCAGGCCGTAGAGAGTGGATGTGGCCACTGCACCACCCTGATCCCTCTCCTAGGGAAGAAGCGATCCGCCATATCCAACTCTCACGAGTTCTTCCTCCTCGTCCTTAGAATTGCTAGAGTATGTTATCTTATGTTTACCTGGATAACGGTGCATCAACAATCAAGAGAAACAAAAATCTTTCATTCATCTCGTTGTGCAGAGCAAAGAGGGATAAAGAGAACATAATCTTGATCCATCTCGGTGTCCATTAACATTTCATGTTACATACATTGTACAATTAGCCCATTTGTATAAGAAAATAATGCCATGCTTATCAAACGAGTAAGAAAAGTTTGACAGCTACATGCAGCAAAAGAAACGATCTGCTTGAGAAGCCAAGGCAAAACTTGATTACTATCAGCTTACCTGTTCTAATTTCTTACCAGAAAAGATGTTGATCTATTTTCTCAGATCGAAGCATGATAAAAAAAATAAAATAAAAAAGATACTGAATAATGCCACAAAATTGTTGACGTTAGCATAACATAAAGCATCATTGCATATGATGCATAGACAAGATTAGCTATTGTTTTTCCACTACTGCCTCTCATTTCGTATTATAGTTGAATAGTACTACATTTTTGTACATTACGATGCCTAGGTTGTGAAAAAACTTCTTTTGTTACGCTGAAGAGTATGCATCATCAATCTAAACCTAGTTAACCACAATTCCACAAATAATCCTCACAAACTGGCATGCTTCCACTTCCTAAATAAGTGCATCTCAGCTCATATTGGATGAAGCATCTTTTGCAAGGTCTAGTACAGTCGACACGGTGATTTGACTGATCCTCGCCCTATCAAAGAAATTAAGAAAACAGTTCGATCAAATAATTTACTTCCACATCACTGAGATAGCAACGTTGTAATAATGCCTGGAAGGTGAAAGAAGTAAACTACCTTTCATGGAGTATCAGACTTTATACTCCTGGATATGCATCCACTTTGTAGATGACCACTTATTGCCTTTAATCACAGGGCACCCACCTGCAAGAAATTGCAATATATTAGTGCATATTTGCTAATATATTATGGCATCATAAACATATTGGTTGTTTCAAAGCTAAGAACTGCTGCTCAACAATATGCACAATGCATAACATCTTCAACCTGGCTGATATATCTGCAGTGTGTATCTCTAGATTCTATGAAAGAAAATCACAAAGGGGAAAATTTTCTCAGCTACTTCACCAATTAAGGCCTCACCATGCAAACTAGATGGATCCAGAGTGGCATCAGGTCTCATGCTCCAAAAGAGTAAAGCATCTCCTCTTTTTGCTTTGACAGAAAGGCCCTTCTTCGCACATTCTGATAGCTCATTGTAATATGACAAAGAGCTGCTGTTACCTTTGGCAGAAGGAAACACCGTCTCACCACCCTCTTCAACATCCGAACTGACCAACAACAAAAAGTCAAGAAAGAGAATGGTGTCAAAGTTTGCTCCAGAGGAAAGCATTGTAATCTTGATCATACTGCAAAAGAAGCATTCAAAAAATACATGAATGGTAAGTGCATACAGATACATGAGAACGGTTGCTATCCGTTGGCCCCCATTCTTAGTGTTATATTCATCAAGGAAGTAATCATAGTGAGGCTCATATTTCTGTCCAACTTCATAATGGAGAATCTGAAGACCTTCCCCATGCTCTGCAGGTGATGAAGCCAAATTAGGATATACAAAAAAAAAACACAACAGAAAAATTATAGGTTGAACTATCCAAAGCAAGAGTCAATAAGTATTAAGACCATATATTCTTGATAGATGTATAATTTTATTATGTTATTCATGAATAGCCCACAATGTAAAGATAAAGCAAAGGATAAGAGAATGGCGGAGAGAGAATGGGGGAGCTGGAGAAACTTTGTGAGAGACCATCAGATGTCTTTAGCATCAAATATAAGAATCACATACCCACAGGTATGAAGGTGAAATCCGCTATCCTTTTCTCAATAGTCCTGACGATTTTGTCTTGGCCTCTTCTAAGAAACATGCCCGAGCTTGTCCGGACCCTGGCATAGTGAGGCTTATTTGTTAGCTAATACCCTAAAATAATCAAGAGAGATCTGTGACCATTGACTCACAAACCTGCTATCCTTACTCTTCCCAGTTGCAGCATCAACAACTGTTGACTTCTCCATATGAGGTTTTGCCAATTCAATTAGGTACTCGCATTCCTCCTTGGACTGAAGAAGGAGAATAGATATAAATATAGACGTACGTAGCATGTGCTTTTCTGCATTGCAACTTTGTTCATGATTATGCAAATAAAAGATTCAATGAAGCTCAACGATGAATTCTAATCAAATTAGCTAAATCCCATATAGATCACATACCATATTTTGACAGTTTGCTACTATGACAGCTATTTTACAAAATGGAAACATAAAAAAAGTCAATTCACCATATAAAAAATTATTTTCACTTCTGCCTGCTATCTTTTAAGCCACTTTGAGCATCATAAGGATATATTGAAAGTTCTTCTAGGTGGTATACAGATTTAATATATACCAATATCATTATCAGGGAAAATGTTATAGTAGCATGGCCTCACTTCACACTCACTTCCGAAGTGCTTTCTAATTTTATTTCTTGCATATTTCTCATGCCCATTCCTATAACTCCTGCTCTCGATCCTGTTTCACATAACTAGCCTCGACATTTTTGTGGATATTCCTAATAATGATAGAATATTTTACTTAAGAGATATTTCTAATATTTAGTACAAAGAGTTTTCCGTCATTAAACCAAGTTAATTCCCTATAGTGACATAAAAACAAGAGCCAACTTGCATGAATAAACTACAACTGGCATTACATTTTTTTTCAAAAAAAAAAAAAAGACATCTAAAGTTCACATTTCCCAAACACAAGCACAAGATCATATAATGCAAAGAAGAATAGCAAGTTCTAATGGAATAGGCACAGCAGTTCTTGCCAAAGTAAGTGAATTTGTGCAACAATTACCAATAAAGAGCAGTTATACAAACCAAGAAATTGTGATAGACAAAGGCCCTGGGCTCCCACGATATGACCTCCATCCACTGCTCCCCTCTCTTCCCCGCCAAATCCTTCCTGCAAACAGATCGGAAAGGATCCAAAAACCAAATCAGCTAACGGATCCACAGATCCAACCTCCAGATCCGCTTCCTTCTGCATGAACAAAAAACCTCCAAGGAATTCGAAACCGGATCCATACTTACGCATCGTAAGCGGATCTGACCGGCCGGAATCCGGTCTTTGGTCTGCCTCCGGAGTCGACGGGAAGCGAGAAGGTCCCGAGGGCGAGGAGGATGAGGAAGACAACGGAGACGACCAGGAGCGCTGCGAGGAGCCATGTGTACGGCGAGGATCGCCTACCAGGGAGCATCCGAGGGTGCCGCGTGGCCCTCGCCATGGAGGCGAGAGAGGAGAGCAGGAGGAGAGGCAAGGAACGAAAGCCTTCGTTGGGCAAACGGAGACGCGACGAGAGACGAAGGTTTTAGTTTTCTTCCACGGAGTCGGGCTGGGTTTTTAAAGTAGCTTTGGTCCTTATAACACGTATGCAGAAGACCGGAGCCAGGTGAATTCGGCATTTGGTACACGCAAGGTCGCCGATTCCTTGGTGGCTTAACTCATAGCATTTGTAGAAATTAGTAGAAAATACGTTCTGTCCTTTACCCCCTTTGTATTCTAACTTGTATGTTGTCCTTAATTTCTTTCTTTAAAACTAACGATATAAGTAATCATTTATTATAATTATTAAATTCTTTAATCATTTTTCCCTTTTGAAATTTTTATAATGTCTAAACGTAAAAGTGATAAAAGATTGAGATGAAAGAAACAAAATATTTAAAAAAAATGACTTAATTGCTGTAAAGCAAAAAGGGAACTTTAAATGTTTTATATTAGAATTAACATATATCTAGTAGTTGCAAAATAGGTTGAAACAATAAAGAGAGTTAAGTGATATAAACAAAAGATTAGGAAAGCTAAAATTCTTACCACAGGAGTGAAAATTATATGTTTCACTAAAAAATATCTTAGCTAAAAAGAATTGGGACTCCATTAGTGTTCTAATAGGAAATATTCGATAAGAGCTATTTTTTGCACCCACAAAAAGGAGCTATTTCAAAGGATATTATTCTGGTTGAGTTGAACATTTCGCTTGACCTCTTATTTAGTGATGAAAGAACAGTCGACCATAGTCCTCATCCTACCGTACTCAACAAATGCCTGGTTGCGTTTCATAGGGCATCACAATTCACACATTAACACAAGGGAAAACAAGCTCTGAAGGGATTCTGACTTCAAGCAAGCATTGTGAGAGATCTTTTCGAGAAAAGTGCGTCCAGCCCAGTTAAAGTAAGCACTATGAAAAATCTCGAGCCACAATTTTATTGAGTAACTCTTAAGATGCAAGACTGGAATCTCATCATTAGTCTTAAAAAGTAACTGAAAAGTATTACAGGGTAACAAAGGAAATATAAAGTAAATCAATGTTACTGCATCTATGACCCTGAACTTTTTCTAGCAAGCAATTCATCTGCGGTAAGAGCTTCCTGCCTCAAGCTGCTCGACCCAGACATATTTTGCAATGAGAATTATGAAAATAATGCAAAGGGGGAGGAAAAAAAGGAACTAGGCATGGAATCTCGCCATCGATGCAGCCACCTGTCAGGAATTTCTACATAAAATTTCACTTAACCAATGACACCCACAAAATTTAGACAAGATGCTTCGCTTTGGTGTCTGAACATATGCTGCATTCTAGTATCAGTAATGAGGTAGTACAAAAATTTTGTACACCAAATGCTATAGATGCCAAATATGCTTATTAAACTGAAAGAAAATTGAATGCATTGCACCTCCCTATTTAGTTAACTTGTTATTTTACATCTAATGGCATGGACCTGAAGATTGATACACCTGTTACATCCAATGGTGACAGAAAATAATGTAGGAAAAAAAAAGATAAAAGGAAAAGAGGCCAACCAAAGGTGAAATAAAATACAGATCATTGCCAGTCCTGAAAGGAGGGTTTCCGTTTCCGAGCCCAATCTTTTCCGCAAGCATAGAGAAGAAAAAATATCTATGAACGAGCAAGAGATGAAAAAGCTGTACAAGATCTCTCTGCTTTTTAAGGTCCTTTACAGGATTCAATTACTTTGATAACAGATGAATGTGTTTCGGGCGATATCATGTTCAGTGTCAGATGAAATGCCTGAAGAAAATAGGAGCAACAGAAGTCATTAACCCTTTAAAATGCACATTTGCAAAGCATGTCAGAAGGTAATAAGACCAGCTAGTTCAAAATCATCAATTTGTTACTGCCCATTAAAAAAAAACCACCATTACATTTATCATAAGAAAATTCTTCAGATATGAATAAATATTGAAAAAGTTCCATGCCAAACTAGTATTAATGTGATTTGTAAAATACCAACTGAATGGAAAAATAAGAGGATATAGTATGAGAAATCAAATATGACATCAATATAGACAGTAATGTGTACATGATAAATCTAACATTAGGCTAGATAAAATCTACAGATTTGTGCTGGCAAACAAGATGATTTCCTTATAGACATGGAAGCATGCTAGGGACAAGTGAGTTATATTCTTCCCTTAGTCGTGTAATGTAACTGGAGTTCAAATCATCAGTTTTTAAACTTCTGGTAACTTACCACAAATCTTTCTAGCACAGGTACAAGAATTTGCAAGTTGTTATCGGGGAGGCAGCTGGCAATGGCTTCGCGCACCAAGGAACTGTTGGCAGCAAGTCATTGACAATAAATGCAAGGAATCACTAGCTCAAAAATTGCAATGAGTAAAAGATGTCGAGAATAGAGACCTTTCTGTCGACAGAAATGCAAGCAGGAGAGCTGCATAAGCCTGAACAATCATCATCTCAGCCTCTCGCTGTCCTTGCAACAACGAATCTTCATCGTCCTATCATATAATAATCAAAATTAGCTAGCTGTGGAAGGACAACTTTAACTCAGAAAGTTATTTAATCTGGAATAAATTTAATAATGGCAAGAGTAAGGTAAGATCTAGGTGATCGCAATTCTCTATGAGACAATTTAACAGTGTAATCTCGCCAATAGTAATCAGTAATCCCACAAACATTATGTACTGTAAAATGACATCCTCCAGTATCCACTAATAATATGAATCAATAACAATGCTCTCCATTTTCCCCCTTTATCCCTTCAAAGGTTCAAATAAACAATTCCATCAAAACTTCGATAACTTGAAAAATAAGTCAACAAAAATCTGAGATGCTGTATGCTAGATGCTTGAAAACTAAATATGAATCCATCCAGAATGAGACCCGCTTTGTTATAATAAAAACTATACAGAGAAATATTGTTATCTTATTATGTGAATAAATACGGATCTCCAGTGTCGTTACCCAGCTATGGTACTTGTTTTGACTTGTACATGCCCATATAAAAAATTCATGCTAGAATTTCTACCCTTGTACGTTATCACAATGTGCACAAGAAACTCAATTAATAAAACTGATTCCAGCACAGTCACGTACCTTATCTCCTATAAACATAAAAGGGTGCATTATTTTGTATGCACCTAAATGTATTAAAAACTGTTGGTGCCTGGTCTATTATAGTACTTTCTATCTTTCCAGATAGGGAATTACTACTTTGTGCTTTAACAGACGGTTACCATATTTGAGCAATGCACATGGTAATTATGTATACTCAACAAAGAGAGTAAAAGATAAAGTTGCAAATTGCTAGAATATCTGCCACCACAAAAGTAAATAACAGATAGTCTTGCTCACATTAGTTTCACAAATACAATAGAGACATAGAGAAAAAAATTGACCTAAAGTTTCCTTAAAGAGATAAGCAAAAGGCTAGTATGAAATATATGCATAAAACAGATCAAATTACTCTTTGTTCCAGATTCACGAATTGCCAAAATAAATTTCATGCTCTTAAGTCTAAACTAATGACTGCATGATGTTCCTTGGAAACCCAACATGCACTTACAGAGAGGACAGCTTTTCCCTCTTCATCAACCTTTCCAGCACCTTGATTGGCCAAAAACACAGAGCAGAGCAATGGTATCACATCCTTCTTAACCTCTTTGCTTTCTAAATTTCCTGGTAGATCCACGGAAACTCGGGTGGATGCCAGACGTACTCTGCAGCAGCATTTACAGAATATTAGCTATATGAAAATACACTAGCAGTCTCTTTACCATCTAACAGCTTTTTATATTATAAGGGTATAATTATCTACAAAAGACAGGATACTTACTATTGAGACAGGAAAACTAAAGAAAAACAACATATATATATGGACACGCGAATTGGACCATTGTTCTATAGTTCCATAGCCATATGTAAACAAAGGTGACCGACCATGGTGATGGTGCCAGTTGACATAGGGAAGCAAGTGACATAGAGATGGGATCATAGGTACCCCTTCAATACTATGTTAGATAACTAATTGGCATAAGAGCTTAAGTTGTTAGCTAATAGACTATCAATATATAACATACATTTAGTATTAGCGACCATCCAAGAGTAGATGACCTACCTTTTTATTCAGCCTAAAGAAACCCTTAAGTGGACTACATTCGACCCAGGACTAAACCCAAGGTTGGCCATTTTCAGGCATCCAAGCCCGACTAGGCAAAGAGGACCAAGGATGTCCCTGAGAAAGAGCCAAGTCAGAGCAAGGCCGGGCAATGGAGAAGTGGTAGACTGGTCTATGTTAGGCTTGAATGGATCTTCTTGAGGGTGAGAGCAAGGAAAGGGGAGTGCGAAAGACAAATAAAGAGAGAAAATCAGCTCGGCAACGGTATCCTGTATAGGCTCATTGAGGCCAAAATTAATCTGGTAAAAATTTGCATGGTTAGGCGGGACAAAATTAGCTTGGTTTCTGATCGCTAAGAGGCTTGATATCTCATCTGATAGATATTCATCTAAATTTTGATGAGCAGTTTGACCAAATTGGGGGAAACAATTCTAGTTTTATTGGACAATAATAAATAACAGAAAGTATAAACAAGCAAAATTAGTGACAGTTGTAGGGTGGATCTTGCAGATCTACCTTCTAATGGTTCATCTCATGCAAAACTATTTTCCTTCATATAAATTTTTGAGCAAATCTGAGGAAAAGGTTTCCTCAATTTACACTCTACTGATGGAATAGATATGAATAAGAAATGGAGCAAGTTATATTAAATATGTTTAGTAGTTTTACAGCAAGATGTGTCAGGGTTGTGCTAGAACTTCCTACTCATGCTAGGACTATGCAGGTGGCTCAAAAACCCCAGCAGAAAACTACGAAACTGTTCAGCCCTTGCAACTAATGAATGTACAAAGCAAAGGCAATTGTCAAATGTAGTAATAAATCTGGGGCATGACTTAAATGTTGCTAACAATTCATTTTCATAGACAGATTAGCAAAAACAGGCTGTATGACTAGCCTTTTCCCTTCATTCCATTTCTTTCTAAAAGGAAGACTGATGCTTCCAATTGTGTCTGCAGCTCTCCTTTTCTAGTTTCACTTACTCTCAAAATGTTGCAACCGATAAGCCTTCTATTACCACTTGGATGTGGACATTTCTGATAAAAGAAATACCTTTAAAGAATCTATATTTTATTTCATCATTATTTGCTACAACCACAAACATAAAAAGTAAAAGATAGAAAAGTGTAATGGAATTATGGAACTCAAGGTCAGGGTCACAGGATTCATCCTTGCTGGAATGAAAATTAAAAAGGATACAAATATAAATGCGCAACCTCTGGAGATAAAAGGAGAGATCTACAAATGTTCATATATTTTCAAATTAAGGTCATTCATCAACAGGTCAATAGAATAATCTAGGGGCTTCTTCACTATTTTCAAACATAGGATGAAATAGGTTCAAAATTGACAAAATAAAGAAGCCAAATTATTGGATAGTTCGCCATGAGAATGAGAGTGCTTACAAAGTTACAATAAACTAACAATAAAAGAATATAAAGAATATTAAACTAGTAAACTGATACAAACTCAAATAGTGAAATGCACTTAGAAACAGAAGCTATTTGATTAAATTTCCCAAAGTAGCTAAAACCAGAGAAATATGCAAGTTAAAGCAAGGATATACCTGTTTCTACTATCCTTCTCCACGAGGTTTACAAGCAAGCCCAAGATAGCAACCAGGAAATCTAGTTCGTGGTCTCTCAAATGTCTATTGCTCACATGACTAGCATCAGAGGTCACATCTTGACCAGCACTGACATTTTGGTCAGGTAACATATTTTTACTCGAATGACTGTTCACAGGGAAGCATAAATCAAACGACGGGAAATGTCTTGTAATCAAGGAGGCCATCGTGTCTAGCCCACCACAAGCAGCAATCTCCTGACAGCCTACAGGGTTGTCATTTGTTAAGTTCATAAGAACCTGCCAAAAAGTCACCGGAGATAGAACTTTCAACTCATTTTGATATATCATTTTAGGAAAAGATGGTTGCCACAAGATAGATCATACTTTATAACATAGAAATAGCCAATTAGCAAAAAAAAGAGTTTAAATTAAAAATTGCTGTAAACAAAGATTTCTGTAATCAATAAATGTCAGAGACACAAAAATCTACAACTGACAAGTATGAATAGCCTGAATACTAGCTAGTACTGCATAAGTTAATGCTCTATTTAGCTTCTTATTAGTCATGTTCAGTTGCCCATGCTGTTGTTCACAAGGATACGTCATAAAACATCATGTTCAGTTGCCCATGCTATCTCTATGCTGGCAACCTAACACAATTCACACCAACACAACCAGATCTAGCAAAAGTTAGCATGGAATGGGTTGTAATGTACCAGTGTATCACAACAAGACCATCCATGGTTAACTGTTAAACTTTTAATCCATAGGAATATAGGATTATGCCAAAATTTGAAATTATGTAGAAATGGTACGCTTTATAGTTGTTACAGGCTTACAGCAGCAGCATTATAGAAAGCCAAACAAAAAACAAACATGTCAAACGTCCACCATATTTAAATGTATGCAATTTTCCTGTAGAAAAAAGAGATCATTGAAGCACATTAGTTACCTTTACTGAGGTAAGAAGGCAATCTTCTAAGAGGTTGGTATCTTCTTCATGTACAGAAGGAAGTGAGCTTTCACACGACTGGTGATTTTCTCCATTGGTTAATAGACTTGACACATGATCTACTGTTGTAACCTCCTGTAAATCCAGGAACTCTTTCTTTGTTTCAGTTCTCTGATGCTTCTGGGATGTTTCTTTTTTCATTGCTAACATCTCCCACTTGGAGGGTTCTTGGTCACCTTCATCAAATGCAAAAGGATCAAAACAGTCTATTTTACAATCACCTTTGGCTTCTTCAGACAAACGAGGTCTTTTAGCCAAGCTCCCGGAACGCTTTTCTGAACCATTAGCTTTCATAGGAATCCATCCAGTTGAATTTCTTATTGCATTAACCTTCGCACTATTAAGATTTAGTTTCATTTTTGGACCACCACCATTGCTGAAGCTGTCTCGAAATAAACCACTTGACGCCCCATTACATGAAACAGATGAAGAACAATCAAGTTTCCTTCTCATCAAACAAACATCACTACCAGAAGAAACTGTCATTTCTGAATTACTTAAAGATATTTCTGATTGATAAACTGACATCTTATCCTGCTTTTGACATCTTGAAAACTTATTCATCTTAGAGTCTTTGTCAACACCAGAGCATCCAGCAAAACCACTAGACGAAGTCTCCTCATTTTCTGCAGGAAATAGAAAAATAACTTAGTATGAGATATGGAGACAAACACATAGTAAAAATACAATTATCATACAAAGCATTAAATCTTTCAACAAAGCCATCAGAAAACTTTTCTCCTTTATTCAAATTGAACAGTGATCTTCAACAGTATAATCTTGGTGAAAGAAGTCAAGAAACACAGTAAATCACTAAATAAACACTGATCTGGTCAAATACAACCTTAATGTAACAGATAATTAACTACATGAGCATATCACAAGGGCAAAAATAATTCTATAATAAAGCTTTGCCCTGCTTCTAAAGAGAAACCAAGCATGTGAGCGCTTGCCAGAATGTGACGATGTCTCAGTCACAATGAAAAGCAAGGCATGATTTGCCACATTACGAAAGACAGAATGAGTTAACATAATTGAGTTGGGACCATTTTTGCTAGTAGAGATGATTCGTGGCTGTAGGAAAAACAGTACTGTAGAAAATTTAGAATCCTACTGAAAGACTGCACAATATAATCAACTGATGTAGGAGATAAATTACGTTTCCAGCTTTTGTTTATATGAGCTCCAGAATATTTTGGCTCCTCAGTGTTAGAAATATCAGAAGATCTTTGGAGTAGAGAAAGAACTGCAAGGCAAAAAGAGAAGCAGTCAGCCTAGAAAATTGTCCTAGCATATCTGGCATACTTTCTTTGAAGGACAAATTACTTCTTGAAATATGGATTAATTAATAGTACTTTTCTCTGAACAAACCTGATAAGATTTTAATTGTGCCAACAACAACGCCGACAAAAGATAGTGCCAGCCCTTTAGAATCTAATTTTCTAGTCATTCTCAACAAGTAGTTCTGTCAAGGAAATGAAACAAATGTCAAAGTGGTGCAATAGTCCTATAGCTATACAGCTTCAAAATTTAAAAATAAGTTATTACTTCATCAAGCATGAGAAATAACCTGATTCTCATTGCTTAAAAATGTGGCATTCTCCATGATCTTCAAACATTTCAAGAGAAGCACCACACTTCGCATAGCTACTCCATCTTTTGACTCTAACGCTGTAGGAGTCCTAGCCTTTCTCAGCTCCTGGAACATAAGCAATAGTAATATTAGCTCACCAATAAAGCCTTCTTCAAGTTAAGTGAAACGTTGTTATGGGGCCTTTATGTTTTCCATATAGTAGAATAAGAATGGTGGACCCAAATGAGAGATGGCTTAGGGTTTTTATTTTTTAATACCTCATGTGGATCAGCAACTTCAGAGGAAAAAGTCAAAAGAGATGAAGTGAGAATCTTGTCAAAAGAGATGAAGTGAGAATCTTTCTATTAATGTGACTGATAACTTTTAAAATGAGAAAGGAGGCTGGCAAAGGAGGAAAAGGAAGGAAGACGAGATTAAAGCATGCAAACAGAGAAAGATAGAAAGAGGAGGAGAATGGACAATAAGAATCATAGAATTACTTCTCATGCATGGTTATGTGCCAGTAGGTCATCAGGAATTTCATGACAGAACTGCAAGGCACATATGGACCAGCACTTGGCATGGACGGCATGTTGCGTGGCATATCAGCACTTCATGGTTGCCATTGTGTCCATATTGGCATGTCCTAGTGGTCACATGAGCCATGACACAATGCCAAGAAAGAAAGCTAAGAATGACTATGACCAAATGGGTGTCAATGTGGAATATGATTTGCTTTTAACCATTTTTATTATAATTTATTCCATAGATTTATGTGTTAGACTTTACTAGATTGTGAAACATCTCAAGACTTATAAAGTTATACTATCAATGGCAAGAAAGGTTTAGTAAGAGGAAAAATTACTAGGAAATGTGAACCTCAGTTTTGTTGAAATCATCGTCAAATCTATGTGAAGAAGTTGAGTTTGCTTTTCAAAGTGAAATTATCAATTACTTGAAAATTTTGATGGTAAACTTTTGCCTGAGAAAAATTCATAGTTTCATGGAAGCTATGATCTTTCATAGAACAAATTCAAATAATAACACCTAGAACAAAGTTCCATAAAGGAAAAAGAAAAAAAATAAAGTTCAAACGTAAGAATTGCATGCAAATTAATAGATTATACATATGTCCGTGACTGACTAAACTTACCAATCTGCATATTACAATATTATATCAAAAGGTATAACACTATACCTAGAATTCTTATCGAACTTCAAGGTGATTAAATCGTCCACATAGGAAATCTCTTCACCCATTTCAATCTTCCCCTATAATATTTTAATTCCGACATATTTAAAGTATTATAGAAAACAACACAAAACATTCATTTACCTCTAATGCAGAATAGCAACTGGCAAGAACATCAAAGATAGCATCAAGACCTCCAAACTCCCTTAATCTTTCCTTGAAATCTCCACCAATCCTTCTCACCATCTCAGATGTGTCTAAGAAGTGCACGACAATAAGAAAATCGAAAAGGAAGTTTGAGAAAAATCGAGTCCATTATTAAGCTGGATAGAATACCAATCATAACGGAAAACAGTGGATATAGGAACAGTGGAATAACAAAGTATGCATCCACACAAAATGTATATCTCTATCGCTTAACTAACCTAAAGATAATAAAAATGTCAAACTAGACAGGGGTATCAAAGTGGACAAAGCTCTTACAGATGCAAGGTCTAAGGAGCGCAAGATGTAAGCAGCTTTACCCCATCAGTAGAGAGATCTTCCTATAGGCTTAAGATCATTGTTGTTTGATTTTACCACTAAAGCAAGCTATACCATCATACAATGACACTCATTTTCAGAATATAGCATATTTGATAAAAGGGGGGATAATACATCATATAAAAGGAACATATAACAAGTTAGAAGTAGTAATACTGTATTTTTTTTTTTCAAACACCTAGCTTGGAAGCTGATAATCTAACTCCATCTTGGCCTCGTAACCAACAGAATGTTTAATAAGCTGTGCAGGAAGTTTGAGGATTTTATCATGTTTATCCATAAGAAGAACATGAAGGAAACCCATATTTAAAAATTGAATACAGCTACTTCATATTATTATATGAAAAAGATAAAATTATATGAGCAGCATTTTCAAGAGACAAAATAAGTGTATCACTCCAAAAGATTGAACTAATCATACCTTCAAATGATACAGTAGATAAACATGCTTTTTCTATAGTCAATAAGGCTATCCACTTTGAGTTCAATTCTGGCCTCCCTATTTCTTCATCAGCTCCATTTGTTGATTTTATCTCTTTGCAACTTAATAGAATTTCTTGGACTTTTGAAACAATCTCCCTGGAACTAGAATCCGTTCCTTTGTTTGTGTCATTAAGTATGTTAGCCCGGCGTATGCCAAGAAGATTACAGCCTATTGATGGTGCCTTTTCCTCAACATTTTTACTTGTGGATGGATTTAATAACTTAAGAAGAAAGCGAATACAAGACGGTGAATCCAGCAAATGATCATCTTGAACCTGAAAATAGTAGCGGAGAAAATAAAATAAAGTACACTAAAAGAACTATGAGAATTTATTCAAGAACAATGCAGCCAGTAGACATTCAGTAGCAGTAATCATATGACCAGTAAACCATAATTAACCAACACATGCAATGTTCATGATTACCAAAGTAACATAAAATCCAAATGTTTACAGCAGATTCAATATTCTCCCTCTCCTCAGAGGCTGACTATAAAGAACACCATGTGGATGCAACATAGCCTCAGAAAAGTTCATATGTGTAACTCAAGATAATAAAAGTAAAAGCAGAATACAGCTGAAGAAAGAACTTGTAGGTTTTCATATCTCAAAATTATTTGAATTTTCGAGATATCAGCATGATTGCAATATGCATAATCTTTGTACTCTTCAAAGGAAGAGGACCTGTAACAAAAGTTATAGAATCTCAATTTGGAGGGTTTAATCTATTACCTTATCATTTAGTACATTCGTTTCTTTTGATATGTCTACCACTTCAGAAAATATAAATAGTCTGTAAGCCGTAGCTTAGTCTTGCATATTTAGGCAGCGCATATGACAGAACATACAAATCAAGAGCTCAATAAGAAGCATACTTCAGAGTAGATAAGATACTCACATCACTTGCCAGAACATAGAAGATAGCAGCAGCAGCAATAGAAGTTGGGTCATCATCAAATTTGAGATCCAAAATAGCATCAATTATTCTCTTAGCCATCCTAACATATGTTGAGAGTAAAATATGTATAAGAAAAGGAAGCACAAAAAAAATAAGCAATAATCCAATCCAAGGGAGTATAGTGAAAAAAGAAGTTATCATCAATAATTGCAAGGACAGAGTACCTTTGACTTCTGACTTTCTGCTGAAAGATATACAGATAACAACAATCTTGAAATTTAAGCCCAATTATAATGGCCGGTCATTATAGTTGATAAAAAGTTGTTCAAAATTTCCAATAAAATGCAGAATGATATCATGACCTAACTTGACCTAAACAATAAATTAGATTAGACTTCCCCTATATCTTAAAGTACTTGCATCGAAATGCCATGATGCTCAACTTTATTAATGAACTGCTTGGAGTAGCATGCAACGAGAATCAGGAAATTATGAGTATATTACAACTAAATATACTTGTTTCAAGTCATCCTAATCACGGCAAATTTCAATTTTTCGAAAGTATAATGACAATGTCGAGATTGTAAATGGCAAGAGTTCAATGAAACGATAAGAGTGAGAATCTAGTAGTTGAACTCAAGGGAAATTTGTCATATAGTCTCACTTAGTTTTAAAGAGGGAGAATCCATTGAAACAGTTATTATAATAGATATAGGATGCCTACTTACAAGCACAAAGGGCTTGAGTTTGTAAACCACTCTCAGAAAGCACTAGGACAGTTGGGTCTTGTAAAATATAGAATACATAGTATAGTAAAAAACCCTCACAAGTTACAACAAGCCCCTGTTTGGAGAAGTATGAGAAAGGGATAGCCCTGGTGATAACATGGTGCTAGCCCAAACTGGCATGGCCTTATTTTACCTAATTGTAGCTAAGATGAGTAAACAATAGACAGACTGAGTGAACCTAGTAACACCATTTTGTGCGTATATCTAGTAGGATTAAAGGATAAAGTGTTCTAAATACTAGCAAGCCTCAAGAAACAGAGATTGCTTTCCTATAACAGCTATACTAGATCAAACGTGAGTCGGGACAGCATAAAGATCTCAACTTTATCATCTCCGATTATCAAGACAGATATTAAACCTAACGTCCAGACAAGCCTAACTTTTACTTCTACTGGCAAGAACTTAGGTCAGCTCGAATGCAAATCTACTATCTAATAATACTACTCATAGTGGACCGATAAAGGGCAGAACCTTTCACCAGTCCATATCCTACCAGTCCAACATAGGACAAGCTGATTCTTCCTCGATAAGTTATCCGGCCACTCAATAAATCTTAGTATGCTTTAATCAAGAACCATGAACCCTAACTATCTACGGTGAGAAGAAAAGAATGATATTGTTTCCGCCTTGTTAAGAAGGGGGTCCGGATAAGGAAACCTTGAATCCCTTACCTATTTTCCAACTAACCAAGAAAAAACACACAATAGGCATCAAGATGATACTTCTTGAACAACAATTCGATCAAAATATACAACGAAGAACATGAATAGGCATCTCAACAACTAACCCTTGAGCCCGGAGAAGCCGCCGCCTCTGCGGTGTCTCACAAACCGACAGCAACGAAAGCAAGCTCGCCCGCCGGATCCGCGCCGGCTGCCCCGGCCGCAGCCCATCGAGCGCGAAATTCACCTCGTCGACATGCTCCATCATCTCCCCGAACTCCTGCGCCTCCATCAACGTCGCTGTGGCTGCCGCCCCGACCTTTCCCTCCCCATCCTTCTTAGGAAAAGAAGAGCCCTTGGCCTTCCTGCTGAGCTTCCTCGGCGCGTCGGCGGAGGACGGGAGGAGGAGGAGGTCGTCCGGGATGGGAGGCGGAGGAAGGAGGAGATCCGGGTCAAGGGACCAAGAGGAGGAGTCTTGGGAGGAGGAGAAGGCGCCGAATTGGGGGAGATTTGGGGGGAGTTCTTGGGCGGCGGTGTCCTCGGAATGGGAGAAGGTGAAGGAGAAGTCACCGTCTTGAGGGGATTCGTCGCCGGGGTCGAGGTCGATGGCGGAGAGGCTGTTGCTGCCCGGCGGGCCGCGGGTTCGCCGGGTGTAGGTCCGTACTATCATCTCGCGGAGAGGAGAGAATAGGAGGAGGTTGGGGGTGGATTAGAGAGCTTTCGTTAGCCTCGGGTTCGGTGGGTTCGGGAAGGTGGCGACTGGCGAGGAAACTAGTCGTGTTAGCTAGGTAGATCTGGATTATCCGATATGTAATTAGCTTCCTAGGTGCAAAGCGCGAATTCTTTTTATCAAATTAAGTCGATTTTCTAAAGTGGTGATTATATCTTAATCCCCTGTATTGATGTCTATGTCTCTAATTTACTTTTGGTGACACATCCACTCAGTTAATTATAAAATATATTTAGCCCCGATTCTAGAATATGAATATACTTATTCTAAAATAAGCTTCATTATTCTAATGTAATAATTAAACAACAGCTTATCTGGTATGGTAATTCATTATTCTCTTTCATCTTATTCTATACAAATAAATAATTTATAATTACTAATTTTTTAACTATTCTTCATTGTTCTCTCTCTTATTGCCCACTATGATCATCCGTTTGACCCTCCTCTCTTGGTCCTCTATCAAGTTCATCCTCTGCTTTGACCCTAGGTTTATCTCCTATTTTCTCAGTTTGTTTAGAGATAACACTTTTCTAGAACAAACAACTGGGGATATGAGGTTTCGATGACCAATGGCATGATGATCTTAGCGTATTGATGCACTGATGAGCTTAATCGGGACATTCTTAGTTCAAGAGCTGGATAAGACAACATTGGAAAACATAGCAATCCTTCTTCTCCTCGTTGCGGCTGAGAAGTTTCGACTATTTTGTTCTTCAACCATTACTTTTTTCTACTTTTTTTTCCTTCCTATTATAGCATAGTATTCTATATTGTTAGTTGAGGATTCTTCTTGAGCTATTTAGAGATTCACAGAATCACAAACACATAGCCATAGATTAACAATAGATTTTTTGAGCTTGTGAATCTATCAAAGTTGTGTTCTTTGTTGCATTATATTTATGCCTCGTGACTTAATACCTCATTTTTCTTTGTTGTGATGTTTTGCTTATGTTATTAAGTATGTGGATTGTGTTAAAAGGATTGTCATTATACTTACTGTCTCATTTTGTATATCAAGCATGGTAAAGAATAGATGAAATATTTGCCGATAGACTTTTTCTGAAAAAACACTATTAAAAATCTTTTGAGTGCCCTTTCAATTAGTTATCCATTATATTTTCTTGTTGAGAAGTTACATGTGAATGCCATGTGATTATCTAAGAACTATTTTACTCTTATTTTAAAGAAAAAAAAAATTAAAACTAATACTAAAATGGTCTTCAATTATTTTTTCGCTAACACTGAGAGATAATTTATAGTTTTGGTGATCAATATGTATAAAATAAAATAAAATGATGTATGTGAAAATGAGCAATAGTTCATAAGATTATAGTATAATTATCTATTTCTCAAATACACTAGAGGAATTGGTGAGTTGCAAACTTGTTTTAGAGAAATAGATAAAACTATTTTTTTGTAAAGTGTTGTCACGTTCTATTTGCCAAAAATTACTAATTTTTGTCGGCAGTTCATTTGTACTAAAATAGATACATTTTTAGATGTAAAATATGGTTTTTTAATTATAATTTAATGTATATGAGATACCAAAAAAAATGAATTAGTGATAAGAGATGATTGTTGCGGTGCATTGAGCTCAAATTCTTTTTGAGTATGCGATATATCTTTATAAAGTTATAGAAAAAAAAGATATTTTGGACATTTGGGCATATTTAAAAAGTCATGATTTTTTATCGCGGTAAAATTTTACAATTTTTTTCTTCGACTCTTATTAATTAAACGCACACTATATAAATAAAAGCTGGTAGAGAATTGAAATGATTTTACATAACAAAATATATCAATTTCTTATGTGATTATTTTTAGGCTAAAAGCAGATTTAAGTTGGTTTGATCCAAATCTTTCATATTTCTTATGTGATTACTTTAGACTTACACCTAAGCTTCAAAAATATGAAAGATTCCAAACAACTAGGCTGGATGGGCACGAGTCTAATATGGCCTATAGATTTGTTTGTCATGGTTCATCTAATGCATACTAACACATCGATAGTCTTTATCACATTATGTATTTTTTGTGTTTCAAAATATGACGTTCAACAAAAATATATAATATAACAAATTATTAGTGTCCACTTCTCTAAAGAAAATGAGCTCACTCGAATGCAAATTTGATTAAAGCTGATCTGCCAAGTTAGTTTATACATGTCGTTAAATACACATCAATATATTGATCATGCACAGCCGACGACTTCACTCAATCCAAAAATAATACATGAGAGCCGTAGGATTTGATTGATTGGAATTACAGTTCAATACGTTGATACAGATTTGATAGTTGTCGAATATTTATAATCAATACGTTGATACATATCTGACAGATCGACTACGATCGATGTGTATCCCATAAGTAACCCTAGCTTCAAAATCTCAAATATCATACGTAACCCTAGCTTCAAAATCTCAAATATCATACGTAACCCTAGCTTCAAAGCCTCAACCTCCAACCGTTCATCAAAGGTCAAACATGGAGATCGATGACCATGGGCCTTTGCCCCCACCCAACTATCTATGATGGCAGTAAAAACAAACGGTGGCCAATTTTTGAAATAGATAGAGAGACACCATAAGTCCACAACTCACACAAGTCGCCTCTCCCAAACCCTTGTTTTCCTTGGCCCAGGGGAACAATAAAAGGGAAGATATTTTTCCCATCCACACCCTCTCCACTTTTTTATTTTTATTTTTTTTTAATTGTCATTATTATTATCGTTATTCAGCAAGTTGGGTTGAATTGTGTAGAACTTTCCCTTTCCATCTTCTACTCCAACATCATCAGATCGACGACCTAGGGTTTCTAACTTTCCTCCCCCGCCCCCCTCAAATCGCTGGGAGCAGCCGCTAAAGAACCACAAAAATTCGCCAAGAACCCTAGAAACTTTCGTCAAAACCGAAACTTCGAAGGCCTCGCGTAACGATTTCGAGCAGAAACCCCCAACTTCTCTCGAGACGCCATTACCGGCACCAAAAGAACGGAAGGAGACATTAAAAACTTTCCCTTTGGACTTCGTAAGAACAGATCTTTCCTCTCTAAAACCCGGATCTATGCCACTGATCTGTCTGATGGAATGTCTGATGAAGAATCTGGACAGATCTTGGTCCCTTTTGATCCGGAAAAGGGATTTGTGATCTTAGTCTTTGAGACGGAAGCTGAGATTCGGAGTGGGATTTCTTCTATTTTTCATGTGGAAAGGACCTTTTTTGGTGGACCTTTTTAAGCCTTAATCGCTTTGAGAACTGTTTATGGAACAATAAAGCCTAGATCTGTTGGATCCAGTAAGGGGCTTCTGGTTTTGATCTCCAAATCTCAGCTGGGTGTGGCTTAATATGTTCAAGTCGGCTGTTTATCATGGAAATTCCCTTATCGGGGAGGTGGAAATTTACCCTCAGAACTCGAATTCAGGCACATGTGTCAGGGAAATCCGGATCTCCAATTTCTCGCCTCCCAGTGACCGGTGTCCACCGCTGGCGGTCCTCCACAGCATAGCCGCCGGTGGTGTCCTCTTCAAAATGGAATCAAAGTTGTCGCTGTCTGATGAGTCGCCATTGTTAGCATTGCACGCAGCTTGCCTCAGAGAGAATAAGGTATTAATCTTCAAAAGGAAACAAATAAGAATTTTAATGACAGCAGCCGGATTATAAACAGTGAACCCTACCAGAATGAGTAAACTCAGCTCAAATGTCACTTATTTTTACTCACTGGAAATCATGCTTTTCTATGCGGAACTGTTCTGGTGAAATTCACTTAACCTGACTTGTTAATATTGGTTAAAATCGATATCTCTGGGTTCAAAACATATCTCTATTGGCTATATATTAAAACAATCAAGTTTTCTCATTACAATTTATTGAAGTTAGGTTATCAGTTTGAGGGTCATTCAAGTGATGATAGCCTTATGCACCTGTTTGTACAAAAGCCAACTAGCATATTTATTGGGTTTTCTTGAATTTTCTTTTGTTGGCTGATTTTATTTTGTCTAGGATATCTGCATCAATTTAGGTAAGGTTGACTTCAAGTTGATAGCCGATTATAAAAGTTTGTCAACTCTTTGTAGTCCCAATATTGTTGGGAAAATGCTTGCCCTAGTGCGATCCGAGGCTGTTGTCAATTCATTAATTGTCCATTGAGATAATGAGTTTTATGCTATAATATTGCACAAACAATAAAATACTTTCTTTAGGTAGTCCTAGTTGTAGAAGAATTTTCATTATCCTGTTGTGTTTTATGCAAATATATATATGTTGATCCGGAATCCTCTGGTTTTCATTGATTTTCCTAAATTATCCCACATAAATAATTTTTAGTTTATGAACTGGTTAAATGTTGTTGAAATTTTGACCGTCATCTCTGATTACAGCATGCCTTACATTAATTGTGTTTTATATGCTCCAGATGCATATAGAATGACATTGTTGGAAGTTCTTTACAATTATTATTTTTGGTTTATTTTTACTCTTGCTTACATTGCTAGGTTTCTTCTAATTTTTGTACTTTGTCATGCTCGCAGACTGCTGTTATCCCATTAGGAGAGGAAGAATTGCACTTGGTGGCCATGAATTCAAGTAGAAATCTCATGAACTATGCATGTTTCTGGGGATTTAAAGTTGCAGTTGGACTATACATTTCTTGCCTTGCAATGTTGAATCTTAGGTGCCTAGGCATCGTTTTTGATCTTGATGAGACGCTAATTGTTGCTAATACCACACGTTCATTTGAAGACAGAATTGATGCCCTTCAGCGCAAAATAAACAATGAGACTGATCCACAGCGTGTTACCGGCATGTTGTCTGAGATCAAGCGGTATCAGGATGACAAATCTATTTTAAAGCAGTATGCTGAAAATGATCAAGTTGTTGAAAATGGAAGGGTGTTTAAAGTGCAATCTGAGGTTGTTCGGCCTTTATCTGATAGTCATCAATTGATCACCCGCCCAATTATAAGGCTACAAGAGAAAAATATAATTTTGACACGAGTAAATCCATCAGTATGTATTTCCAGTCCTATCTTTATTGGTTGCATCATGAGAAGATTATTATTTTTTTATTCTGGCAGTCCTCCATGCAATTATAATCTACTTTGTTTCTGACTGTATAATCTCTGTGATCTAATATTGTTTCCCATTTGCTGTCTTAGATCACAGGCAATTGTGTCATCTTTTGATCAAGTGAAATATATAGTGAATATTATTTGCAATTATAATCTACTTTGTTTCTGACTGTATAATCTCTGTGATCTAATATTGTTTCCCATTTGCTGTCTTAGATCACAGGCAATTGTGTCATCTTTTGATCAAGTGAAATATATAGTGAATATTATTTTCTGTCTGCTTTTACTCCCAAAGTTTGTAAAATTGTGCTTAATATCTGGTTGTTGACTGTGTCAGAGTGTGTTCTTACTTGCTTTGAAATATCAGTGGTTTCCAGTTGCTTAGATGAACTTTAGTTGCCTCTGTTTATCTTGGACAACTATGAATATGCAAGAAAATAAAGGTGTCGAGTTATTTGCTTGTAGATTCGGGATACTAGCGTTCTTGTACGCTTAAGGCCCGCGTGGGAGGATCTACGAAGCTACTTGACTGCAAGAGGTCGCAAACGCTTTGAGGTCTATGTTTGTACAATGGCAGAGAGAGACTATGCTTTAGAAATGTGGAGGTTACTTGATCCAGATTCAAGCTTGATTAACTCATCGCAACTTCTAGACCGAATAGTATGTGTCAAAGCAGGTATGTAATGCAAAAATCCTTTGTAATAATGTAACTTTGTGCATATGCAGATATATAGTTTTGGTACTGGACTCTATAGTTGCCTGCAGTGTGGCTCATTGCGTAATATAAAATGTGTTGCTGATAGGTTCAAGAAAGTCGCTGCTTAATGTCTTTCAAGATGGAATCTGCCATCCAAGGATGGCTCTAGTTATTGATGACCGTCTGAAAGTTTGGGATGAGAAAGATCAACCTCGGGTTCATGTTGTTCCTGCATTTGCCCCATACTATGCTCCTCAAGCAGAGGTAAGTATTCTGATCCTAAACTGCAAATACTATAGAGGTCCATGCTTATCTTAGTTGATCTTACATTTACTGAAAGGTTTTATTTCCCAACTTATCTTAGGCAAACAACACTATCCCAGTTCTTTGTGTTGCCAGAAATGTCGCATGCAATGTTAGAGGTGGATTTTTCAAGTAAGGGCATGACTTCTGTCAATATACTCTATCTTGTATTCTTGACATGTTGTTGAGATGACACATTCTGGCTTTTACTGACAGAGATTTTGATGAGGGCCTATTGCCACGGATTAGTGAAGTTCTGTACGAAAATGAAATTAATTATCTGCCATCTGCTCCAGATGTTGGCAACTATTTGATTTCAGAGGTAAATCTATAGAGAATCCTGTGCTTCTACATTCATTCCCCTGGTGGTAGTTTAAATTTTGAACCTTTTTCAATTCAGGATGATACTTCCACAACAAATGGAAATAAGGACCCTCTCCCTTTTGATGGCATGGCAGATGCTGAGGTTGAGAGGAGATTGAAGGTCATCATTAGCTTTAGTTGATATGTTTTAGTCCCCTTTTCTATATATATATATATATGCTTAAGAAAACTATTGTTATCATAACTTCAATTTCTTAACATCTTCAAGCATTTGCATGATGAAATCCTCATTCATCCTCGAACTTCTCTCAGGAAGCAAGTTTTAATGTTCAAGCTGTTCCTCCAGTAAGCAGTAACTTTGAGCCAAGGTCTATGCCTTCTATCCAGCACATTATGCCATCATTATCTGCTGCAGCTTCACTGACAACACAAGGCATGATGCCTTTAGTTAATAATCAATGCCCTCAATCTATTACATTTAGCAGGCCAGTATCTCAACCTGGCCTTCCAGAACCTGCCTTGCAAGGTTCTCCAGCTAGAGAAGAGGGTGAGGTTCCCGAATCAGAATTAGATCCAGACACACGCAGGAGGCTTCTCATACTGCAACATGGTCAAGACACAAGAGATCCTACTCCTCCTTTTGCAGTGAGGCCACCACTTCATGTGCCAGTTCCTCCTGTGCAACCACAGGGAAATTGGTTCCCTTTGGAAGAAGAGAGGAACCTAAGAAACCTGAACAGGCATCCTAAGGGATTTCCTTTAGAACCGGAAACTGTACGTTATGATAAAAAAAGGTCGCAGCATTCATCTTTTTATCGCGGTGCGGAGAACACTGTTTCTTCTTATAGAGGTCCTAATCAAAACCAGAGATTTCCTGCACAGGTAAGTGATGACTTCAGTGAAAGCTATCAGTTGATTTTCAAAACAAAACTTCTCTGCTGCTTAATCAATAGAAAATGTTTGATTCAGTTGCATCATGGTGATGATCGATTGCGTCAAAACCGTGCAGCATCAAACTACAGTCCATTCCCTGGTATGTTCATCGATTTGGTTATTTCTGGCCTTTAAAGATCTTGATGATTCGTGATTTCATACCTTCTCTTGCTATAGATAAATGTTATCTGATGGTCTCTGTCATATCATCATATACACCTAGAATAGATGGATGTTTGTAAACAAGTGAACCAGATAAAATATGAGTAGCAGGGTTGGGTTTTAAATCTATTCTTAAGTAGAAGTTAAGATGATTGTGGATTAGTGAAGGAATAAATAAGGGCACTTTATGCATTCTTACCCTGTAAGCAGACAGGCTGTTTCCTTTATTTTGTATACATCATCTTATTTTACTACTATTACACTTGTGTCAAAGATGAATTTTAGTGAAATGCCTACAATGCCATGAATTTTCCTTTAATCAACTCTAGTTATATTTTATAAGTTTTGTCAACAAAGAAACTTCATCGTGCTAAAGAGCACATTTGTCTCCTAGATGTTATTTGTGATGGATTCTCATATTGCAGTTTAATATAATAGACTTGCTCGATGTAATTGATTTGGTTCTGCTTCATTTACATGTTGAAGGTGAGGAGCATCCTACAGGACAGATGTCTTCAAGCCAGAGGGGTATTCAAATTGAAGTGGAACCAACTGTTGCAGCGCATCCACAAACTCCCCCGGGAGTTTTGCAGGATATTGCCATTAAGTGTGGATCTAAGGTAGTTCCAAAGGTTGAGCCTCATAAATATAGTTCTTTTCCTTTGATTATTGATACTGTGTGCTATACTTGTTTACCTGTAGGTAGAATTTCGAACAGCCCTATGTGATACTACGGAACTTCAGTTCTCTATTGAGGTAGGTCGAAATGTCTAATTATAGTTGAACATATCATGCTGCGATAATATCTGTTATTGTGACACATATAGGGAGGTTGTTTTTCTTTTCAGTTTTTATGTGAAGGGTTCAACTTCAATTTTTTGTTTCTTTAGTAACCCCACCCTTTAGTTCACTCTTGAGGACCCGTTTAATATGATATGAGTTCGTACCATTATTCTAGTACCAGTGATTTATGAGAAGATCCAGAAGAACTTCCTCGGGATTAGTGTATCGTACTACCCTTATCAGATATTCATATGGACCATACCATAGTTCCAAAGACAGTTAATTTCTCAATTTTGACATTCCAATTTAGACTCAAATACAAAGCTTAACTATATTGGTTGTTATTTGTGAATGTTGAGTTTTGTTATATGGAAGATATACTACAGGGAATATTAAGCTTTCATTGTAATCTCAGTTTTGCTACTTGTTTTTATTTTATGAACAATGCATACTATCATGTATTTAATAATTAAACAGTATATGTTAAATATGCAATTTATCCCTGGTTAAATGAAATTTTCAAGGAATAGCCTCTCATTTACTTGTCTGTCCATCAAGTTATGTCTTGTGCAAGAACTTCAAGAGAAGATGGCAAGTATAAACACACAACCTTGTAAAACACCTACTAACATCTCATGGAGAGTGCAGATGGCTAACTTTACTACATAAGATTTATTCATCAAGGGACAATATTAGTATATAGTAGGTAATGTTATAAATCTGCAAAATGATTGGATGCAGAATTGGATATTAGGAGGATTAAGCAAAGGGAAACAATGAACTTGTTTACCTACTAGGAGTTAATTTTGATGTAGGAAGTAAAAGGCCTTTTGAACCAAGTCATATAGACAAATTCAAATTGTTGCTTCTGAAACAGCAGACAAGTTACCATTTTATTGGAAGTCTCAGCCATATGCCTCTTTTTTTTTTTTCCAGGTTTGGT
Organism: Typha angustifolia; assembly: GCF_048772165.1. Classification (NCBI taxonomy): domain Eukaryota; kingdom Viridiplantae; phylum Streptophyta; class Magnoliopsida; order Poales; family Typhaceae; genus Typha; species Typha angustifolia. The sequence continues at coordinate 14,548,913 of NC_133245.1, read as the reverse complement.
TTGTTGGAGAAAAAATTGGTGAAGCAATTGGTAGAACAAGGAAAGAAGCCCAATATCAAGCTGCAGAGATCTCTCTTCGGAATTTGGCTAGTATGATTTATTACATTTTTCAAATGTCCATTTTCTTGATAGTAGTTATCAGAGAAGTCTTCATTCTATCATATATTGGCAGTTCTGTCCAGAAGAGGTTAAATGTATAAATTTGGATGATTTTACATATTCGCTTAAAGTTTAAAGTTGGACACATTACATGGACTGCCAAAGATTAACTAGTTTACAAAATTCTTTGGTAATATGGGTACAAAAGGAATGCATTTGAAATGTAAGAAAAAGTAATTAAGATCACTAGAAGCAATGTAGGTTCTTTGGAACTTCTCATGGCATTAGGTTACATTTTTCATGCATTTAAGTTGCTGAAGAGTGCTGCTGTAATCTGATTTTTTAGTTATGTTCCTCATTTTAATTTTCTTTTTTAATGGTGATTTGTGACTAGAAGAACCTATCATGTGTAGTTTTTACATAAGAGTTAAGCTGTGGTTTCTTGTGAATATTTCACTTTGGTCTTCTAGCTACAGTGCTTGTGGACTGGTTTACTGGAATGTGGATGTGCTCCTGTCATTAGATATCAGGCTTTTCCTATATTGGTTTACATATTTTAGCTACACAATTGATTCTATTGCCCTGTGCAATTTTTACAAGCTTAGCTTTTAATTGCAGATAAATATTTATCAAATGCATTGTCCGAACCGAATAAGCCTGCTTATCCGAAGGAAAATGGCTTTATCAGTGATTCATATTCTTTTGGATATCCAGCGAGAATGAGGGATGACATTTTGCCGATTGCAAGTGCTTCAGAGGAGGATCAGAGAATCAACAGTTCAAGAACAACGGCTTCTGTTGCTGCCCTCAAAGAACTAGTGAGATCTCGCATTTTCTCTGTTTGTAGTAGCCTTCTAGGGTCCTCAGGGTGGTCCACTCTGCACATATACATTAATTGACTTTTGCTGGATCTCTATTTCAGTGTATCATGGAGGGATTCAACCTAGTCTTTCAAGCTCAGCCTTCACCTTCAGGTGGCTCAGTTAATAAAGAAGAAGTTTATGCACAGGTTACTGTCTATCTCTCTTGAAGAATTCATTTTTTTAGTACTATATCTCTGGTATCATAGGATATTGTCTGTTCCTTGAGTCATATCTTGACCCATCACAGGTAGAAAAAGAAAAAGAAAAAAAGAGAAAGAATTACAAGAAGAAAAGAGTACACTTTCATGTAAACCTTTTTCTTATTGTTTCACTGCTGCTATTAACGTAAGATTTCACATTATTATTATCAGGAATTATTAGATTCTGGTTTCTTAAAGAAACCATAAGTTAAGAAGTTTCCCAGCTTCTTGCATTGAGCTGATTTTCAGTTCATTTAATTGTGTATATTTTGCTATCATTATATATCCTGAGTTTGCTAGCTAAGTAAACAAAAGTATTGTATTACACTATTCTCAAATTGAGTTTCATCTTTAGAGAGATTGAATACTTCTATTTGTATTTTCAAAGTTCATCTCAGCATATATTTTGGTTGCCTATGGACTTTTCAGGTTGAAATAGGTGGACAAATCTTGGGGAAAGGAGCTGGAACAACCTGGGAAGAAGCCAAGCTACAGGTAGAATCATCTTGCTCTGTAGTTTTACTTGGAGATGTTTCATGCTGATATATGGGAATCAGTAGGAGAAGATTCTTAAGAAGGATAAGGAAGGATTTTGGCTACCTCCTGAACCCCAGATCCAGGACTGATAACTTAGCCTCAAACAATATCATACAAGAAAGAAAGAAACGCATGGAGATTGAATCTTGATTATAACTTTACAAGTAAACTTGCCTCTTGCAAATCAAATGATATATCTTAAAATTTGCAACACTCATATGACGTGACCTGGCTGCGTAACTAACCTTCAGTAAGTTCAGGAGAATAACTAAGACACGATGAATGCACACTCTAGTCAATAACGACAATTTAGGATGGAAGAAGATAATATAATTCTTAATTCTATATTATATTTTACTATTCTCCTCATAGATTTAAAGAAGTTGCATACATGTATGGCTTCCATATCTGTATGTTAGAAGCATGATTTTATTTCTTTGATATTTCATATTACAGTTAAAAGTTAGTACAAAAGTTTATCATCCTACAGGCTGCTGACGAGGCCCTCGGAACTTTGAAGTCTATGCTTGGTCAATTTACTCAGAAACGCTCAGGTTCTCCAAGGTGAGAATCTTCTATATACTTTTTGTTGAAAATTATCAGTTCATTTTCATTATACATATTGCGAAGTACCTTTCGAACAAGATGCCTTAAACAAGATGTAAGCATAAAGCTAGAGAATGCATAAAATAGGAAACATGTAATGAGGTAATCAGCAAAATCCATATAGAAATAAAAGGTCAAATGAACTACTCTATTTGATATAGATATATTATTTGAAAGGATTGCTGAAATGGGTATACTGGAGGTTCCCTACATAGGGCATACCAACGATGGTCGTGCCACAGGCATGGACTGTGTCGACCATCGGTCGGCACTGCACGACACTTGCCGGTCTTGCCGTAAGAGAGGGAGGAAAAAAGGTAAGGGACTACTCACCTTCGCAGTCACCGTTGCTGCTCGCTATCGCCGCTCGTCACTCATTGTTGCCTGAGTTCACACCCTCGTCGAGTGCCCTAATTGGGATTCACAACTTAAGTTTTTAAACCAACCCCCCCCCCCCCCCCTCTCTCTCTCTCTCCCTTCCTCGGGTTAGGGCAACCAACGGGGGTGCAAACTCGGACGATAAGTGGCGATAGCAAGCTCACGATGAGGTCGCAGCCAAGCTACTAAGAGGGGTGTTGTGCGACACCCCTTGTGTCACCTACCGGTACACTGCCGGCACGGCTATCCATGGGGCATACAACTATGAAGCACGGATATGAGATACAAATACAATACAAATATGCCGATATGGCAAATCTTAAAAAATAAGGATACTATACATGTAGGATACTTAGTCCATATATGTATGTTATATTATATATAATATAACGTATTCTATATTATTTGTGTATGATTATTTATATAAGGATATTGTTGATTAAATTATTAAAAGAATTACCATTTGTAACAAAGAACTAGTATTACGTAGTGTATTATTAATTACTATGTAAGATAAACAAGCAATTCAATATGTAAATCAAAAGAAATTGGCATTGCAACATGATTTCTTAACATAGATTATAGAACAAACAAGCAAACTCAATCTTTTCACAATAAGAAATGAAAGGTGATAGTCTCTTTCAATTTGGCTTCTATTAATAGGAATACTGGAAGTATAATTTCACAATATTAACTTCATTTTAAAATATTCGGATACAAGGAAGGAAAATGACAGCAAGAAGCCAAGAAGGAACTAACAGAGTACGCCATCAACCCATCATTTACAACTTGCCATCAACATTTCCAACTATTTATTCATAGTACCCCATCAATATCACATTTCTTTTCTTGGTTAAAAGGATTTGTCGTATTCATCCACAACATTTTGCTTGATAACATTATTAATAGGCCTATTGTTAGGCTGAGCCCATTACAGCCTAAGTCTTAGCACCAGAAGCTAGGGCTGCACAAATCCTTCCCCAAACTCCTCATAAGCAGGAACATACACTAGGGCACCCTTTTTATTATTATTTATGAATTGTGAAACTAGCTTGATACAATTAGACACAGAATCAATTCTTAGACATAGTTCATTCATTCCATAAAGATAGGCCATCGACTTTTTAACTCAAGCCTCATATTTGGTTATAACAGTGAACAACATCACAGAGAAAATAAGGTAATAAACCCAAGGGCACTAACAAACTACAACTCAAAGCATAAGCCTAGAGAATTCACAAGAACAGAGTGTAACATTGTCCAACGGCTCCATTGCAATTCGACTGTTGAAGATAATCCCAAACCTACAAACAACCATAGAACAAAAAAGAGAAAAGAAAAGAAAAGAAAAGAAAATGGATGTGGTGGCAAGCAGATTTGACAATGGAGCAGTGGCCAAGCCCCAAATCCAGCAGTGAAACAACAAGGATCCAATAGGGGGCGAAGAGGGAGTAGCAACACAGCACCAATCTGACGGGGGATGATGGATGGGCGTAGATGATAGAGATGGAGATTAGGAAGCCGTGACAAGGTTTGGATTAGGAAGGTGGGAGTTCGGAGGTCGCAGGCAGGTACATATTTGACGGGGAGCGGCAAGGGGTTAGCGGCAAGGGGATGGAGGGTGAGCTTGGAGGAGGAAAATCCGAGGGACGGAGGGTGAAGCTCAAAACTGATAAGAGAGTGACAGCGAAGCTCGGACACAGCGGAGAGGTGGCGGCAAGACAGATTCAATAGATGAGGACAGTGAGGTGAGGATTGCAGTCTGGAAGGAAGAGATAGGAGGGAAGGGAGAGAGGAGATGAGTAGAAGGGGAAGAAACCTCCTAGAGAGGAGACAGGGCCACCGGCAGTGGTGGCGAGAAGAACCCTCAACTCAAGAGAGGGGAGAAGGTGAAACCCTAGCAGAGCTGTATGCCAGGGCTGGGACTTCATAGAATCGTCTATTATGCTCATTTATATACTTATGTTCAGTTCAATTTAGTTAATTTGTGCGTCCAATTTGAATTTAGTTCTTAATGTCAAAATCAGTGGAACTTACTTTTCAAGTTCCAAAACCTTTTTGGAGTAAGAGAACTAGGAAGCTTCAAGGTCTCCAAAAGCTCCACAGCCTCCAGTCTATCATTGTTAGTTGCTACTAGATTTTCATTACCTGTGGCTAGTGTTATTGGTTTTTTTTTTTTTCCTGTCAACTCTATCCAAAACCTGCCGTACATAGCCTCTTAATATGCTTGACATGACATTTACCATCCTTTTCAGGTCACTTCCAGCAACTCCTAATAAGCGCTTAAAGCCTGAATTTTCACGGACATTGCAGAGAATCCCTTCATCTGGCGGATATTCTAAGAATGAAACTTCAGTTCCTTGATGGTCTCTACCATACTTTTTCGTTCTGATATTCTGATTGCTTGTTACTAAGATCAGACCTGTCAAGCACTTCAGAGGCAACTTAAGGAGGGGCCTCATTTGCAACCCAAGACAAAGCTTTCCTAAAGATGCCAACGAAAAGTTGTACCAGTCATCAGAATCAAATCTTGCATCAGGCTGTTATAACTCTACTCTGTTGGAAACATGGTGGTTGCGCATATTCTGTAACCATCGTGGGTTCAGTCTCCAATATCATGTTATGTCCACTGTGATTCTGTGAAGGGGAAAAAAACAGGCAAACTGTTTTGGTATTGCTTAACAGGGAATTCTCTTTCGTTTACAAGGATTTGTAGCCACAAATGCAAGTAAGGAACATTGAAGTTTGCACATCATATTCCATGGTTTGGCATAAAGTTTGTGCCTCCAACACTCTTAGTTGTCAGGATGTGGTGGGAAGTGAATTGCATGTTGGTCTGGAGTACTTTGCTTGTAAAGATTACCTTCGGCTGACAGTCTGACCAGTTTAGTTGAATGCCGTGACTTCATCAATCCGTTGGAATTCAAGGCTTGCCAATTTTGCCGACGGCAAGCGGGACCTGATTGTAAATTTTTGCTGGTTTCAGCTTTAAAGATGTGTGACAAAAGATCATACAAGAAAGAATGTGCTTTAACTTATTAGGGGTGGATTCCATTTAAGAGATGTTTGTAATTCTTTCAGGATCCTTTGCTTTGCCATTCTCATTTACTGTAATGAATGTGTTGTGAGATGAGTTTCCATCAATTGCCGAGTATTTGGTGATGTGAAACTGGTTTTTGTCATTTGCTGAGTGTTTGGCACATAATGACAATATATTATCTTGCAAATGAAGAGATTTTAGGTCCTTTAAGAGTCATAGATCCTATATAAATTTTGTAATACTAGCAGACCCTGTGCTGGTAGGAGAGCTTCGTGCACAAGGACATGGCTTTGTATTTATTTTGTTCCTTTGATGATGATCACATTTCTCAATTTAGTGATCAGTCTTCCAAGTTTGTGACATTAAAGCTGCATAAGATTATTCATATCATTCGAGTGTTCTATACCAACTCTTTTACAGGGTGCTCTGGATTTGCCACAACATCCTCTTCTGCCAACTTCCAGAACTTACTAGGTTATAACTTATAATCCTGCGGTGCATTTGCTATCAATTCTTCAATAAGCAACAGAACATATGTTTGCTTATGCTGGTTTAAGCCATCCATTCTTGCAAATTTACACTAATTTGAGAAAATTTGAACACTAGATTGCGGTTTATCCAGTTGACTTGTGCTCCCAATATATCTGATGCTTTTGTTGTGATTTTGCACGACAGTCCTTGCCTTTCTAAGACTACGGAAATCCATGGCTAAGCAATGGATGCCTACAGTCTCTTATTATCTGAAGCACTCAAAATTTTACAAAGAAATCAAGTTGAAAGAAACATCATAATATTGTTACAGTAGCCTCTGGCAGCACTAAAAAAGATTGGATTGGATTAAGCCAAGCCAACCAACTTCTCACTGAGCTCCCACACCTTCTTAGCTTTCTCTGGATCACTGGCCTCCTCAGACAGCTGGTTCTCAAATGATGCAGAGTTGTTATTCCAGCTCCAATAGACTCCTGACTTGGTCAAGCTTGGATCACTCACTACCTGAATCCACACAAAAAAAACTCATTCAACTCCCTATAAGGCCATAACTAAGGGAAAGAAAAATTTAGAGATCATAAAGGACCACAGAAACCACCAGCCATTTTAAAATGGAAAGTATCAGTGACAAAGTGACAGGGCATTAGTGCTGTAGAATTTCATTTCCTGAGTTTAATTCCTCTTTAGAGCAAGTGTGCTAGTAAATATCAGCATCAGATAAAGAAGTATACCTGCGCGAGTCTCTTGCCGGCTTCGTCTTCGGAGACGAAGCCTTTAGTGATGTATTTCTGGAATGGAGGGAAGAGGAGCCTAAACAAGGGGATGTGCTCTCTGAAGAGGCCAGTTGTGGCAATGCAGCCAGGGTAGAGTGAAGCAAATGTGACTCCGGTCTCCTCATGGAATCTCCTGTGGAACTCTTGCATGGTTAGCATGTTGCACACCTTGCTGTCCTTGTAAGCCTTGGCTCCGTCAAATTCACCGCCGTCGATCATGTTTGATCCGTTTAGTCCATTTAGACCGCCTGCAAGACCCCGCAGGTCCCCAAGGTTTGCTTTCGGTGGTACATTCCCGGCCAATGTGTTTGTATTGCCTGACCAAGCCAAAAGTATTACTCTCAAAGCTTAAACTGATATAGAAAGATAAGAATGTTTTATATTTAATCCACATATAGGTCTAGTATGATCTAAGTTCGAGTCTTGTGTGCTCCAATAGATAGCTGATAGCAAACGGTAGATTTTATACTCAACATATCGTTACCTGTAATGGAGCCGACGATGATGAGACGTTTTGAGGGGTAGTCGGAGGTCTTCAAGTCCTCGAGGAGCTCACGGGCGAGGAGGAAGTGGCCGAGGTGGTTGACCCCGACGCTCATCTCGAATCCATCAGCGGTGTATGTAGGCTCCTTGGCGGTAGGGAAGTACACGGCTGCATTGCAAACCAGCACGTCAAGCGGCATTTCTGATTGTTTGAAGTTCCTGACAAACTGGCGGACGCTGTCCAAAGACGCGAGGTCAAGGTGCATGACGGTGTAGCTGCCCTTGTCCATGCCGGCGGCCTTGGCCGCCCTCTCCCCCTTGAGGAAGTCGCGGCACGCCATGATCACGTTCCACTTGCCAGTCTCTGCGAGGGCCTTGGCGGTGGCAAGGCCGAGACCAGAGGAGGCTCCGGTTATGATTGCATTGCCCTTCCTTAGTGTCTTCTTGCCCTCTGGGGTGGCCCGGTTGACGCCTGGGGTTGTCACTGCTGTTTGAGCTCTCACTCCAACCGAGATGTTTACCCGCTGCAAGTACATAGCAATTTGATAGAGAAACGAATGAAGGAAGATAACTTCACTAACCAATTGAGAGAAGATAATTCCATTGCCATCACATCTGTAGTACTACTGACTGAAGGAGGAAAAATTCATGAAAGAAATTTAATATCTACCGAATTAGTACTACTGCTGCATAAGATTGTTAAGTGACATTAGCCAATTGCTCATGAGCTTTAACAATCCTACATCAACTTGGCAAATTTCCCTAAATATGTGCTTGCATTAGGCAACTTGAGACACCAAATAGTCTCAAATCACTTTGATTCAGAATTTTCACCACACACAGGTGGCTAATTTGACACTTTAATATCGAAAAATAGGTAAGTTATGATGGCCTCTGATTGTTTCAATCTGCAAACTTAGACTCAAGATCTAAGTTCCTCCAAAGTGAATTATTTTGACATCATTAATAGACGAATTTAATCTAGTCAAAGTTCCAATTAGCATTCCTTTGGCATATCCTTTACTCTGTAAATAACCAACTACTATAAAACCACAAAGCTAAAGACCAAACCTTGCTACTCTTAAGAATTGAAGAGCTGAAGTCGGACTTCACATGCTCAGAGAAAGAAACACCCAAGAAAGCTGAGTCCTTTACACCTCCATTTGCCTTCGCCTACACGAGAAGTTCATATATTACTACTAGAATTCCATCGAACAGTGAGGAGTGCAAATGGAAACCCACGTCCAAAGCTCACCTCCTTGTGAACCGAGAGAGCCGAAGGGAAGAAGGAAGCCTGGAGAGCCATGGAGGGAAGGATAGATAGCTTAAGGGGCAATGGCGAATAGGTGAGAGCTTTTGGGTTTAGGAAGGAGGGATAAGAGGAGTGGGATAACTTATAAAGGCCGCGTCGGCATAGGATAAGGTGATAGAAGCCGGACCACAGGGCGCCACGGTGGCACGGAATCCTCCAATGGGGGCTCGCGGTTTGGATTCCTCTCTGGGCGATATTTTTTTCTCCTTCTTTTTTCTGGATCCATCCAGTGGCACGAGAGGGGGGTTTAGTGACTTCTTTTTGGGGTTTTGATCTGGGGGATAACAAGAGGCTCGATAGTGGTATCCGAACATCTTATCCCAAGAATAATAAGTGGGTTTATGGGAGTTCTGATAAATTCCTGGTATAGTGGTATGGCCTTCTTATGGGTCTCTTTGTCTTATGGGCTTTTATTTTTACACTGTTTTCTGTATATAGTTGTATAAGTTTTAAGAGTTAAATATATTATTAACCTCGATACTTTGAACAAAAATTATTTTTTCGCTCCTTAATTATTTATTTATTTATTTAACATCACTGTGCCCATTGAATTGTTACCTTAAAATATCGTAAACAGAGATGGAAAAATAACTTAAAGTAATTATACTTCTGTTAAATATATATGATTTCTTATGGAAATTTGATAGTGGCTTTGTGATACAAAAGAGAAGGTTCAAAAGAATCAAATGAGTTCTCTATTTAAATAAGTAACGTTATCTAAGATACAAGACAATGACAATGTTTTCACTTTGAAACATAATCAAAAGTTTGGGAGGAAAGAAAAAAAAAATATTTAGCCCAACTCTTAATTATCACATATAATTTGCAGAAACTACCTTCCATCTTAGAGAATTTGTGGTTCAAACCCTGAATTTTCACTGTTGGAGAAGGATGCGTTTCCTATAAAATGAGTTAAAAATTCTGATGTTAGGTTGAAGTAACATTATTGCTACAGTACCGAACAAAGTATTAACAGAATATTCCTTTCTATCCACCCTTGTATGGCTAGGAGGAAGGCTGTCATAGAGTGTCATGAGATATGCTGCTTACGATTAGATTAAGCTTTCGAGTGTGAAGAGTTGTTACCTAACAACATTTCAAATATGACAAGAATTTTCTGCACCCTGATTTGAACTTTTTTTTGTTGTTGTTGTTGTTGTAATTTGTAATTTTCTTCTTACAAAAAGAAAAATTATAGTAAAACAACATGAGGGTGCAAACACAGTTATACTCCCCCATCAGCAACATTGGGCGGAAAAAAAATACGCTGAACCCTAACCTAAGCAGCCAGTAGCATCATAAATTTTAGGTTTTGAACTTTCATGTACAGTAGGGTAAACAAAGCCGTGGCATGCCGGAGACGACGAACGGTTCTGGTGCCTTGGCTGGATGGTTTCCTTAAATATACCAAGCAAATGCGCATGGAAGCAGCAAATCCGAGCAAATGTGCATGGGAGCAATGGAACCTCTGTGAACACCGCAACATAAGCTACACAAAGCAGAGTCTATGGTAGATTTGGAGATTCTGACATTTTCTTCTCCACTGACCAGAGGGCTTTATACTCGAACAGGAAATCCTAAATTCAGAGGGCTTTATACTCGAACAGGAAATCCTAAATTCTGAAATGTTCTGATTTCACCGCCGCGACCTGCAGTGACAATTACTAGCCCCCAAGCTGACCTGCTTTGTGCAGGCAAACCTCCTTTAACAATAAGATCAACATCAGAGTTGGGGCTCCATTTGTTGGCTGCCATGAGTTCTTCAGGCCAGGTTGCAGACACCCTATCACCGTAATGATTCGAGTTGGCGCTTCGGACACTACATTGCAGTTTGCTAGACTTGTAAGCAGGTAAAGATGAAAGAGGATTGTCCTTGGATTCTCCATCCAAACCATTTTGTTTGCTGGAGTTCATTTCCAACGCCATTCCAGTGCTGGCAGATTGCCAAGGAACAGCCACAGTCACATCTCGGCAGTGGAAGTGCTCATAAGACCGTGTGATGACAACACCCTTGCTTTTGCTTGGCCGTGAATCATCATCATATCTCCAGACATATACATGAGAATCTTCACTCGCACAGACCACATACCTCCCATTTGCAGTTAAGCCAGCTGAAATTTGGCTGTTGGTATTGCGAAACCCTGAAAGAGAGCAATTACTCAGTTCCAGAACATAATGGCGCACAGAGATATTCCTCCAAACTTCCATATTAGATACATCTTTCCAACACAATATCTCAAATTTACTATGTCTAGTTTAAGGATCCATAGATGTGACAGGATGAAACTACAATAATACTCACAAGCCCCAGCACTAACCATAATCAAGGCATAAAGATACTGAGGATGCTTGAATGGAAAAGAACATAGCATTTAGAAAATACCTATATATTAGAGTGATATTTGTTAGGAAAATCATTCTGGAGATTAAGCGCAGGCATCTAAGATGCATACATCACATACATCTAATTTCTCATAATTTTGACGAAACACTTGAGCGATAAAAGCCAGAGCATCTTTTGCACTGTGATATCAGGTCTAGGAAAAATGTATAAAGCCAAGACCTCAATGAGCATTTACACTGCTTTTGAAACTACATTACTACGAGGGCATAAGCGAAGTGCTAAGAGGGGCCACGAATATGAAGGAAGCAAATATGTACTGTCGAAAAAATAAAAAAATCACTCACAACACAATTATATCCATCAGGATAAAAAAAACACCTTTTACTTCAGTATGGATATATCAAAATTTTTTGCTAATATTAACTTAAACAAACATGTTAATACTTCTAATTCATATGAATACCCAGCAGCTTGGGTGATAACATGAAGGCTGTCAGTCAGGTTGCTGTATTCTGCGAAACTGAAAAGTCTTCCCTGGCATAAATATTAAAAGACAGAGAGAATGTACAGTCAGGGTTAAACCCTCTTTGTATCTCAGTTAATAACAAAAGGTTATACCTTGAAATTTGTGAACCAGTTCAACACCGTCAATGACCCGGATTCGTGAATCGGCAGATGTAATAAGCACCTTTGAAGAATTTCTTGGGGCAAACTGTTCAAGTAACTATTAAAGAACTCTGAACATAAAATGTCTCAAGATACAGTAGACTGGTATAACATCTTCTAAACAATGAGTACCTGGAATCCAGTGATTTTCTTATGACTGGACTTTCTCCTCTTGTTCTCCAAGTCGATTTGACTTTTTTGAAGAAGCTTATTATCTAGATGCATCAGCACAAAGCATGAACATACAGGCAGATCAAAGAAAAATGAACAGCAGTAAGGAAGAAAATTAGGTTCAGAGTTGGAGTTGTGCACACATGCAACCCACTCATTCTCCAAAGCTCACACATGCATATATAAATAAAACACAAAGGGACAGGCCGAGACAGAACAGTTAATACCTGATGTGTCATACAAGTGGCAACTCCCCTTGTGTGAGCCAACTAGGGCACTCTTCAGAAGACAACAGAGTAAGCATTAAGAAAAAAACTTAGGATTCTTTTTTCAGAATGAGTAGTGTTTCAGAAAAGCAGAAGTAACCTGTCCATCTGGGGCATAGCAAGCAGCCGTGACCATTTCGTGCAGATCATTCCAATCAACGACTTGCCGGTCTGGTATACTCCAGATACGGACCTTTTCATCTAGGGACCCACTAATGAAGTATCTATCATCAACAGGATTGAACTGGATGCAAGTCACTGAAGCATAGGATCATAATTTGTTGTAAGGATAAACAAAATGGTGAAAGGAAAGAGAGAACTGAAAAATAGACAATGAAAGCAATCTTAAACTTACCAAAGTCACTATGGGAGAATATTTTCAAACAGGATTTACTAGACATGTGCCATAATCTGACGGTTTTATCCATTGAAGAGGAAAGCAGGTACTGCAATTCAGACATGTTCAATAATTCATAAATGCAAACATAGTACTGATAATATGAAAAAGAAATCCTGAACCAACTACACATAGTTATCTTAAAACATTCACCTCCTCATATACACTAAAGCAGTATATAATTCTATCATAAAGATAAGATGCAAGACATTTAAGATTTCCCAGTCACAAGAATTTCTGAATCTAAAGGGGCTAGTAAGACATGTAGTGAAAAGTAATATGTTGTTAAAAAATTAATTGTAAACAGTTCTAAACAGACTCTTGACTGAAAATTGACTTAGACCTATGACTAAAAACCAGGTAATTCAAACATCATTTTGGAAGAAAGTAAGAAACCAAACTAACAAATTTTCCATTAACTGGTTTACTTTTAACTCTTCAGTCTCCTCTTCCACAAGGAGTCTGAAAGTTTATTTCAAACGTTTCAGGTTATATTTTTATCCATAAAAAAGGGAAAAATTATGTGATGCAAACCCTTACTAGGAGGGAATCGTCCATGAAGACAAACTCTACAATCAGATGCAGAACATAAACACATCTATCTTGCATCTTCATCAATTGGCTACATAACAAAAAAAATATTGGGCATTGAAGAGAAACAAGAATGTAGCAAGTAAACAGAGATAGTCCACAAGGAGTGACCAGGAAAAATGGTAGGGGTCATAAAGTAATTTGACCTGGCACCTTGGAAGAGGACTTTAAATTAAGCGGGTTATAACAGAAGCCACATGACAAATTTATACATGCATTCCAAGAAATATTCAAAACTCAAATTTTGCTCTTTCTGGGAAATACAATAAATAGAAGAAGTAGATTCTACATATCCTAGACGCCTTAAAGACCAAGCATTGTCCACCTAACAAAGCTGCTATCAAAGCAGTAATTTGAAAAAACAAATAAATTCCTATTCTGCAGTTCACATGTAAAATCAATCAATTGGTTCCTTGCAAATTTACTGCCTAGCAAATTGAGAAGATCGGATGTTGAAGAATCCCAAGTTCTTAATAATTGTACCTTACAGTTCTGTCATGAAAAATTTATTTATTGTGTTCAAAAATCAAAATGAACAATGCATATCTCGTGACTTCCAAGTAGAAAACCAACATTGCCTCTATGTATAAATGCAGAGAAAAGTTATAGTAGCATAATTACCTGCGATTTGGACCAAGAGAGGTCAAGGACATCATCCACATGCCCTCTAAAAGAGCAGACAGGCTTCTCTGACAGAGCAAATACATGCTCTGGTACCATCAAATGGTCCGAGCTCACAGACTTCCTGCTTCCGGGAACCTTTGCCCTTCTCTTTCTCTCCCAATGATTTCCCTCAATACCAGTCAACCCCACCGGCTCCGGCGACCCATTACAAACGGCGATAACAAACGGATTGCAACTCACATTCTCCTCTGGTGCCTTCTCCATCAAGAACTCTCCCTTCCTCTCAAATTTCAAGACCTCCCAAACATGGATAACGCAGTCCTCCCCGGCGCTCGCCAAGTACTGTCCATCCAAGCTAAACTTAATGCTCCATATGGATCCACTGTGAGCTTGTATCTCCTGGCTCATGTACAATCCCGAGAGCTCCTTATGGGACTTCCCATACTGCCGCACTTTAGCCCGCTCCGGCCCTTGGTGGAGCGAATGCGGCAAACCGTCCTGGCTGTCATCCGTAGCGGAGCTCGACCTCCTCCCACCCTTCTCCGACGACGTGTCCCTCTCATCGCTACTCCGCCTTTCTCGTGCCACGACGGCACCGGCGACATTCTTGATGCTGCGAAGCCAGCTCCCTCTCTTCTTCGACCTCATCCCATTGGCAGTCCCTGAACCGGTTCTCGGCCCACTGCTGCCGCCGGAGTTGCCGCCATTTCCGGAATCTTCTACGTTCTGCCGCCTCATGAGCTCCTGGACGATTGGGGACCGGCCGACGCACATCTCGAACTCCTCCATCGTGAGCTGCCGCCCCGTCCCGACCTCCCGCAGCTTCTTCCACATCCCGTCTTCCCTAAACTCCTTCACCACGAACTCACTACCGTTGTCGAGGTTCTTGATCAAACACCTAGGGTCTTCGTCGCCGCCCTCTCCATCGGAGACCTTCTCGACCTCGAGATTGCCGGCCGAGAGCGGCCGCGACCGCCCGACGAGGGGAGGCTTGGCGGAGATCGGAAAATGCACCGATTTCTGGTGTCTGTGTTGCTGCTGTATATTAGGTCTATTTACAAGATTGGGGTCCACGGAGCCGTCGGATCTAGACCGTACGACGGCGGCGGCGGCGCCGCCGGAGGCCAAGACCTCCCCGTCCAGAGCAGCCGACCCGAGTCGACCTAGGGCTCCGTCTCCGGCCAGCCCGAGCCGCCGGAGGAGCCGCCGCCGGCGCTCCTCGACGGGCTCCGGCTCGGCGATCCACACGTCGAGCGATGGCACCGTGGCGAATCGGCGGCGGTGTCGGCCGCCGTGTTCGGCGGCGTCATCGTCGGATGCCGACGTTGACGAGCAGGACGAGGAGAGGATCCGATCCAACGACTCGTAGAACTCCTCCTCCTCCCCCTCCTCCGAATTGCTCATTTCCCCTCCGCCAGCATTAAGGAGAAGAGAGACGAGATCCGATATTTATACCGACTTGGCTCGAAGCAGAGAGGAGATAAAATATAGAGAGAGAGAGAGGGGGAAAAGGGAAGGGAAGGGGGAGCGAAGCCCGAGGGAAGGAGAGAGAGAGAGGGGAAGGCTGTCGTTGTAGCGGTGGTAGTAGTAGGGGTAGTAGATCCATCCAGGCATCTAAATCGATGCGCTTGTGTTTTGGGGTGTCTTTATCTCTTCTTTTTTGGGGGAGTTATTACTGCTGCATTAAACCATCACTACACCATCGCACACTAACTACTTCCCCCGCCGCCCCCCCCCCCCCCGTCTTCCGTTGGGAAACCGTCCTACGTGCCATTACCAACTAATCCAACCTTATTAACAACTTTAATAACCCTTCCTATTCTTTTCTCCATCAAATAATTACAGCCTCTATTAAAATTAGAATTAGTATTAGTATTAGTACTAGTACGCAGCTCTAATTAAGAAGAACAGATAAAATAAAGTTGAAAGCGTATAATAGTGTTATTATTCAAAAGGCTAGGAACCTACTAATGACTGCTGTACAGGGAAAAGAAAAGCTGAAAAAGGTAAAAACAAAAACACGTGTCCCTATCAAGGGAAATAAATAGCAATACGTGCGATGCCACCACCCCCAGGTGACCTTACCCCCAACCCCCCCCCCCCCCCCCCCCCCCCCCCCCTCCTCCCTTCTCCTCCCAGCTGCGTTAAGACATTAATAACGGTGCTATCGATGTTGGGCATCACCCACACCAACGCTGTCTTCTTCTTTCCCACCCTCCGAAGCACTGCAGCAATGGCTCTAAACCCCCCCAAAAAATAACTAATGGATAATTAATTACACCTAGAATTAGAAGCCCTTGCTTATTTCTCTTTTCCGTTAATTATTTCTTAAATTTTTTTAATTAAAAACTAATATTTAGATTCAAACTTATTGGGTGGATATATAATTTACCTTGAAAAAGAACTGTAACCGTCCACCTACCTGGGGGAGGCGGTGCATGGATTCACGGATAGGGACGGTGAACTTATCGCCTTAGTTTTTTTTTAATTATTATTATATTATGGTTAAAACTTAAACCCTTATGGCCTTAGTTATACTGGGATTGACAGAGCCCATTGGGCTGGCACTTTCGACCCATTAGATTACCACTAAGCATTCGCACAGTAGCACTTCCATACCTATTAAATTATTCCAAGGGTTATAAGTACACCGATAACACCAACTTAATTAAGAAGAAAGAAATGAAAAAGAACCGTTATTGTAATGGTAAGATGAGATGGAATGTAAGTTGGAGAGATGGTAAGTATGTGAAAGCGACTAAGAGAAAGGGAAGCGTTAGTGTTGCTCTTAGCTTCCGACAGCTCTACTTCTCCACATGGTGGTGACCTGAAGAAAGATCTAAGAGAGAAAGATCCAGAGAGAAGGAGAAAGATCCGTTAACAGAGAGCCAAAAGAGGGGACCATGCACCAAATCTAAAGGTAAATATAAAGAAGGTGGAAAGAGCTCCTCCATTCTCTTTGTTTCCTTTTGGCAAGTAATTAAGTAAAGTGGTAGGAAGAGAGGGAGAATGAGAGCTTGGGAGGCATATATGGATGGACCATGAGGCAAGCGTGATGAATGTGTCATGATACTTTTATGACTCCATGATGCAATCCTACTCCTAATTAGGTTTTAAAAGAATATTCACAGTTGATTGCTATTAAAGTAAGTAAATATATGTAAATGACTAAAATATCTCATTCTCTTAAACTTAAGTTTGGAATGTACTTTTGTCTTGCATGAAAGAAGATATATTGGTTATAATACTTGATAGTTTTTAAATTACTTTAAGTAATTTATATAAGGGGATAATAGTTTTTCATTTGATTCGCAGTTGTGATTAACTAACAAAATAATTATCTTGAATAAAGTATAATAATTTTAGTGACTATCTAATGGCAATTTTGAAAATTTTCCTAACAAATGGTTATTCAAATTAATAAATTTATAAACTCTTTTTTCATCTTTGAATACTATTTAACACTAAATTTTAAATGTAATTAGTCAAGTTTAACTGACCATAATTAGAGTTATAGAAAACCTCATTAATTTAAAAATCCCCAAGATAATAAAAGAAGTTTCAACCCTAAGAACAACAGTGGATCTACTGTTTTGGCAGTCACATACTTTTCACTCGATCCAATTACCCAAATCTCGTTTTCAAGTGGGACCCAACAATAAACAACTCGCTTGATTTAGTGCCTGCAAATTGGAGCCACCTCAGGTGAAGTGGCCAGAGTTGTTGGCATAGATTTCATACAACTCATTCACCCAGGAATTTTATTAGCCAACTTGGAGAATATAATGCTTATATATATATATATATATACACACACACATATAGTACAAGAGCCAGAGGTGAAAACTTTGTACAGAGAGAGAGAGAGAGAGAGAGAGAGAGAGAGAGAGAGAGCTGTAGAAGAACAGGTGGAAACCTAGGAGTGCATTTGGAGGCTACCATAAAAGAAAGGAGAGCTTTCCACTGAGCAGCAAAAGAATGGTAGCTTCCACTACACATGAGTTGGTTCCTAATCCTAGGGCTAATTAACTCACAAAGCACTAACTAAGCCAACCCTTAATCACTTCATTTCATATGATGGCCATGCAGTGGTCCAGCCAATAAATAGGAAGGGCCAAGTTGGTTGTGAAGCAATGTACCTTGGAAGCATGGGATGTTGGCTTTAGGGCACTACTGGGAGGGGGACCAATCTTGGCATTCATATTCCAATCCAAATGATAGATTTACCACCATGGTCATCTCTATATGTATATCATATATATATCTATGATAAGAGTGAATTATAATGGACATGTGTGAGGTTAGTGTAATGAGGTGGATAATAATAATGGAGATAGGTTGGCACATGGAGCATGTATGCTTGTGAATTGGAAAAGTACAGACACAGGGAATAAGATTCTACAAAAGGGTGGAGTGCATCCATGATCCATCATCTCTCTACTATGTCTCTTGTTTACACCATTCATTGCTTATTCTTTTCTTCTTTTCCTCTTCTTTAATCTTTTTGTCAATGCTCTCTTTCTCTTTCTCTCTCTCTCTTTCTCTAGGGTACAAGGGAGAAGATGGCCAGGTGGCCAAGTTGGGTCTACAGGGTTGCCTCTTGTACTTAATAGTTTTTCTTTTAATGAAAAGTCCATGCTAATTATTCACCTAAGGTCAAGGAGTCTGATAAGTTTGTTACATAGCTTAGAATAGCTAGACTTCTACCACATTGAATAAATAATGAGTCATGGAAAGAAGAGGAGGTCTGTCATTTGAGTTCTATCTTTCTGGTGTATGATTAAGATTGAAGATTATCCGCTAGACTCTAATAAGTCTTTGTTATCCCGCAAAACTCGGATACGGAGACGAATCGGATGGATAATAAGATGTTGGGCTAGACCCAACCTCTTAGATTTTTTGAATTGAAAGTGACTCCACAGCAACCTCTTTTAATTATTGAATATAGAGACTTTTGACGATGACAAGATGAGCATGGATAGAGGCGGCAAGGAGATGGTACCTCTAGATGAGATTAATCATCAACAATCATGATATAATTGAAACTAAAAGCATATACTAAGAACTAGATCATGGTAACCTTTCAAAATTCTCACATATAGCCAGCCTACTTTGTATATTAGTGTAGCCTTTCCCTATGAAGAATGTACTGGGCGTGTACTTTTGACTTGTATGCAGGGCTTAACGAATGGCATTAGCTTTGAATAATTAACTGCCCTCTTGCTAGCTCTCTCATCTAGGGGTGAAACATTAAGCTTTCACCCTATCATTTCCTCTTCCAAGAGGAGATCTTTCCATCCTGGAAGAATTTCTTTCCTTAGGTATGAAAATTCCCTTTGAGAAGGAAGCAGAGCAGAGGTTAACGTCATGCTAACTCAATATAGATCTGCTCTAAAAAACTTAAGCTACTAGAAGATAATAAATTCTATATTCTATCACTCTCGCTTATTTCTAAGCTTGAGATATTTTGATAGGTCTGATATATGTATTTGACACATTTTAAACGACAGAGTAACACGATAGGATATGAATTCATGACCTCTGTTCTAATATCGTATTAACTCATTGATTACTATATTATTATGTTAACTCAGCTTGAAAGTTAATTATGGGACTAATGTGCTCTACTAAAACAGTGGATAGTGGATATTTCCAACTGCTTTAAACTTGCTCAACTTCAGCAAAGCAAAGTAAAACTAAGCAGTGATATTGACAAAGGAAGAAAAGTCTATTTTCAAGTTAACTACCATAACTAATTGTGTCTTTCACCATCAACATCTTACATTACTTATCTAAGTAACCTGTAGATGACCAAATTTAGATACCACTAAAGTTTATTTAGATGTGGGGACTTAAAACACACAAGCACACAACTCACAGCCCCATGTTTCAGTACTCTCAAGACCACATGAGGTGGAAAGAAGAAGAGGAGTGGGATAATGGATACACCCTTCTGATTGGGCCCAAATGATTGATTCATTCATCTTTAGGGCTATCTAGGCCTCAAGAATTGAAGCTGATGTGACCCATTGACATGAATTGGAACCATCTGAGATCTAGCCTTATAGCTTTTAAGGTAGTTGCTCTTTTGCCCTCTGATGGCCTTCCCAGAAAAGTTCTAATGATGGGTTGGTGAGGGGCAGCAAATTGGTGGTAGTGGCTTGGGCCCAGTATATGTATCATGTATGTCATTGGTGTCACTCCTGTGTAACTCTTGTTAGATGGTAACTTAATTAGTTTAGTACTTTTAGTGTTTGGAAGGATCATGGGCAGTTTGAAAGATTAGACTTTCTTCTTGCTTCACACCAATTATATTGTGCCATGTATGAATGCCACTGTGAAGGTGGGGGCTAATCTTCTCTCATAACTGCAAAGGAGAATTTGATAGTTTGGTGAGTGTTTTATAAGTTGTTGGTGGCAGAAGTCTAGTTGGATAGCATAATGCCATGCAATCAACTGGAGAAGATCAAGTTTTAATGCATCACTGTTTCTTATTACTAATGTCAGTATTTATATATTTAACATCTCTAAATCCTGATCCGAATCCTCATTCCTGACTGCTTAATTTCAACAATGTTTCCCACAGGAGTAGGAGTTCTTGTGATACATTTTTAATTTTACTAAAAGATCTCTTCTAACAGTGAGTTCATAGATTCTCAAACATTCCCTTAAATTTTTGTAATGATTAATTAGCTTCTAATATCTCCAAAGAAAGTAATTAAAATTGAAGTACCACACACACATCACTAGGGGATTAGCGTACATGAAAATTAAATAACAAGGAACTAGCCTATGAGACACGGAAAAAAATTAATTAAAAATAAGTCACACCTTATCAACTTCATCTACTGCAATATTGCTGCCCCATGGAACTATATTCGTGTCCTTCGTATTTATTTCATTTTTCCACTGCTTCAAAAGCTAGTAATTATGCTGCTATTTCGCTACCAAAATTAGGGCAGGGCTAGAGATTTTTTGCTACATGAAGTAATATCTTAAATACTTCATGGAAATTTTGAGGCCTTTTTTTTTGTGATTAATAAAATTTATTTATTTTTTTAAAAAAAAAAAGAAGAAAGAAAATGAGTTGCACCTTGGGCTTTGAGATTGGAGCTTGTGCAGCACGCATCTTGGCGTCCAGGTGTAATAGTGGGCTATCTCTTTCTAGATCTTGGAATCCAAGATCAAAAATCCGTCCACTAATCTTATGCCAAGTTTCAATGTTTCATGGTCCACATGAAGCCATGGATCGATCTCTTCCGAGGACCACAACCGAGTCCATATGAGACCATCACAGAATTAGGTTTGTGATCTTATCCTAAATTCCTGATGGGCGAAGCCCTTCCCAGCCAATGCCAAGCTTACTACATCCCAAATTCTATCTTTTAAGACACATCCACAGCACTGTAAATAATAACAACGGAGGCTTTGTTACCGGAACTCTTGCTCACTTGCGTTGCACCATTACCAACCTTCACCATTGGAAACCAGAAGGAAGAAGAGATGTGCACTGGTGTCCATTCCTCTCACTCTCCTCCTCTTCGCCATTACTTTCGATGCCGTCCTCGATGCTACATTCGCTTGGTAATTTATACGCCATTCCTAGCTTCCTTCTAATCCTTTTTCATGCATGTTAAGTTCTTTCAGTGATGAACATGCTAAGGGAAACAATGGCAAGATCTTCAGTTCTACGTAAAATTTGACTTAGATTCAGATTCATCGATTGATTGCGATGCTTAGTGCCTGCAAACTGCTGCTTGTGATGGTAGGTTCAACACCTGATAGAGAAATGCTTGACATTCGACATGGATCGCGATGCGGTTGTCGCAGCATTGGCAGAGTATGCGAGCATTGAGCCAGTTGTGACCATCACAGGTAGTACTAATTCTACTTCATCTTCTTCTTTGAATTTATATCAGTACTTCCTACCATTTCAGTAAGTCCAATACTAATTCTACATGCATTTTAATGATCTTAATGACTATCTAGTTGAACAATTTTATATGTCAATGCTCGGATTAGTATGCATGTAGCTAATCGTGTAGGAATCTAACAAGTTGTATCTTCTTGAGGCTAATTGACTTGTTTAGCAATTGCGTGCAGTGTGGAATGAACTACTGAAGGAAAATCCGGCATTCTTTAGCTCCTACTTTGAAGCACAGCAGAGAAGATTGAGGAATGCACAACTCATCCAACATGCTCTCTCCTCCTAATACTGGCTATGGTGTTAACGGAAGAGATCGATAGTTACATAGAACGATAAATTTCCTTCCTTTAATTCTTCTCTTGAAATTTTGTTGCGAAAGTTAATTGGAGATGCATGTGGATGTGAATTCGGTTGGTTGTTCATTGATGTGCATTTTTCAAGAATATGATTGCTCATGAGGAAGATCACATGACAGATAACTCTCACGTAATGCACTGAGACAGACCAATTTAGAGACACTGGAGAATTTCATTCAATAAGAATTGGCCACAAATTAACTGCATTTAGCATCTACATGTAAATGGTTCAAACTGGAGAAATATTTCAGCTTTGGAACCACACAGAGGCCTGTAAAGTATCATATACAAGAACAGAACATGTATGGTATCATTTCAAAGTTTTTCAAAAATAAAGCACAACTCTTGGGGTAAAAGTATAAAGAAGAAAATGGCATAGACGGTCTCAGGTAAAAGATCTGTCAGCGCAAATCGCTACTTTCCCATTATAGAGTTTATGAGATCTAGGATGCGATAGTAATGGTAGAAGAGAGCAGACTGTTCACCCTCGAGGCCAGCATGGGTGTGGCGATTACTACCTGAAAGATTATTGCATTGACTTCCACCAATCACCAGATTGAAACCACCATATGTGTTTACCAACTGCTGCAGGTCATCACTGCTGACTTGCTGCACATCAGCTATCTCAACAAGCATCCCTGTTTGATTTGTTTGCTCCCACCAGCCTCAGAGTATGTTTCTATTTGTTTCAGAGATCTCAAGAAACAACAGCCTTCATTTATATCCCCAAAATGGTGGAGAGATACCTCAGCTCCCTCAATGCAAGAGAAGATCGAAAGCACTGTCATGGCACAGGGGAACAATTCCTTCAGCACAGATAGGTGGTATGCCACTTATCCACCTGGAATGAGTAGCCAAGGCACCGATATCTCTCCGTCCTGCTAATGCCACCCCCTCTTGTGTGATTTCTTGGAAATCCTAATAGATATTCTATCTCATCTGATTCGAGGGGTGCAACTCTGTGCAGCCCAACCCACACAAGATTCCATCTCCTACATTCATTCAGAATATCTTGTAGAACCTTTGGGGATGGTGGGTCATCTGAAGCTGCAAATTTATGTTGGATCCTCTCAGTAAGTTTAGCACGTGCAACGCATGTCTGCAGACAATTCAACTGTGTTCTAGGATCCCAGGTAGGCCACCAGTTGTTAATGGAAAGGCATCATGTATCGTTTTTGGAGGAGTCGGAAGAAGAGGAAATCTGTTCTCTACTAGGAGGTTGCGGACATACACTCTTTTCTGAGCAGTAACACAGAAGTACTTCGAATTGACAAACTCAGGCTTGATATCATAAAGGAATCGAGAGATAGGTCTCCAAAGTGCTTTTGGTGCTAGTGCTACATTCTCGTAATAGAAATATGGGGGACCAATAGCTGCCTTGGGGTAGCCTTCTGTGTATCACACGCGTTCTCTCATTTGGAAGCCCAAACCCAAGCATTGGATTTGGGAGAATGATCATTGAATCGTCATTCTCATCAACATTTTTTACATGGTCTCTCAGAACTTGCTTCTTCTCCTTAGTAGTTTTGTTTCTTCCTTTTCTTCTCTCTTAAAGAGTTACATTTGTAGCTTCCAAAGGTCTGAGACTCCCAAAATATGAATGATGATAAGCAAATCTAAACAGTGAAGTTGTCAGATAAAATTGGATATCCAACAGTTACCTCATCTTCAACAGAACTTGAAGCAATGAATTATTTTAGTTCCTCTTCCATCTCAGCAGCATGAATAGAATCCACAAGTACTGAGAAAGAAGCACCCGAACCTGAAAGCAATTAAATCAAGGTAAAATATATTAGGAATATCATAAGTATTGAAGACTGACGATGGATTCCTAACAGGATTTGAGATGATTAGGAGTGCAAAGAAATACTTGTGTAAAGTTTTTCATTTGTTAAAGAAAAAAATCTAAATTCTACACAAATTTCAGATGAGCACTTCACAGAAGCAGATGAACTGCAGTTTTATTAGCAGAGACTGAGAGAGGCAAGCGATGAGGAGTTGGGAAACTAAAAAGCAAATCTGCAGCCAAAACAGATCAACTAAATGAAAAGTGCCTCTATGGTACAACTCAATTTACCTGAATTACCTCCACTAGAGAATAAAAACTAACACTAATCTAACCAAGCATTCAATTAATGAATTTTGCAAAACGAACTGATAAGATTAAGTATTTAGCAATAAGAAAATTTGATTGCTATAAGAACTGGTTAAATGCGAGAAGTATACCACATCTAAAAATAGCTGAAGATGCTTCCTCTCTTTTATAGCCCACCTCCACCAAGGTCAATATAATATCTTTCTCCGAGAGTTCTTCTCCAAAATCCTATAATGGAGAATTTAAACAAGCTTGTAACTAATCATGTATTTTAAAATCAAACAAAAAAGAGGAACAGCCAAACAAACAGATCAAACAAGCTACAAAAGGCATCAAAGAGATACTGGAAGATCATTGCCGACGACTTTATGAGCTTTTACAAACTCAAAATGCTTCCAAAATGCCATTAAATGACTTTCTATCAGAAGCATAACCAAGGAAATCACCTTGTCTTCATAGTCATCCATATCAGAGGAATTCGCATTGCAATATAATTAACAAGAAATTGCAGGAAAAAATAGAAGAAGAATTTAATTTATTCTGCATTGCAAATGCATACTGCATAAGCAAGTAGTGATTCCAGTATGGCTTCCGAATCTCCTTCTGCATTGCTCGAGAAATTCCAAGAATAAGATACAATAGACAAAGATAAATTACTATAAGGAGGAATGACCACTGACTAATTGCAATTATCATTATTCTTCATTGCTTTAGCTACCATCTCCCTAGAGGTTTAAACTCCTTCCAACGTAATGGGCCATAAAATTCGAACTAGAAATGCCCACCTCAGAACCCTAAACAAATCGAACATAAATGTACAAGAAGCAAATGGCCATTCAAGATTAAATGATCAACTATTCACATTATCATTCCGAAGAATTGGGAGAGTAGAGGATCTTTGGCTGCTGCTCCTCTCCGGCATCGTCGTCGCTATCCCATCCAAAATCGTCAACGCCACAACTATCACTGGTCCAATCCTGAGAAACGACAAGGACCCTAATTCAACTTCTAGCTCCCCAAATGTACACATTCACATGCAAGTTCTAAGAAAGTGGCGGCAAACAACGACGACGATATACCATCCATAGATTAGATGATAGAATTAGGAAGAAGGAGAGGGGATTGGATGCTGAGTGCCTGGTAAAGCGAACATTTGAGGGTTTTGAGACGACGTAGCGAGATATATGCCATGCTGATAGAGTTTTATATTTTGAGGCTAAGATAGGCATAATAAGATTTGATCCCATAACCTCTGACTTTGATACCATATTTATTATAAACCTAAGACGTTAAATAACGATAATTTTCATATTTTATATTCTGATGGCTCGAACCCAGAAGGTCCGAAGCGCCTTGTGTTCTGGCGCGGGCTAGGCCCAGATACGAAGTTGGTCCCACATTTTTCGGCCCCAATCCGGCCCATGAACACCCCCTACCGCGAAAGCAAGTAAGCCGGCTCCTTCCACTGACTAGGGCTGGACGAGCACCGATAGCGGCTGCAGGCGGCGGTGTGTCGAATCCTCTCCATCAGCGTTTGTTTCCCCCTCTCTTCCTGTAAGATAACAAGATATCGCTCACCGCTCTTGGTTATCTGCGTTAGGACGACGAAATTTTTGAAGCTTAATACACACTCCCAATCATGTCGGATATCGAGGACTCGGGTTTGCTTCGACTCTATTCCAAATTTATCCTAGTTTTGTACACTTGTATATATGCTCACAAATAGGTTTTTTTTTTTTAATACTGGGATGATTTTTTTTTTTTTTTTTGGGGGTTAGAAGCAAGCGACTATGGGGAGGAAGAAAGCGTCCCTGGCTCCAGAAGTAAAGCTAAAGAGCATGTGAAACAATTGGAAAGGCTGCAAGAGAAGGTGGGCTGTTCTTGTTTTAATTTTTGTCCTATCTTTTAGTATTCTGGTAAAAACAAATTCAGTGAAGTTATGAGTTACTGTGATTATTTAGGAATTATGTAGCTATAGATTTATTTGTGTGCTGAGATGGGTTGATGACAGTAGTGGATGTTGTGCTCTAAAGTCTACACTTGGAGAGAAACCACATCCTCTGACTGTTATCCCTGGCAGGAGCACAACATCTGATTAAACGCTACGCATAAATTGGGCACCAGCATAATATTTACTAATCAATGGAAGAGGCCCAAATATGGTGCTCTGATAATTATATTATAGTTTGTCGATATATCGTCCTCTGATATCTTGTTATGCTTCATATAGGCAGACCTTGACAAATTCAGGGATTGCCAGTGTGTATTTATGTGGTCAGCTGGCCTTATGATCTTTGTTTTGCAGAATTTATTAAATCTGTTGTGTTAACTGGGTTGCAGAGGAAGAAATAAAATAAGAACGCGCAAGCTTCCTTCCAGTGTTGGTTTAAGTGTTTCGTCATAACTATGGCATTGTTTCTTTTACACCTTTATGATTGCGCTTCATGGATTTTCTGGTTACTTCCTGACCCCAAAAAATGAAATAATTTCTTACTATATCAGATTTATTTATGCAAACATAATTTGCTTTTTGCAGCATCCTGAATTCTATCAGTATCTAAAAGAGTTTGACAAAGAACTCTTGGAGTTTGATGGTGAAGATATTGATGTGAGTATATATTTTGCATCTTTCTTGTAGTATCACTTTAGCTTAATAAACTCAGAATCCAACCTCTTAGATGAACATGTTGTGCAGGAGGATGCTGGAACTGATCTGGATGAAGCTGTGGAATTTGAACCTGATACTGAGAAAGAAGAAAAACCACCTAGGAAAGTTATTACAACTGAAATGGTTGATTCATGGTGCAAGGCAATCAAAGAAGATGGAAAACTTGGTGCAGTTCAATCTCTTCTTCGGGCTTTCCGGACAGCATGCCATTATGGTGATGATGGAGAAAATGACACAGAAGCTAAATTTAGGATCATTTCTAGTGGTGTATTCAATAAGGTAATGGTTTTTGTTCTCAATGAAATGGATGGTATCCTCCGTGGATTACTAAATGCCCCTAGCTCTGGAGGAAAGAAGGAGACTATTGTGGAACTGATGACCACTAAAACATGGAAGAAATATGGCAGCTTAATGAGGCTATATCTTGGGAATGCACTTCATATATTAACACAGATGACTGATGAACAGATGATCTCATTTACATTAAAACGCGTTAAGGCATCAGCTGTCTTTTTAGCTGCTTTTCCTACTCTACTGAGGAAGTATGTTAAGGTATGTATCAATGATTTTTCTTTATTTTGGTTTTGTTCTCCTGTTAAGTACGTTAGCTCATACTATTTCTGTCTTGCCTACGTACATATATACACTCCAAACATCTAATACGTCATATATTGATTTTATCTCAATGTTTTATCTGACTACAGGTTGTATTGCACTCTTGGGGCACTGGAAGAGGTGCTCTGCCAGTCGTTTCATTTCTGTTCCTCCGAGATATATGTGTTCGGATTGGTTCTGATTGTCTTGATACGTGCCTTAAGGGCGTATACAAGGCTTATATTCTGAATTGCAAGCTAGCTAAATCTGTTAGTAGATCAAAACTGCGGCAAATTCAATTCTTGGGAAATTGTGTCACTGAACTATATGGTGTTGACCCACCTTCTGCTTATCAACATGCATTTGTTTTTATTCGTCAACTGGCAGTGGTACTACGAGGCGCTCTCACTGAAAGGGGCCCTAAGGTAATGTAGTATATGTTTTCTATCTTTTCTTCTTTTCTTAATTCTTAATTTATTGATTTATTTCATGTGTGCTCTCAAATAGATATGTTTGATATGTTGGCTGCTGCTAGTTGTTCTACTTCATTATTTCTTGTTTCCTTTTTCTTTTGAAAGGCACTGAAAGACAAAAGAAAGGAAAAGAAACCGAAGGAAAACAGCAAGCCTACAAAGGAGCAAGTTGCAGTGAGTCATATTAACATATTTCCTTATGCTTTCTGATTCTGCATCTTCTGTATATCTTTTATTGAGGAAAGAGTAGTGTAAAATTTCCATTAGCATATGTCAAGACTTTTATTTGTTTCTCATTATGACATTCTGTAAATAATCTGCTTGCAACCATGCACCTGTTTGATAAGATGTTTCACAATCATTGTATTATGTGAAAATTTTAAATTTTGGACACTTTGAAGGGATCAGAAGTTAGGTTCCCATGCTTTTGGCAATTTCTTGTCAGCAATCACTTTACGCTGTCCTCTTGTTATCTATACAAGTCATGTAGAAAGATGCTTATTTCTTCATTACTTCTAGCAATAATTACTAACTAATTGATAGTTGTCTCATGTTCTTCCTTTCTCCTTTGCAGAAGGCATATCAAAAAGTTTATGATTGGCAGTTCATATTCTGCCTTGAGCTCTGGAGTGGGGTTATATGTGCGTACAACGCAGAAGCTGATTTCCGACCTTTGGCTTATCCGCTTACTCAGATAATCCACGGAGTGGCATGTTTGGTTCCAACTGCGAGATACTTCCCACTTCGTCTGCGATGTGTAAAAATGCTCAACCGTATTGCTGGAGCCACTGGTACCTTTATTCCTGTGTCATCTCTTCTGCTTGATATGTTAGAGATGAAAGAACTAAGTAGCCCTCCTGCTGGAGGTGTTGGTAAAGCAGTCAATCTGCTCAACATTAAGCAGGTAAACTTTCTTGTCATAATGCAACTATAGAAACTTGATAGATGGTTTCTTAGCTAATTGTCTTGTTGCAGGTAGATAAACCTACAATGAAGACACGTTCTTTTCAGGAGTCGTGCATATATTCTGTGGTTGAAGAACTTGCTGAACACTTAGTTCAGTGGAGTTATTCAGTTGCCTTTTTTGAGCTGTCATTTATTCCACTTGTTCGGTTGCGAAGCTTTTGCAAGAACACTAAAGCTGACAGGTTCAGAAGGGAAATAAAGGAGCTCATTCGTCAGGTATTATGGAGTATCCGTATATAAACATGTATGCTACTATGCAGGAAATGAAGCTGCTCATTTGGCAGCTACTTATAGCCTGATTGCTGCAGAGTGGCAGCAATCGGGCTGAGTAGTTAAACTGTGGTGTGTAGCCTAAGTTGCACATATAGAGCTGTATATAATAAAACTAAATGGTTGTGGTATGTATCCTTATGGGTCTGTTTTTGTGTTTTTTACTCCAGGTGGAGGCCAATGTTGAGTTCACAAACGCAAAGCGCCTGAATATTGGATTCTCACCAAATGATCCTGCTGCAGAATTATTTCTCAAGGCATGCATGTTCCTCATTTTTCTCATCCTGACATTTAGTGTGTGAAACTGATTAAATTTTGTTTTGCAATAGGAGGAAAAAGAAAGTGGATGCAGTCCTCTGTCGAAATTGGTGGCTAGCTTACGTGTGAGAGCACAGCAGAGGAATGATGCAATGGAGGAGACTAGGTTGATCTTTTGTTGTGTTCTAATTATGATTATTCAGCGCTTTCTTTTTCTTTTTCTCTTCTTTTATGGGATTAGCTGTTTTCTGAGGAGTACATGTTTTGGTGACTAATACTTATCTCTTTGCAGTATCCTTGTGGGAGAAAAATCTTATGCTTTTAGCAGCAAGCTGTCAAAAATCAAGGATGAAGATGACAAAAGTGATGCTGATGAAGATGATGAAAATGATGCTGAAGAAGGTGCTGCAGTTTTCGGTTCATCCTGGCTACCAGAAAAGAAGAAATCTAAGTATGGATAATACTAGTGTGCTATGATGCTCATTTTTCTCCTACCGTTTTCTAGTATCGTAGGTAGAGCTTAAAGTTCTATTTGTACGCAGAGTCAGTGAGGAAAAGAACAGCAAGAAGAAGCGGAAGCATGATGAGCAACATGATGTAGGTGCTGATGAGGATGTGGTGGAGGATCTAGTCCTGAGCTCAGATGATGAAGATGCCAATAGCGACGAAGATGGCAAAGCTGATGGTAACTCTCTTTTGGAAGAGGAAGACAACAACAACAACAAAGCAGGTAACAGGTCTGCTGAACAGGCTAGAAAGAAACAAAAATCAGTTACTTCACCGAAGCAGGAGGGCAAGGAACAATCTAAAGTGTCTTCGAGAAGGAGACGGAAGACACGCCACAAGAAGAAGGGGAAGAAGGTAGCAAATCATTGAGGCAGAGAGATTCAAAGTCCATTGCAGTGCTAAAAGGGTGGCAATCATTTGTCGCGGCCTGACCTATCAAACTTGCAAACTTATGATAAGGAGAGTTTGTCAAGATTTGCATAGTAAATGAACACTTACTGTTGATGCGGCGCAGGTCTCGACAGAAAATTTTGTTAAACATGAGAATCTAATTTTTAGTTTTCATGAGCTAATTTACAAAGCTCTTTGCGAAACCGATGAAACTTGTGCTTTCACATGCTTCAGGCATGTCATCCTGATTAGGAGCATAACAATTCCAATTGAGAGCATATCTGATGAAAAGTAATACAATGAAAATGATTAGTAAGATCACAAGATTGGAGGTATGTGATGCTCATCTCATAGAAAGATAGCACTGGTGGTATTCTACCTCGCTATAATATACAATGCCTATTGTGGATAAAGTTGCAATTTAGTTAGTCTGCAGTTGTTAGGTGACTGGACGGACAAACCTAATTCCTTTTTTTTATTCTTATCGAGAGCGAGCTCTCTTACTCTCACAAGGGATCATGACACTTGACTCCCTTATTTATTTATTTATATATATTTTCTGATATTTTAAACAATTATGTAATATTTTTAACTACGAATATCTACGTATAATTACTACAAGAGGCATTTCAGAAATTTTATACAATTAAATATATCTATATGAATATTATAGTTCAAAATTCAGGTGTAGTTATCCTCTTACATAATTTGCAATGTTTGACCTACCATCTTCATTTTTACGATTCAATTCTATATATGTCACCAAATTAGGTCATATCAACTAAAACAAATATCTAATTGCCATCTTGCCCTTTCAACGTCATCTGAGTCAGCTAGTCAGTATATTTTTGTATTTTCTTGAATTGACTAAGGAAATGTCGACGAATGCGCAAAGAAAAAAGAAAATTAGGATATAGAAATATTAAAACTTTGTCACCAGATACCAACGTGAAATATATAAGCTCGTAGGAAAGACTAAGAGACGTAGACGGAGCTCTGGAAGACTGGAAGTCTTCTTCCAAGTTCCATCCCATCGAAACCCGATATCCTCCCCCTATCCGATAGACCTGGCATAAGCACTAATCTTAAAGCCGCCGCCGCCGTAGATACCCCTTTCTAAACCCTCGCCGATGGCGGAGTCCATGCTCTTGATCCCGGAGAAGGAGCCGATCCCGATCGACCTCTATAGCCCCCTCCGGTACCATATCGCCGTCACCTTCTCCGACCGCGTAGCCGACAGCTCCTCCGATGACATCGCCGCCCTCGACGACATGCGCGCCGCCCTCGAGAACCCCCTCACCCCCTCCTCCTCCGCCTATGCCTCCTCCTCGTCCTCCCTCGAATCCCGCCGCGGGCTCCTCCTAGCCTACTACCGCGCCCTCGCCCTCATCGACCTCCACTTCCCCATCTCCACTTCCATCCCCTTCACCTGGCACGACGCCTTCAAGCCCCACAGGAAGTGCTCCCACCCGTCGATCCGCCTCGAGATGGCCGCTGTGCTCTTCAACCTCGGGGCAGTCCACTCACGGATCGCGATCGAGGCGGATCGGGCGGAGGAGGCGGGCTTGAAGGCGGCGTGCAACGCGTTCCAGTGCGCCGCGGGGGTGTTCGAGCTGTTAAAGGAGACCGGCTCGGTGGAAGGCGCCACGGTGGATCTGACGGCGGAGTGCGCTGTGATGCTGGGGAAGCTGATGCTGGCGCAGGCGCAGGAGTGCTACTTCGAGAAGGTGGTCGGCGACGGGAAGCCGCCGGGCTTGTGCTCCAAGGTCGCGAGGCAGGTGAGGTGATTCTTGACTCGGTCTATTACCACTGCTATATAGTAGTTTTTGTGGTTTGGATTCTATTGGCTAGCCACGTAGGACCGCAAGTTGTATTTGGAGGTAGTTTATGGATATACTCATATAAGTCCATTACCTACACGCAAATACCTTTAAATCTTAAGTCCGTCGTCTACTTGTCTCTTTTGGTTCATAAGTCTTAAATTTGAAGATAAAGATAATTATATAATTTTATCGTACCTTCTCAATAAAAAAATATGTTTATTCTAAAATTATACACGTCCAACGCACCTATGCAATTTCTTAACAAATAAATAAATTAGATCGCACTTAATACATACTTCTAGAAAAAGACTAACCTATCACCACCCGTAAAAAAACCTAAGTTTTGAGTCATAAATCAATTGGAGTTAATTGAGTTCAACGAAGAGAAGTGTTAAGAGATGTCATATATTAGTGGTCCCTTGCTCAATGTTTGATCATGGCTATCTATATATGTAAACTGGCTTCTTAAATTCGTAATATATATTGTAGGTTGGGCTCTACTACGAGGAAGTTTCTGCAGCCCTCTCCACTGAGCCACTCAAAGGCAACCTTAAGAAGTCATGGGTCTCTCATGTACAGCTGAAGGCTGCCCAGTTCTACGCAGAAGCTTGCTACTATCATGCCTTGGAACTCCACATAAAGGAAATCATCCCAGAGGAAATAGTTTGGCTAAGGACCGGCATTGACGTCCTCGCCAATGCCAAGATGACAGCCAAGTCGGTCACTGCAGCTGTCCTCGACGCAATCTCTATACTGGAAAGCAAACTAAGACGTAATCTAGAGAGGGCTGAGATGGAGAACGATCGAGTCTATCTCATGCGTATCCCACCGCTGAGTTCCTTAGCTCCTCTATCAGCTGCTGCTTCCCTCGTCAAGCCCACTTCCATGGCCGAAGTATTGGATCCAAGCAACGAGAGGCTGTTCGCTAACCTCATCCTACTCAAGTATACAAAGATGGATAAGGTTAAGGCGAAGGAGATGGACGTGTCGGATTCCGTCCAAGAACTGGGTGGTGAAACTGGTACCACTTGGGATGTTTATAAGGAGGAGGAGGAAGAGCAGGAGGAGGAGGAGGAGAAGAAGATGGCTCTACAGTTAAGGAGAGGGTCTTCTTCTAGCATGGTGGATGAGCTGAGGCAGCTCAGGGCAGTGAAGAGGAAGAATGAGATGTTATTGGCCAAGCTCGAAGAGCTAAGGTGGGTCCGGAGACAGTCGCTTGCCACGTGGACGATCATTTCGCCCAATGTCCGCTTGATGATCCTTCTAGGGCTATTAGTGTTATTGATTGCCATAATTTTATGGTATGTATGGCATCGGTAATGTCAATATCGTCGTATCATTTCTTGTAATATGGCGTCATGCATATCCTGTGTTAAGACTATGAGATTGTTGATTTGGTGATCCATTTCGTATTAATAAGTAATGACCACTCATGTGTTTTACATTTTATTTTAACTCCTATTGATATCAATTTTATCTTCACTTTGAAATTCTACTAATTTCGTGTATAATTAGTCATTACACATTTTTCATCACCGTTGTTAACTGTTTCATTTTATCCTAAAATTTAGAGGGTATAGTTCTGAGAGTCAGCATAATTAATCATAATCCTAATTAGTTTAAAAACTTAGAGGTGGTTTCAAACAGAGCCCTGGAAGAGACGCAGAAAGCCCAAAAGTAAAGCCGGATCTAGCCCACCACGAACTCACCGCACGACTTAGTGATTCGTGCTGCGGGTGACGTGGCATACGGCTCATCAGATACCACATGTTGTAATTGGCACGAATCTTGATGCCTAATGGTCTACCGCATTGGCGTACACGGTGTACCTCCCCTTCGTTTCTCCCCAGTGAGCCGACCGACCCCTTGTCCCTTTGACGAAGTAAAAAAAGATAATTAGTGCAGAACCTCCTCTCTACCAAGATCCCCTCCCCTCCCCTAATTAATTTTTCTCCTCCGTCGTCTCGAAGCAACCTCTCCAGATCTCTGCAATCCCCTCCGATGTCGTCGCCGGCTACGTCGGTGAACGTGATGCTGGCCGTACACGAGAAGAAGACGAACCCCGTCGACCTCTACCGCCCCCTCCGCCTCTACATCTCCTCTACCTTCTCTGAGCGCGATGCCCAGAACGCCGATGACGACCTCGCTGCCGTTCGACAGATGCGCTCCGACCTCGAGAACTCCTCCTCTTCCTCCCCCGACTCCCGCCGTGACCTACTCATTTCCTACTCCCGCGCCCTCGCCCTCATCGAGCCCCGCTTCCCCATCTCTCCCGACCGCGGCCACGTCAGCTCCCTGGCCTTCACCTGGTACGACGCCTTCAAGCCCTCTAAGAAGGCGACGCAGAACTCGATCCACCTCGAGAGGGCCGCCGTGCTCTTCAACCTCGGGGCCGTGTACTCTCAGATCGCGCTCGCGGCGGATCGGACGGCGGAGAAGGGCCTCAAGCAGGCGTGCAACGCCTTCCAGAGCGCGGCGGGGTCGTTCGCTTTTCTGAGGGAGAATGTCGCCGGGAAGGCGGCGGCGGGCGGCGCGACGGTGGACGTTTCACCCGAGTCTGCGGCAATGTTGGAGAAGCTGATGCTCGCGCAGGCGCAGGAGTGCTTTTTTGAGAAGGTTATCGGGGATGGAAAGCCGCCAGGGTTGTGCTCCAAGGTCGCAAGGCAGGTGAGATTCTTGTGTTTGATCATAATTAGTGGTACTATTTTGGGGGAAAGAATGGAGTAATTGTTTAATGGTTACTTTATATGTCGGGTGCATTTCTCTTGCAATCCTATTGTAATTAAATCGATATGTTCTATTATTCTTGCTAGTTCTGCAAAGTTTGAACGATGTAATTTAGAAATTTGTGAATTATAGAATTATTTCATATTTTTTATTTGCATTCCGGTTTTATCTTTTACATTTTGTTAAATCTCCTTAGTTACCAATATCAATCTAAAACAGGTTATACTATCCTTGCTAAGATGTTATCATATACCAATGTCTAGTTAAATTGAATATTATTATTGCTGCTAATGTTTCGAAATCTTTATTTGTTCACTTTTTCATTCTTAGAGTGCATGTTTTTGAATTAACTTGAATGTTTATGATGATCTATAATGTAAAAATCTTGCAATAAGCTTAAGTAGGTTTGAAACTTCTTTTCTTTTCCTTTTTGATTCTTTTATGGTTACCTTTTGATCTTTCTCACATACTCGTCTATTCTTACATGTGCAAAATATGCTAATTGTGCCTATACCTAGACAGCATTTTGCCATTATACATACTTGTTTATCATATATGCATTGTGTCGCATTCTAGCTGCCTAATAATCCCGGCTGCCTTCGATTCTTTGAGAATATTCATTGGACGAAAAACCTTATTTCAAAATATTGTAATTGTCGGATGATTTTTGCAGGTTGGTTTATATTATGAAGAAGCTTATGCGGCCCTGAATGCTGCTCCACTTAACCAACATTTTGATAAGACATGGGTATCACACGTCCAGTTAAAGGCTGCTCAGTTTTATGGAGAGGCTTGCTATAGGTGTGCATTGGAACTTCATGAGAAGGAAGAGATTGCAGAGGAGATAGCTCGACTGAAGATTGGGATTAGTGCTTTAGCCGATGCAAAGAAAACTTCCAAGGGAGTTGCTGCACCTCTTCTTGACGCTGTCTCCAGGCTGGAGGCTAACATGAATCGTAACCTGGAGAGGGCTGTAAAGGAGAATGATCGAGTCTATCTCATGCGGATTCCTGCAGCTAGCTCCTTGTCAGCTCTGCCAGGAGCATCCTTAGTTAAGCCCACTCCTATGGCTGAAGTTTTAGATGCCAGCAAGGAAAGATTGTTCTCAGGCCTCATCCCAGATGGCAGCATGAAAGCTCTCTCCAAGTATACTGAAATGGTTGATGACATCATCCGGACCCAAGCAGAGAAGCTGCAACAAGGAAGTGAGATCACGAGGGTTAAACTGAAGGAGATGGATCTGCCAGATTCTATCCTATCATTGGAAGGTAATTTCAGTATGCCCTTGGAACTTAAAGAGGATGTGGAGGCAGTACAGATCAGCGGGGGGCCCGTGGGCCTAGAGTCTGAGTTACAACAGCTCAGGGATTTGAGGAGGGTCAATCAAGAGCTGCTGGTCCAGACTGAAGAGCTACTGCAGAAAGAAGCCAGTGAGGATACTCAATTCAGGACTCAATTTGGCACACGGTGGACAAGACCACAATCGAGCACGTTGACCAAGAACTTGCAGGATCGGCTGAACAGATTTGCGGCAAATCTGAAGCAAGCTGCAGATAGTGATGGCCGGATTGAGCGAGCGGTGAAAGACAATTATGCTCTCATGGCAATCCTTGACCACAGACCAGTATGTTCTTCATCTTTATCATATGTGATTCTATGTTTCATGTCGGTTAATTTGGTTTTCTTTTGATTTGACTGCTATACAGGAGTCTTTAGTAGGTCCAAAGCATTAGCATTTTCTTACGTTGCTGAATCTTTTATGATCACTGCACTGCCTTTCAAAACTATTTGTAGATATTAGCATTTGAACTGTTGGAATGAAGATTACTATGGCTTACTTCAATTCATCTGCTTCTTCCGATTGCTTTTAATTTGAGAATATGATGGTGTCCAATATAAATTTTCACCTCTTCAATACTAACTTTATTTTGTCAAATGGCAGATAGAATCTGCCCTTCCAAGTCTTGCAAGGCCTATTATGTCTTTGGATGGAAACGAGGATGCTATAGTTGGAGCCCTCAAGCAGAGCTTGGTAATGCACATCCTTTTCTATTTAATGCTGTTTAAAGAATTGCAGGGATGATCCATTTTGTTATTTAATCTTTTAGGATATGCTTGTTTTGGATGCAAATGACTAATGAGCATGTTATGCTTGTCACAATTCTTAGTTTTGAATGTTTAAGAAAAAAATAATCGTATCATTTTTGCTTCTGCAGAGGCAATTGGAGGCTCTAGGTGCACAACGTGCCGGTCTAGAAGACATGCTAAAAGAGATGAAGAGAAAGGTCTAATATATCTACTGTCCTAATTGTTTACTCGTATATATTAATCATGTTTTCTCTTGAAACAAAGGAAGCACAGTCAAGACATTCTATTCAGTATTCTATTGAATTATATATTGACTAAATTTTGATGTTTTTATGATTTCTTGAACATTGTGGATCTCTGGTTCAAGCCACATGATGTGGCTTACTATATAGAGGCAAGGAGTCCATCTTACTTTCAGTAAAGTTATCCCTGCAAGTTGTTGATTCTTAAGTAGATGGCCCAAAGAATTTCTCTTCTTAAAGTGTTCTTGATTTTCTTTTTCATGTTGGACCAATGAACCCTTTTCCTGAGATTTAAGTGTAATTTGACCAGTTTAGACATTTGCAATTACCAAGAAAATACAAAAGCAAAACTAATAAGATGGCTTCTTTTAATCACTGTTTTTCCCCATTACATATTCAGTTTCTTGGTTTTCAAATGGCAGATAGTTCTTTCAGGTTTTTATATTTAGCTGATAGTTTACTGACTAAAAATCAACCTCCTTCTGAATGCCTTGAGACTTTTGGTTGGGTAGTATATTGTGCATTTGCCATCTGTGACTGACAGAATTGATAAGCTACTTTTTTTCTCATGGTTCACACCAACTTTCCATTTGTTTCAGGATGATATACTACCAAAGTTGATGGCGGGGACTGGATCACAGGATGATCTCTTTAAGAAGGAAATTAAAAAGTATGACCAAATCTGTGAAGATATTGCGCACAATATTGAGGCACAGGAGCAGTTGTTACTGCAAATACAGGTATATCTAGTTCCTGCTCTGGAATTAGTTGATCCTCTGTCTTTGCAGACTTAATGACATGGTTCAATTGGTTAAATTCCCCTCCATTTTGTGCATTATTTGAGTAAAAACTTTTCTTAACTGCTGTAATTTTTGACTTCTGGATAAATTCTGAACCTAGTCAAGAAATTTGTTGTTCTTTTCAACTCTTAGATCAGTTGATTCTCTGAATGTATATTTGCCTCCTGCTACTCAAAACTGATGTAAGGTAATAAGATGAACTCAGCGCTGGCTATCTTTCCAAGCTTGCATTTAGGAACTAGGCAATAACTTAAATTTGTAATTTCATCTTTATTCCATTGTGATAAGTGCTTCTCGTCATATTTAGATGGTACTATTCATTGCGCAGCATTATCATAGTCGCAAGGGATGAATTCTTTCTTGAGGCATGGGGTTTTCAGTTAATATATCAAACAATGCAATGCTATCCATCATTAAGGTTGTAATAACCATTTCTTATCTTCACTTGACAGGCACAAAATGATGAGTTCGCTGCTATCTTTAATCTAGAGGACTACAAAGGTGGTTGCCTTTTTTTCTTCTAATTGTTTCTTGATTGCCTTAGGTTATATTATTGTTTAAATCATTCAAGTGCATTATTATCTTTTGGCATATGCTTAGTTATCGAATATTGGCATGCTTAAGTTAAACAAATATTTATGCCTTTGATGTTTACATGATTGCTCATGATAATTTGGAGATTCTCATTGCACCATTTTGTTATTCTCCTCCAGTTCATATCAAATGATTCAGTGAGTTCAATGTGGAGATATTTGTCAAAATAGTACTTATTTGATTTTATATGAAAACTCTATGACTTAATGAGTTAATTAAATATGACTCAGTGCTTCTGCTGGTATAGATTAGTGATATTTATATATTTTTTAAAACTGAATCCTTAAGATTAATTGGCCAATTCAACACTAAAACGTTATTATTGTTCTCGCCATAGTTTGACAACGGCAAGTTCTGGTATGACTTTTACAACATCTTTTTTCTACTATTAGTTGTTTGTCTGATTATTTAGCAGCTAGCTGATAGTTATAGTGCAATTTCTTCACAAATAATGACTATTTGAGACATTTCAAATTTCACTCATGTGCAAGCTACTACGATCTGTCATTCGTCACCACCATTTTACTCCAAGAAAATTATTACTTTAATTCTATTGGGATCACCTTGAAGAGGTGGATGGATGGAGAGTTTGATCAGCCACAGGTGTACTAAAAAAAGTAGTAGAGAGCTTGGTAGCAATTGAAGTTTATGATTACCAATTGAAGTATATGTGCCTGTTTTCAATTGAATTTTCTTAGCAATCAGCTTCTATAAATATTTGGGGACATACAAGATAAAGGAGATAATAGGTTTTGTGTGTAGCTAATGGTACAGTAAGTTATACTTCAAAGATGCTCAGGATAAGTTTGTATAGGACAAAGTATCTCTTTTCTTTATTTTGATTCTTTTAATTCTTTTAATTCTTTTGGAGGGTTTGTGATCATGCTTATTATATCTCGAATTAGGTTAGTTCTCGTAAAAATCTTTACAAGAAGCATTTTTACAGAACCATTATCTCACAATGGTAAAATAGTTTATCTGGACCTCCAATGCAAGATGTTGCAGAAACATTTCCTTCTTTTCATCATTTTATTTACATATTCAGCCAATTGAGTTTCACTTCTTAGTGTGTGGAACAATGTTGGTGAATTTCAGAATAAATATGTCAAAATCCATCACTAGCAATTGACCAAATTTGTGTGGTCATATACGGCTTGGGATTCTGATAAAAAAAAATCAATGAGCTTCATTATCTTTGATTACCTTTCATATGGCGATCCTTTGCATGTTTTATTTTCAACTCTAGCTGGTTCCAGCAATTTGATGTCAAACCTTCTGCAGACTGTTAGCCACTAAGACAAAATATTCCTTATTCCTAAATGCTAAGATCAATATTTCTTTTTTTGCATACAAGTGAATGCTGTAATTTGTTTTGTTAAGAGTTACATGGAACAAGTATTAATTAGCTGAGTTTTTACTGCTAGTTGCTCGTGAGAAAAGTTATAAGCAAATAGCTGCTGCCATAGCAAAATATCGAGAAATCAAGGACAATATCAATGAGGGATTGAAGTTTTACGTAACGCTACAGGTATGCCAGTCCTGGGCCCACTGTTACTACTTGCTGCACATGCCCATTAGCCTCATAATGTGTATAATGATAAGGATGTTTTGGAGAAACTAGAAGAAAAGATACCATCGTATGTAATCATGTAATTACTCATCTACACTAATTCTCCGAGATGCTTTTGAACAGGATGCAATAAATAATGTAAGGCAGCAATGCAGTGACTTTGTAATGACCCGAAATATTCAATGTCGTGAGATGATTGAAGAAGTGCAGAGGCAGATAGCTGGTTTCAACTTTTCATCTGATGGGAAATCAGGCTACAAGTACCCTTCTTCCAGTCAACCCAATCCACAGAGGACTGCTTCTCCACAGCTGGATCAGCAGAGCCCTCCACTTCCATCTCAACATCAGCCACCTTATTCACATCCAACAGGAGAGCCAAGACCTGCATATTCTCAGCCATATCCTCCTTACCCTGCTCCTCAACAGCCTCCTTACCATGTTCCAGGTAGTCAATATCAGCAACAGCAACGACCACCAAGCCATGAATATGGCCAACCAGCTTATCCTGGATGGCGTGGACCGTACTACAACACACCTCAACAACAGCCAGGGCAGCATCCTCAGCCGCCTTACACCATCCCTGGGCATTACCCCCCTCACCAGGGTGGTTACTACAGACCTCAATGAAGCGCATATCCCCACCGGACCCATTAGTTTGCGTGTTTCCTCAACTTCTTTTCGCTGTGAATGGTTTCCAAGATATAAGTTTTCCTGTTCTGATCCTCTGTAATTTTCGCCCATTTCAGAATAGTAGACATTGTGTGATTATTTTACTGCCATAGAATAAAGAATCAGGTGATTTTATGTCTGGCAGGCGCCTGTGGATCATATATGTCATATGTACACATGATATTAAGAAAGTTGAGACTTGAGATAGCTACTGAATGCATTTCTTTCCCTGTACAAAGCCCAGGTAGGAGTTAAATTCTGCTACATAAGATACATGGCTTTATCACCTTGTGTGTGTGTGTAGGTTGATATCATGACATGTTATTTTCCCTAATCAAGTGCTCTTGTATTTTTGGGGTGCCAAGTTATGACAAAAGGCTCCTCTTTTATTTTTGTCTGCTGATGATATAGCGAGAAATTTCTTAAAAGATCTTGGAAATGCTAGTAAAGACAGATCAATCCTTGACATTGCTCTCCATCTGTCACGTTAAAAGTCTTTGGAGATATGAACAAATGCGCAAGCGACTGACCCAGCGATCTTTGTTGTAGTGTATTACACGGGATAGTCAGACAGTTATCCTTGCTTCTAGCCCTTTCCCTCGCAACTATCCCCTTCAATCTTCCAACTAATCTGCGCCTCTCGTCCCCTTATCCACTTCCCCTACCACTCGCTTCCTATTGATTTGCACCTCTTATCCACCAAATCGGACCCAGAATTCTCTTTTGTCTTCTCCGCGCGCCCGATAACCATTCGACGAAAGGTCTCGACGAAAATAGAAGGCTTTATTTATCCTTCGCTGGCTTCTCTCATCCCAGACACTGTCCGCCAAGCCCCTGCTGCGATAGGAAAGCGAATAAGGATCGATACGTAGAGTTATTCCGAATCAGAATAAGAATGCCGACTGCGGCTACCACGGCCACCACCGCCACCCTCGCCTCCTCCTTCCTCCGCCGCCACGTCCCTCTATCTCCTCCTCCGCCGTCATCGCTGATCCCGCCAATCTCGAGGCTTTGCCATTCCACCTCTAGAAGGAGCCTCTCGTGCCAAGTGGCGATCACCAGCGACGTCCCCTCCTCCTCCTCGTCGGAGGTGGCGGAGGAGGAGGCGGAGATGGCGTCCAAGGTCGGGAGTAGGGTTCGGGTGACGGCGCCACTCAAGGTGTACCACGTGACCAAGGCGCCGGACCTGGATATCTGTGGTATGGAGGGGGTAATTAAGCAATACGTCGGACTTTGGAAGGGGAAGCGCATCACCGCGAATCTCCCCTTCAAGGTCGAGTTTTTCCTTCAAGTAGAAGGCCAAGCTAAGCCGGTTAAGTTCTTCGCCCACCTCAAGGAGGATGAATTCGAGTATATAAGCTCCGACGTGTAAAAGGCTCCATATTTTTAGCTGCCTTTTGGGGATTTAGGATCCAGAGAAAGGTTTATGTATCGGTAAAAATTCCAGGAAATCCACTTTCTTGTGGTACTTAATACTTATACTCTTTTGATATAAAATAATGGTGGTTGTAAATTACTTCTTACATGCGGGGACGTGAAGAAAGAGATCCTGCCTCCAAGTAAGTTTTAATATCTGCTCTCGTCTTTGTTTCAACTTCTGTTTTAGATTTTATGCAACTGCTTGGTTGGTAAGTAACTTGGTTATGTTGCAGAAGAGTTTAAGAATCTTTAAAGCATTCCATTTGTTGACTTTATGGCTATACTCTGAACTTAATTGGAATTCAAACGCAGCAAATTGTCTTATGTGATGTTTTGAGAAATGGCTAGTTTTACTTGTTTCTTTTGAGTATGGAGTTTCTGGAATTGTAATTTTGCATATGCTATCTTGGAACAAATTGGGAAAAGAAATATGAGTTTCTGAAATGATGGAGGCATCTGACCCTGAAGTTTTCTTGTAATTGTTACTGTTGCTTGATGCATCAAAGATGTGGCGATGATCATAAGGGAATGTACTAATGGAACCATTAATTTTGGAAGAGTTTGAGTTAATAGAAATATCAGGTTGTAATAAAATCAACTATGAGAAAGATATTATGAATGAAGACTCAATACTTTTGTCTCACTAGGTGTGTTAAATTAGAAATTCTGGATTAAAGTTGTGGCGACAGAGATGTCATCAATCTTAAAAGCCATGAAGGAAAATCTAAAAGAAAGAAAGCAGAACATTGTAATGAATGGTGGATATCCACCATCTCATTTCATTTTTTTATAGTACATTAACATTTTTAACTATATAAAACCTCCTCAATGCTCATTTCATTAGTTGCCCATTTTATTTTATTTTATTAAGGCATCACATGATCAAGTTTAGACGCTCCAACGGAAAGATATTTATTTAATATTTGTAGTTAACACCATTTGAGAGATATTAAATAGATGAGGGAGTTAAAATGTCATAAATGTGAAGAAAGGCTGCTCTCAATAGTACCATCGACAAAGCTTGAATCAAACATTCAGCATTTGGTCTGTTGAAAGTTTCCCTAATATTTTCTATTCAAACTCATTTGCTGTAGTTCACTATTATTCCCGGTTTCTAAAGAGATGGTTGTTTACTTCGAAGAACTTGAATGCTTTCTTTATAGTGTAACGTGAAAAGAATCAATATTTTTGCATTGGCTTGAAGTGCATAGAACTGATTTTCATATGAGGCATGTTTTTATTCATGTGTTGGAAATGATTAGATTGGACACCATTTCTATATTTTTCGATTGGAGATTTTATCATGTAATCATACATAACATGAGTTGCATTAGAACCATCAAACTGAGAACAAATGGTTGATGCACATAATTGATGGAAGGAGATTACCTTATGCCTCTGCTTGATGCATATGTCTGATAGGTAAATTCCTTTGTGAATTTGATGTTATCTCTTTTCCAGAAAGCAAAATATTAGAAAATTTTGGCCATGAATGAATGAGAATTCTCTCTGTTCATAGATTGTGGGTGCCAGGATTGACATTTTACACATGACTGCACATTAAAATATACAATTCATTGTGACA
The DNA here is from genome assembly GCF_048772165.1 of Typha angustifolia. Taxonomy (NCBI): domain Eukaryota; kingdom Viridiplantae; phylum Streptophyta; class Magnoliopsida; order Poales; family Typhaceae; genus Typha; species Typha angustifolia. Next base: position 14,505,053 of record NC_133245.1, on the reverse strand, counting down.
TAATGGCGTATATTAAATATATAATAACATATCTGTAAAAGGTGATTCACAGGTGTCTAATATAGAAATTATGCATGTATTGACATGCTGTAGTAAATATTGTCTTACTGAGTCTGGAGTTGCTTAACATTCGAGGATTTAAGGGGCACTATTACTTAATTCTCTGTTACCAGCTCTTGCTTGCTGAAATCCTTCTTGTTAATTCTTTCCTTTATTCAATCCAGCAATTTGGTTTGCTCCAGAGTAAACTTCATACAGGAGATTGGATTACCTGTGAACATTAGTATCTTAAAAGGTCAAGCTTCAACACTTATCCAACTGCAGATGTCATTATCGTCCCAGCATTTTGAAGAAGTATGCCGGACGAACTGCTTTAGTTATATTTTTTTTTTTCGTATTTTAAATCAATTAGGAGTCCGCAAAAACTTGAATCTAGTTCTACAGAATTGATTTATATTCTCAACTTCAATGCCTCCTTTCTTCTCTACCTGTTAATTTCATGTGTTTTAATCACCACTTGACAATATTATTCTGCACTGTACAATGTTTTTAATCCATAAGACTTCCAACTAATGCATGAAAGCAGCTGCTTCTTGGGATAGATGATGGACTATTAGAGACAAAGCTGTTTCTTTTGCATATAGATCTTCCCAGGAATTGGCTTTTACTTCCCTACTTTTTGTACCACTTTGATGCACGATACTACTTGAAGGTCTCTGTATAGTGGTATACTAGATTCAAGTGCATTCAAGAAAGAAACCCAAAGGTCACACCAAGAAGTAAAATGCAAACAAATCCTCTTTGATTCCTTTCCAGGGACTCTCCAAAAAGCTGGACAATGCTAAAGACAGCATGCCACCTAACCTCTTCCACATGCCATAACGGTCGAATCCACTTAAAAATACTCCAGTAATATCACATTCTCCTTTGACGTAAACCCTTCTGTCACAAATACGAAGACGGCCGTTGGAAAGATTCAAACATCTAAATTTAAATCGAAGGACTAGAATATTAGAAACAAATAAAACTCTCTAATGATTCAAACCCCGGGACCCGACCCTGGCACATAAAGGCGAGACCTAACGGATACCCTAACGGCTCTATTCCGTGCACTGCACTCACATCCCGCCCAGCGGCCCAGGAGAGCAAATTTGAAATCCTAAACTCTTTTTCTCTCCTATTTCAAACAGTAGTTGGTGGTCCAAACCACTTTATTCTCTGATATATAAATGTTATATCACCAAAGTCTACTCTTTTCTCCAAGATCTCTCAAACTCTTGATTTGAACAAATGGGTCTTTGCTTTAGCAAGAAGAAGAGTTGTTCTCCTCCTCCAAACCCACCTCCTAATCCCATCGTTGTTGAGAAGAAGGTCGAGAAGAAGACGAAGAGGAAGAAGGAGGAGGTGGTGGTGGTGGAGAAGAAAGCTAATCCAGTAGTAGTAGCACAAGCATCTAAGCCAGCCCCAGAAGTAGTAGTTAGCGAGAAGAAGCCAGTGTTTGCCATTACCCAGAACATCAAACCAGCCGCCATTGCCGTCGTGGAAAGCAACGAGAAGAAGAAAGCAGAGATACCCACGAAGAAAGCCCAACAAGAAGTAGAAAGCAGCGGCGGCGAAGGCGAAGAGACGAAGCCTGTTACTGTGAGAACGTCGAGTTGTACGAAGGAGGAGGTCGACGCGATACTCATCCAATGCGGTCGCCTCAGCCGCAGCTCCTCGGGAAAGGCCCCAAACGAGACCAATGGCTCACATAGGAGGTACTCCGGCTCGAAGCGGAGCTACGATTTCGATCATGAGAAGAAGGGAGGCGAAGAGGAGGACTGGGAGAAGCCGGTGTCGAGGCCTTCGCCGCACCGGAGAACACCGGGGAGAGAAAGGTCGGGAAGCAGAGAAAGGGGAGGCAGTGGAGGGGGGAGGAGGGTGAGCCGGTCTCCCGGGAGGAGATCGGAGGGTCCGGCTTCGTCGGCTTCCATGAGCGAGCGGGTGAAGCAGCCGGGGAAGATGGTCTCGGTGCCGGCGAGGGAGAAGGGAGGAGGTGTTGGCTCGACGGAGGTTGGCGTCAGGAAGGCTTCCCCTGCTATGTCTAACAAGAGAAGCTCGTCTCCCCGGTCCCGTTCGCCGGCGAACGCCGCTCGGATGGCTAACGAGAATTCCGCGATCAATCATAATTCTTTGAGCCGGAATTCGTCGAGAAAGGCAGAGCACTCGCCGTATCGGAGGAACCCAATGGCCGAAATTGACGAGAACTTACCCAGGAAGCATCAGAATGGTAGTAACAACATCAAGATGCAGAAGGCCAGTGAAGGCCAAGCACTGCCGCAGGTAAAAACAAAGACATAGTTTTCAACTTCAATAGATCTTACTTTTCCCCCTTATCTTGTGATATAATACTTACTTTCTGATTTGGGTCGTCGCAGAAAGTTTGTAAACCAGAGCAAAGAAATGGTGGAGCAGCAGAAGTAGTGGAGGAAGCTGTGGAGGTGAAAGGAGCTCCAAAGACTAATGGCGCTCACTCGATGAACGTCATTGTCGAAAGCCTCAACCCGAAAGGCCTAACGAGAAGTAGATCATCGCGACGGTCGTCCAGGGACTTTGATCATAACGTTGGCCTGAACCCTGACATTCCTCTCAATCCAACTTCCTACACATCTTTGCTACTAGAAGACATCCAGAACTACCACCATCAGCACAACACTGCCTTCTCCCTCCCAGCTTGTGTCTCCAAGGCCTGCTCCATACTAGAAGCCGTGGCTGATCTCAATTCATCGTCTTCAGAGAACAAGAGCTACGAAGCAGACCGGTCCAACAACGACAAGGGATCGATCAATGGGAGGTATGGAATGAGGGGTTTGATGCCAAGGGAGCCATTCCTTGAGTCTGAGATAGTTGTGAAGGATGACCTCTTGGAGCCAAGCCTTCACAAGTATGTTACAGTTAGAGAATTGGGAGGTGAGATGGAGCCGCAAGAGTCCGCGGGGAGCAATAGCTTTGTAGGACAGCCATGGGCTTCGTCGTGGGAGCCTAATTCGGTTGAGTCCACCGATTGGACTTCGCGGTCTAACAACGGGGAAGAGGTGGAGCAGGAAGGAGGAGGAGGTCATTTAGGCCATTCGCGGCTGTACAAGAACCAATTATTGCAAGAGGCTTCTTGCGACTTGGATGCGCGCGAAAGGAGATTGAGAGGAGGATCAAGTAGCAGCAATTTGCCTGCTAATTCAAGTAGCAAGAAGAGCCATGTTCTCCGCGGCGGTGGCGGTAGTGTGAGGAGTGGAAAGTCTGGTAATAGTAATAGAGCTCTTTCAGCTCCTGTTGTTGCTGCTGCAAGCTCATAGCAGCAAATGACTCTAGATTGTGTATGTTTTAGTCTCACAGCAATACGGTTTGCTGTTGATTTTTTTTTTCTCTTTGTTTATTTTGTCTCTCAATACATTGTTCTGATGTAGTCATCACAATGACAGTGGCAATGTAAACCCCCCCTACTTTCTTTCTCATTCTTCCAATCCTGTGTCTGATTGTTCAGATGTAGTCATCACAATGACAGTGGCAATGTAAACCCCCCCTACTTTCTTTCTCATTCTTCCAATCCTGTGTCTGATGGCGGATATTCAGCAAACTTATAATCAAGAGAACGATATCGCTGAATTATGCAAGATTATTAGTCTGCATAAAATATGCTCTTTTGGTACATGAGAGAATTACTTACCAAACTCTAATAAATGTTAATTGCTAAGATATTTTGATAGACGGCGGCGGACTTCGTTTTGCTAAATGATATCATTGAATTATGTGAGATTAGTCCGTATAAAGGCTTTCACTTGAGAAGTAGAAGGCTTGATTGATTCTTGAAGTTTGAGAGTAAATGTCACAGTTCCAGTTATCTCAGGTCTATCCTTGGCCACTTCCAAATACACAATTATCATGTTATCATCTATAATCTCTATTCTTAGTAAATTCTCTCAAAAATCGTTATTCTTGTTAACAAAATTTATTATCTTTAATCTTTTCCTCTTAAAGAAATTATCATCTATAATCCTGACTATTCTTGTCTCGTATCATTGATGTACTGGATCAGGAAAAGATAACCTCATCATTCTTGAATTTTGCTGTGGTTGCATTCGCTCTTCTAATCTCTGTTCAAAACTTATCTCCAACTGCACACGTATATAAAACTCACATAACAATAGATTCACTCCACTTAACATCATTTCAGTTTTAGGAAAAGTAAGAATCGAGATCATAAATTACTTTTCTACCTGGTCCAGCATAGTTTTTGGCATTCATATCCTTTGAGATCCAAGAGGTTGAGAACAGTTTGAACCTATCTGGAACTCTAGATAGAAGACCCAAAAGAATCATGCAACTGACATAAATGCTTTAATTATTTTTCTCCTACCAAATGTGGACTCGGCTAGTTGTTAGCTTTGAAGAAACGTATTTAATTAAGTTTTTGAACGTCTCACCATAATTGTCTTGCGTCGTTTTCGCCATTAAGTTCTGTTAGGATGTTCAAGTTGTGTCTTAAAAACAGGCTAGTTGGTTATACTAGTACAGATTGGTCTCACTCTATCTATTCTGTCTGTACTAAACCAGGAGTAACTAATGCAATGCAATGATTTGATTACACCAAAAATGAGCTGAATCTAGGGTGGAAGTTTGACAAGTTTAACATGGAAAAATCTGAGAAAATTAGGTAAAGTGCAAACCATTTGCGGTCCGAAAAAACTATTCCAAATGAAATGTGGGCTTACTCAAGTCCCAAATCCTGCTTCTCCATCTTTTACCATGTTTGCCTTGTGAGAGTACAACTCAATAATTTGTAGCAAAGAAGAGCTCTGTCATGCAATACTAAATGAGATGCTTGTGAGCTTCCTCAGGCCCAATGAGCATAGTATTTGATACCAAGAAGCTGGAGAGAATAGTGTTACCAATAACGAAGACATCAAGGAGAAAATAACTTCTAGAGATATCATATGCACTTCTAGCAGCAGATTTCTGACACTTCACCAGACTGGTGTGTGGTAAAAGCTCAAGTAATCCAGCTCTGGTGCATTAAATTCCACATGGTGTACTGATCTTGTCTAGTTTTGCCTTCAACTTCAATTGTTTTCACCAACTACAGCAATAGGTAGAAGAACAGTGCTATGACAAGGAGATATATGAAGAATTATATGAACCCATTCTCTCCCATGACCATCACACTAAAGAGGTGGGGAAGAGAAAAAAAAAGAGCATATGGTTGGTATCCTGTTCAACCAATATACTCATGTTTACATATGAATCACAGCACTTTGCATTAAAGTGGCGCTTTTGATCTTGGCCAAATTCTACTTGTCTTGATGATGCATTCACCTACTTCTTCGACAGAAAACTTTGTATTGAATGATTCCATGTGACATGAATTTCACTTTTGTTCTTCTTATCCTGAATGTAGTATAAATCTCACTGTGGCTATACTATACAAACATCACAGTTCATGTGACCCTTCAGCGAACCAAGATTAAAATAACTTTTTTGCACTGCAAGAATGAGAACGCGAGCTAGATTATGCTTTATGGTTCTCTATGACCGAAAGAGAGGAGATACTTCTCTCTTAACTACCCATAGTTACTGTTAGAATATAAAATATACTATTTTTCAATGGATTAAACTTTTAATGCAGTTGGTGAGTTATCATGGCATTAGAGAACAATAGTTTTTTTTTGTTTATATTTTACATTCATAACAGTTAGTTGTTCTTTGCTTTCTATCTTTCCTCAGTGTCATAAATTTTATTCAAGAGAGGAAAACAAAAACAGAACAAAAGAAAAAAAAAATTCAGTTTCCACATATTCTTTAGATAGATATAAGTATCAAATTTCCTTGTAGCGTTTTCATGATTTCTGTATTATAAAAGAGAAACTCTACTCCAGTCATCCATATACATTACACTTAGTTAAAGCTTAAAAGTAATGCCGCAGCTTGATTACTTTGAGTGTTGCATACCTATGGACAATTTGAATTGGCATTCTTATGTATCACCCCTAGAATATGGTTCTGCTTCAACAACGTAGGCCCTGAGCGAAGGAGTCCTATTGGCGAGATCGACCGAAGTGCTCCACTGCTTAGTGTGCTTCTTCTGCAGCCTTCGTCTGGCAATGTATCCTCTTATCCATGGGGTTACATCCTCACTTATCTTGATCATGATGAAGAAGAGGAGACGATAGATGATGATCATGCTGAAGAGGACAGACAAGTCCCACCATTTCGATCTGTTCACATCAATCTGGAAGACGTTTTCTAGTATGTACTCTCCAGGAATCTTTGGAAGGTCTGGTGTTTGATTATCAAATATCAGACCTTTCAGGTCATTTTGATACTGGCCCTGTAGATGGAAACATAGTTAAAATAACTAAAGAAGGATGAATGAATGTGATTTATATGAATTCGGTTTTATGATTTTACCTGCAGTGACCAGAAATGGAAGCTGATATATGACATAGGGTATCGCCAGAATGGTTTCGGGATGTCATTTGGAAGTCTAAAGTATCCGGAAACCAGCATGAATATTCCCTGTTCAAAGAGCAATTACATCATTATGTCCTTTCAGCATATGAAGTTAAATGATCATGCTGAAGAAAGCCTGTTCTATAGCTGAAGTCAGCAAAAGTTTTCATAAAGCAGTGGAGGAGAATTTAAAATGAGACAGTGTTGAGAGAAATGTACTGAGTTTATTTACTCTCTCTTAGTATCCTAATTAGAAGATCTTGAAGATTATGGTCTACCATGGTTCAGTTCAGATATAAAAATTTCAGACTTCTTTAACCACATCAAGAATGCAAATTTAATCTCTGAAATTTCTACTCTGGATATCTTGGATTTTTAGTCTAGTGAGTCAGAGCTACACAAACTGTTGAGGAAGTAATAGAAAAGTGTTAAAGAGTTACTTGAGATGATCTAAATTTATACTTGGTAATTTATTTGCTGTATGTGCAAGACAGGCATGTCAAATTTTTCTCTGTTTGTACTGTTACCAACTGATTCAGGTATGAACAAAACAATTATTTGCATCAACGGATAAATGAGTAAGGAGTTTGGATCATAGAATTGATGCAAACTTCTTCTGATTCAGCCAGACCTTCTGTGATTAATCACATAGAGGCACTCTGAAATTATTTGCAAATGTACTTGTTAACGTGAAATTTAATTGCGGAAAGTACTTAATTCTTACCTGAATCCCAGCTCCTATGATGATTCCCATAAGGAAATTAGGAACAACACTGGCTATGGCCATCATCAAGCTCTCAACCACAGTAACACTGGCGTAGAGGCACAAGACGAAGAACAAGTAATGCATGAAACCTGGATGAAGGTGTACCATGAAGTAACATATGGTTCCTGATGCAAAGGTTATCAAGATCAGAAACGGCATCGCAGAAAGTGTATTGCTGAGAACAAATGCGAAGACGCCATAGTGCCCATTGAGTCGCTCTCTTTGGAAAACCTGCAAATATGCAACAAACTAATTCAGCTCAAGGTTTCAATATGTTTATATTAGATTTCAGGATATAAAGAATTCAAAACTAACCTTCATATCTTCAACAAATGAAGGAAATCCTCCAATCGACATGAATGTGACGAAGCCAAAGACAAAAGAAGCACATGCACCCCTAGCCTATACATAACAAATTAAGTAACAATGAGTACATTAGATTGTAAATTGATGAATTGACGACAATCCATCAATTCTATCCAAATATGTTTGTGATTAATTAGGTGCTTGACGAGAAAATGAGTAGGCAAATCCAGAGCATCTATCTATTAGTTGCAAGGATGTATGTAAAGTACCAGAATGGCACTGTATCCAGTTCCCACATTGAAGTAGATAGTTCCAATGCAGAAGGTTACAACAAGGTAAATCACAAGCCGCAACCAGTAATAACCAAAATCCCTTGACATATTAACAAACGAACGCTTGGTTAAGGTAAAAGCCTGCATGCCAAAGCTGGCCTGACTGCCTCCTGAGTCCAAAATTGTTCCTTTCTGCAACCAAAACAAATAATCCTATATTAGTCCCGCTCAGCTTATTATCACAATTTAGAACAGACTACTAGTATAATACATACGACTCGAGAGATCTCATCCACTTTCTGTCTTGCTGCATAATTATACTGTGAATGAGTGTAGAAATCAACCAGTCTTCTGATAGCTTCTGCTGTTGTAATTTTCTCCAGAGGGTCATCAGACCTCTCAAACTGGGGAACAAAGAGACAAATCATTGATCCTTTCATAGTAGCCTTAATTGCAGATTGGAAGGTATATATAAATATATCTATACTTACCCTTCTTTTCATTGATCCTTTCAGAGTAGCCTTCACCTTGTCGAAATCCGAGTTTACGCACCTAAGGAAATGATCTGATGGGTTCCTTAGAGATGGGCAAGGGAAGCCAGCTTGAGCAAAGAACTACAAATCAAGCAGTGAGAGTGTAAGAAACTCTTAGTTGAATCATAAAAGAACAAAGATAAAATCTAGCTTACATAAGTACATACATACATATTTTTATTATACCTCATACGATTCTCGAGCTTGCCCAAAGTAAACAGTCTTGCCTCCTGAGAGCAAATATAAGCTATCAAACAATTCGAAGACCTCACTGCTTGGTTGGTGGATTGAAGCTATCACAGTCCTCCCACCTCTTGCCAAAGCCCTCAATGTTTGTGTCACAAAGAAAGCTGATGCACTGCAGATATAAATAAATAAATATATATACAATGAAGCTAACACATCAACAAGAAGATCCAATTGAACTAGAAGCTAAAAGCAATAAGAAAAATGTATGCAAAAATTACCTATCAAGACCACTGGTAGGCTCATCAAGGAAGAGCAATCTGGGCCTCATCAGTATCTCAAGAGCAATGCTGACCCTCCTCTTCTCACCTCCACTTATCCCTCTCAGATGCCAATTACCAATCACCGTATCTGCGCAATCTTGCAGCCCCATCTCCACGATCGTCCCTTCCACCAACGCTCGCTTCTCGTCCCACGGCATCTTGTCCGGCAGGCGGAGGCGGGCAGAGTACGATATGGTCTCCCTCACCGTCAGCGTTCCAATCAAGTTATCGTCTTGCGTCACGTACGCCTGATCACATACATATCGAAGCATACGTACGTGAAGACGATCGACAACAACGTAGACATGATCAAAGAGCTCACCGCGGTGCCAAAGGAGAGCTTGGTCTTGCGCCCGTTGATGAGGATGGTCCCGGAGAGGAACGCGTTGGTGGCGAGGCGGCTCGAGAGCGCGTCGAGGAGGGTGGACTTCCCGGAGCCGGACGGGCCCATCAGCGCCGTCAGAGTCCCCGGCTCCGCGTACCCGGTGAGCCCCTCCAGCACCGTCTGCGTCTCGCCGTTTCCCAGTGTCACCGTCACCGTCAGGTCCTTCCACGTCAGCCTCGCCGAGACGTCACCGATGAACTCGGTGTTGGTCGTCTCCTTCCACAGCGTCTCACTCAGCGGGCTCAGCCCCGCGACTACGATGCTGTTCGCCGCCGGCTTGTTCGCCTCCATTTCTAGAATCACTTGCCCTGCGGCGCTCCTCATGCCTAACGTTGGAAAGTGGTGCAAAAGATACTAAAAGAGAGGTGCGACCGATGCTACCATGTTAAGGAAGTCATGCATATATGTTGGGTTATATAAAGAGGACGAAGAGATGATTACCCATCTAGAAGAACCTAAGCTAGTGAGAAGGACTAGCAGTAGAAGAGATATAGTAGTTGAAGAGGAGGAGAAATCTTGGGTTTGGGTTTGACCCAGGCGGTAGGAAGTAGGAACTGTGAGAAAGCATGCAAATGGAACAAATGGGGTTAGCTTTTGGTGTGACTGCTGGACCAAAGAGGATCATAACTTCTAAACTTCATTATTATTATTTATTAGTATTATATTTTACTATTATTTTTTTACTTCTTTTTCTTCCTGGGATTACTAAACAATTTAACCAGCAAGAGTCTCGAGATCGGGGAGTACAGCGAACGAAGTGAGGGGAAGATGCTGGGGTATGATCACAGTTTCCTATAGCCATTAGCTTATCTCTTTCTTGTTCTTTAATGGAAGGATAGATTCATCACATTAATGGAGGCTGGTGGATGTTGGTGTGCAATTAATGCAAACAGCAGACGTTGCTTCTCTCTCTCTCTCTCTCTCTCTCGCTCTTAGTTAGGAGTTGAGGAGCATATGATTAAGATAGGAAAAAGCACATAAATGAAGAAGTTCTTCAGCAATTAGTTCGGCAATATAATAGCACATCAATTATTACATCCGAAAGAAGTATCAGATTTCTTTTTTCTTTTCTAGTTAACAAATATATGTCAAGTATATAAAATTGCACTTAGATCTCTCAAACTGATTCCTACTTTTATAGAGACGCTTTTATTTATTTTCCTGAGACATTAATTTCTTTTATTATAAGAAAGAACTTTTGAAATGCCCATTCCGTTAGTTATATATTAGATTTCATGTTAAAAAATATTAAGTGGCACATGTATAGGGACCATACTAGTCTTATTTTTTATAATAAAAATAATAATAAAAGCTAAGGGTTCATTAGTCTTTTGATGTTTTTCATCAATACCGTCAATGGATGATAGATATTTCATAATTTAGGAGGTCAATATAGATCAAAGTTGATGAGATGCAAGTAGTTTACCAATCATACAAAAGTTATTGGTTCCAATTCTCTCAAGGGGACAAACGACATTAATTAGGTTTGTGTGGAATAAATAAATACTTATAACTCTTAAATTAGTTTAGCTATCCTCATTGCTTTAACTTGATAAGCTAGTATAAACTGATTTAAGTTACTATAGTATTTCCATGTAAACCAGTATATTAATAATAATTATATTTGATTGAAAAAAAATTTAAGAGTTATTTTAGTAAATGATTAAAATACTCTTTGTAGTGGATAGAGGAGATAATAAAGAGATGAGAGGAGAGAGAGAGGGAGAAGGCAATAGTATAATTAGTTAACTAATTTTGAGACAACCTACTGTTTGGATACTTAACCAGTATAGCCCTCGTTGTACTAGAATAAATAAAATTGTGGGTATTCCACGTCTAAACACAGGGTTAATGATCCAATCGTACTGAGGGAGAAGGCCATTAATTTTGATGGATAATTCCCTGAGTTGTCCTTTCATATTGATAGCAATGGCATCATTAATTTTCTTGTTCTATCTCCTAATGTTCACACTTCATAGGCAAGAATTCACCTTTAGTTTGTATATCTCCTAATGTTCATACTTCAGAGGCAAGAATTCAAGAACTTGCCGCAGTGAATTAATGGAGCTCTACTTTATATTTATTTTTGAGTATATACATGCATCTATACAAGCTCTGTCCAATCAACAACAGTTTCTAAGGCATGTTGGTGAGAGAGTTCTTTCAGTGAAGCACACAACACCACCGCCTTCTAGCTGACCCAATTCTCCACATCAAAATTGGATATCCTACAAACCCTATAATTCAAAGAGAAAGAACCAATTTATCTATAAAAAAATCGACATATATATATATATATAGAGAGAGAGAGAGAGAGAGAGAGAGAGAGAGAGAGAGAGAGAGAGAGAGAGAGAGAGAGAGAGAGAGAGAGAGTCTTAAGTATCTAAATAACTGAGATGAATTAGTTTCACTGATATAATGTATGAGTGGTGGATTAAAATGTTAATCCAAGTAGGAGACCTTGATGTCTTTCTCCAATGGTGTTAATGCATGGATTAAAGGTACCTCCTTTGTCACATTTTTTCGTTGGTCTCCTTGGCAAAAAACAGAAAACATGCCAAGCCATCCATAAATCATGAAAGGGACTAGCATCTACCCTTGAAATCCAAAAAGACAGCTGTGTGCATAGATCACCTCTCTCTCTGTGTGTTTGACTTCACTGGCTGTGATTTAAGACAAGAGCAGGTGCATTTATAGACAGTCTTCAAGACTTCAACTATGCTCATGGTGGTATGGCACTATGTAACTGTTGGTATTATTCTTTGTCTCATGCTACATTGCTTTATACTTCATTTTTTTAGGGGACTTTTGTACCAATATTCCTACTCTGCACTGATCCACCTGAAATAAAAGAAGGATCAATTCAAGTTCAAACTAGTAGAAACAGGTCAAGTTCAAACATCTATACCATACATCACCATACCTAGTAAAAGGAATTCTATACAAGAAAAAAGAGGTCAAAGATGCAATTGGGGCTAAAAGTAAAAAGAATACTTGTATCAAAAAAGAGCTGGATGCTTTGCAGCAGTACATCTTCAGCTTCCTGAAAGCTCCATTAAACCACCAGCAATTTAATAATTAGTTCACCTCATAGATGATCCATCTGTTTTGGTAACCCACAAAGATGGCAACTGTATACTATATGGTCTCTGGTAGAGATTGAGATGTATACTTAGAAAGTAAACCTTTCTCAAGATTCTGGTAGCGTTGGCTTTCTCAAGCAAACTTTCACTATTCTTACTCTATAAGTCGCTAACAGTGCAGTTACACATACAACAAAACTATAACATTTAATCAACTCCTAGAATTGACACTCAGATTATTCAACAGCATCAGATCATACAACAAGATTCAGTTGGAGTTGTTGCAGGAAGTATCCTTTTATTTCATTGCATTACTAGAGGACTAGTGAAGTAAACGGACAGGGGAACTAAGAAGAAAAAACTACCCTAGACAAAGGACCGGCCTTGAACATCTTATTAAGGCTAAGAACACTTAGCATGTTGGAATGCATTTACTGCACTTAGTAACACACTTCCCTTTGATGTGTTCGATGCCAACACCCTCTGTCTTGCTGCACTTCTTGGTGCAGATCACCTTCTTCTTCTTACAAAACTCTTCAGTGAAGCATTTAACTGAATTCCTTGTAGTGTCCTTGTCTACTCTGGCTTCCAACTTAGCTTCCATATTTGTTGCTTCTACTGCGCTCCCTCCTGCCACACCATTCATACCTGAGGAGCTCCAAATGCTGCCAGCTTCTGCGAGGAACTTGCCCAGATCCTTGATTAAACTTGCAGGGACACTGTTGGCTGCCTCGTTCTCCGCCAGTGAGCTGCTGCTGGCGATGCCACTTGCGAGAATGACTACCATCAGAAAGCAAGAACTCCTCATGACTGCAGGTGCACTAGTTGGTTGCTTTTGATATCCTCTAGCTTGGCTGAAATATATAACGGCCAAGGTTCCTCTTCAGAGATGGAAATTTTGGCATGATCTAACTGATCTTGAAGAGCATACAAAGTATGCAGATAAAACGTAGGTGGTGTGAACTCTGGAGAGCAAACAGAAGGCATGGGAGATACTTAGTGTGTAACAACAGTCTGTCTGAGATGAAGATTGAACTTTCTAGTTGCAAGAATGGCTGATGGCTCAGATTTGATTTCACAAACTCCCTTCACAGAATTGGATGGCATGAAGCTTATCTAAAATAATTTAAGACATTAATGAGGTGAGGTCTCGATAATCTTATGATTTCGATTAGTGGCAACAAAACCTGAATTTTTTTTTACCAATCTCGGTTTGTACAGTTTCTATGGGATCTGTCTCAAGCTCTTGTATGAACAACATGGACATTCTTGGATCAGTTCACTACACCAAACAATACAAACTAATCAGGGAACAACTTCCAGGTTCCAACTTGATTATTCCTACAAACAAGCTGAAACTGGATCATCAATGAGCAGCTTAAATTACTTGCATGGTTGCATCCTTATTCATGTTAGCAGATCCACACTAATAAGCTTATAGCTTTCCAACTTGTTATCTATCAAAATTTACATGATAAATCTTAGCACGCATGCTAACCATTTGATACACATAAGAAAACCTGATCATCATAAGACTACAGTTTATACAGTCATGCACCTTACACTTATATGGTCAGATTCTGTGAGACGTATAAACCTTTGAAAGCAGATTACTCAGACTCTATGACACTAGAAAATAAATCCAGCTATCAAGTATGTCCTAGAGGCCACTCTAATTTCATTGAAAGATCTTGAAAATGAATTGCGAAATAAAAATTACTTTAAAAAAAAACTAAACCCATATATTAGATGAATCAGGTCAGAGTTCCTTGATTGTTGTTGTTACTTAACATGCTACTTATATGCGCAATTCTTTTGGGGAAAAATGACTTGAGAGTCTACACCACAAGCAAGAAGCATTTCTGCAAGTGGGTAACAAGAAGGCAAACCAACACATAAAGCTTATCTACTATTTCAGATGTCTTCTGCAAAAGGAAAGGGATGTCCAACACAGAGAGAAGAAAGCACAGAGAATTAAGCAAGCAACATAACCTTGAGAGGAGACATATGGGTCTTCATCATATGAGAATAGAACTATCTGAAAAGGGGACATTCTATAGTGATGGTGAACTGATAAAGCATGCCAATCTGATACAAACATATTTATGATCAATAGAATTTTTTTAAAAAAAGGAATTCTCAGTGGAAGCTCATAAAAGTTAAAAACTGGTTCGTGGGACAAACTATAGAGGCTACAGTTGCTGAATCAAACAGCCAAAATATTTAAAAGGCAACATCATCTAGTTCTTCTAAAACTCAAGGCTCATAAAGAGCATACATGAAGAGCAAGTATTATAAGTCATTGTGCTCAAGGATCTCTAAAGCCAGTCTTCCTTTCACAAAAAGAGTACTTTGAAGTTTGAATATCGAATGGTGTAATACATGAATTATATATACCTAGCACTTCATAGTTCTCCATAATGCATATGCTCTTGAATCCTAGATCAGCATACATTCCTCGATACAAGCATTCTAGCACTAACACTCACAATGACGTTAAAATTTAAATAGAACTGGAATACTCAATTCCACTTCACTCTATTTGAAGTTCCCATAAGATGAATGATAAGCACAAGAAGTTAAATAATTGACTCAATAATAAAATTTTCATTCATAACCAAAAAATTTGTTCATCCTATTGTTAGCATTAGCTCCAAATCTCCACAAAACTTCCAATAAGGCAATAACCATAGCTCATTTTGATTCGACAATAATGGAACTTCACTTTTAACAGTTGAGTATTTCCAAGAAGTGCCTGAACTGATATATATGGACTGAGAAAAAGGACACTTAAATTCACTGCAGTCAAGTGCCAAACTTTGGTAAATAGATGATTATAATATAAGTAAATTCAAGTACTATCCTATAAATTATCATCTAAAGAAAAGATTACAGACTTGAGTCACTCCCCTATACTACAGTTACAAGATGTGTATGATTGAGAACAAACCGATGCACCTCATTCAATCTCGATCTGCTGAGGCGCATCACCTTCACCTTCCTGCTCTGATTCCCCATCACTAATCTGCCCCTCCTTGGCAATTCCGGAGGCTTCCATTGTCCTTGAGACCCACTCCTTGAGGGGATCCTCATTCAAATCAAGCCTCAAGAGACCGGCAAAAACACCGCCCATGAATGCAACAGGCTCCTAAGAAAGGTGAACAAAGGTTATTTTGATCATACAAATTCTTGCATCTTAGCACTTTGCCTCTCATTTTCCACCCTTTGGATCAAAATGATTCATGGAATTGATTTTAATTCCAAACAACTCAGTTAAACCGAACTCCTACTACTGATTGAATTGACCATCATTCAGCCTCATTTTCTGGGTAATTATAGGAGAATAATTACTAGAATAAAGTTTAAATCCCGTTTCACAAATAACGCGAGCTCCTCAACTGCTTACAGAAGCCAATCCAAATCTAACCAATGGATTCTAAGAACTGGAGGTTTAGAAATAAAGTGTAACAAAGAAAAGGCACATGTTTTACCTTGAGGGCATCTTTAACGATGGGTGGTTGGTCTTCGAAGGGGTTAAAGAAGGCTTGGATTCTCCCAGCAGGAGTTCCTACTCGGCTTCTTGTTCTTCTTCTTCTTCCAATAAACCCATCCACATTCCTTTTCACCCACTGGAAAAGAAGGGATCTTTTCGCCTTATTTGGGGTCAAATGCCGTGTAATAAATAGGAGAAAATTTGTAAAGAAAAAGAAAAAAAGGAATCCGAAGTAGGAGATCTCTCACCGTGATAGGAGTGGCTGAGGTGAGGAGGAGAGCCATGCCGCGTCCGGTAGAGGATGTTTTTCTGGCAAAGGCGTCAGTTTTGCTTCAGCCCTGGAGATTCTCACGGAGTTCGTGGATTGAACCGAATAGGCTTCTTATCTGGTCTGGTTCTAGAAATGATTCAATGTCTTATTTCTTTCTTTTTCCTTTTCTTTTCTTTTTAGTTAAATTACAAATTGCCGCATGAGCCTTCAAATATATTTTTTAATCATTTTATCTCTTTCTAATATAGAATTAGTGTGAAATTGATATGCTTTTAAGCACAGTAGTTGGTGGATTGAAGCGGGGATTCTAGAATTGAGATTGTATGTTTTATTTCTTTATATTTTTGAGGTAAATTATAAATTACCACACATTGTTTATCCTCTTAAATTATTATTTATGTTATTATAATTGTTATATTTTCTATCCAAATTACTGGAGAAGGTCAAAAAGATATCAGAGAAAAATTCTTGGAGTAATTTTTCTCACCATGGATATCAAAATGTCTGAATTTGTCTTTCTAATTTTATTAAATTATATCTCATTTTTTAAACTTAATAATAATATGTATTTTCTCTGTAAATAAGTCTCGCACTTTAGCTCTGAACCAACATCGGCAGAACAGAGCACCATCCACACAACTCGGGATGCCGAAGCAATCTTGCAAGCGAAACAGCAAAGCATCTTATCGAGCAAATGCCCAGAATTCTCAAGGTCACCAGAACTGATAAGAGCTGATCTGAGACTCGCGTCCAGAAGGGCGTTCCAAGAGGAGAAGCAGTTTCTTTTGGGCATTTCGTTGAACAAGTAGAGGGCATTGTTGAAGTCCGGGCATGAGAGATCGATCCAACGATAGGAAACGCATGATCGGAGGAAGCGGCTGCACTAATGGAGATCAACGGTCGTGAGAGCCACAAGTCATCGTTGTGCGCCAGGGCAACGGCGAGACGCAGACGAGAGGGTTCGAGCCTCTTCATGGGCCCTTCCTTCTTCCAGGCCTACGTGGAAGTCTGACCCTAAGGCTCCCAGATTTGGATTGCATACCAATTCTTGGACCCATCCTCCGGTGGGCGGAGAATTCCGTGAGCTTACTCCTATTTTAGGCGGAGAATTCCGTGAAACTAATACAATTTAAAATAGAGAAGAGTAAGTCTAAATTTGCTCCTAACTACAAGATTAGTGGACTATAATTTATCCTAAGATTTTTAGTTAGCACTCGCTGTCTTTCCCCCAATATATTGGACTAAACGACATGAAGATGAGCTGCACCAGCACTACTGTTCAGCACTAAAGTTCCATCCTCTCCATTAAATGCTATTTATCCGGTTTTTGACTGTCAAAATGTCCTCCTCTCGACTCGCCTAACTCTCCGAGACCAAAACCATTCAACCCAACTCGGACCACGTCAACCCCTCCGTTGACTCCCAATTCCAAATTGATAAAAAAAAAAAAAAAACTGGATTAAATACATTTTTATTCCCGTGTGCTTATGCAGAACTTTTTTTTTTTATATACCAATTTCTATATATTTTTTTGAGTAATTTGATACTGTTAGAGTGTCCCTCTCGCTTAATACAATCCCATCCAAATTACTAAATTGCTCATTAATATTTATTAGATAAATTGATCGAGAAAAAGAGTAATTTATTAAGTACTTTGATAATTTGTTGGACGAATTATATAAATTTTATGGCATGAACTTAGTATACTAGAAATAGAAACCTCATGAAAAAGAAAAAAAAAGGTGAATATTTTAACAATTTATTTGATATGAAAATATTAAAATTATCAGTGAATTATCTTATAAGTAAAATGTTAATTAATTCGGACTTTTCAGTTTGGTCAAAACGTCTCGAGTTATAAGAGGAAGTAAAAATGTATTTAATGAGAGAAAAAAAAGAGTAATGTGAAACGAAAGCGAGGTGTGAGTGTTGGCATATCGCAAGTCCGACAAAACGGAAGAAAGCCGTTTCAGACCACGCGGCAAACGAGCGCTCGAAGTCGAAAGTCTCTTGTTCCACTACGCATTTATTCGCCTCCCCGTCTTGTGTCTCCTCTCTGTATTCACTCGCCTTATTCTCCCCTCCTCCGTCGACACTCCTAGTACGTTATAAAGCTTAGAAAGGGGAAGAATCTAGAAGGAGATCAAGAGTGGCTGGGGGTGGGGGTGGGGGTGGGGGATTAAAAAGGACGAGCGTTATTCTTAGTAGTTACCCGCTGGACTCGCACTTACACGTGAAGGTTCTTCTCGGGTGGATAGAAGCTATTCCTATTCTCGGAAGCCATTTCCTTCTTGCCTTCTTCGTGTTGATTTAGCTTGTTTTGGTGGAAAAGATTGGATCTTTAGTGCTTTTTACGATGGTTTAGGTGGTGGGGAAGAGGATAGTGATAGAGCATTTGATTGGAATATTCGAATCTTTGAAGGGCTGGGGGGAGTGCGATAGTGAGAATATTAGGAGGAATTAGAGATGGTTCTGCACTCCAATCTACAGTGCTTCTTGGACTGCACCACACCCTCTGTGGCGACCCAAATCATTGCAAAGGTGTTCTTCTTTCCCAAAGCCATCGTTTTTTTTGTTGTTGTTGTTCTTGTTCTTGTTCTTTTTCTTTTTCTTTTAATCCTTCTCTCTTTTCCTTCTTTTGTTCTCCTCCTTGTGTTTCTTTTCCTTTTCTCTTTGATACGGCAGTTGATCATCATTCTTTTCTTCTTCTTCTCTTTTTCTATTTCACTTTGGTAGATCTACTTCTGAATCATTTGAATACACATCGCATATTTTATCTTTATTTTTATTTTCCCTTCTTACTTTACATTGTTTTTCTTTCCTTTTTTTTGGGGGGGGTGCTGTGTATGTGTTGGATATTTGGAGTGGACATGGAGAAAGATGGAAGGATTAATGGGTGGATATGGTTGGGAATTGGGTGTTTTGCAGTAATATCACACTTGCATTTGCATTTTCCTTCCTGTGCTGGTAGATGGAAACTCACATTGTTGTCTCTTTGAAGATAATCTTCCTCTTTTGGAAACCATAAAATGTAATTGGTTGCAATGGTTAGGTGTAGACTTAGAAAAAGATGGTAACTTTCCCTTCTTGCATGTTCAGTATTTTCTTGGGTTCCCCTGTGATCTTCATTGATCTTTTGGAAAGAGTAGCTGTCTTTCTCCTTTCCACCAATCTCCTATTTAAAATTTATACATTCGTAGGCAGAAGTTGGTTGAATCAAATTCAATTTAAATGCCATTCTCTGATGGTTATCATAAATTCTAGAGTATAAAGTGTTACTTGTTGGTGCAGCCATTCTATCATGCATCCAACACTTTACGGCGACCACCTGGATTGGATAATGTTGAGTTCTTCAGTCTCAGAAACCTCTGGGACCAATTCTATGAATGGAGTGCCTGTGGTGCTGGCTCTCATGTTCTCTTTCCTAGTGGCGAGACAGTAGTTCAATACTTTGTGCCATATCTTTCCGGCATCCAGTTGTATACAAACAAATCCTTTGCTGTATCTAGGTTGTTGATCAGTTCCTTATATTTGAAGTATGATCTTTTAACTTCAGCTAAGAGAACCAAAGTTTACTACAATTCTGTGTTCTTCATACAGGAGCTCTGGTGCAGATAGCAGGATAAAAGACTGGAGTGATCACAATGAGCATGAGAAGCAGTCTACACTGTCGGGCACCATATCTGAGGAATCAGACGATAACCAAGAGGGTTCTCAGGGGAGTAAGGAACACCTTGGGCACTTATCCTTTGAGTTCTTTGAGACCTGTCCTCCTCATGGAAGGGTACCCCTTCTGAACAAGGTACGCTTTTAGCTCAACTGATTGCAAGGAGAAAGCATTTGTGAGCTGTTTTCTGATTCTGCTTTTTGGGTTTTTAAGGTGTATGAGCTATCCCAGGGATTTCCAGGATTGACTTCTCTTACTAGTGTGGAGCTTTCACCTGCTAGTTGGATGTCAGTTGCCTGGTATGCTAAATTTGTCTACATCTTATATCCCTTTTCAGTTCAGAAAAGGAAATGATCAGAGTAATCAACCAATCTCTACGTGGCCGATTAGAAAACAGTGCCTGAATTTGGGAATTGTCGGGCTCTGCATGATTTGAGAAATTATTGGATCATAAACGACAAACCAGAACATCAAGCAAATCTGATCCTTCCAAGATTGATGACAGAAACTGGGAATTGTCGGGTTCCTTCCAAGATTGATGACAGAAACTGGGATTTGTCGGGTTCTTCATGATTTGAGAAACATTGAATCATAAAACGACAATGAGAACGACAATTAATGTGATCATTCACGTTCTTCATGATTTGAGAGATCATTGGATCATAAAATGACAAATTAGATGGATGACAAAATGTAAACGTTCTTAATTAATGACTGAAATATGGGAATTCTTGGTTATTCATGATCTGAGAAATCATTGGATCATAAAATGGCAAACAATCTTACCAGGCTTAAATTGGATTTGAGTTTCCTACTTATTAATGTTACGAGAAATTTCAGAAGGTCTTTAACAAAGATAGCTGTTTCTATTCATTTACTTGCTTCTTTTATTGTCCTCTTGGAGTGAACAATCTTTAGATTCTGTAACTACTCTTTTCTATTTTGTCCATTAGGTACCCTATCTATCATATTCCAGCCCGGTGCAATGTGAAGGAGCTGTCAGCATGCTTCCTTACTTACCATGCTCTCTCCCCATCTTTTCAAGGTATGCTCCTATGATGTTGTAGGAGTTAGACATGCAGAAACATCCTCAGATCTTCAGCGACAATATTCAACTTGTTTTTCTTGTCTTATGGAATGCGGTAACGTGTGCTAAACTTTTGTCGGTCTTCCTAAGAAGTAAATTATCTAAGTTTCCTATTTTGGTCCTTTCATTATTTTCATGTTATCTTTAGAAACTTGTTCGCCATGCAATCTTTAAATATGGCTTTTCTAACTAAACACTCTTTAACATAATCAGAAGCATTATGGAAATCTTGCTATTGTACTAGATTGAAGTTTAGCTGCCAACATTTATTTGATTGAGTTGCTCGATTTCATGAGAAAGTACTTGAGTCTTGAGCTTGACTTATACTATTATCCATTTTCATCATATAAATATAATCTAGACCAAGTAAAAAATGTCATCCAAAAGCAAATTCACTCTTCAATTTTTTATTTGAAATTGAATTATGTTATAGATGTTCCTACCAGAAGCCAAACTGTGTCTAATGATCCATTTTCTTCCAACTTACGTGGATGTCTCACAAATATTTTGTTGGAAGATTGAAATTATAATTATTCTCAGATCTGCTTGCATTGCTTCTAAAATTATTAAAGCATCAAATGCTGACAGTAATCATGTGCATTATGTTCTTGCAGATTATATGCCTGGTAATGTGACAAATAGTTCATCTTATTCTAACAATGGGAGACATGGGAGGATACCTCAGCTGAAGGGCAGAAGAGTCTCTCTTCCTCCATTTGGGCTGGCGACATACAAAATGCAGGAGAGCCTTTGGATGAATACTGAAACTGGAGACCATGAAAAGGTTGCTTCTCTCTTTAATTCTGCAGACTCTTGGCTGAAGCAGCTTGGGGTAGAACAACATGACTTCAACTATTTCAAGACTCACTCCAGATGAATAACAGCCGAAAATGTGTATGTATTAAGGTTGGCTAAATTGTAAAGAATGATTTTAAACAGATTAAGTTTTTGAAGCTGCAGTTGTTTTGAGATAAATTCTTCGCATGGTCCATAATTCTATTTGTGACTTATTCCTGTTGTTATTTTCGTTAACATACTCATTTTGATCTCGTTCTGCTGGAGAAGGTAATATAGCCTTTAGATAATACTATTGGGTCTAACTTGTTTTTTAGTAGCTTGTATATGACCGATTTGTTCTAAACATTAATGGAATTTACCATAGCAACAAACAATATTGAAGAATGCTGTAATATTGAATTATATTTATCACATGTAGATAGAGAGTTAACGAATATCTACAGTTAACAACATAAGTTTGTCAACAATATATGTCTGACCTTCCATTACCAAATAACTAGTAATATGAGTTCTTTAGCTAAATCTGTGGAACTATTGGTTTGCATAATCTTGCAAACACACATTGGATGTTAATGTTACACTTTATTCTTGCTTGTTTCTCTACCACAATATCTCAGTCAGATTTCACCTCAAATGGTTAGGGTGTCATTCAAATAAACAGAACTTTAAGCCTTCCACATGATAAATAAGTTAGGGTGTCATTCAGAAAGGCACCAGGAGATACAGAAGTTTCATACTTTCTTCAATCAAAATTTACAGCCTCTAACATTGATCCAGGCTAGTGGAAGCAGGAGACCTTGAGACAGAATATATTAAGAAGACCACAGTAAGGATGTAGACTTCTGCTGAAAGGGCTTTAGGAGGTAGGTTATTCAAACAATAGTACTTCCTCTCTCCATTTCTACTTCCATATATCTCACATGGCAAACTATCCATAGTTGCACCTTCTGAGCATTTGATATCTTACACAGCATTAAGATCAGTGGCATTCTTAGATTAAGAAGTAAACAAATTTCTCATTCTATTTCATTGCCAAGTACTAAATGATGAGCTTTATCCACACACAAAAAAAAAGTTATTGTAAATGATAAACTTTTGATACATGGATCTTGTGAAGGCTTTGTCTTTGATACTGACCGCATTAACACCAGCCACATTCGTAGACGAGAAAAAAAGACTATAGTCTAAATAATTTACAATATGAACATGATTTATGAAATAAACTAGCATTCCAGCATATCTATTCCCCATCATACAGCTTGTGATCCACTATTCCACTTTATGTTGTTCTTTATCATTTTTCAGTATCTCCTCAAAATTGTTCCGAATGGACTATGAAATTAGCCGCCAGACATGACCAGGCATGGAAATCTTTGCCTTTGCCATGCATAGTCTGTTCTTGTGGATGGAACAGATTCAAATTCTAAGCAGATCCTGTCACACAGCACAACTAATTAATGATCTTCAAGATACTCTGGTTAATGAGAAGGAAGGTTATAGAAAATTTCAGCTACATTGCTTCCTGAAGAGAGCTTTACATAATAATATCAAGCATATGATCAAGAGATCTAAAAGAACAACTGCATGGAACATGCATAACAACTTAGGTCAATCTAGAAGAACCTTATAAAATATAGAGTACACAAAAAGCTGGATGGCCTCAATTGACAGCATATTATAGAGATAAAGAAGGTGGTACTCTGTATGAATGAAATAGAAATTATATGGGGTGCAGTGCACATACTGAAGCAAGATATAACTCCTTTATGTTTCAGTTTTCACATACTTTTCGTAGCTTGAAAGATCTTTCTCTAATTAATCGGACTTCGAAGTGAAATGAATTAGTAGATGATCTGAATTTCCTACAAGAGAAGAAAAATTCTCGTATATGAAAGTGTTAGAGGTGCACTTTGCTACAATAATATTGCCTCACTTAGAGCTGATAAGATACACTTCAAATTAATTCTCGTATGTGCAGCAACAATTCAGAATTTCTCAGAAAGATAAAATTGGTAAAAAAAACGTATGCAAATGACAATAGCATGTAAATAAAGCATGCAAATTCACATTTCTAGCATCAGAGGAGACAATGGTATGCTTTACAGTACGATATGAAGCAGAATACATGATTAATCTACTTGAGCCTTATAACATCAACTACTGGGATATAATTTTCGACATGTTTAAGTAAAATAAAAATCCCTCATTTATCCACTAGAACACAACAAGAAGACAGGCATAAGACGCAGAATTTCTATCTTCTTCGTCCGCCACGGTGAGAACGAACTCTTAATTCGTGAAAACAATCAGTAGCTAGCAAATACGCACAAAGAATCGCGGTAAACCGAACGATGCAATACTTGCGAAGAGAAAGTAGAAAGCCCCAATTGAGGAGGACCAAAGACCCTAAATCTAAGACAAGGCTGTGAAGCGAAAACCCTAATCGAAGAGAAGGCGAAGCAAAAAACGAAGTCGGCAGATGGGAAAAAAAATTTGGACCATTTCTCGATTTGTGCGTGTCATCCTTGCGCAGGGGCCATGCTAATCTTCTCTGTATCGTTCCAATTTTATCGGATGTCCCCGAAGGGACAAGGTATACAGACCACTCCATGTATATAAAAATATCATTATCAACAGAATAGCCGATATGGGACTAATCTGAGAGAGAATTATTGGACGAACCGGGATTTTGGACTCTATTTTCCGGCCCATCCAATAGTTACCTGGGTTGGGCTAAGAATATTTAATCTACATTAGCCCATGAGATATAAAGCGGTCACGTATAATAGGCTGAGCCTATCAAAAATAATTTAACAATAATTCAAGTCAAATTTAATTATAAACCGGCTCGATCAAGCCCAATAAAACTCGAAATAGTTATAATATATATATATAATATGAATAATATTTACTATTATAGAGTATGTATTTTATCTATACTATGATCTTATAAAGTTATAAGTAAATTTTTATTACATTAATTTATATTTTTAATTAAACTTTATTCTAAGCTTAATTTAATTCGAACCGGCTTAAAATTTGTTGTAAAATTATTTATTGATCAAATAATTTTAATTAGGCTCGAAATTAAGGGTCGACCGAGCTATTACCACTATAGGGTTGTCTAAATAATAAAGCTAGCTCAACTCAAGCTTAGCTAGTATTTAGAATAAGTGAAGATTGATCAATTAGATCATGTTCCAAATTAATTTTGAGTTAAGGCCTGCTTGTTGAACACATGCCTGCTCGATCTGCTAAACAAGGTAAATATTTAATTTAATTTCTTTATTAAGTGTAGATTATCTAACATTTAATTCAAACTTAAATTTAACGAGCATATAACACTCTGTCTTCGTTAGTTTACATCTGCTCTTTTAAATATTACTAACAACAAACAAAAGATTGAATTTAAATATTACTAAACTCATCTGCTATATCTATCGAGTATAAAATAGCACAAATGTCATCATGCATGCATATAACATTTACTGCAACACGTTACATCATCCATCCATTATTGACTCCAATTTCTTCAACCAAGACACACTGTACAAGGACGCCGTTGCATGCCGATAGATCGATAAACACTTAATTATTTTTACTAATCTACAACTCCACTATAATAAACAAACAAACAAACAAACACCCAACCCAACAAAACAAACACGCATCAAAGATCCACATCTCACAAGCTTTGAATTAGTAGTCCTCAGGAGCCAAAGGTTGATGAGCCATCGGCGTCTCCACCGGGATCAGAAGGAACTCGTAGATTAACCCGGCAAGCCCAGCTCCCACAAATGGGCCGACCCAATAGATCCAGTGGTGCCTCCACCGCCACCCCACCAGCGCCGGACCGAAAGCCCGGGCTGGGTTCATCGCCGCGCCATCGAACGGGCCGCCGGCGAGGATGTTGGCGCCGACAATGAAGCCGACGGCGAGGGGAGCGATCGTGCCCATGTGGCCTCGCTTCGGGTCGACCGCGGTGGCGTAGAAGGTGTACATTAGAGCGAACGTCATGATGAGCTCGAGCAACACGCCGTGCCACTCTCCGATCCCGGATGCCAGCGAGAAATCCGGCGGCCGCTGCGTGGTTTTAAAAAACAAAGGGTTACTTAGTTTGTATACTTGAAGATCTTGTAGGAGAAGGAGAGTGGTTAATTACCATGCCTCCGGTTGTTAGCCGTAGGAGGAGGGTAGCGACGATGGCGCCGAGAAGCTGAGCGGCCCAATAGTAGATGGCGCGGATGACGGAGATCCGGCCGCCGACGAGCGCGCCAAAGGTGATAGCGGGGTTGACGTGGCCGCCGGATATGTTGATGGCGATGGCGACCGCGACGAAGAAGGCGAGAGCATGGGCCAAGGCCACCACCACTAGTCCACCGGCGGTGGACGTGTCCTTATAGAGCTTTTCTGCATGCATGCATGTATTGTTTAATTAATTAATTTGTAGGGATATACAAATAGATATGCAAGTAGGAATCTTGCATGTAGTTTAGGTACCGAGGGCGAGGACGGATCCTTCAGCGGCGAAGACAAAGATGGCGGTGGCGATGAACTCGGAGAGAGCGGCGCGCATGGTGTCGGGGTGGACGGCATCTTCGGTGCGTCGGAAAGCGAAGCGGCGAGGCGGCATGGCTGGAGCTTGCGTTTATATTTATATGTATATATATAATTATATAGGGGTTACTAATTAAACTGGACTAGTAGTAGAATGGAGTCTTTCTTCTTCGATGGATCTCTCTCTCTCTCTCTCTCTCTCTCTCTCTCTCTCTCTCTTTGGGTTCTTGGTAAGGGATTTAGTATGCGGTTGAATTGGCCTTAGACTTGGAGGGTTATAATAGGGAAGGTGGTAAGGTGGGAGTGGGACACGTGTGGGAGGAAGGGGTGAAGGGAGTGGCACGTTGAGAGAGGTACTGAGATGACCAGAACCGCTTGTCCACTCCTGCCTGTGTTCTTATCTCGAACTCCACATAGTTCTGGGGAAGGGAAAGCCATGCCATTCCATGCATGGCTTTCTTTTTTCCCCCTTTAATTATAATTATATAGGCTAATCATTGGTTGGGTGATGAGATTAGTCATCCTCAATATATAGCCCAACTCTCCCCCAAAAAATCTAACAAATCACAATGAGCACTTATGGCGTTCTAGTAAAAAATTGTTTAAATTAATATTAATTCCAACATCTACCGTCGAATTGAATGTATAACTATAATGATTATAGCCTAATGGATACAGATTATCATAGTTTAATCCCATAGAGTTAAAGAGTAATATTCAAATATAATTATGTCAACCATATTTATTTATTTTTTGAAATAGTTAGAAAGTAAAGTTCAATGAAGTAATTAGATTTCAGTAAAATGATGACTTAAAGTAGTGCAAGATAAGCCGATAGATTGAATGCCAAATCATGCTACTATAGTGGGAGGGGTGCTGGGGCCTGGGTTACATATTACTGGGGATGACGTTGGAAGAGATAGTTCGCAAGATGTCGGGCCAAGTTTAGTCCACGGTACTGGAGGAAGTCTCTAGCGACCAAGATTAGCCCAACTCAAGCCATAAAAGAGGTGCATGGGTGGTAAAACTTAGGCTCCATCTCCGATGCCACCATGCAAATTTGGCATCTACAAACACAAGACTAAGGAGGGCAACGCTATGATGCCATCATGTCAAGAATGAGAGAGCGAGGCCAGCTATGTTATGGGAGAAAGAGGAAAAGAGAGAAGAGAAGGGGATAGGAGATGGAGAAGAGATAGACTAGGATTAATAGTATAAAAGGAATTGCCTCTACTTCCCCTAACCTCGCGAGCTAGAGGAGTGGAGAGCCCTTAAATTGAGAGGGGAAAAATCTATTGCACTAAATTTTAAATCTAATTAAATTTAATAAGAAGACTCTATCTTTACATACTAATTTAAGTTGTTGAATTAAATTAGATTTTAAGTTCTAGTACAATAGGTTTAGCGGTTTAGATACAAATATTATGGGCACGTTGGGCCTTTGATGGGTAATATATGTACTATGTGTGGGCTCTGGCAAGATACAAACAAAGGCCCATCTAATACCATGGGCCCAATTCTGGCCCAATAGATGTCTGAATTCCGCACCCGATGCTCCACTTTTTAGATGTACACCCACTTTCTATTTGATCCCTTTCACTGCATGGTCCCACATAACATTTATAAAGTCTAATTCTGTGTCTAAAGTGACGGTGCTGGTAAAAAAGCTCTCCTCCTCCTCCTCCAAACCTAAAACCTCGACGACTTCCCCCTCCTGCGTTCTTCTCTTCTCGAACAGCCACTGAGGTTGGAATAGAACAGAGGATGGCTTCTAGCTCTCTTCTAAATCTCTCTTCCCTGGAATTCTAATCCCTGCCCTCGTGGATTCGAGCTTATGAATACCCAAATCGAGCACAGATGCAAGCCTTGTCGCGATTCTCCTCTCCGAACTCCAAAAGGGGTAACCTTTATTCTCTCTCCTCCTTATATGATCGTTCATGTCGGAATATTTAATAAAGTTTTCGAAAGAAGTAATCTTTTTACTGGGTGGTATAGATTTTGTATCTTGGGTTCGTCGAATCCTCTATGTAACTCTTTACGGTAGTTAGTGAGGTATGATGATAGTAACCTAGCCGAAATAAGTGGATAATAGCATTGCCAATTGTAAAGGCTATATGTTATGATCGTTTCAAGCTGAAATGGGTGCCATCTTTTGTTGGTTTATCCTTCTTATTGATTTTGTTGTGATGATATTAGAGTTGGTTCACATTGGAATTAATGAGCTCTTGGGTTCAAAGTCGAAACCTTAATCACCAGTAGCCGTATCCACTATTATCCATAGTTATTGCGCATAGCCTCTGTTCTATTGAGTCTGCTATGCTCTAATTCCTACATAGATTTGTCCTAAGGTGATTTTATGTTTCTTTAGTTGATTTAGTATGCTCAAATATAGATTGGTTTAAGGTGCCCTCTTTTTTCTGTTTCATTGAGCCTAGATGCTATACTTCCTACATAGATTGGTTTGAAGGTGCCCTTTTCTTTTTCTTTTAAGAAAAAATACTTTTACTTGGACTCAATATCCTAAATAATTGTTGGAATGGAATCCCGAAATTGAGTGCGACATTCTATCCTTTACATCATCACAGAGATATAGAACCATTTCCTTTTCCTTGAGGTCAATTATAGTTGTTTAATATCTTAAGAGCTGTTATTTGGTCCTAATGAATCCTATGCTATCTATTGGTCAACAGGCATCATTTGCAATAACATCATACCTTTTCCACCACTTTTTCAATGTGCAAGTAAATAAGGTTATTTTCTTTTTATGTCAATAACACAAATAACATGTTGTCCAGATGATGTATTATTTAATTGTACTCAGTAATTTCTTCTTTCTCTTGGTGGAACTTAACCCTTTTTTACTTTACATTTCACAGTGTTTGTTGGCATCTCAAAAACTATATTTAGATCGGACCCTTGGAGGCGAGGGAAATCATATGCTGCTTCTGTACCAGCTGACTCATTTAAACCACAAAATGGCCAGAAGAGAATTTCAAAGCAGGCAAGACGTGCTTTGGTAGAGGTCTTTGTTGAAAAGTAAGATCAATCTCCTGGAGA
This sequence comes from Typha angustifolia, assembly GCF_048772165.1. NCBI lineage: Eukaryota > Viridiplantae > Streptophyta > Magnoliopsida > Poales > Typhaceae > Typha > Typha angustifolia. Next base: position 14,475,786 of record NC_133245.1, on the reverse strand, counting down.
CTTCCATTCTTTAATATATCAATTAAGTTTTCCCATCTCAAGATGGCTTATCTTGGATTTTGAGGACAGGAGGTGTACTCAATTGCTACAAAAGTTTTATTTTTATTTAGTGCAACCCACAGACACTCATATATGTCATGTATTTGTGTTGTATTTATGGATGCACGTCATGTAGATTTAACAATTTTACAAACAATAAGATAGTAATGATTACAAATTCAACCAAATTAAATGTGTTCCTCATAGGATCTTGGCATCAATTAAGGTTGCTTTGTTGGAGTTAAATTGTTCTTTGCATCAAACAAGTATCAGATTGTTGAAATTGCTAGCTACTTTAGCCTGTGTAATACAACTCAGTGGACTTTAAGGGCAAGTTAGACCAAATTTTGCATCAAACTCGTATGTTTTTGGCAAACCAAGTTTATGCAAGTTCTTTAACATCCTTTTGCTCACTCCAGAACAGTTACATATGATTTATGATATATTATCGTGATTTTGTAATAAGGGAGTATTCATAGATATAGAAACTTGCTTTCTGTGATAAGAGAATCTTACTGCTGGAAGGTTCACTTATGATGCAGGTATAGAGCCTCACATGAAGGAAAGTTCCCAACAGCTTCCGTCGTTCAACAAGAGGTTGGAGGATCATTTTATACTGTACGCGAGATGGTGCAGGAATTGGAATACAATTGTAAAATGTCCCCTTCAAACAAGTCTGAGACAATTCAACTCGACAAAACAAAGAAAGTGAATTACTTAAGTTCTGATGCCAAAAAGGAGTCTTCTTTTTCGAGTAGAAAAAAGGCTCCAACTATGGAAGTAGTTGGGAAAATAGAGATAGATGAAGATCCATCATTAAAACTTGCAAAAGTGGAAAGACAGAATCATGGCGAGTCCATGAGAGTTCAGAAGTCCAATGCATCAACTTTTTCCACTGATCATTCAGAACAGGTTAATGGTTTTCCAGAACTGTCTGTTCTTTCTGTTGGTATTATGATCTATTTGTATTGTGGTAAAATGCTGTTAATATTGACTTCTTTGCACTTTTGCAGGCTGAACCTTCATTATCCTTAAAACTGGAAACAGCACAAGACACTTCAACTTCTCCTTCCGGAGAAACAGAAATCAGGACAGATATGAGTGCTACTGAAATTCTACAGGACAAGAATGCCCAAGAGGAAGTTGGACAAATGGAAAGTGACAAAGTTTCCAAATTAGATGAACAGTACAGGTAGCTAGTTTCACATCACATATTTTTAGTTACTGCTTTATTTTCTTGTATAAGCAACCAGTTGTCTTGGCCTTTTGTTATAATTGGATAATGCAGACACCAGTTAAGAACTTAGATAAGCTATGATTTATACATCTACTGAATTAAGCCCCTAGCTTGCATGAGCCTCAATGCTGTCTTCCTATTAGGTTTAGAAGAAGCTGCTATTATGGGTCATGTTCCGCAAAAGATTTCCTTGTTTCTTCCAAAATAAACATTATGTCCATGGCAGGAAGCACACAATTGTGCTGTTTTCTCTTCTCCAACTAATCAAGGTCTGAATTTCTTCTTGAAGGTTGTATTAATTAGTAACCTTTCCTTTTGATGTAGAAATGCCCTTGGCAAATACATATATAAATCAATCTATTGATCAAATATTCACAGATTTTCTAAATGTTTTGCTTTCCTGGGTTCCTGTAGTAATAACATCTGATCCATGTATAACCCTTCCAGTGAAACTCAGCTAAAACCAGAAAGCTTACAACGAGATAATAAGAACTAACACAAATCAGCTTACAACGGGCTTCTTGTAAGTCAAGGAATTTAATTGTTATGACCAAGTCATCGGAGAGCTAATAGTTAACCCTTAGTTGGTAAGGTAACTTACAAGGACCTAGTGTGTGTTAAGCTGGATTCATAATTTTATGACCTGTTGTACATTGAAATAGTTTTCTCAAACTTTAGTCTGGTTATCTTATTCATCACAAATCTCATGCTCTTTTTGTTATTTTTCATTTGTGTCTGTTAGTTTAGTGAAGAAATCTGCTTTGTGCTGCACTTACTACAGTTCCTTAAAAATCTATCGGATGACATGCTTTTATTCTAGTCAATAACATCCTCTTCTTCTGTGTTATTAGACTTCTCCTTGCCCTTCTGGTATGCATATGATTATGTGCTGAAATGTTAAGTTCACTATTTTTCTTTGTTCAGTGAACAACCATCTAAGTATGAACATGAAGAATCTTCACCGCCGACGGCGAACTTTTGGGGGAACTTGAAGTCTTTTGCTGATGGAATCATCAATTTGTGGAAGAAAATGTAAATTTCATCATTAGGTTTATGGATGATTGATCCCCATATTTCCTGTGAAACTTTTGAGAATCTATCAGAAAGGGTTCTTATATGTCAAATGAAGGTGTTAAAAGCTGGCGAGCTATTAGTTCATATAATGCATTTGGAACACTTCATTATCTTGGTATTCTTAAAAGTTTTTTCTTTGTCTCCTTCATACTTCCAATGGATTCATTTTTTTTGGATTCTAATTCCTATGCTGCTGATCAAAATACGATTCTCTATTGTGAACAAATAGAAAAAGAAAATTCTATCGTAGTTTTAAGTACTGAAATGTATAACTAGAATGCAGTCGCACGGATGTGTCGCAAAATGATGCTAAGAAACTTGTCACCCTTTGCAGATTCTGCCTATGTGAAAGGTTGCTTTTAGGATTCGTTGTTTTGGAGCGGAGATTGTTCGTAAGATTTGAAATTAAACAAGGATTTATTCAAACTACGGGATTTTGCTCAAATTATTGAAGAGTTTCATTTTTAAATTTAAGTTTTAACAACACCAGTTTAATTGGAATGCTCCGTGTTCTCACTTTTCCCAACTCCCGTCTCTAAATAAAGATTAAAGAGTTAATTACACCTGGAGGACTTCGTAGTTCTTACACCTCTCCTCATTTTTATACGAATTAAGTCTTAATTATAAAATATTGAAAAATTTCTCATCTTTTTTTAGGGAAATAATAAAAATATTAAATAATTATTTTACGCTTAATTTACTCTATTTTTTTTCTCTAAAATAAGAAGTAAAATAATTCCTAAGAGGTCTAACACTTATATATTATCTCTAATTTCGAACGTTTCAAATATATATATATCGTCAGGTCCACGTTGAAATTGGCAACATTTTTAGGGTGTAAATAGGTTTATAAAGTATTTATAAGTAAATATCGGAAAGGAAAAGGTGAAAAAAGTAAAAGTGGGATAGGTCATCGTGACATCGGTCATTCAAATTTTCTCGTTAGGATACAGCGAACGAAGCAGCCCCTCGTACTTCGCGCGTCCTTTCTTCCACTCCAAAACCCTCCTTTTTTCACACCTTTCTCTCGTATTTCTCTTGATATCTACCTCCCGATCCGCTCCTTTCCTCATTTGCTCGATCTTGAGGTGGAGATCCAAATCAGAGGTCGGCGTAGCCGACCCGACCGCAACAAGGTAATCCTAAGATGGCCTCTGCTTCTCTCCCTTCTCTTGAATCATCTAGGTTTACTGCCGTGCGACTTACTAACATCATTTGCTCCTTTCAGGAACTTTGCGTGTAATTTCGCCACATTTTACTTATCTTCTTTGTTATGCCTAATAGCTGAATTTATACGGTTAAATTTGGTTGGAAGGTTTTCTTATTGATACAATGCATGTGATTTTGGGAGTCTATTGTGTTATCACATTAGGATTTGTCTCAAGAGGTTTTGAACTACGCCATGCTGATTGCAGAAAATGGCTTGTAGAGTTGCTGTATGCTACTGGAGTGGGGAAATTTTGAGTAGAGAAAATGTCGCTAGTTATGTAGGCGGTAAGATGAAACCTGTTAAGGTTAATAGGAGTTCAACCTATGAGGAGTTGTTGGAGAAGATGTATGACATTACCTACTTTAGTAGGCTGCAGTGAGAGTAGTTGTTGATGTTTAGAGTCCCCACTTTTCATTGTAAGTTTGATGATGTGCCAATCGATGACAATGAGGCGGTTGATGCGATATTTCTTCTAGCACAGCAATTCATTTGGATGTGAGAGTGAGACTAATTAATTCCCCAAGATTAGGCTCTACGAAGTTGGAATGCTCTCAAGCAAGTGTTGGTTTCTCCTCTACGCAGTCTGAGAGAACTTCGCTACCCCATGCGTCTGGATCTGCTGATGCTCCAAGTCAGCCTGCAGCACATAGACCGGTGATTAGTTGGCATATGCAGATGAAGCAATTTTATGCCAGTCCAAGTCAGCCGGTTGTCAAGCAATCTACACGATCAACTGGTGCAAAATTGAGTCAGTACTACGAGACTGATAGTGATGCAAGCGATGGTAGTGATGAATATTCGAGTAATGAAAATGCTGATGCAACTGACATTATTAAGCGGCTTGCGGAAAATGAGCAATTATATGATGTGCGCAGGACCAATGACTTATTGGACACTACTAGTAGCGAAGATGACATTGATGCGCTGCTGGAAGCTGACACAGATGAGGACTCAGATGAAGACTCATATGAGGATGTAGAGGTTCCTCGTTCTCCACCTCCACTTAAATGGACTAGCAATGATACAGTGCCTCATGCAGTTAGAGGCAATGCAGTCTCTCGATTACCTGCACCTTCTCGCCTCAACAGCGATCTTCTCCCTGTGGATCTAGGATGGTCAGTGTTATGCAAAGTTGGACAAACGTTTCAATATTATAAAAGGCCATTATTAGATTATTGGTTCCATTTTTTCCAACAATGTTTCTTTTTCAGGCTGAGATTCGGCAGAGAAGCATGGCCATGCTTGATTGCTCAAGTGGTGCAGTAGGGAGAGAGCAGCAAGAGCAATGAGGAGGGTTGATGGGCACTATCGCCTTATGAACGATGGTAAATCAACTCCACCACCCGCTTTCGTGCCTCTTCCTCACAAGTTGAGGGGATCGCTATCCTCGTCTCCCTTCCAACCAAATTCAGGCAGTCAGGGAGTATTACAACAGGAGGAGCCTAGTAGGGGAAGAAGTCAGGGAAAAGGTGAAGGCAGAAATAGAGGTCGAGGTCGAGGAGAGAGCAGTGCAGGCACGAGTCTATCCGTTCCACAGCTGCAGATGCGGGTCCTAGCAGGCCGGTTGGTCGTGGTAAAAAGAAGAAACCAACTCATTTACAACCCTGAGTATACGCAAGAAAGCCTATGGTGACAGGGTTGTTGTCATCTATCAGCTACAACTGTAACAAGTTTTGTGTTAAAACATTTCGGAATGGGCAAATTATGTACAACTTTGACTTCATATTCCCTCATTTAGTCCTGCTTCTGTATAGAGTTATATTGCGTATTTTGACAATGTTTTATTCTGTATAGGTTTTGACAATGTCTTATCGTTTCCGAGTAGCGTTTCAATGAATTTCAGTGAGGACTTCGAGGTTCAGAAAGATTCAACGAGTGCTCTGGAGTTGGTTCTGAACAAGTGCTCCAAATTTTTTTTCAGTATCTCGCTGTCCGCTGCTGCTGTGGAATTAGCAGAAGCTTCTACAGGTTGATGTATCTTTCTCTCTTTCTTGTGAATCATTAAAAAAGTAACAACTGTTTAGTTTTTCTCTTTTTAATCAAAGGCAGTGCGACTTTCAGAATCACACCACCATTCATGGTCCCCTTTTCAGTCTCGAGTACCATTGCAAACACAAGAAAGCTGTGCACACATTTGTAGCTAGAGCGGAATTATTTCATTCCAATCCTTTTTGAGAGGTGACACCTGGTTTATGAAAATGGTAAGATATGATATCCAAACTGAATATACTCCGGCTGATGCAATTTATTGTGCGGAAAGTCAAGTAAATTCTCATTGTAGCATAGACCAAATTTCTGATTTCAATAATTAAGCATCCAAAACAAAATTCATTGTACATATTTAATGACCTCAATCCAACCAAGACCATTGTGTTTAGGCAAACTAGCAAGGTAGAAAAGCAAATTAAAATATACAACAAAACTGTGTGCCTGGTCTCCTCCAGAATCCTAGTTCAATCCTCATCAGAACTCTCATAGGATAAACCTAACAAGCTTCTAACAGCATTCTGTGGTTTGGCATCCCCCACGTTTCCGCTTGGTTTTGAAGGCAAAATGTTTGTTGCTGTTTGTTGCGCGGGGATCCTATGTGATGGAACTGGAGCACCCAAAGATGTGCTTGATCGCTCGTCAGAAGGTTGGACTTTTTTGAAGCACTCCTCATGGTTTGCAATTGGTTTATCACTCTCTACTAAATCAGAAGGGCTGCTGAGCCTCTGTCTCTTTGGTTTAATTTCCACGATATTCTTCAAGAGGTCTTGCTGCCTGCACATAAAGAAGCAGTAATGTTAAGAAAAATAGTAGTAGCAAATTGAAAGATTATGTGTGAATTACCTGATACTACTTTTAGGTTTGGGTTCAACACGAAGGGGTAGTGGCGGTGAAGCAGGTGTAGAATCTGCTAAAATTGCTGCTTTGTAGAATACAAGTTAAGAAAGCAAATAGCATTTAAATGGGCAAAATCATAAAATAGATGCTCATAATGGTCAGTCAAAACACCACAAGGATATTTTAAAAGCAGCAAAAGCCCTTTTTTCAGTCCGGCGGAGAAGACGTTCAGCGTCTTCCTCAGCTTCCATTTGTTCTTTCAGGTAGAGCAAGTCATCACTGTCCAAAGCTGAAGGGAAAAAGGATAAAAAAGTTAACAAGACAATGTACATAGATAATGTTAACAATAAGAGGAGCAAAGTACCTCCTCGCCCATGAAGGTAACCTCCACGTTCACCAGCAACCTCCTGCATCTATTAGCATCGACAGCCCCAATGGGAGATGCCAATATCCCTGCCGGGGCATGTTATCAGAACACTATATTTCAAAGAACTTAAACGTGCCTTACTAGAAGAATATTTCAAAGGCCTGGTAAAGAGAACTTATGCAACGACCTATTTCACGTACAAGCAACAACTACGTGCCATAGATTACTATCAACAACAATATTATGGTCATATCCTTTTCGCAACAATATAAGGTCACACAAAGTATAACTTAGTGATGAGAATGACGAATATCTAAACGAGCCTCCGAGAACTGATGCCAAATAGGATTAAAGAAAAATCAAGCAAGAGAAGGCTTAGATAATTGACAGGTAAAGTTATTTAACCCATTTAGTACAACTCATGTTCACACAACCAAACCCACAGTAAACTTTTCAAAGTTACTGGTAGATGCGAGAAGGCTGAATGATGCAAAAAATAATATGTCAAGCACAAAGTGATCTTCATCTCAGTGGCACCATTAAACCAGTGTGGTAACTAGACTTAACTTATAATAAATGAAATATATAATATAATCTAATTATCAAGTGTGGACTTTCAAGCTACTATTAGCAGTTTAGCAATTGGCATTGAAGCGCGAATACTGTTTCTCCACAATCCACTTTCCATTATGCTTTGTTCTCCAAGACATTCAGATGAAATTTAACCCTAGTTAATCAAAATCAACCCACCAAACCACCAAAATTTCCCAGAACAAAAGAAAAGATAAATTTGACAAAATGCTGTTAAAATATCTGATTACAACCACTCTAATCATGTTTTTCTTCATCTTTCAGTTTTCTCTAAAGAGGGCAATAATTACTACATGAAACCATCATGTATCTATTGAATGCCAGGGATCCAAGGCTTATTCCAAACTCTACGCGAGCAAAAAATACAAAAGATAAGGCAGGAAGACCCTATATGGTCATCAGGGTTATATAATTGTTCATGCATAGAAAATCAGAATCCAATGAGAATATGTGATTGGAGCTCTAATCCTAGAAAGGATATGCCATGCATCAGTAAGATTTAGTTGGTACAAATTATTTCTAGTATCATCCCACTATTGCAACCTTTTAAGTAACTGATTTTTAGACCAAAAGTATAACCGCAAGTACTTCGGACTCCCCTGGGATTAATTCCAAGGTGAAACTTGAATTGCCCAACTCAGAAAAAGGAAACCTACATATAAGACCATGACTCCAGTTACATAACACTTGATTGTTATCCATCTTTCTTTTTCTTTTTTATGGTCTACTCTCACAATAATGTCTTGATGCAGTAATTATATAGGAATTATGTCTCATTGGAATAACCTTGAACTATGCATACTAAGCTTATCAGAAACATCAAAAAGACAATAACTTTAAAAAGATTAGCAATAGAAGAGCCGATTCGCTAACCTTTGCTACCATGCGTTGGAAAGTGATGTCTTCATCGTCAATCTTATCCTTCCCCTTCCCCCATTTCCTATCTACCAAATTCCACAGCAAACCAACACAAAGGCATCACTTCAACCAAATCCAGCTCATCCAAAGATCCCCATAAAGCTTTAAATCCGAACACTTACAAATAACTCAAACAAAAAGAAACCAAGGGATCGATTTTGGTACCTTTGGGGTCGCTGAGATTGGTGTATTCTCGAACCTCTCGCCCCGCCATTGACACCGGTCGCAAAGCAAAACCCTAATCTCAATCGCCTCCTCTCCTTCAGAGCGACAACGATTAAGGATAAATTATATCCCAAATGAACTCCGATTAGGTCTCGAAAAACACGAAGAAGAAACCTTCGCGGAGGCCTTATCGAAAATCTCGAACCTTCGTAGTCGTGGGGTGATGCTGGTAGCGGATCCGGATCGGGTTTGAATTGGATGCCGACATGATTCGGGTCGAATTTATACCTGACTCGAGTAGAGGGGATCGGGTTCTATATCTGAATATTTGCTATCCGTTAACTATCATTATTTGTAGGGTTAATTACATTTGACCCTCCATTAGAAATTTTGTTAGAAAAAATATAAAGATCGATTAAAAGTTTACTATCTAGATAAATTGTTATAAAGATCACTAAAAAGTAGTATCTCAAAGAAATATGAGAGTATTTTTATCCGTCTATTAAATTGGTCAAATTTTTAAGATCATTTTTATCAGCGTTATTGTAAAATATTAACATAAGAGGCTTAGCAATATGTTTAAATAGTTTAGGAGGTGCATTTGCCTATTTTTTTTTTTACTTATAATTTTTTAGTTTTTATTTTTCGAGAGGATGAATGCGATTTAGAATGATAGTTGAGGGGATCAAGATGTAATTAACTCTAAAAGTTCTTCATATCTCATCATTTCCACTCCTAGACAAGAGTAAAAGGTTTAATATATGAAGATAATAAATCAGTAAGGTGAATTATATGCAGAGTTTCTACAGCAAATCAATTTCGAAATTACTATTTCACAAGCTCAAGACTCTTCTTTTAACTTCTCTGTTTCTTTCTCCCTTTGACCCTGCTCACATTAGACCTCACTGTTTGATACATCTCATCATCAGATATATGACTTGCAGTGTAGTAAATCTCTGTCAAGCAACACTTCCAAACATCAGAAGATTTTTATCATCAGTAGTTCTTTTTCTTAGAAAATTTTCAGTTGTTCTAGCTCCAGTTTACATGTTTGTTGGTTCATATTCATACTGTTGTCATAGAAAGGGTCATGATGGATTGATATGTTACATTTAGTCTAGGAACTGTCAGGATGAAAGAGTGCCCTATTTCGGAAGGCGGTATAACTTCGCCAAATACAATTCAAGTGCTAAGTTGTTTTCATCCAGATAAAAGAAAAGGAAAGGGATCAGATTGTAGAAAAAGGAGATACATATTAATAGTGCCATTTTTCTGATTACAAGATCCTGCCAATGTATTATTACACCACTATGTATTAACCTGATATATATATATTACAGTCATACTTAACTAGAGAACATAATATTTCAGCATTCTTTGTATATACTGAAGTCTTCAAACTACTAGAGAAGTAGAATGGAAGTCAATGTGCAGGAGCTGTCTCCGAATTCTTGAAGAGGCGGACTTGAAATCCATTTACTAGCCTAGCTGAAGGGAAGAATGATGCGCGGTCGTTCTTGAGCTGAATCCACCTATTCAGATTCAGATTGTTCAAATAAAGCAGTAAGCATTTGCATGAACATAGCTTCAGATTTCAAAAATCTTCCTAGAGGTTGCATATCAAATGTACTACACTATAAGATTTTCAACTTTCAGATGAAAGAGGGTGAGGATATATACCTGTACTTGGTAAGAAAATGATGCAGAAAAAACGCAATCTGAACTCGAGCTAGTTCAGCCCCTGGGCATAGTCTACCGCCGCCTCCAAAAGGTGTGTAAAGTGAGCTACTTCTCCAATTTCTCTTCTCCTATGGAACCATAAAATAGAGAAAATATGTTAGTAATTTACATATGTTATACATACGAATATAGTTTTAAGTAGTACTACAACAAGATATATATATATATATATATATATATATATATATATATATATATATATATAACTATGATAGATATTACTGACCTTATTCTCTTGATCCATCCACCTCCAAGGGTTGAAACTTAAAGGCCTAGGATATATATTCTCATCCAAGTGAACAGCTGAGAGGAAGGGAACTACGAATGACCCTTTTGGAACGATAAAATCTGAAATATATCGGACAAGAAGCAAATTAGTTTAAGGTTCTATTTGGTTAAGGTCATAACAGGCATGTCAAAAGATTAAACCAAAGTGCTAATATTCATTTGGCCATTTTGAGTCCCTTTATGTGTTTTTTTTTCCATTACACCTTGATTCCTTTTCTAAATATTAAGATTCTGGATAACAATAAAAGCCACAATGTAGTGTTTACAGATCTACCTCTCCTAAGATCATAAATTCCCAGCATTATGTGCCAAGCCAATTCTTTGTGGTCTCTATGGAAAACCTTTCTCCAAGAACAGTTACTAATAAACCAACATATCAAACTCCTCACCTTTTTCATAGATACTTACTTCTACAGTCATCAAAACAATATGCTGATACTGCAAGTAGATGGTGAAGCAGACATGAAACGACATAGTAAAAGAAGATATGCTAGTATGAGAGTCTTTTACCTTGATATTCAACATCCTCTTTTGCCTCCCTCATTAACCAAATTGCAACACCCCCGAGTCTCAGGGTCTCATCGATTACCTGCAAAATCTTGCGATGCTTATTGGTGCATGAGACTACCATACATGAAGTTATTGTGTTATCCATTGTGCAATGTAACTCTTAAGAATTCCATAGAATATGTGCGAGTCAATATATGGAGCGGATAAGAGAAGGATAACTGGATTCCTTAAATCTACTTTTTGTGATTTTGACTTCTTCTGTTAACAGGAATACTGAATAAAAGATAAATTTTAGTTCCTGAGATCATACACATTGTGTGAATGTCATGGCTTTGTAGTCCTCCCACACAAGCATGTCTCCATGTTTCATTCTTCTAATACTTTCCTGCTCATCCTGTTAAAAAAGAAAAAATGGAAACAGAAGAAGTGAAATTTGAAACTTCTCATTAAGTTTGATTGTCACTTGCAGATTTGTATCATTTAGAAGCTAGACACCATGGAGTAAACTGCAGAGCTTATAGAGGCATGACTACTGCAAGTAGCTATCCTTACCAGTAGCTGCTCTAGTGCCTCAGGGCAATGTGTTAGGAAATAGACAGCAAAGAGCATTGTTTTAGCTGTCGTCTCATTCCCCGCAAAGAGTAGGTTAATTATAAAGTCTGCTACAACGTCATCTGGCAGATTCTCCTCATCCACTAGTCTCCCAAGAACCCCATTGTCTGCTGCTGATTTGGATTGCACCCTTGTGACTGCCACTATATTCTTGATCTTGTTAACTATAGTTTCCCTGGCCTGCCATGTTAATAATAAGAATGAGACATTTCTCTGATACGCATTCAGGAAGCTAGACAACTACTTAACAATCTTGTTTGTTTAATGACTTTAGTCCACCGCGTGCATGAAGGTTGTACTTATCAAATAATTGGAAAAAAAAAAACAAATGATACTAGATTTTTAATCAGTTAAAGCAGAATCGCATTGGCTAGTCTTATAGTACAGCAAGCAAAACAACAGTTGCAGATAGCATGAGAATAAAAATGAAGGAAATCCACACAGGAAGATAGGCCAGTCACCTTCATTGCAGTATGATATGCAAATCCAGGCAATTTGATAGGAATAGAGAGGCAACCATCTGCAAAGTCAGAAAACAGTTGGGATAACTCATCGATCTCGGACTCGGTAGTTACTCCAAGCAACTGATTAACCATCAGACTAATGGCCACCTTCAAACAAACCAGATCATATTACCATATAAAATAAAATTCAGTCTTTAAATAGAGTCTTCTTTTTTCCTTTGTATAGTTAGACTATAACTATTTCAATAAGTTTTGGTTCTACACTTGCCTTCCTGCATATATCTTGAAGGATTACAACTTGGTTATCCTGTAAAGCATTTATTGTTTGAAGCATAACCTTCTGGACATCTCCTAAGAAGCCAGGTTTTGAATTGAGCTTCTCCAATTTCACCATGCTTGTAGCAATCCCATGAAGCTTCCTCTGCTGTTCTCCTTGTGATACAATCACTCCATTCATGCCAACCAAATCGCGGAACGATTTTGGATAGCATGATTGGAATAATTTCCCTTCGTTTTGCATAATGAATCGGTTGAACATCGGATCAGCTGATACTACAGCTTGTCTCCTAAAGAGGTTGCATGTGAATATTTTTCCATACCTGCATAAATTCAATTGATAAATAAATAATCCATTCTCAAACTAATAGTCAATAGTTGTATCAAATGAAGTGCCCACATACCTCTTCACCTGTTCTTCAACAAATCTTGGCGGATGTGAGCTTACGACGGCCTTATACCACTGAAGGCTATCACCTATTAAAGGCCAACCTCTTCCTCCAGGTGGTAGTTTCATGGCAATCCTTCCATTTTGATTCCGTTTCAACAGCAGAAAAAAATTGAAAAAGAGTATAATAGCAACCAAAGTGGACCACAAGAAGATATAGTTTTCTTCCATTTGAATTATTAGAGTTAAAGATCACTGGAGTCTAAGTACACAGGTAGAATTCTCCAATCACCTGCTTGAAAAGAGAAGAAGATTAAAAGATTATTACTAACAGATCCAATTAATTTGCTTTCTTTTTGGTTAGATGGAGAGATTGCTCCAAATTAATATGCTACATCGTTGGTAACTTAATCATCTATTACTTCAAGAAAATTGCGGTGTTCATCTGCATCCTTTCCATCCATTTTTAACTTTGATAAATTCATCCTGACAGTTGGTCCAAGCATTTATAACTTTGATAGCATCTCGTATGATAATTGCAGAAAATGGTCTGCTGGCACAAGGCTTGCTGAAAATTTTAGAGTTGCAAAGGAGCACTAACCTTGTCTTCTGATAGTTAATCCAAACCTGCACCACAATGTCACAAGTAAGCTTGGGGCTGCTTTTATAGCTCTAAAAAGGGACCAAGCCCCTGGCAATGCTTACACTTGAAGTTCTAAATGCCACTGGAGTTGAAAGCAAAATGCATATATATTTGTCCTTTCGGTCATTTTCTTTCCATGTCCATTACCTCTAAATTAAACCAAAGAGCTTAATCTCAATGCAATAATTATAGCTGACAAAATATTTCTTATTGGTTCATCAGAGTAAACAAATCTAAACTTGTGCAGGAGTCCATCAGCGAGAAAAGATCATATCGGAGGACACCGATACATCCTACTAGATCGAAAGTAACATGTTTGCTTCAATAAACACTGACAACACCGACTAGTACTTTCAAATTGCTTTCTTATGATTTACTCATAAATTCATCAATCAAACTTACCATCAAGCTAGTGTGAGAAGGAACCGATTGAAGAATTTAATACCACCTTAACAAGATTGTTTATTGTAAACTCATTGATTGATTTGACCTGCCACACAAAACTGATACAAGTAGACTCATCAACTTTGAATTGCTTAGAAAGATGCAAATACTAAAAGAAATCGTAACACTATCTTTGTGCTTTCCATGTAAAAAGGCGAAAGCTTCAGCCTTCAGCAACTTGTTATTTTTAATCTCAAGACGATTGGAGATTAGTATATCAGTGGGGTGGCTATCAAAGCCTCCAACTTGTGTTCTTTAATACCATTGGCCTCATCGTCTGTACTCTCAGCAAATTGCCTCAGCTGCCACTCTTATTCCCATAATAATAGTAATATATTGCATGTTTGGTACTGGTAATTTACCCGCTACTCTAGAGTAGTAATTTTGATATTTTATGTAAGCCCAGCAGGATTTGAACTTATAAGGGCCTCATCTCTGATGCCATATTAACTCACCGGCTATTCTAAAAAGTCAAGTCTTTAGAAAAGGGTAATTTTTATATTTTATATTTTTAATGGTACTAACTCAACATTTTAGCCATGAAAGATGATTAAGCCACTGTCTGCAACTCTCAGTACAGTGGGAAAATAGCCACTCACCATGCACAAGTAGCTATTTGAGAGAGGCTTTCTCCTGCCTTAACCAAGACATTAGTCTTAGAACCATTGATGAGATGACAGTGCCTGTAAGAAAAATCAAACTGAGAGCAAGTGATGCTATGTTCTCTTCTATTCAGCAGATAATACATCTCAAATTTGATCGAATTTTCGAGGAAAAGGAACCATTATACTAGTTAACTGGGGCACTTGGATCCAGATAACTCAATGTCATAGTAACATAGCAATGCTTTTTACCTAGTTGATTTAGACCAACTTTAGGAGCCGATCTTTTATAATTCAAACCATTCAAACCTTGTTCATCTTCCATTCGTTAAAGAACATAGGCCCCCAGGCCCCAGCAGAGAGAACGTAGTCAGTTACTTCCCACAAAGCAAACAGAAACATCAGGAAAAAAGATACTATCATATACTTAAAATGCAACTAGAGTCAGTGAGTCACAGAAATAAGAAACAATCAGAAAACTTCTCCAAAACCATCCATTGCTGCTCTATAAAACTCATCTCTTTCATAAGCATGTTTACAAGAGGAAATTATGATGCAACGGGCATTGCCAAACTGTCAGTCTGTCACAAAACTTACAAAGACACTGAAATTCCTCATACACTAAACCCCCCTCTTGAAGAATTGCACAATTTAAGCATTAAGACTGCTGTGGTTGTAACTAGTTTTACAGAAGAATATGCAGCAACAGTAGCAGCTAGATCGATTAGCTCCTACCAATTTTAGATTGTGCACTTTAGGTTTCTCATTATATTCAAGAAACAGACGAGGAGCCATCTTCCTGCTCTTCTGTATCAGAGTCATCAGGCCATCTTCTTAATCGATTCAACATCATCAATTTCAGAAAGAGTATGAACGTGAAAGGTATCTGCATCCTCGCTGTTTTCAAAAGGAGAAGAAATAAATAACAAATAACAGTAAGTCAACTGACAGAAATATCTACAAGTAGAAAACCTACTCTGTAACACCAAATATTTCCTTAATGATCAGTGAGCTGTCTCTTGAGCAAAACTCTGGTAGCTGGATAACGATCCAAGAATTAAGTCAGTATTTGATGTAAGATATATAGACGAATCATAAGTCAGCATCTAAGCATTAAAACACCCTTTTACCAGAAAAGAGTTGCACTCGCAAATAGTGCTGTCAGAATGTGAAGCAATAATATATTAGTATTGCACCAAGAAGATACAAGTAATAAAGCCATCAAGAGATGTAATCAACAACAAGAACAGCCACCAGACTTTTAGCCACAACTACTTGGGATCTGCCATATAGATCCTTTTCCTCCAGTCATCTCGGATGTAACCATAAAAAGAAAAAAAAAATCAAAAGGTTTTATAAGACTCTCTTTGCCAAAATTGACTCATATTTCTATCTTTGTCCTTTATTGTATTTGGGCTTGGGCTCTGTTCTCCAAAAAGGTAAGAGAAATCAGTAATTATCATAACTTGATTAAGAAGCAAGAGCTCTTGAAAAGGCCTCAAAGATGACATATTTGACACTAATGATTCACCAGGACTTACTGACTGAAAATTTGCACTCTCCATTGAATGAGACCAAAAAGTCATCTACCATATCTTTGACTCAATAAAATCATCACTCACGAACACTAACTCTTATTTTTATCCCCTTTGAAGAGTTTCCTTCCTTCTCTTTCTTTTCCTTCTTCAATTCCTAGCACAACCCCGCCCCCCCTCTCCTTTTTCTAGTTTTCTGACAAAGGTCTAACTTGGTCAAGATCTACTGGAAGTTTGAAAATCCACATCCCTGACCAACTCAAAATCTTGTATTATATATATATATATATATAACATGCTGCACGAAGCAGATTACATGATCTAAAAAGCTTAATATGGTATAAATATTGCAAAGTAAAAATAGAGACTTAATGTAGTAGGCATCATCAATTCATTATCACAAACTATAAGATTCCATTGATGCAAATGAAATGGACCTTATACTTAATATGCCTACATGTCCACTAGATGTGTAGTATTCAAAGTTTGAACATCCTTTTCATATAAGAAATTAGATGCTGAAAAAAGAAAAAAAATTAATATGTATTTTCTCATGCAATATTTATTCTACACCTTAATTTGACAAAACATATGCTGTATATACCAGTTAAGATACACATAAAAAATAATTATTGTCCATTAGCTGATGGCAGACCTAGACTTGTGCTGCTGAGAATCTGAGATTCTTCGTCCAATGCAACATTCACCAAACTATTTAGACGACAGAACCAGCCTAAACTAGTAAATTAATCTGTACTAGCAGTCCAGAGCAGAACCTTTTGGAGTAAAGAGGAAAAGAAGAGACTAAGAAGTACATAACAAGCAGGTGGAATACATACATATAGAACAAAATACAAGAAGACAACCAGTTTCTATTCGGTTTTCTATCTACCACCACAATCTAGTCTCAGAAAAAAAAATTGTGTTGCAATTTAGAAAACACTTGAGTGAAACAAAATTTTCCAATTCTCTATTAAACATTCCTTCAGGCATCATAGACAGTCATTGCAATGAGAATAATGCTGGACCTTTTGGATAAGCCAAGTAACACCATCTTATTACTCATAGTTGTTGAATAGGAAAAGACAGCTTACTGAGCCAAAAATATGATGAACGTGGAAAGTTAGACTAGTTGGTATAGTTTGTAATTGAGAAACCCAATGTATAAACCAAAAATTTGTTAAGAAAAATGGAAATCTAGTCAATTCTATTCTACCATATGTGATAAATTCGTAGGCTTAAGCATGTAAATTCTCAAAAGGTCTAGGAAACAAAGTTGCCAAACACATCAACAGAAGCAAATCTAGTGATTATCAGTTCATCACATTTCTCCTTGACAATTCGCCTTGATACCTCATTTAGGATTTCCGCAACTTGAGCATCTTCTACCTTTATGCTTTTTATAAGATGTATGAGAGCAACAACTGCATCAGGATTGAATGGTTTTTCATTCACGTGTAACGGATATACTTTCTGAATACAAGTAGGAAGTTGTATTAGTTTTAAAACATGGTACAATTGTTTAGTGGACTCAGGCTTTTCAGTAAAAGAAATATTAATTGTCTTATATTCAAATACAAATTCACAACTTCTCTGTGGAGCATGTAAGTATATAGAAGAGTAAAACTTCTCATGCACGCTGTTTATGAATTGTGAGAGTAGTACTAGAAAACCTAGTTTACGAGTTAATAATCACAATATCAATTGATTATTAATGTATGGTTAAGATACAGACCTGTTCAGCAGAACACTGAAGGAGGTAAAAATCGGAATTAACAGCACTTGACGTCGAAAAAAGAAAATTTTCCAGAAGGGTTAGTCTCCTAAATAACTACATAATCGTAAAAGATAAAAGAAAAAAGAAATAAGGGATGTACCTTTTGCACAAGCTCTTTAAGAGCCGAATCAGTTACTTCTTTCTTCCCCTTCGTAAACAACTCGTCTATAGATTTCAGCAAGAATGCAGTTTTGTTCACCTGCAAGACATTTACAAGAACTTATAATTAAATAAAGCCTCGTAACTTGTAACCACTAAAATCATAAACTTTTTGCGGCCAAGAGTCCACACGAACTAGTTTCTTGCGCTTGGCCCTGGGAGAAGTAAACTTCTTAACTGTCTTCACAAAGGCCATGACGAACTTCACTCCGGTGTAGGCGAGAAGCACGCGAGGTGCCACGGCACGGTGCTCTGGCCAACCCTAGGCCCAGGAATCGCCTGGGTCACTGTTTCGGTGAACTCGACGAGGTTTAGGGCCTTCTCCTGGATCCACGGCAAGTCCTCCTTCCCCTCGTCCACTTCCTCCTCTCTTCCCGGAGCCGGAGAGGAGGTACTCTGTGTTGCATTCCTAGGATCCTTGGATTGCTGCGGCGTGGAATCTCCTCTCCATCGAGCCTTCGCTACAAGGAGGGCCAATTGCTTGCGCCGGTGAGTTTGAGGAGAGAGAGAGAGACGAAGGAAGTACCGGGAAGAATGGTGGTGCAGGTCGGGGTTGCGCTGGCGCCGGCAACGGAGAGAGGCCGGAGAAGAGAGGTGGAGGAAGCCATTAGGATTTATCGTCAACCCATCCACAACAGGTCACAGCCAAGTAGCTATCGAGCAATTGACGTGATAGAAAACAAATCGGGCTTCGTAACAACCGAGGTTTCCTTTTTGGGCCCTCATCTACATGGGCCTTTAATGGGCTAAGATGCGACACGACGTTGGCAAAAGATTGTCCGAATCACCGGGTGCAGGAATTTGCTACATCTAGTTACTGGCAAACAACGATTGGCTGCCAAAATCCATCTATTGATGTCTTTCTCAATTAAAAGGACATCGTTAGGAAGTCAAACTCAGAAACACCCAGAGTCGTTGTACCATCTCATTGGCAATCCATCCATTTATGTCTTCTCTTGGTCCTTAATTAATTTGGTTTGTAGTTTATTTCATTTAGATATCTACTCCTAAGGTTTTCAGAATTTGTGTATATTGTTTATGTTCTCTCAAACATCCATCCATTGCATATCTATCTTGGCAAAAGCACTTCACTGCTAGATTGTATGTACATGTATGTAACTTTTGTGCTGCAATAATTGACGCAGTAGAGCAGATCAAGGAAAATTACTGTCAACATTTGCAAGTTCAAAAGGAGATCCTTTTCTCCATTTCTAATTGAGTTACAAAAAATGGCACTTAATGATGAACTTCCCATATAATAAATGTTGGCATAAATGATACATCTTTTTATTTGGCATGTCAGCATTAACAGAGTTTGCTGCTTCTTGCTTTATCAGCAGCATAGCATTTGAAATGGTTCAGAAAATGATCAGAAGATTGTAGGCTCTGACAAGTTTCTCCTAAAGTGTTAATGTAGAATATATAAACAAACTTCACAAAGTAAAATTCATCAAATCTTCCTCTTTCGTTCTCTGGACCATAATGGAGGTGAAATTTTATAATCAGGAGGAGTTTCCTTATCCTGCTTATCATCACTCTCCTCATCTTCGAGAATATCCTTGGAAAATGCATTTGGATTTGCTTGGATGCAATTCTGCAAGGCAATAAAAGGGTTCACACAGTCTGATCCCTGCAAAACAAAAACCCAGTTTGCCAAACGCACATGTTAATCTTCATGAGAAACCATTTCACTAAGTAGATACCGGGAGTAACTACCCAGAGTAACGCAGCAATAGATACCAGTACTGCAACTGTTCTTACTAGAAGTGCAGCAACTATAAGCCAAGAAAAGGCAACATAAACTGCAGCTAACCAATTGATTGATAAAGCTGACATGAATTACAGACTGTTGATTACCTTCTCTTCGGCGATGCTTTTGAGAAAGCAAACAAATGCATCTGTGAATTGAGTCCCACAAGGACCAGTTTTCAAGCCAGCAATACAAGGGCATTCCAGTGCTTTCTGAACCTTTGCATCCATTGACTGCAAAAGCAAGGAATTCAACGATATTGATTATATAAGGATCAAGATATCCATTCTGCAAAGCATAGGAGATGATGCAGAATATGAACATTCAGTAGAAGTGTAAATTTTACCGCCTGAAAAAAGGACAGACCTCCTCATTTGCATCCTCGCCAAAAGTCATAGCTTCTGATGCATAGTAACATGTAGAAAAATATCAAGATGACATCCAACCAGAAGAAGATATCAAGAGAATATATGACCAACATATCTTAAGTAGCAAAGCATCAGAATGGAGGTGTACATCATAGAAGGATTCATCTCTTCCCATGAACTAGTAGTTAGAAACAGGCTTTAAAAGAATATGTTCCCAAATTTGGGGAGAAAAAAAGTATCCCATTACCGGACCAAATTTATCCTTTTCAATCACAGCATTTTCCCACATTACACAAAATTTTGACGCTCCACTCCAATGACGTCATACAATCAGAAATCTCAAGCAAATCTTACTGAACAATTAGCATATCCCAAAATATTCAAGATTAACAGGATGGAATAAGGAATAAAAGAAAACACAGAGGACTTGGAACTGGCAAGAACAATGGACTAAAATCCTTTGTTCTTTGATAATCCAGCTTTCGAACTCTCAAAAGGAACTTAAAGCAAGGAAGAAGGGATGCAGCACCTGAAATAAACACTACTGGCAACTTAGGTGAAGTAGCCTCTCTAAGAACATCTCATCTTTAAGCGATTCTTTTCCTCAAAGATACATAGATTCTATTACCAAGCTCACAGCTAAAATGTTAATAACAAGATGACCCAAGATCATTTAGCTGCTCATTGTTACCATCACTCAACAAAACCAGGGAGAATTGAAAACTCACAAAAAAAAAAATTGATATGAGACATCTTTTCAAAAGAATGGATGGTGGAGATAGAAAAATTGTTTCAACTTTACTGCAACCATCGTTATTCTCAAGGATGCAGCAGCATAGACAGAATTTTCAGCTATTTAGGTGAAAACGATTTATCTAATCCCATGACTTAGATAAGCACAACCAAGCTGGAAGCTAAGTGTTTACCAGAAAATGTTGATAAATTCCATCTCTCCACGAAAGATCTTATCCAGGCTACTCCTAATAGCTACATGCTACAGCCAAAATTTATCGCATAACAAGAACAAGGAAGATAAAGTTCGAGCTTTATGCTTCAAATAAAAAATCTCGCCACCAATAAAGGCGAAAGAAAGCTTTGATTAGAGGGAGCAACACTGACCTGCTATTAAGTCTTCCATGGAAGCTGGCGGCGGAGACGGGCCCGCAGGAGACGGCTCGGCGGCCGGAGGATTTGGAGGTTCAGCCGCGGCGGCCAGATGGCTCTGAGGTTGGCCCATTTAGAGAGAGCGAGAAAGATCGAAAATAGAATATAGGGTTTATAAACTCGCCGCCGGATCGAGAAGAGGCCGAGGACCAAACCTTCTAGATTCAGAGTCACTTAAATTTCACTAAGCCCAACGTAATCAATGTCGTCACACAACCGTCATACCATTAAATTAAACTATTAAATTATTATAATTTTTTTAATAATAATTATTTAAAATTAGAGTCACACATTAACCTTAGTCTTAGGAGGTACTTTATGAAGATTCTCGCGATTGCTGTTTTATGAGTAATTGGTCGGAAATATGAGATTTGTACATATTTGCTATCCTTCTCGAATTAAATTTAGATTGATTGAATTTTGAGAATTTTTTTAATTAAATTCAGATATTATTAAATATAAATAGGTTGAATCCGAATGCAAATCAAATATTCGTTTACCCGTAAATAAAAAAAATTAATTCTACTTAGAAAGACTATTACTTCTCAAGTGGCAAGTATCTAAATAATCCAATTCGACTTGACCCATATGCGCTAGTAACTAGCGGGAGGATTAGAACGAACCAGCTAGGTACAAGCAAGTAATGTTAGATTCGAAATGATAGTAAAATTCTTACTCAAACCAAACTATTTAATTCCAATCTCAACTCTCAAGAAGTATTGGTGAAAACGGGTTAAATTAACTTAATTCGATTCAGATTTGTATTCGGATTATTACAAATCTGCTACTCATTTCGAATTCAGTTCCGAATACAAATAAATTAATCAAATCCAAATTAAGATATCTTATCCGTTTAACCATATAAAAATAACTAATTCTGCAATACGACCAAAGTACCCAACTATCCAACCCGACCCGACCCGACCCGCTAACGGTAAACCTAACAGCTATCACTTACCACCTGCATTTGGGCTCCCGCTGTCTCCCTCTTCACCCGTCTCCGTTTCCCTCCCCTCGCTGCCGCCCCCTACCACCACCTCCTCCCCTCTTCGTCGACTTCTCCGGCCTCCTCGCCTACTTTCTCGAGCACCACCCTCCCGCAGGATCGTCGCGGTTGGTCGGGAATTGGAAGGCGATCCCTTGCTTTGGGAACAGGGAGGAGTGGGAAAACATTGATAGGGAAGAGGAACGCGAGCTTGTGAATAAGATTTTTTCGGCAAATTTCTTTCCTTGACGTGCCCTTCTAGGGACTTCGAGGTCCCCGTCGCAGCTTCTTGCTTCGACGCCGGCAAATACGACTTGTGTTTTGGAAGCAGATGCTTCAATCACTCAGCAGATATGTGGGGTTTCATCTGTTTGAATAAATGGTTAGTTAGCATGATTACGTTTTTTTTTATTTGATCGTATATTTGCTTTCCTCTATAGCTTATGTTGCTGCATTATTCTTGAGAATTTTTTATTTCCAATTTGATCCAAGATGTCACCATAATGCTTTGACTCTGGCAAATGTTCTGGATTGAGATGATTTTAGCTTTACTCCTTTTTAGGTTGTTTGCAATAGGCAAAAATTAGGTGGTTATATGCAAACCATGGTTTGAAGTTTGGTCCTAAACAGAGACATTTCGCCAAAACTAGCATCCAACCGAAACAACCATAATAACAATTTTTTTAATATATATTTTATATTCAAAGCTAAATTTGACTTGAATCCAACTTATACCCAACTCAATATCAACTTCATTGCTTATTATATGTTATTAGATTTTGTGGGATGCCATGACAAATAAGATAAACACTATTTATCAAAAGAAGTCCAAACCTGATACAATAAAACTAGAACCGAAATTGATTGAAACTGACCAAAATGTTTCTTTTCTAACCAAGATGAAACTGAAACTGAAACATCAAAATATAATGCAAGCAAAACAGTTTTCTTCATAACTCCCCTCGGCTTTCTCCCATAGGGTTTAGGGTTTATATGCTAGCTTTGATTACTAATTTTGAGAAAATATGCAGTTATATGTTCTTTATATGCCCAAAATATCCCATTTTCTTAATCTCTTGCTTTAATCCAATAACCTATTAATGAGAAAATTTCTTAGTTTCATGGTTTATTGCTGTAAAATTAGTGTTCACCAAGATTCTGAAATTCGGAATTGAGATCGGAATTAGCCGCTTGAAAAAATGATATGTATTGTATCAGATTATTTTTAATTATGTAAAATTCTAGATATTATTTAAAAACGCAGAAAAATTTCTAAAAGTTCAGAAAAAAATAACTGAAAATAAGAAAATAAAACTTAGTCACATACGAAGCCTAAAAATCAAATAAAAAACTAATTTAAAATCATAATAAATTTCGAGCTGAATTTGATAAATTTTTATGCTCATAAATTACTGTCGTAAAAATGAGTTGAAGTGGGAAGATCTCTTTTCACTATTGTTTTGCAACAGTAAGAAAAGGAGAACTAAATAGCGAATGAGAAAAAGAAGAAAAACGAGAAAAAAATAAAAGAGAAAAAAATACTCACCCAACTTTACCAAGTGAGGAATAGCTTGAGGGGCTTACTAGTTTGACCGCTAGATGAGTTTGGTGAAGTGAGGAGAGGGTAGAGAGTGTGTGTGAGACATTGGGGGTAAAAATTAAAAACTTGAAAATAAAGCAACTATAAACTGACCAATTATCGGTATTTCCTCGATAAGGTCCATTGTAGATTCAACCTGAATCTTAAAAAATTTAGTTTCAGCCGAGTTTCGACCAATTCGGCCAATCCCATCGGGTCATGATTGATCGATTTTGTGAGCCATGGTGTTGACTGTTGTGTACGTGTTCTTGACTTAGATAGTTCTAATTTTCTTCCTTCAAGAGGAACATCCCTTGATGTTGTTCTATTAAGAGGATTATCTCTCATCTCATCTCATTAATATACATATATTCAACATTGTGTATGATTGGAGAGCACAATCCATTCTTTTGGTATTTCAATTCCTGTGGGTTAAAATGAAAAGCAGATTTCAAATTTTTCATGAATTTGGGTACCATCTTTTATTGGTAATTTTTTGTCCAATTAGAATCTTGAAAATTACAATTTTTTCCAATCAATTATGTACATAAGGTGCACATATACTCTGAAATGTGAAAGAGGGAGGATATGTCCTGTAAATTCATGATTCAATTTGTTTTCACCTTTTGCATACAATTACTATATAATATGTGATGGTTTGAACTTGGATTGGTGCTAGTCTTTGCTAATTGAAGTTTATGTAGGAGAATATTATGGCTCTTTGTTCTGGTCATTATTTAGTTTATATCCGAATATGTTTAAGATTTGATTCATATTCATATCCGGTTAGGATTTGATTTGTATCTGTATTTGCTTAATATCCAATTTATATCCGTATCCATTTAAGATTCGATCTGTATTTGTATATTTTTAGTTAGGATATGATTTGAAAATTTTCTATTTATCTAATATTCATATATGAATCTTTATCTAGAGCAAAAATATAGATTCGAATGTGGCTTGAGCACTATTCAATCCAATTTGACTCCTATTGAGAAGTAGGGTTGTAAATGAGTTAAGCCGAGCTCAAGCCAAGCCACACGGAGCTCGAGCTAAGTGTCAGCCTTAAACAAGCCCATTTTCAGGTCATAGACGAGCCGATCTCAATTCAAACCTTCATTCTCTTCTTCCTTCACTCTTGTGGTTTAATGCTTTAATTGCATCAACTCATGTGTCTAGGAAGGTACAAAGATTTGAGCTTTGTGGCTAATTTGGATAAATCAGTAGATTCGGTGATTCGTGTGGTTCATATAATTAATTCTTTGTAGCATTCTTCATGAGTGGTCAGTTATGCAGGAGAGCTCCATTGCCTACCCTTAAAAGAAGGAAATGGTGGTGGTATTAGAGCCTTAGAGGTATAAGCAATGTAATCAAGTACACAACAGTGCTGAGCTTATATGAAGCCGCATGACTTCAAGTCCCTGAGCTCTAGTTGTTCAACATCACTATTCAACTAAGGACGAGTAGTGCTGCTTCCACCCTCACCCATGGCGTTCAGGTTCAATCCCTCTCCTTTGGCTCCCTCAATGGAGTTATCAGTTGCCTTCTTGAAATGAACCAGGAGGAGGAGGCCAAAGGAGGAGCATTGGAGGAGGCCAATTGTGAGACAAGGGATGAGAGATGAGAGTGTTAGGGTTTTGGTGAGATTTGGTTTGAAATGATTTATTAGGGAGAGATATGAGTCATTGGATCAAAAGATCCGAACAATTAGAATATACATATATATTAATAAATAATATTTTTTGAACTTATCTAGTCAAGCTTGATTGAGCTGGCTTTGGCTCAAAATTAATTTTGAGCCTTGTATTTTATTCAAGCTTGGCTCAGTTCAGTTCAAGTCGAGCTCGAATCATGACTGAGCCACTCGTTTATTTTGACTTCCCTATTAGGAAGTGCTGGAAACCTCTCCTACTAGTACCCCTCCCTCCCTCTCTCTCTCTCTCTCTCTCATGTGCGCGCACAAGCTTACTCTTCTTGCATGCATATGTGTGATTTGGAGAGATGGCAGTTTTAACTCCAATTTTTTCCCCTCTTTCTTTTTTGCTTTAGAACTTGTCTTTTTGCTAGTAATGGTGGCTTCTTGATTCAATTGAAAGCTGCTTGATTTTCAAATCAATTCCATCAGTAGCTGTGGTGTAAACGCAATCTACGTGGAGAATGCAACTAAACAATTCGGTGAGGATCTCTCCTAGAAGGCTAGAAGCGATTGAAATTAATTCAAGGGCCACAGGTTCATTTGAAACCACGACAGATGTGGTACTATCACCAAAAGAGAAGTATTTGTTACGTATCTTTGATGCAAATGTTCTGATAACTTAAAAATGCCAAATGATTGTAGTTTCATGTATTTTTATATGTTTATATTATGTTGAGATAATGGTTGTTGGAATGGAATGTATGTTGTTGATTTTGAGATATAATCATTTAAATGATTACATGATTTAATTGGTTTTACATTAGTTGGCCAGTGATAAAGTAGGAAGATGAACTCCACTATTTTGAGAGCAAGAGAATTTAATCGTAGCAATTTAATTCCATTGCGTTCCAAACAATGAAATCTGTTACATTGGAAATTAATTGATCTCTTCTTTACTGAAACATGTGAGTTTCACCCTCATGGTTATTTTCATTGCGTTCCAAACAATGAAATCTGTTACATTGGAAATTAATTGATCTCTTCTTTACTGAAACATGTGAGTTTCACCCTCATGGTTATTTTCCTTACAGTGAGATGAAATCATAACCTCCCCACTCCTTAAAACTTTTCCATGTTCTCATATTCTTGAGAAGAGCAAGGAGAACTTGTAGTAGCTCAATGGGTGATCTTCTGAAGGACCATATGTTTGCTAGCCATGCCATTGCTGTAGGCAGTGCCGTTGCTGTAGCCACCTCCCTCACTCATCCCCTCGACACCCTCAAGACTCTCGTCCAGGTAAATTGCCAAACTAATAGTTATTTGATAATTGATACCTCAGATTTCATCAGATGTGGCTTATTCCTTTTCGCTTTTGCTGATCCAGGTTGGTGCAGGGCCTAAATATCAATTGGGTCTCTCTCAGGTGGTAGAAAGAGTCAAATCAGTATCAGGGATTTCAGGTGCGCGATAATATCTATTGGATGCATTTAATAATTTCAGGTATAGACAAAGCTGAAAATGGGTTGTTGTAGTAGTCAATGGTTCATTCTGCAACTGCAATTATAGATTGTTCGCTAGATTTTTCTTTGATTAGAAGGGGAGAATGGTTAGTTTACCTGACAATGGATGGCTTCATACCATTTGATTTAGGCCCCATTTGGTTATTGGTTAGGAGGTTCCTTAACCTAGATTAAGAAACAGCTCTAGATTTGTAATCAAACATAAGATTATCCCTTAATCAGATTAGAAACACTGTACAGCTAATTTTAATCTTATTCCATATAGAAGCTCAATTATAATTTACCCAAAGAGAAATGAGTATAACTAAACTAGATTTCCCCTTAACCGGCAACTAAATGCCACCTTACCTTTTACAAGATGGATTTCAAGATAACACATTTACATTGTATAGTTATCACGAAAATATAGCATCTGAGAAGAGTAGCAATGTAGCATGATAATCTTTTACTTTATTTAAGTTCTTCATAATAAAATTCTCTATAACATATATGTACCATTTCAGGTCTTTATAGCGGACTTGGATGGTCAACAATTGCTAGGGTTTCAGGAATTGGAGCACGTTTTGGAATCTATGAAGTTTTAAGTGCTTTTTATAAAGGTATTATTTTCATGTTTGATTTAAGCAGCCCTTTAGGAAGTCTATTTCTAAGTTATCTTCTCCTTGTTAATAACATCTTGTTAAAACCCACTTTTTTTAAAAGCTGATGGATACGGAGATTAACACTATAATATTGACAAATTTAGTATGATTAATATCAATAAATGTCGTCCACTCTTGGCCCACTAACATGAATTCATGCCAGCCATTACTAAGGATTTTACACCAGGTTTGCTTTTAAATAGGCTAATGTGATATTTTCTCTTACAATGTGTTTTTGGAGCAGTCCTTTCTATCTCAAAATGAGATTCTTATGCTTGAAGCTCTCTAGTCTTTTTAAAAGTAAACAGAGTACATAAATGTTTATACATGGAGCAATATGCCGACAAAGCAACAAGAATAGCAGCGGTAGAATTGATTTTTTATTTAATATCATTTAGTGAGGTTGTGCGAACCATAGAAGTTAGTTTATATATCTTGTAATTCTTCCTTTTTACACTGCAATAAGATGGTTAGTATCATGGTTTATGGTTTACTATTCATTACATTGGCTATTTAGCATTTTTTTGATACTATATGGTGAAAAATATTGAGCTTGTTTACTAACAAGTTTAAGCCCACAATACTTACCATGATAGTTTTTCTTCTCACATGGGAAGTAACAGATGTGATTAAAATGTTGATTTTTTTCTGATATTATAGTTTTGTTTGACAGATGGAAGGGAAGACAACTATGTATATGTTTCAGAGGCTCTTTTGGCTGGAATAGCTGCTGGTGCCGTAGAATCGATAGCATGCACACCATTTGAACTTCTTAAGCTTCGCAAACAGGTTTCTGTGTCACGCTTGAAAGCTGCGACCTCTGGTAATGTGATGCAAGAATCAACTCCTCTAATTTCTAGACTACTACCTGGCTATACTCCTGATATGAAAGCATGGAGTAATACTGTTGGGCTTTTGTCCACCCTGTCCCCAAAAAGTCCAAATATGGTTGGCAAACTGGAACAGTATCCTTGGACGCTGACCGGCTCTGGGAGACCTCCATTAGCATCTGATGTTAAAAGGCCATCTAGTATCATATCACTGGAAGGTTGGAGTGCTTTATGGAGAGGACTTCGACCTGGAGTAGCTCGAGACTGTGTTTTTGGTGGTGTTTTCTTTTCTACTTGGCAATTCATTCACATAGCAATGCTTAATTGGAAGGCCATTGACATAAAGCCTCCACCAAGGTTGGTAATATTTTTGACGTGCTACTTAACAAACTTTTATACCTTTTTCCTTCAGTTGACAATTGAATTCTCACGTCATTGCATGGTTAGTAATCCTTTTTCTTGAAACAGAAGGATAATAACTTCACACATTCTCTCTTCAGTGCATCACAAGAATTATGTATAAATACGCACATGTTTATGCAGAAATATATCATATATATGAATCCCATCATATATCTGTGTATGAACAGATTTATGGCTTATTATATTATGTATGTATGCATTTCTTTAGGCAGGTTTTCAGATGAACTATACATATTGTTTGAATCGGTCCCCTTATCTTGACAGTGCAAATTCAGTGCTAGGGTATCAGATGTTGAAGTTCCACTCCCTTGTTAGTGATACTTTGCTATCTTTTTTTTTTAAAAAAAAATTTAACCTTGATGATTCAAAGCATGTAAGCAACCAACCCATCGTGAAAGTAGAAAAGGTAATTGATAGTTCAATAATATATCTTTCTTGAGTTGGTGCGTTAAGAAGCATTTAAACCCATTGCACTTTGAATATTAATAGATAATGTCTAATGGTTTGGATTGTATTGTAGGTTCTATCTTTTGTTGCTCGTCTTATCTTATCGGAGTACTAGCATTATTCATTCTTGCCAACTTGGATTATATTTATTAGCCCCGTCATTCATTTTACCTAATGGCTTGGAAACTTAGGCTATATTTGTGCTCTTGTTTCCATCACTTTGCTTGTTAACATAGTTGACATATACGTAATGACCATACATTTCTATTAGTTCATTTTAGCATTCAAAGGTTGCCTTTTTTTTTCCCACTTGACATATATGTATTGACCATACATTTCTCCACTTGTATTCTTTTCTTCTTTTCTTCCCAAGGACTCTTGTAGTGATTCTTGTGCCATTAGTTATTTTTGTCTGACAGGAAACTTATACTAGTTATATTATGGTCTTATATAATGTGCTTTGACTAATCTTTCCCCATCATCTTCAACCCCATTTGACTATTCTGGATAGTGTTAGACTACTATGACATTAAAATGATATCAGCAGATAACAGGTTAGATTTTATGATACTTCTATATATAATATCATGCTGGTCTTTCAAAATATAATCCATATAGTTGTGGCAAATTGATATTCCTTAATTAATAATGATCTATCAGTCATTGACATTCTTAATGCAAAAAGAATCTGGCAGTTAATGTAATACACTGCTATTTTTATTTTGAGTTATATGTTCTATGTTCTTTAGGTCAATTGAGGAAGTAGGCCCTGTATCTCCGCTGGCTTCTAGTCTCGCTGCTGGCTTTTCGGGGACAGTAGCTGCTGCTGCTTCCCATTCATTTGATACAGCCAAAAGTCGTTCACAGTGTATTGTTATACCTAAGGTATTACTCAGCAATGATCCTTTAGCTTGCTTTCTAATGTAATATTTCATCAATTTTGAAGGTCTAAATCTAGCTAAGAATCACCATGATAAAGTGCTGTGAGGACGTTGGGTATCTGGTTTAGATGAAAATTATGACTTATGAGTAATTAGATAACTTTATAATACAGCTTATTGATAATTAATCTGAACTGATTAAAAATTAGTTCCTCACTGGTCATCTGCTTTCCCATCCCATTGTGCAACAACTGACTTTTCCCTACTTGTATATTACGCTAATGTAAAGAAAAACTTGTTTATAACCAAACCAGTAAGAAAATCAGAATATCCTTTCCCTTTCATAGTTTCATTAGGTATGAAATATCCACCACCACATACACGTATTTATCATGTGGGTAAATTCTCTCATGGAATATTACATGACTTGTTAGTAAAATATTTTCACAAAATATACAGAAAATGTTTCTGTACCATAAACAATCATAAGCATAATAAATTCAAATACAAATTCCACAGGCCACAACAAGTCTTTAAAGATATATGTCTAAAATACAATCTAAATCATAAAACCTTCACCCGGGCTAAGTGCAACTAAATAGTAATAAAGATAACCCTAACAAGAAGTAAAAATTGCTACTCCTCGCTACTTGCATGCGTTTACTTAAATTGTGAAGGTATCCAAAATACTCTAGCTCTTCTTAACTAGCAACTCATCCTAAGTCCCGAAATCCTCTTTGCACGATACTGTGCCTAAGCATGGTTTTGAGGGCTTGGATTAATCCGATTCAGCTCCGGTGCCAAGGTTTCATCGACTCCAGCATCAGTAGTATTAGAGGAGAAAGAGGGAGGGAGTGAAGGTGGAGTCGAGAGGGCGAGTGAACAGTGGCGGCTGGGAATAATAAAAAAAGAATTGGTGGGTGAGGGGGTTAGCTAGGGCAACACACACGTCTGGCGCATGTGGGATTTATTTTTTCCGCTCTGGTTGTTACAAGATATGTGTATGATAATGCATCATAGTCACTGGCTTGCATTTTGCAGTACATCACTATGGAGAGGAAGCTTCTTAGATGGAAACCACCTGGAATATGGCTTGAGAGAGTAACTGGGATGTCTCCTGCTGATAGGAACCTCATGTTCCGGGGTATCTGGTTACGGATGGCACGCAATGGAATTGCCTCATTTGCACTTGTTGGATGCTACTTTTTTGCAGTTGATCATCTATTATAGGCAACATTCTGCAACATCTGGAACTGAATTTTAGAACACTGAGAAACAAACCAGGTCCCCTGCTAAAGTTTATGTGCAAAGGTAATTTTTGTTTTGTTTTTCTACTGTTATATCCTTTCAGGTCGGTATTCAGTATCATATTTCATCTTCATCTTGTTTATTCATCAGGGCTGATCCAAATGTTTGATGCTATCAGAAGTGAACGTCGTTAAGCCACTTCGATATGATGGTTGGCAAACGAGCTATGAACTACGTCGAGAATTCAATAGTATTGTATTCATGGACCAAGAGTATTTATTGGTGACATTCAGGTGAAATGTGGGCAGTACAATTGAAGCTGTTCACAGTGGAGAAGTTTCTGAGCTCATAACAAGAAGTTTGATGAAAAATGTGTATTGCAATGTAGTATAATACAACTCTGAGAACTTGAGAGTTAATTATCCACTTTACTCTACTTTGCATTGAAGTATAATACAACTCTGAGAACTTGTGTCAATTTAACGATCCTTCCTTTAATGAATTGTCCTTCTAATGTTATAAAATGTTCAATATAATGGATTACATTTCAGGCAGGTTTTTTTTTAAAAATCTAAAACTTATTATAATCTTTTTTTTCTTCACAGAGAAAATTCTCTAAATGAGAAGAGGCAAAATTAACAGTGAAAGAATTTATAAGAAAATATATATTAACACTTGATTTGATACAATCGATTAACTAAAAAGATTTGATGATATGATTAAAGAAAGAGATCTAAAGAGTCGGACTAAGGCTTGGTTGTTGTTTTAGATATGATCACTATTCAATTAAATAAGAATTCGGGATTTGGTGAAAGGTAGGAGTAGTTGAGGGGAATTTGCTCTTACCTACTACCGTTGCCACCAACTTCCTGGATTCCCACTATCGTCTAAAACCTTCGATTCTGGGAGTAAACGAGACGAGACGAGCTGCAATCCCAGATGTCTTCGCCCGTCATCACCTGCAAAGGTCTTCCTTCAGATCTCCTTTAATTATCCTCCCGATTTGATAAGAGTATTATTCGCTTCTTGAATCTTTTTATTCTATTTCGTTTTTGGGTAGCTGCGGTGGCATGGGGACCAGGGGAGCCTCTGGTGTTGGAGGAAGTGGAGGTGGATCCTCCCAAGGAGATGGAGATCCGGGTGAAGGTCGTCTGCACCTCCATCTGCCGGAGTGATGTCTCGCAATGGGAATCAAAGGTCATCCATTTTGGTCTCTTATTCTCTTGATTGATTGATCTCAAAATGGTTTGGTTGAGTAAAATTGAGTAAAATTAATTGGATCAAGAATTTAGTATGAAGTCCTATGCTCAGTGGTGGGAGGTGATGGTAGTAGTTACCTTCTAACTACTTCTGAGTTTGTTTGCATTATTCTTGAGTAAATGATTGTGATTGAGGTCAAACCTAGATGGTTTCTTATAACAGTTATCCAGCGATCACACCATCTAACACAGTGAAGTGGTTTCAAAGAAAGTGCAGGTGTAATTGTTTCCATATAATTTTTGCTGTTAAATTTATATGTTCTGTTCAACAACTAGACTTACTAAGTAGAATAATCATGTCAAGGAAGCTGGTTATCCTGATGCTTATCTTGGTACTTTAAAATGCAGGCACAACCTGATTTGTTTCCCCGAATTTTTGGCCATGAAGCATCTGGGTAAGCTCTCTCATTTGTTATGTGTCTCATTCTGGCCGTGTTCCACTGGTTCTGTCATTGTTAATTGCATAATATGAAATGGTAAACCTTTTAATCTTGTAGGATTGTTGAAAGTATTGGACAAGGAGTTACTGATTTTGAAGTGGGAGATCATGTACTTACTGTGTTCATTGGGGAATGTAAGAGCTGCAGGCACTGCATTTCAGGTAAAAGTAATATGTGCCAGAAGCTTGGTTTAGAAAGGAAGGGTGTCATGCACACTGATCAGAAGACTCGGTTCACAATCAAAGGGAAACCTGTGTATCATTATTGTGCAGTATCAAGTTTTAGTGAATACACAGTTGTCCACTCTGGTTGTGCTATTAAAATCAGCCCAAGTGCGTCAATGGATAGAATTTGCCTTCTAAGTTGTGGGGTCTCTGCTGGTAAAGTTTGATTTATCTTGCATTATGAGAAATTCTTTTTCGCTCTTGGCTTATTGTACTTTCTGATCGAACCATGTTACAATTACTTCTTCCTATATCATTATTTCTTGTTGGTCATGATACTTTAATAGATTTCCAACTTTCCATTATCCTGCTTCTTATTGAGTTTTCTGTCTGTGCATAGAATAGATCAAATTGATCTGTGGGTAGTTAACCTTGTTTTACCTGTGTTAAAATTTTAGGCCTTGGTGCAGCTTGGAGAGTTGCTGACATATCTAAAGGGTCAACTGTAGCTATTTTTGGCCTTGGAACTGTAGGCCTTTCGGTGAGTAACATGTCAAATTAGGTCACTTGCTGTATGCCAAAATACAGAAAGCGGAAAAACCTACTCTTTGGGGCTCTTCATTTGCAAGAACAGGTAGCTCAAGGTGCTAAACTAAGGGGAGCTTCCAGAATTATTGGGGTGGATACTAATCCTGAGAAGTATGAAAAGGGTATGAACATTATTATGATTGCGTAACTTGATGACTCATTTCATAAGATTATGTATCAGTTGCTTGTGATGTACAGGAAAGGCTTTTGGTATCACTGAGTTTATCAATCCAGATGAGTGCAGTGAACCTATCCAACAGGTGATGAGAAAACTTGCACAAGCCACCACACATGCATAAGTTTATGCATATTTTGGTGTACACAATGCATATCATGCTTCCACTGATATGTTTTTCAACAAATTGCAGTAGGCTGACGTTTTTGTTTTGATTAAGGTTGAAGTTTTTATTACTGGATTAGAGGATTAAGCAGAAATGTTCATTTACATTTGCAGATTATAAAGCGCATCACAGATGGAGGGGCAGATTACTCTTTTGAATGTGTTGGTGATACTGGAGTAGTATCTACCGCATTACAATCTTGTTGTGATGTAATTCTCGTACTTTATTCTGTTTACAGTCATTTCGAGGACATAGTTTTCGATTGGCATGCCTTTGCCTTTCACTTTTCTTTTAAACTCTGTTTCCTTATTCTCAGGGTTGGGGACTAACTGTGACTTTAGGTGTACCAAAAGTCAAACCAGAGGTTGGAGCTCATTATGCATTACTCCTTTCTGGAAGGACTTTAAAGGGCACTTTGTTTGGAGGATGGAAACCAAAATCTGACCTGCCATCACTTGTTGATAAATATATGAGAAAGGTAACTTCTCAGATTAGTTCTGGTTGTAGTTGCAGAGATTAACTGCTCGCTTGTTCTCATACTTGCTTTTGAGATTTGCAGAAGAATTTTCTCTGATTGCAACTATTTCAATATCTGTCAAAATAGAAATGATTTCTTAAGTTTGCTTGTAGAACAACTTTTGTTCTAACGACAGCCTAAATTAGGGGGAAAAGTTGCCTAACCATTTGATCTTTTGCCTCCTAAGGATCCTTTTGGTTTTCTGAATTTATTCTTTAAACGGTCAGTGCATGAAAAGATTTCCCGAAATTCATCCGTTTTTCTTAATTTCTCCTTTTTCTGTCAAAATTAAAATTATTGCACATGATATCAATTATCAAGGACATATATTGCTTATCTCTGGAAAGAGTGAGTTTTGCTCATGCAGGAAACAAATACTATGTCATGCTAGATTCTAACGAAGCACAAACCCGACATTGTAATGTCCTGTGCTAAGTTTTGGTAGGTAATATATTTCACAAAGTTAGAGCATAAAAAGGGAACAAATATTGACATTTACTTGCTGATGTCTTACATGTTATGCCATCTCGCTTCTTCAATGCCACTTGATTGCGCAGGAAAATTTGTAATATGCTGACTTGTTGATTTATTAAACAATTGCTTCTTCAATGCCACTTTCAGGAAATTGAAGTTGATGGCCTTGTCACACATGATATGCCATTTAGCAGAATAAATGAAGCTCTCAACCTAATGAGAGAAAGCAAGTGCTTGCGCTGCGTGATTCATATGTCGAAATAATTATGCGCGGGCCAGGATACCATGAACATGAATGTTCCTTTCACTTACTAATTTGTAACCATACTTTTATATTGATATCATGAGAGCTCTGTGCGGCTAATTTATATTCCTAAGTTTCATATGCAATGTAGAACTTTGCCTAAAATATTCTTTTATACGAGTAACGAATGCTTACAAACACGACGTATATACTTTTGATATAGTATCATCATGTCCATTAATAGTTTCTCGCTTAACCATCACTATTAATAGACACGACAATGTCATGTTTTCTTGTTTGTAGAATATTTGTTAAGTATTTATAAGCATAATTGAGTTTATATTACAAACTGAAAAGTTTACCAAGACAGATGATTACAAACTTATTTATGCCACTAATTGAGTTTTGATCTACGGGAATGTCACATACTAATTTTACTTATATAAATCGCTTTCTTTTCACTTGCTAATCTGTAACCGCAGTTTATGTATTGCCATCATGAGTATATTCCTGTATCTCAAATTAAAACATCTTTGCAAAGAGTTTGCCATAATCCATAACACACGAGCTCTTGAACTCAGACAACTACTGTTTTCTTTTATTCAGCGTATATTATCAAACTTAATATATGCCTCCATCCACAGCCAAATCCAGAGGAAAACTACTATATATATATATATGCGTGGT
The DNA here is from genome assembly GCF_048772165.1 of Typha angustifolia. Taxonomy (NCBI): domain Eukaryota; kingdom Viridiplantae; phylum Streptophyta; class Magnoliopsida; order Poales; family Typhaceae; genus Typha; species Typha angustifolia. The sequence continues at coordinate 14,439,735 of NC_133245.1, read as the reverse complement.
TCTCAATGGGCATACATGGCTTTGTAGTCGCTCCAAAGCTGGTCCACAGACTTCCCAAGCAAGTCGAGGAAGTATTGATCACTGTATCCATCCTTCATCTTCGCGTTGAGCTGCGCCACGAAGCCATTCTTCAACCCATCGCAGTAATCCAAGAATCGAGCGGTGACGTCATACCCCTGGTCCCACCTATCCCCTTCCCCGGGCTTAACCCAGTGACTCGGGGCGTACCCGGCCCTCAACCTTATGAAGTCCGCGATGCCTTCGATCAATCCGGACGGCGCCGCCGAGTTGCCGTTCCACTGCCACACGTGGGTCACCTCGTGGTAGAGCACCCCCGTGAACTCGGCCCTCAGGTCGCCGGAGTAGTTCCCGATGTACTCGGCGCTGAAGTGGATCCCGTCGGCGACCGTGTAAGCGACGCCGTTGTAGGACTCGATGGAGAGGGTGACGAGGCTGACGTCCTTGCGGGTGGACTCCGTTTGCTCGAACGTGTCCCACACGAACTTCGAGGCGGCGGCGAGGACTTGCTTGCTGTAGTCGAGACCGATTTCGGCGGTGAAGCGATCGCCGCCGCCGGTTCCTACCGCATTGTTGGTGGCCTCGAATTGGACGGAGCCGGCGGAGGAGGTTAAGGGAGAGGAGGCTAAGAGAGAAGAAGTGATCAGGAAAACTATTAGCACACCCATGGTTGCTGATTATCTTGTGGATCGATTGATCGCTGGCGTTTCTTCTTATAGCAGAAGGATTCAGCTTGACTTCGATGCTCTGTCGTGGGTTTTGGGGCATTGTATCGAATACCTGGCAGTCATTTGTGGAAGAGTTAAGCGTACGTCTGTGAAGACTTGGAATTACCCGTGGAAGAAGTAAGTCTTTGGTACTCGTCAAGTTTTAATTTGGTTGGACAAGTTTGGAAAAGGATATGATAGAAATTTATCAGATATTCAGACATACACACCCTTTGTTTTGACTTCATTATTATTATATTTTAACACTCTATAATATAGATATTTATCATTCATATTTTGCTTTATGCCATAGTGTTCTTAACGAATATGTAGAAATAACATGATCTTATTACTCTCCACTAAGTTCTTAACCAACAACCAAAGTGGAATTAAGCCTCTAGAAGCAATGACTGGACTTCTCTCAACATCCTATAGGAGTAGTGATTACTTGTCTCTGTGAAAGAGTGAATAGTTTTTATTTCTATTACAGCAAGAGATCAGGCTATTAATCTTGAGGCCAAACTGGAATAGCAATCTAAAGTTGGCAAGCTGCAGAGCTCCATGAAGGATCCAATGGTTTATAGGCAGAGTAAAATCTGGCAATGCAGGTGCTGTCTCAATTTATTATTAATTTACTTATACCATTACTTTCATGTTTTCTTAAATTTTTCATTAATTGTCTATGAAAATTATTGCTTATAGTAAGACCTATAGTTTTATTTGTTAATTGGTATATTTTCAAAAGATGTAAAATCTGAACTTTGATATTACTTCAAAGGATGAAGTTTTCACATGAAGATTTGAAAAGATAAGGACTGTTGTTGTAGGCAACTATAAATCATTTGCATGTTTTTATGTATTAATTTTTTGTTATTAGAGTTGCATGTTTCAGTGTATTCATGTTTGGCTCTCCTCAATTAAAAATTCCTGGTTTAGCCACTAGTCCTTTGTAGTATTCTTGTAAATACACTTGATGTGTAGGATGTCATATGCAGTAAATCTTCAACTGACTATTTGGTTTGCAAAATAACCACCACTTTCTCATAGGAGCTAAAATTAGGGAAGTTAGGGTAGTTTTAGGGAAGCCGAAAAACTTACTTAATAGTCTATTTTCTTCGTTCAAACACCAGTAATTTTTAGAAGGTTGTCATTTTATTTTCTAATTTTTTGCAAACAAACAAACGTACCCTTAGCGGGAGTTTAATCTAACTAATTTTTTAGCTATCATCTCGAATATCTTCTCCAACAAAGAAACAATTGTACTTTTTTTGAAAATCAATTAGGAGCCAGTTGACTATAAACTACACAACAAAGGGGGTTAGCTTTCTAGGACATATAAGTCGGACAACTAGGTTACTTCTTAAGAAAAATGCCATAACGAGTTTAAATTATACATATATAGCACTTTAATATAAATTCACCGAGTATTAATCCTAATATTTATAAGGGAATCAACCCGGTGACCACCACCAAAGTCGATAAGACCTAACTATTGAATATACTGGTAGCTTAAAATAATTATACTTGGTTGGATAAGTTTGTCGAAAGATAAGAATAATATTTTCTTTCTCAGGCAAAGTATAGTTTACATGTGTGATACGGCTAATTTCAACTTATTTTATGTACTTTAAAATTAAATATTTAATTGATGTCCACCGAATAGGCAAAGTCACTTGTATAAAAAAGTCTTTTAGATTTTAATATAGCAAGAATGGATCTCTGTGTACACTTGTGCGCATCTCTTGTGTAAGTTATCATTATAAAAATATATGCATTTAATATATAAAATAGATACATTCAGTTTTCAGAGTCTAATCTTAAATAGCCCTATTAGACGTTAGTGCAATGCTGAAACCAGTGTGATTCATCGGGGCTAGTATTTATCTTCATAAGTTAGTTACTGTCATCCTTCAAACAGACTATTTAAAAAAAATTGATTAAAAGAATTACATTCTCGTAAACAAATTGTTACTTAATGTGAACCACATTATCCATTTTCGTAGCGTTAAAATGGAAAAGCTGCATTTGTTGCTATATTTTTCTGTTTTAGAATGAAAGAAATGGTCTATTTTTCTATCAACCAGTCTTATCCACTAATCAAAGGGGAAATTAAGCCTCCAGAAGCAGTGACTTGATTTGTACATCCTATTGGAGTAGTAGTGTTTTTGTACAAGAAAACCAAATAGAACAATAAAGGAGTATGTAAATACTTGTATCTGGAAAAAGAGTGAAAAAGTTTATTTTATTACAATGAATAAATTGTTACAATGCTTACTATTCTCGAGTCCATCAGTAGTAAATAATGAATGGTAAACTGGTACAGCAAGATCTGACTCACTCTAAATGGGCAGCTGAAGAGCTTCTACTTCCTCTTTGATATCTTTCAGTGATTGCTCCATGAAGGGTCCAGTGAAGGAAGTTGGTAGTCATCAGGTTTTAGAGCCAGAGCAAAATCTGGCAATGCAGGTGCTGTCTCAATAATCCTGCATAGTAGGGAAGTAAAAGAAAAAAAATTCAGTAGCACGTTTGTGATTCGCGTACTTATTTTTCGATACATATGGGATATAAGTATTGCAGCAGACATGTAGAGAAGAGCAATGCATTAAAAGACTGCAAAAGGCCTAGGTGAATACTTAGGAGAGGCACCCATGATTCCATTTCCACTTTGCCTCTCCAAAGAAACATTGGTGAGGGCAACCTAGATTCTAGAAATCCTCCCTACTACGTGAAAAATGTTATTAGGTTATGAGTTAAGTTGTACCTTTCTTGACTGTAGAGATCCCGATTAATCCGAACCTTACTCGAAACATCTTTTGGGATCTTCTCAGAGAGATACTTCATAGATCCCCAGAGAGCAGGACTCCTGCAAAGCAAAATAGTCTTACATTGTTGAGTTCCATGCTCAAAATTGGATTACTAATACAAGGGTATAGTATTCAAAGAATAATTTCATTCAGACATCAGATTCAATCTGTACTTCTATGAAGTAGAAAGAAAGAAGAAAAAAACAATGTAATTTTGCTCAATAGTAAGGATCTAGCAAGATAGGATATCCATTGATGAGGGAATCCTTTTAAGCATATTTGTGAACATTGTGAAAGAATTGATCAAAAAGTCAACACCAACAGCAGCTTTGTTCCTTAGTGGTTTTCACAAACTAAAATGCATCAACAGAAACTTGGTAACAGTAAACACCTGACTTGGTGAAACCTAATTCTAGCTAACATTTAATTTCAGATAATGTTTGTGGCTTTTCATTTCCAGATACAAGATCTTCAACAGTAATTTGACTACTAAGTAGAAGATTGCTAGGATATCCAGATTCTAAGCAAGCCCTCCTCTATAAGCCAAAGTAAAGAAAATACTAGCAACATCTAAGTCACTCCAAACATGGAGAACATCATGGAGACTGGCCGATCAATCAAGTGGTGTTGCCAGAATACCTTGATGTTGGTGGAGTTGCATTGAAGGCCTCACAAGCCCTTTTGCTTTCTCTGATAAATTCATCTGATGCCTGTAGAGCAGCTACAGCCATTCCATGGGATTTCTCTGTATTCCCCTCATCAAGAATCAATCCGTGGAAATAGTATGCAGCAGCCTGATAAATAAGAATGCATGTTTTTAAAATGCATCAAACTTTGTCTGTACTGCTGATATAGAGAGGAATTCCAATGGTCATCACATCATAAATTCTAATCTAAATAGTAAGAAGGTCTCCCGTGTTGTCGAGAGGTATACTCTGTGAATTGGAGTTGAATTGATATTCAAACTACGTACAAGTGTATTGATACTGCCCTGTAATAATACGTAGGAATTTGTAGGATTCAAAATTGCAGAGGGAAAACTTAACACATTAAAGTCTTCGCATGAATACCAACTAAAAAGTTTAACATTGATGTATGTATGAAAGAACAAGGGAAGAAGAGGAATTCAATTTACAGACCTTTGCTTCTGTAAATTTCCATTTAACAAGAAATTGATGCTTCTTCCCCCAGCCATCGGGCAACGGAAGCTGTGCAATGTTATCCTGAGCCTGTATAGGTTGAATGGTTTAGCTACAGCAACAATGGCAATACTAAATAATTTTCATTATTCACAGTTAGTAAGTACATCTATTAGCAGGGAAAAAATATGGTGGAACTAACAACTAGTTAAATGCCGACAGATACAAGACATATTTTAAGTAAAAGAGAGATATGATTAGAATTTAGAACTAATGTTATCAATACTTCTTGCACAGTCTAACTTAGAACTTGAATTAGGTACATAATTTTAGGAAGTCCTTGTCCTGTATCATTAATTGCTGGAATTATTCAAAAGGTGTCCAGCCAGTAACTCAGTGGAAGTGTGGAACTATTATGTAACCTATATTGGGTGGAACATTTCATGAATTCTGGAAGTTCTTGATGGTGCTTCAATGAAGTTGATAGATGAAAGAAAGTTATCTATTTGTTAAGGTAAAGTCAACTTTTCTTACTATTATGCTGCACCAATATTCTAATTAAATGAGAGAGAGAAAAAAGTATCTAATTGTGAGAACTACTACTTGCATACAATATAGTTAGCAGTGTTGCAGCCAAATATATCAAAGAATATATGATCCTTAAGAACAGAAAATAGAAATAGCGAACAGGTACGACGATGAGACAAAAGAACTCAGAGACTGTAAACAAATTTAGTATAAAAAGTTGGTTCAGTAATCGCTCCAGGACGTGCTTGCAGGAAACATGAAAGACCAAATAGCAAGAGAGGAGAACTGTGAAGAGATGGGAAAATGTCGAAGTTGATAGAAGTTATACCTGGTGCCAATACTTGACCATCTCACATGCCAACCGCCGTTTCACTGCTAAAGTAGCCTTTGGACTGTCGATTGCCATCCCAAGTTGAATATCAACACACTATCACAAAGATCGAAAAGAAGGTAAAGTGACAAACAGAGTGGCAGAGTGATTAAAAACTGGAAAGCTTAATATTATTTGAATAATAGCAAATTTGAAAACTGCATTATTGTTAAGGTACACTCTGAAACTTGATATATTTGTATGGAATGGTGACTGTTAAGTTAATTTGACCAGACCTCATAAAATGATCAGGGACGGTCAAACCATAAAATTATATCAGCAAGTCATCTATAAAGAAGATACCATTGTGGAAACTTCCATCTCAAGTATACATTTGGTACCACTTCTAGTTAAAAGAAAAAACAGTTGCGATAAGAAAATGCATCAAAACAGCATGCTTGCAGTTAGGAGTATAAAAATGGTCACTTGCTGATAGCAAGAAAAGTAGTCAGAAATTCAGATAATATGTGCCAGATAATGTTGGAGAACCCCAATTACCTGACCCAAAGCCTGCAGGCTAAGAGCTTTAAGAATTCCTTCTGCTAGGTCCATAGGAAGATATCTTCTGCAATTTAAAGAAGAGGCAAAGACAGTAAATAAGATTCACTAATGGAATTGACAGAAAGCTTAAAATCTTCAACATCCACTTGAACTATATCTCCACTGACAATGTTCCACGGGATGTTTAACAAAACAACTGGAAGGGTCATCTCTATTATGAAAAGGAACTGACGTTGCATACCTGAGTTCTGGAGGTATCTGAGGAAGTACTTGCCGTGTAGCACAATCCAGATACCCTGCTGCCTTCAAGAAAACATCAACAGAGGCCCGTTTGCTTTCTGCGTGCCACCATGCAAATGTACTAAGCTACTATCAAGTAATTATTGTGAAAGAACAAATTATGAAAAATAAATTCCAATTGATACTTTCCTCAAAAATGAAAATTAAGAGGGCAAAGAACATCTCTAAGAAACAAGGATGATTTTTATGCATGCACAAAGGGGATGACACTGAAGCTTAATGAGTAAACTGTAAGCTGTGCATAAGTGTCAGAATCTTGTATTACTTAAAAAAATTGAAGTGCAACATTTGTACAATATGAAGTTACAGTGGATGGAGGATAAGACCTGAACTATAGCTCATTAAAATGAAGTAAACCACTTGGCTCAGCTAGGAATATAGCAGTTCTTTAATAGCAGTTACCCTCCCTCAAATTGCTTACCGTTCCTTACATTGATTTTGCACTATTTTGTCTTTCAGGTATATGGGTCTAATCATTTATTACCAAACTATGCTAAAATCAACGTAGCCAGTTATACATTATTTAAAACAAAGTGGCAGATGTTATTTAATCCGGGGGAAAATTGTGAATTTCAAACCCAAAGTCATAGTAGGTGATCCAAGCATTTGGTTTTGTGCTCCAGCACAATTTAGCATTGCATATACAGAAGATGATTATCTTGAAAGAGATGATGCTCCAGAATTTATGCAAATTGAGGAAGATGATAGCTCTGAAACTATGAAATGGAATTTATAGTTTATTCCAACCTTCCGACACCCTTGGCTGATGTCCATCGCCAGATGTTTTAGGAAGAAGCAAGGAATTGGCCTGCGATAAACATAGGATGCCCATCAAGTGTAGAACTGATAGTACCTCATACCAAGCATTTGTCATGGCTGTTTCCTGCACATATCTAGTTATCTTAATTAGCTGTTAGGGTTGCTCATTCATGGCTAAGGAAGTAGTCTCGATGCGCATTTTAAAACTAAAGAAACAGAGCGGACCTCTGCATCATCCTCCTGGTTAACCCACACAAACTGCACTTTGTCTCTCAATGGACTACCTGAAAATTATGAACAAACTATCACGATTATGCTATGTAATAATGAAAATAGCAGGTAATGTTCCTCTTTTTTTTTTTTTTTAACTCGCATAAATTACCATCCTTCACCAATCCAAGAAGAACTGGCAGGTAATCTTCAAGAGCATTTAGAAGATCGCCAGAAGAAGATCCTCCTGCAAACACAAACCCACCTATGCTCTCATGTCTTGCAAACAATAGTAAAGCAGCAGGAGAGACTCCACCCCTACGTACCATGACGTGTAGCTGTTCTTCGCTTCGGCCTTATTGCTATTGGCGTCTCTTGGGCAGCCATGACTACTATTCGAGTTCTCAAAGCTGAAATGCGTTCAACTAGGCTCTTTGGCAAGTTGTCGCCTAGCGATTGAGAAAAATCGACGCCTTGTGGGATGCGAAATCCTGGCACAAACACAGCCACCTCCCCAATACTCTCGGGCATTCTCCGGCCTCCGCCTGCATCCTTCGGGGTAGACACCAGACATCCCATATTCCAAAACCAATTGCTGCATGCACAAATTCAGCAAGATTAGCATTCCAGAACAAGAAAAAAGATAAACCCATTTGCCAACCAAGTATGTGAAGTGCGTGGGTCATTAAATGCTAACTAACATAGGAGTAGGTGGCTCACGGGGTTCTATCACATGAACGAGTACCAGAGATTCAAGAAAATAGCCTAAATTCATGAGCTTTTTAGAGAAAAGTAACTTTCGGAACAGGTGAGATTCTTCCCACCTTCAATTCGTCGCCTTTATTCCTTATCTCTTCCTAATGGAATCTCTCCTGCCAGAAGATAAATTCAACAACCAAGGCCCAAAAATAAATTTATAAAGCCAATGGGGTACTCTGATGAAAAAGAATAAGGAAAAGAACACAGCAAGTTGTAATAGAAAAAGCGGGAACTTCAGTTCGAGTAAAGGGCTTCCAAACTTTATCGACATCAGAGCCAAAGATCAAAATGGGCGATGTCAACAAATAAAGCGATGAAAGAAGCAAAAATCCAACAAAAAGAATTCTCGAAAATTACCCGAGAGTTTGGTCTCGATTCGTCGATTAGCTTCTTTGGGAATCGAAAGCTACTGGGAGAAGGGCAAGGATTAATTTAGCGACAAGATCCCGAGAGACGGGGCAGTTCTTGGAGGGAGCTCGAGAAATAAAGAGGGATGGGTGGCGCCTGTCTCGGTATTTAAAGGTGGGGATTCAGTTGTGAGTGGAGGTGAGCAATAGGATATGTCTTAGAAGTTGTGCTCTTTTTTACATTCAATTCTCAAGCCTCTCTTTTTAAAAAAAATATATTATATTTATTTTTAATCATTTAAAAATTTAACGGCTCGAACACTAAATATAGATCAGGCAAAGAGCCAACTCTCTCTAATTATAGAGATATTTAGGTCTTATCAAATTCTAGTTAATATATTAAATCGTATTATCTAAGCTTCAAACAATATATATAATCGAGCTATTCGTTCGAATTTAATACTATATCGAGGCAAATTACTTTTCTAACCCACTGTACAATGGAGCCATCAATTAAGTCAAACTTAATCGTTGAGCAAAGACATCAAACTAAATCTTCTTTAAATCTTTGTTATTTAAAGTTAGAGTATGACTCACACAAGGATTAATTAACTGTTTCCTGCACATATCTCCTCCTTCATTTTCTTTTTTCAAATATCATTCTATGGTACAAAGATCCGAGGGAAGAGGCCTGGCTGGGTCCAGCCCACCCGGGGCCCCTGCCTCCTTCCCCCGGCAAGCCGCCCAGTCGGCCACCCTATTTGCCTCTCTGAAAACAGCTAGTACAGTCCACTCCCTACACTCACTAAGTAGGCCATGGCATTCGTCCATGATGTTCCTAATGCACCACGGAGGAGCTTTCTCTCTCCGCAGGATTCCAGCGAGCTCCCGGGAGTCGACTTCCAGTGCTAACCGGCACACCTTGCCCACCGACCGGAGACCGAATCTGACCGCCCACGCTTCCGCATGTAATGCATTCTCATTCGGACACTGCTCCCATGCCAACTGGAGCACTTTGCCAGTCTCATCCCTGAGGACCATGCCAACACCCCCTTGATAGCTGTCTACAACGAAGGACCCATCAGTATTAAGCTTTAACCAGCCGGCCTCCGGCGCTTGCCATTTGGCCTTCGCCCTACTCATGACCGCCTTCGCTACCGTCTCCTCCCTGGCATATTCTTTGGCCATTATCATCGCCCTTCCCACGGTTATCTTAGGTCTATCTCTCCCCCCACCGAAGGTGACCGTATTTCTTTGCTTCCATATAAACCACAACAATGAAGCGATGTAGGCCTTCACTTTCCCATCTTCCGCTTGGCTTGCACTCCAGGTCGTAGTCAGCCAGCTCTCCTCCACCGGTGCCACTAGCCCCCCCATGCAGGCCTGCAGTTCATCCCAGCACTCGATGCTGTATCTGCATGAGAAGAACAAATGATCTATGGTTTCATCATGCACCTCACACAAAGCACACAGCCCCCCGTGTCTCAGGCCTAAACCACCGAGCCGGGCTTTGGTGGGCAGTCTCCTCCAAGCAAGTTTCCACACGAAGGAGCGAACTCTCGGCGCCACCTGAAGTTTCCACAGCTGCTTCCATCCCTTCCAGTTATCCTCCACTGCTGGTCGTAGGAAGGTATAGATGGACTTCACCGTCGGCGTGCCTTGCGGGTGCGGCCACCAAATCCAACGGTCTGCAGATGTCGGACTCCCAGCTTGATACGACAGAATGTCGAATGCCAGATCAGCACCCATCTCATCGACAATCTGTTGTTCAGGCCATCTTTGGCGGTCCAGCAAGTCCCGTACCGTGACATGCTCATCCAGCAGGCTCCCATTCATAATTCATCCAGCAGGCTCCCATTCATTCTCCTCCTCTTACTGCGGCAGCGGTACTAGTAGTAGAGTTGTTCATGATCAAATCTTCTGAAAGACACGGATGTAGGAATTAGATCCACTTGCCCACTTGGTAGTCTTTGATTACCTACATCAAAGTAACAACTGTCTACTGTTCTGAGGTGGCGTGTGATTTTAATAGCCTATGGATGTTCGGATGTACAATTTGGTACCCAGTGAGGTCCTATTGGTATGTAACTACTCTCCTACTCCATGACATCATTTATTTTGTCCAGAGAGGAGATTATTATTTTTTTTTATCGAAATATCAAATATTATATACGCATAATTTCTTTATTTCCTAAGTGTGTATATATATATATATATATATATATATAAGCACGTACGTGGTCCTCCACGTGGAAACCTTCACATGTAACGAGATAGGCCGCCGGCCACCGACCGCCGCCCGGTTAACCTCCACCTTCCACGTGGCATTGAGCCTATCACACGGCTGTTCCGAGGAAAAAGCAGACTTTTGTCCGAGGTGACCTCGTGCTTACGTGGCGCGGGCTGGTTCATCGGCACCACGGATCACGAGATACACCGTTGGTGTTGATCTCGAAAAGGTGCGGAGAGTGACATCAAGCCGTCGAAATTGCGAAACGTGGTACCTACGGGAAACAACGCAATAAATGGCAGTTGGAGTTGGGAAGGAAATAATGGAGCACTCGATTTTTGTGTTTCCTTTCATAATTATTGTTTAAGTACTAATAGATCACCGCTAACCTCTCTACCTCACAATCATTATAAATGACAAACGAACTTTCCTAGGTTCCAACATAGGTCACACCTAAGAAAGCTACAAGGTTTAACTAATTAATCCCAAGATTCTGGGGAATTAGCACGCCAAAACCACGTGTCAATCATGAAGATGACATGAACGATCCTTAGTTTTCGCATAACAACGATGCCGGTGGTTGGATCATAATCTCCACACGCTTAGTTAAGATGCTTTTAGGATGGCAACGTAAGTGAACGAGTCATGGTCTCATTGATCCTCTGGAGATCTGCCTGAAGTCTTCTAGTACACTTGGATTTTGAATGCCATGAGATGGAGACTTAGAGAGTCGCCCTCTTTGATTTTTCCCTGACTGCTAAACTTGTGGCTGCAATGAGAATAAGGTTGCCAAGAGCTTTTATTTCAGTAAGAATTTTCAAAACAGCTGTAACATTTGGTCATCTCTTAATATTTCACTCTAATTTAGTTGATCCCCTGCACAGATGCACTCCAGGCCAAGTTGCCACTGTTAGTCATTCGTTAATATTAGGGTCAATTCTGCTTAATATATTTCAGTCTCTGCGTTGTTGTCTTTTAAATTAATAATTTAAAATAATAATAATAAATAAGCAGCATTTCTGTACGGCTAATGGTAATGGGTGGGGAGACGGATCGGACTTCTATTTCCTGACCCGTTTTCTTACACCCGAATAGATCCGAATGAGTGGCATTTTCGTCTTTTCGCGATTCCTTATTTTGAATTGAACCCCTATTTCTTCCCACCCCGCACTAAATCTTTTTCACTAAATCCTCTCCTCAAAGCAGCTAAGTTTTCTCGATCTATTGCTCCGACCGTAGTCGCGCTGTGTTGTTGCCTTGATCTTTCCTGGTACTAATCCTTGTGTGCTCTGCAATTCCTTGGTCTGAATTGATTTCGACGTCAGATCTCCAACCCTAACCCTAGTTTGCTGCTTGAATCCAGGTTTGCTTTCGTCGTCTAGCAATAATGACTATTTTGCATGCTTGAATTCAAACAATGTCGATTTGAAGCTTGTAGTTCCATTAGGACTCGTGTAAATTTTGTGGACTTTGAGAAATTTTCCACCTAATTCCATGCTTCTAGGTTCTGATCTCTTATTTTATTGGCTTCCGGAAACTTTGAGACCTGCATGTATAGTTTGCAGTTGTTAGCTGCTTAGCTTGTTCAGCATGGATCAAGATAATCGTCTCATGACCTGCATTTCAATGTTTCAGACTCTCCGAGCTGAACACAAGCTTAAGTAACTTTGATGTTTGTTTACATCTCTTTCTTTAGTAGTCGATGGAGCATGAAAAATGCGAAGAGCAGACTCCTAAACAGTCAAAGTACGAAAAACTACTTCCTGGAATTTCAGATAAGAATGAGTCAATTCCATCTACTATACAGAAGATGGAAATTGATCTAGAGGATCCTGGAAGCAACATTGAATCTCCAACACCTGAGAAACCAGAATCTAGAAGAAAGGCGAATCTGGCTACTTCTCTTGCTAGGAAACAACCTGTGGAGAGTTTTCAAGATGAAGCTGTTCCTAGTCAATCAGCTGTTGTTGGCGAAGCAAGCACTCTTGTGCTCAATGCTGATGATTATTCATCTGCAGGATCTGATGTTGGAAGCAGACATATGCTCAACAGATCTCCAAGAAATGAATCAGTTGAACTTCCAGAAGAGTTAGTCAGTTAATCTTTTGTTTTATTCTTCATGCTCTTGCCACTAAATAACTTGCTTTTATCTCTCTAATGGCAGATACAGAACTTTAAAGAACCTCTTTAACCGAATGGAGAGTTCATTAAGGTTGCTTCGCTTGCGAAATAAGTTGCCAACTTTTCAGAACATCTGCACTCAGGTCGAAATACTAACCAAAAGGTAATTAAAATTCATACATTTATTAGCAAAAACTTTGGTTTTAGTTCACTAAATGTTGTTTCTTTTACAGAAAATTCTTATGCCACCATCTGGCACAGATGAAATATTTATTTCCTGAAGCTATCCAGATAGACAAGATATGCGTGCATGATTTAAAAACTTTATGCATGATTCCAGAAATGAAGATTACTCTACTAATGGATGTAGTAGAATACACAAACCCTAATGAATCTACGTCAATGGCTCTATGTCGAACTTTTGAAGAAAAGCTCTCAAGTTGGGTCACTGACAATCCAGAGGTACAATACTGAGACACTTTGTTCATGACCAAATTTTTTTTTCTTGGTGATACAAGAATTGAGAAAGGTACTCTGTGCTGATGCATTCTTTAGCTTAGCAATTCAGATATATGCTTCTTCTTTTTATTTGAAACGTGAACATTATATCTAGATAAATATACTAGCTGTGGGTTCTGTTTTTACGCTCACCTTCTTTAAAATGGAAAAGTTGATCTTAAATGCTATTGTAGCTATCTTGCTGCCTGATTACATCTAATGGGTAACAAATTGATACTGGACCTTGAGTGCAACTGATTAAGAAATTACATGGTTATGACATTTTCATGGCAGCTGCCTTCATCATTACAGCTTTTTCAAATTTCAACATGATCCTGCAGTACATTCATAGAGCTTGCCCTAGCATTGACGGGCTATTAGAAGTACTAGAGTCAAGACACTATTAATTGTAGTTCTTCTGGAGTTCCACATTAAACAGGAATTTTGATTTGGAAGTTTCATGTGCTATTCCGTTTCTTTACTTCTTCCCTCCTGAGACTACTTTGGCGGGAGCCTTGCATATTGGGATGCCATTCTTCAGTCTGTCATATTTAACTGCTACTATGTTGTATTGGGATGAATTACATAGGATGGTTGATATAATTTTTTCTTGTCTTAAAGGCTCCTTAGGTTGCAATTACTTGTGCATGAGAATTGAACTAATAAGCACTGCAATCCTCGTGGTGGTCAATGAAGCAGTAAGTGTTAAAAGGCATGCTTGCTTATTTGTATGGCCACAGTAATTATATCATAATGTATTAGTAATGGAACAAGGACAGGAGCATCAGATCATAATTAATCTTTAAAGTATGCTTGGTGTTGTCTTCATTATTACCCTTCCGCTAGGTGTGGAAGTAAATTTTAGGAATGAAACGGTTTCTCAATATATCCAGAAGATTATCTTTGAAAGATTTTGAAATGTTTTCTTTAGCATTAAGTTGCTGTATCTGGTTGAACTTTTCCATATCTAATAAATGTAATGCTGAGGAAGAATATTTCATAAATGCTGTGATCCTACGAGCAATTAGGATGTTTGATTCTAAATGCTGCTCCTAAAATTTTATATTTCTGACAAGCAACAGCATATTAATCTGGTTACAATCATAGAAAAAGGAAAATGATAAAACCATTGAATGCAGTAGCATATAGTCTGTGACTTTTGTTAGAAAAATCTGCCATACTTTCAATCTCTTGGAATCCTAATTTAGTCTGATGTTGTATTTCTCTAGGAACTGTAATGCTGGAAATAGGAAGGCTATTTATTTCTCTTTTTGAGTTCAATATGCACCTCATGTCAGGCTGCTTGCTCCTCTTTATCTAATGTCTTTAATATGCCTGTTGCATCAGTTCTTTAAACTATTTGTTAACATAAGCTCTCTCTCTCTCTCTCTCTCTCTCTCTCTCTCTCTCTCTCTCTCTCTCTCTCTCTCTCTCTCTCTCTCACAAACACACATTCTTTGTCTTTTATATCTGTGTATTCTCTTATCATTGTCGGAGAACAGGGTACTGTAATCCCAGAGGCCATGCTACCAGAACCTTTTAATTCAGGAAACCCTGCTTTACTTCTCAAGACAGTACCCACAAGACCATCCACTGAACAACGACAAAGTTTTATTAACGTAGAATCATCAAATGCCTCCCATCTTCCCTCATCTTTCCAACAACTAATTTCACGGAAAGTTATTCCGGAAACACAACAAATTCAACCACTTGCTTTGCAAGTGCTGTCAGAATCCCAATGCAACAATGGGGAACACACAGAAAATAGAAGAAATCCTCAAAAGCAAAGCAGTACTAGTTCTTTCATAACTGTCAAGTCTCCTGCTGGACTTGTTTCTTCACCAGATCGCCATATATTGTGCCATTATACAGAGAGCACGCCTGCAAAACTTGAGCCAAACTCAGAGAAGGTGATAACAGAAACTCCAGCACAACAGACACCTAAGAGAATAGTCCCTACTTCACAGGAAAAATTTGTTGCTGAAAGTGAAGAACCATTTTCTGAAGCCAGATTGACAAGTTCGGCTCGTAGGTCGTTGATCTACTCGCCCTCAAAAACTGAAGAAAGTATGACCGATCCACTTGTATATGCGACTGGACAGGATAGAACACTCCAGTACTCTCACTATCAAGATGTGCCCACTAAAAGAAGTCTTTTGGGAGAAGAATCTAGAAGATCTCTTGTTAATCAACTATCTGTGGTATGTTTAGACCCTAATTTCCTTATATTTTGGTACAGTAGATCAAAGTCAAATGACCACACTACCCACTCATACAAAGGCCTGTGCCATCCAATTTATGCTTTCCAGCACATGTGATCACATACTTATGTCTTATGCAAATTGTTAAATGCACTTGATTGAAGAAAAATAATATTAGCTATATTCTAAACTTCAACATAAACCTGGTAATGTAGGTTCACAGTTTCAAGTCTGATGCAGGTGATACTTTGGCTACGCAAAGCATTTTCTTCCTATGTATCCCAGAACCACACATAGTAACCTTTTTATTCCTCACTTAATGTTGCATATTTGCATAATTCTAGTGAGAGAAACACTACATTTCTGATCTTATAAGTTGTAATATATGCCTGAATATGCTCATATCTATTTTTCTTGTTCTGCATATGCTTTGTCCAGTCAGACCTAGTCCTAATTTTATTTAGAAGCACTGCTCCATGCACATGGATAGGATGTTGTGTTAGGACAAATGCTCCATTTGTTGGCTTGGTGAGTTTCATAAGAGATGAGATACAAGGAAATGCCCTAAAGTTTGTTAACAATGAGATCTTCGTATGCATATTTGACCAAATACTTTATTTTAGTATGAACTTGTTAGAGATTTACTAGTTTAAAGATCATTCTTTAATGAGTTCCATTTGTTTAAACATTTGTAAATAAATTTTACTAGCAACTTTCTTTTTGTTAATTACAAACTAGTTAGGGATTTACTAGTCAAAAAGATTACTTATGATCTTTAACTTATCGCTAGTAATTTTAGCAATGCTATAATCCTGGTTACTTTTGGAGAATTCCAAGTCTTAACAAAAGAGTTCCGTAACTAGTCTTTATGTCCCAGTACAGTAAAATCATACTACCCGAAATGTTCTTGATAAGTATTCAACCAAGTGTGAATTCCATTCTGTTCCTTGGTGTGTCACTAGGTAAGCCCATTTCACTTTATTGGATTATGTTTCTATTGGAAATTTGGAGTTCTATACACTTCCCTTTATCTGCCCTATTAAAATCAGTACAAAGTGAAATGTCCATCGACCTTTATTCTTTTCCAAATTTTTTTTTTCTGTAAACCCACTATATTTCTTGTTAATTTCTTATCTGGATCAAATATATTTTTGAACCAAACAGCCCTCTAGAAATTTTGTTAATTCTTTTGTTTACCTTGACTCTTTAAGGGAATCTAATGTCAAAATAGTGGTAAGTTTTGTATATGGAAAATATCTACTGTCATATCCTCTTGATCATGATTAACATCTAATGGAAGACCTCTGGTGATTTTTGTCCGAGTGTCCCCTTTGGCCATTAAGGTGGTCTTTCCTTTTGAATACATTTCAGCCATCGTAAGCCAGTAAGAATTAGATCTACTACTTTATTTCTGACATTACTTTTACAGGAACGTAACACCGCAGTTGGCATTCTTGGAGATGCCAAGATGAACCGAGTTAGTCCAGGGAAGTGCCAGGAAAAGCTAGCATCTTTGCCTAGCATTTTTGACACTATCTGCCTCATTTCACAATCTATAGACTGTTCCTTGATCACGAGGCAGGAGCTTGTGCATAAGGTGCTCTCAAACAACTTGGATATTGAAGAGACAGGTATGGTTTACTGGAACACACACAACTTTCTATTTAGATTTGATTTGTATAAGGCATTCCATTATTCTTGTCCTTTCTACATGATAGGAGAAGTAGAAGAGCAGTTGGTGATGTTAGAAAAGTTGGCTCCAGAGTGGATCAGTAAGAAGCCTGCACCAAGTGGAGAATTTCTTTACAGGCAAGTATTACTATGCAACATTAAACTTTTTAACTTTTTAGCAATCATTTATTTCTTCCCTGAACAGTTAAAGCCTCTGCATTTATTTCTTGGTAGAACTGCTGATGTTAGCAGAAGTCGGTCAACTTTTATTTAAAGGAAAAGTAGAGCAACAGTGGTACCTTAAAGATCACATTTCTGAAAAATAATAGTTTCACAGGTCTTTTCTTGCTCTCCACATTTTCTCTAGAGAAAAGATCCTGTGGAGAGCTTTTGTGAGAAGAAATAATTAGTGATAAAATTTTCGCCATGTAATCACACCCTTAAACTGCCTGCATGAATTGCAATCTGAAGTCACGCCAGTTTTTGTTTGAACTGACTATTGTGACTAGTGACTTATGTTCACAAGGCCAGTGTTAGGCCTTTGGTCTAGTTGATCTATTCAATAGCATTTTATTCAGTTATCTTCTGCTAAAAGCTCTAGTACCCTGTCCATCATCACCATCAAGTTCCTTGAGGTACTTGGGCACCCATAATCTTTATTAAGTTTCTCTAATCCATAAATATCTATAGCATTGACATCATTACATTCATGTTTTTAAAAAGTACAATTACTCATTGCAGTTCCTATACATTGTCCAGATCTTCTATTGAGTTATAACTTCTCCTAGATATTAACATTTTTCTTATCTGTTGTGCTTATGCAGTATTAAAAAAATACCCAATCTGAATCAGTTCGTTCTAGGCTTGTAGATGCTGTTTAAGGTTGTTCATGATACGTGAGTTGCTAAAGCGGAAGGAAGAGTTTCTTATGGCTGGCTGTATTCAATTTCTCATTTGTTATCTATATCGCAGAACCTTGTTGTTCCTGTTACTCGAACAACAACGCTATTTAAGCACCTCTCCCTTCTTATTCTCCCAAGGAATCCCCTTGAATTTTTGCCATGATGCTAATCAACCTGAATGAGTTTGCAGTTTCTGCTCATTATTTGAGTCGTTTTGTTGTAAAGTAAACAATGCTATGTACAGAGAACAACAAACACTGCGAAATTTCCTTATAATAACTCTCAACTCCTCTGAGCTACCCATGAGCTTGACCAGTCTACTATAACCAATAGCTTACGCTAAATGCATGCCAACTATCCACTACAACTGTAATAGAAAGAAATCTTATATAAATATATATATATATATGTATAATCTTCGAAATGAGTGCCACTAGGGCTCCAATCCGAGACCATTTTGCTGCTCCACTCAATGGCCCTAACCATATTAGACCAATAGGAGACCGTTGGCTTCCAGCTATTGACCAAATTGACAACTATCTAATATTCCAATTTGCAAGCTATAATAATGATAGCTTAGGTGGTCCAAGTAAGTACTTACCAATAAGTAGTTACAATGCCTTCGCCATCTTCCTGAGACAGTGGACGTCTTTTCTTCTCCTTTTGTTTTTAATTTATTTTTTCTTTCTTTTAGAGAACTTTATAAAAGCACACCATATTTTGTCCTTATTACGGTTCACATCAATAAGTCCATTTGGCTTTGAAGAATAAAAGGCAATATATATAAATAAATATTGTTATGCATAGAATGTGAATAAATAATAATATATATAAAAAAGAAGAAGAGACGATATAGGGTTTATTTTAAACAAAGTTGTCTTCTTTAGAATAGCAGCAGATAAGCGGGACCACAGAGGAAAAGCTAGAAGAATCCTGTGAGCGTATCCTCTGATGCACACGCTTTTGCACGTGAAACCTCTCTGCAAACATGGCGACCTTCCCCTATACGTGCTGCTCTCACGGACCAGACACAACCAACTTAACTCAGACAAAGACAGCCACTCACCATTACAACCAACGGGTGGTGTGCATTGTCAGACAGAAACTTCCTCCCATTATTATTACCAAATTAATTCCCCTTACTTAACAAGACAAAAACAAATCATAACACCATCATCACTGCTCCTAATTCCCCCCCTGCCACTTGGGCTAACCTCACACTCCGAACTACGTTACCTTTATTTGAGCAAAGTTGACTCTAGAATAGTTATCCGATGTTTTCTATTGTCAATGGGCAGTAGAAAAAAAAATACCCACGGTGTATTTTGATCTATTTAATTATCTAATATCTATTATTCTTGATGGTGTTAAAATGACTATCTTACGCCTAATTTTATTTCCCTTTTTCTAGTGTTAAAATAAATTAATTTCTGAAACTAATATTTGCCTTTTAAAAAAAGACAGATAATGATTTTAAAGATCATGCATAGATGATTGTAATTATCCCAGAAAACAACAGAATAGCTATTCGATCTATCTACCTATCGCTGTCACCTCTCGGTAAGAGATTTTTACCTACAAGGGTTGAGGCTACGTATAAAGTTATATCCTACGTCTGGAATAGGAATAGCGGATGCGAGTTATCCGACGACATGGGTTGTAACTGTAGCTGTATCGCAGCAGCTCGGCGACCGAAGTTATCCTTCCGACAGGATCTCTGCGGAGATGCGCTGTGGCGCGCGCTCCCACGCCTCTCCTCTGTGTAATCCTTTCATTACAAACCGGAATTTGTTATCCACGAGGTAGAATAGTGGCGCCCGATATTCCGATGCCTTTTTCTCCGATCCTCGCCAATTCCTCGGACAACAATTCGGCTCCTTTTTTGGAGTTTACCTGTCTTTTGTACCGATCAAACCGTTGAAGCTTTTTATTTTTATTTTTTTTATTTTAATACCAACCGTTTTTAATTCGACATGGAACTTCTTCTTATAAATATGTATACAATCCACTTATGGCTCGTTATATTGTATTACGAATGCAATCCAAATCATCAAAAATGATTACAATTTAATCTAATTTTGTTGAAATATAAAATATAAAAAAATTATATAATTGTCATGGAATTATTTATACAGTATCATAATTACCACTATATTATTTTAAATATAAATACAATTAATTATAATTAAAATTAAACTTAAATAAAAATAATTATTTTATTATGAATGATTTAACGTATTTTAGGTTAGATAGGAACATTTTTATAATCTGTTTAGTATAAGTTAAAATAGGCGTTTAGTTAATTTTATTTAATAGAATGAACATTAGGGTGGATTGCGTAATTTATGATTATTTAAAAAAAAGGAGTTTAAATTATAAATATTTAAAAAGATAGGGTTTTAGAAATAAATTTCTTTAGTCCAACGAACTTTAGCGAGTACCGATCGCCGAGTTATTCGGCACAACAAAACGACAAAATTCTCCTCCACCACCATAATTCCACAAATACCCCTCCTCCGGTCCTCGCCCCCCCCCCCCCCCCCCCAAAAAAATAAAACATACCAATTTCCAAGAACACCCCCGCCAAAGAATGAAAATTCCTCTCACAGCCCCCCGTCCGCGACTCCCCTCCTCACTTCCACCACCCCCATGTGACCACACTTTCCATCCCGTACACTTCTCTGTACAAAAATCCCCAGCACCAGAGAGAGAGAGAGAGAGAGAGAGAGAGAGAGAGAGCAAAGGAAGGAAGTGAGAAATAAAAAAGGTGCAGAGAGAAGTGTAGATAAAGAGAAAAAGTGGGCATCTTCCCTCGTATTTGTCTGCTCTCTTTTACCGTATTATGATACTCCAATATTACCCCACTTCTCCTTACTCCTTACCCTCCTACAAGCCATATAACCAACCATACCCTTTCGCCTCTTCCTCCAAAGACTAGTCTCCATCACCCCATTCCTCCTTGTAGCTAGCTTCTTTATAAGAAAGAGAGGGAGCTAACTCTCCTTTTGGGCTCTTTTGCGAGTTGGGTCTCTTTGTTCGGAGGAGATGGCTGTGGTTGTGGCTGCGTTGGAGGCTGGGTTGGTACTCCAAGGTGGGAAGAGGAGGATGCGTAGCCTTTACTGGAAGCTGAGAGCAGAGATAAGGAGGCAGGTGGGGATGGGAAGAGAGAAGAACAAGCAGAGGTTTAGTTTTCACTATGATCCTTTTAGCTATGCTCTTAACTTTGATGATGGTTGCTCTGCTTTCCGCTACTGAGGACTACTAATGTGGATGCAGGGATGGATGTCTTTATCTCTATATTTTGCTCTTCTTTTGGGTTTAGTGAGGATGTATAGGAGAACAGAGGGGGGGTTATTTTGTAATGGGGGAGCTTATGATGCCTAATAGTATTTTGGTGTTTGAGCTCGGTACTACTTTGTTGATGTTTTATTTTGATCGAGCTTGTTCTTTTACCCCCACCTTTTTTTCGTTGGGCTTCCAAGTAATTAACCAATAGATACACTTTTGGATAGAGGAAATGTCACTCCTCAAGTCCTTCCAAAGAGGCTCTGCTTTGGAACCATCACTCGAATCTTTTGTTAGGAGCGTACTGTAGTTGTTAAGTCTCTCCAATGGAAATTGTAGGTACTAATTGTTATCAGTAGTAGTTGATGTCTTAGTCCCATCCCATCAGCCACTCGAGACTTGCAATTCCTGGGCCTTTTTCTTCTCTAATCTATGAGACAATTCCTGGCATAATTATTTGGTATCCAAGCATTTGCAATTAAGGAATGAGAAGTGAGCCACTCTCGTTAAAAAAAAGAGAAAATGTGAGGTGGAGATAGAGGTGGCACAGTTAATGCTCGACAACTTTGCTTGTTGCTGTATAGGTTAATAAATACAGCAACTGCAGTGCTATATTAACCTGGAAGCAGAGGAGCAGAATAGAGGGAATCCCAGACTGAGTTATGATGGGTGTATTGATTAATATATTTTAATGTCTCCAAGCTGATGTTTGCAGCAGCTGCAGTGCTATATTAACTAACTGTAACTGTATAGATATAACCAACCAGGCATGGTCTGTGATAGCTCTGTTGTGTATATGTTGCATCCATAAAAGAAACGGTATAGATATAACCAACCAGGCATGGTCTGTGATAGCTCTGTTGTGTATATGTTGCATCCATAAAAGAAACGACACACAGCATTGGATGTGCCATTGGCACAGTCTCGAGTGTCCCAAAGTTATGTCTAACCAACATGGGTGCATGTCGAACCGGCACCGCATTTATGCCGGTCGGCACATAATAGATGTAGCTCTATTTTGCTAGATCTAATATTTTTATTATATATATATTAAAAAATATAAATTGAATGAAAATTTTGAATTCCCTAAAATTTTAAAAATTTAATAGTCATAAAAATTGGTATATCTTATTAACACCATAAAAATAAATTACACTTAAATCTTATAGATTAAATTTCTCACAATTTTTTTTCTAAATTTCAAAATCTAAAATTAATGTTAAATTATGTCAAAATTGATGTACGAGCATGTCTGATTAACTAGATTTTGTTTTAAATTATTAAGCTTTTATT
Organism: Typha angustifolia; assembly: GCF_048772165.1. Taxonomy (NCBI): domain Eukaryota; kingdom Viridiplantae; phylum Streptophyta; class Magnoliopsida; order Poales; family Typhaceae; genus Typha; species Typha angustifolia. Next base: position 14,417,092 of record NC_133245.1, on the reverse strand, counting down.
AATTAATTAATGTGTTGAATTATATTTTTAGTTAACTATTATTATATCTTTAATAAAATAAGTTATTAATAACTTACCTAAAGTTAAAATGCTCTAATACATAGTTTAATATGTATATTCAAACTAAAAATATGTATAAAGATTTTCAAAAATATATCATAGGCGTGACGTGTTGGGCCATCCTTGATCTCTCTGCCCATTTGAGTGCTGGAAGAAGGTTTGCCATTCGGCCAGAAGCCCTCTCATCTCTCCAGCTATTTGGGCTAGAAAAGCATCTGCTAATTGGCCCCAAGGATCAAATGTTTGTGTCATCTCTAGCCTCTTCAGGAACCCAAGCTACCTCTCTATCTCTTGAACAATATATGCTCAAAAGCAAAGCCAGATCTGGAGTAACTTTTCATTCAAAATCAAAAGCTGTTACATTCATCATAACTGTAAAAGATTCTTGTTTAGATTTTGATAATCAGAACTCACTCATTCAACCAATTGCTATAATTTGTTTCCTGGTGGTAAAGACAACAGAGATGACACCTTCTCTTAATCATGGAGATGGCTTGCCTACCAGTTGTTGACTACCTTAATTACATCCACAGCTTTTTCCATCTGCATTCCTCGGCTACCTTTAACCAAAACAACATCACCTCCAGCCAGTTCTTTTGTTATGCTAGGGGAAAGCATTGCTGAATCACAAGCACAAATTACATTACCCTTCCCAAATATATTCAACTTTTCAGCAGCTGCAGTGAATCTCTTGCCTGCCAGCATGACTAATGCAATACTGGGATCAACACAAAGTTTCAGTACTCGCTCGTGAGCATCAGCCTCTGCCGCACCCAGTTCTAGCATATCTCCCAGTATTGCAACTCTTTTACCCATGCAATCCATTGATTTTAGCATGTTGATAGCTGCACTCATGCTAGAAGTGTTAGCATTGTAAGTGTCATTGATGATCGTAATGCCGTTTTCAGTAACCTCCATCTCTGATCTCATGCTAACAGGTCTGAATCTTGATAAGGCTTCCCCAATTTGGGTAAGAGGTATTCCAAGTGAAAGTGCAACTGCTGCAGCAGCACAGGCATTCATAGCTAAGTGCAGACCAGGGGAGGCGATCTTAAATTCAACCCTGAAATTGAAAAACACACATGTAATAACCAAGTATAGCAGGGAAAAGAATTGGGCTTGATCTGCTTTGGATGAGAAAGAAATTTGTAATAGATATGAGATGTGAAGTGGAACATCAAACAGTAGTGGCAAGAGTTTGGAAATCTGACTAAGTTAGATAGTCTATGTCCAGTTGACAGATGAGTTAAAAGGATAATATAAGTTTGATGAAGAGACACATTTTGATATGTAAATGTCTTGACTCTAACCCAATTATGTTGAGAAGTGAAAAAAATAATATGCTACCAAAGAAGAATCACAGATTGTAATGTTTCTTCTTGCTTAGCAATGCCTTTTGAAACCTATCTAAAAGGTCAAAATAGATCCTAATGATGTTTCTTGATAGTAAATGATATAAGGACAGTACAAACGATCAGTATTGGGAAGAAAGACAAATTGATAAATTTAAATACTTAGCTAATATCAGCTCAATTATTGCTCAGAGTAGGACGCAATCTATAGCTACTAGACATGGATAATGAGCAACCAAAAATTGAATAGCCTGCACTAGCATAAAAAAGTTAAAACCCCAATTGATTTGACAAAATCTTGGTAGAGCAGGCTCAAGTAGTAAATTCTTCAAGTTCAAAAACCAATATTTTCTCTTTTCAGTTTAAAATTTATACATGCTAAAACAAGCATTAGCATTCAAGTATCCAGATCAGCTTGGCTGTAAGCAGCCTATGAGGACTGCAAAAAATTCTATGCAAGAGCTGTAGCATCTTCCTTGTCAACTCGAGTGTAGATATAAGAGTAGCTTCAAATTTAGCAAATCCACCTGTGGACAACAGAATACAACAAATCTTGGAAAATAAGGGTGTCTAGTTTCGAGAATGTTGTGTCACTTCACTCCATGATGGATAATTAACTGAAATACATGAAGTTAGGAATTGATTGTGCAATCCACCACCAAATCTGATTAGGCTAAGTCCAATAATTTTGGTACTGTATAGTCTGTGTAAAACTGTAAATACTGATTTCAGGTTCCTTTGGTAATTTATCTTCGAATGAAATTTATCCTGTCCATTTGTTGTCAGTTTTTTCTCTCTAGGACTCTTAGTTTGCCATCAATTTTCCTCTTTGTATCAGAGATAGAAGAACCAGAAAAGAAACTTACAGCTCTGGAGTTATTCCACTTGGTCCTGAAAACTGATTCTCATATGAATGCATCTTACTTTCTAGGACAACATGAACAGAACAACCTCCATCAACACATTCAGCCGATGCCAAACGGACATCACATCCTCTTTTTCGCCCAAAGAGCACCTAATAGCAAGTGAAGAACTAGGCTTCAGAGTCAAATAAAAGAATATCTGCTTCGAATTTTGACACTTCATGTGCAGCAGGACAGACATGAGCAAAATTTATTAATTTTATTCCAGTAGCATACTGGAGAGGATAATAAAAGATAACTCACATGCAAAAATCTGGTTCTTACGAGGCAATTAGCAACTAACTGCAGACGCATTATCTTGCAGAACAGGCATCAGCTATGCACTTAAATAAGTATGCAAGGTTATTGAAATAAGTGTGACGATATAAAATATCTAACATAAGAGATAAAGAAAACTTCTGGCTATTGTGGTATAATTCTAGCATCATGCAAAATATCACTAAATAGCACATCTGCTCTGTATGAGCATTGAGGGACATTTTAATGAGTTGGCAAGAATGGACAAAAGAAGCAAAAAAGGCCAGGTGGTGTTAAACATATCACGGGTTAGACAACAACTTAATCAGCTTCAACAACTGATACCAGAGCATAATTTATAGCTAATTGTAGGTAAGGCATGAAAATTAAATGAAATCATGGCATAAAATGTTGTTATGGATGGTAGCATTTAATCGTAAGAACAAGGAGACAAGACCCCACTAAATTATCTGGTTGATTTTATAGGACATCTGCATTCACATTAACATCTAATAATCACTTATTACTAACTTCCGCTCCAAGAATGCATAGCACGGCGCACCCGCAATTGCATTCGATGAAAATAATCTACAGATGACCTAATTTGGTAAAGTTCATGCCAATATATAGACAGTTAAAGAACAAGTACATGATTGTTAAGAATCTTACCTTCTTAACTCCAAGTGGAACAGGAACACCCATAACAAAAGGATCATCAGCATTCAGTACACATATATCCCCCGGTTTCGCCTCCGTGAACAGCTCCCCTTTAGCTCTGGCAACTTCCTCCAAACTTGTAAATTGATTCATATGACTGTACTCAACGTTCAAAAGCACCCTCACCGATGGCCGGCACATGCGTGCCATCGTCAAGATCTCCCCTTTCTCCCCTCCCAATCCTAGTTCCACAACCGAGGTTTTTGCATCCCGGGGAATCCCGATCAGCGTCATCGCGACTCCGACCATATAGTTCAGGTTCCCGGGAGTCTGATGCACAATGCCAAGGCTTCCAAGCGCGAGAGCTATCATACTTCTGGTTGTAGTCTTTCCAACACTCCCAGTTAAGCCTACTAAAATGCCATCGAACCTATTTCTAGCGAAAATTGCCAGCTTATCGAGAGCAACCAATGTATCCCCTTCCACTTTGATGAAGCCTCTCTCCCAATCCTCGCAAACCCTATTCCCAATAACCCCGACGCAGCCCTTATCGGCCAATGCCCGGTCGACGAAATCGTGGCCGTCGAAGTTTTCTCCGGCGAAGGCGAAGAACCACTGGCCGGGCATCAGCTTCCGGGTGTCTGTGGAGATGGTCCCGGCAGGGGCAGGGATGACGATTTCTCCATCAACAGCTTCTGCTAGCTCTGAAGCAGTCCACAAGCGCTCGCCTTGGAACTTTCGACGCCGGAAAGGGCCAAAATGCAAGAATTCGTCGGCGATTGGCAGATTCGTGGCTTGAAGAGTAGAAGACAACCCGGAGATTCCTGGGCGAGAAACTCGGCCATGAACAAAAATCGGCGGTCGGGGTTTCCGGCATTTGGATGTGCCCAAGAACCCATCATTCGAATTGGAAAAGGTGGCATTTTTATAAAGACGAGAGTAGTTGTCTTTCAGAAAAGAATCCACTCCACAAGCCAAGCGAATACTTCCCATGAGGAAATCTCGAGTAACGAAGAAGGAAGAAGCAAGAGGCCGATTGTTATCAGAACGCAAGGAATCTCGTCCGAAATCTCGCATAACACACTCTTTAACTTACGTACAAAGGTTCTCTTCGCTCCAAAAAAAAAGAAAAAGAGGTGATCGTGCAAAATAGAAAAGTAGTTTGGGTTTTAGTGCAAATGCCTCTTCAAATAACGAAAATGTGGAACATTACGGAGATCTGACGGCGCGCCATGGCTAAAGACGTGCGTTAGATGGAAAAAAAGAGAGTATATTTTTATTTACTTTATAATTTAAAATAATATCGATTAGATTTTAAATCCTTCTAGAATTTGGAGTTAAGATGACACTATTCCACTTCCAATCAAATCTAGGGAAACCCAAACCGTGCATCAATAGGAACTCCGCCTTTTTCCATTTTTGGATGGTTGGGTTTGTTGGGCAGATATTTGATATTGCTGCTTCCCTTTAGATTAAGTAATTAATCCTCTCTCTCTCTGTCTCTCTCTCTCTCTCTCTCTCTCTCTCTCTCCATTCTGTTAGTGTTTAAGTTAATAATATCTCTGGGATCCTGCATGGTTTGTTATCTTGTCGATTCGCGCACGAAGTGTTTGAGTAAATCGCCAGCCGAGCCGTACGAAGAATACCTAGAATGTGCAACTCAAACAACTTCGCCAAGGTTAATCTGCTGCTACTTCTGATGCTTATACATATATTTTTGCATCCAATTCTTGCTTCTTCTTCTTCTTCTTCTTCTTCTTCTTCGCCGTACAACATAAAAGTAAAGAATAAGAATGTAGGTAAAACAAAGTTCGATATCTTAATCTTTAACAGATTAAATCTCTAAAACAAAGTGGTTACTGATGTTGGCGTTGTTCTTCCTCACTTCTTGTTCTTATTTATTCATCCATAGACTAATACATGGTTTGATATCTTAATCTTTAAAACTGTTTGCATCTTCAAGAACAAAATGGTTACTGATGTTGGCACTGTTCTTCCTTGTTTCTTGTTCTTATTTATTCATATATAAATTAAAACAAGGTTTCGATATCTTAATCTTTAACTGTTTGAATCTCATTGTTCTTCCTTTATCCATTCATGCATGGATTAAAACAAGGTTCCTCTCTTTGGCATGAGATAGACTAACTTATATTGGTCGAGTATAGATTCCTTGACTCCTTTTGGTATTATATGCCCAAGAAGGTTACTGGAAGAGGAACTAGAAGCTCCTCCTGGAATCGGGACCAAGAAAAGGCATTTGAGAATGCGCTAGTAATTTACCCAGAAGGCTGCATTAACCGGTGGGAGAAAATCACACAGGCTGTTCCTGGAAAAACCGAGGAGGAAATCAAGCTCCACTATTCGTTATTGGTTGAAGACATCGACAGAATTGAATCTGACCTTGTTCCTTTACCCAATTATGTCAGTCCATTTTACGGTTCATGTGACAATGGTGCTAGTATCAAAAAGGGTGAGCATTATAATGAATTTAATGACGATGTGAAGAGAAAAAAGAGGGATCAAGAACGCAAAAAGGGCAGACCATGGACAGAGGAGGAACATAGGTGAAAATGTTTCTAATCTTGCTTTTCTTCAATTCTAATCCTTATCATCATGCAAAATGCCATTTATGCCATTTCATAATTAATAATGGCTTTTCCCTATATCAACCCTTTTATCATGGTATTTGTTGGTTTTACTAATTTGTGAAGTGCTTGCTTTATTTCGGTTCACAATGATGGTTGCTCTGGTTAAATGCCAAGTTAAAAATTTTTGAGTTGTAACTACACTTAGTCATAATCAAGAGAGCATATATTTTTGTACTAATTTTTATATCAAGTAAGCATTCCATTTTGCCGCTCTCTTGATTCTTACAAGTTGAAATTCTTCTTTTAGTGTTTTTTATATTGCAAGTTTGTGTGTGTGTGTGTTTTTTTTCAGCTGATCATGCCAAGTTGTGTGCTGCTATGCTTCTCAAGTTTTGAGCCTCCATAATTTACATGGTTATATCAAAGCTTTTACTACTTACCATTTGTTACATGGACACAACGGTGGGCATTTCTCCTTATCTTTAATTAATAGTAGTACTACTACATTTTCGATGAAACACAGGAACTTTCTTCGTGGTCTCAATGTGTTTGGCAAGGGTGACTGGCGTAGCATTTCTAGAAAGTTTGTGATAACAAAGTCACCTGCACAAGTGGCAAGCCATGCACAGAAGTTCTACAACCGGCAAAACTCGTCGATCAAAGACAGAAAAAGATCAAGCATCCATGATATCGCTGTTGTGAGCGATGGCAATGTGTCTGCACCTCAAGTTCCAGTCACCAGCCAAGCCGATGGTCCAATTATATCTAATAATCTAGTTTCAGCCAAACCTCCCCAGTTTCCAGCTTGTTCTCCTGGTCTAGGTAAAGATGCAGCTACAATTGAACAGCCAGTTGAAACTGTGATGTCTTCAGATGGCACTCCAAACAATCTTCCAATTCTTTGGTGCCCCTATGAGAATAGCTGCAATGAACCATCAAATGCGGCAGAGACATCTCCACTGCTAGCAAATCTCAGTACCATACACTGGTTGGATTTGTTTGGTTCCACTTAGAGCAGAACAAGTTATCTGTAATAAATCTGCAGCAATATCACTACTTCAGATTGATAGTAGGATGTTGTCGATTAGTGTATGAATCGTGTAAATATGATCCGCAGGAGTAGATAATAGTCTTAGAGTTATCTGTTCAATAGTTTATTTGTAAAGACAGCGAATCAAATTGAAAGAATAAAAAGTTTTGTGGCAGTATCAATATATTACTGGTAATATACCATCTCAAGTGGTTGTGTTGTTCCACAGCTCTGAAGCTTGATTATTGTATTATGTAGTACTTTGTTTTATCTTTAAAAGAAATCTGCAACTGGCTGAGCCAGCAATATCTGCTACAAAATTAAAGCTGAATTCACCAAGCTTTCTCATTTAACTCTTTTTGTTCTTATTTATCTTATAAGAGCTTTTTAAATTTGATTTAAAAGCCACTTTTATTATTTTATTGAGAGGAATCTTGATGAGAAATTTATCTTATATTTTCAAATAAAAAATAAAGGGTCATAACCTAAGAAAGTCATCATCCATACCATAATGCCAACCAATAGTGATTTGTCAACCTACCATTTGTTGGACCATCAAAATATATCAACAACTTTCTGGGGCCCATTTGCACAATTCCACCTACTAGCTAGAAGTTAGAAGGGCAATTTCGTCATTTCGTTCAAAACGGAAACGCTTTTCTTCCGGTTCTTCACTGTGTTATAGAACCATTTATTAATTCCCGAAAACAACGATTGCTATATACTACACGATTTCTCAAAGGAATCGAGAGCCGATTAGGGTTTCTATCAAACCCTAGTCTGGCGAATTCGGATTCGATGGCGGCGGGGGAGGAGGGGCGAGGAGCTATTTGCATCAACGAGGTACTCACGGACGACGAGCTCAGGGCTGTTTTAGCGAAGTTGGAGAGGGGGGAGGAGAAGGACGCGTTTGGGCTCGTTTGCAAGCGATGGCTTCGGGTACAGAGCTCTGAGCGGCGGCGCCTCCGGCTTCGGGCGGGGCCCGCCATGCTCCGCGGACTCGCCGGACGCTTCCCCGGCCTCCTCGAACTCGATCTCTCCCAGTCCGTCTCGCGGTCCTTTTTCCCGGGTGTTATCGATGCTGATCTCGACGTGATCGCATCAGGTTTCCGGAATCTGCGGGCGCTTAACTTGCAGAACTGTAAAGGTGCGATTTTTATGGCTTCTTAGGTAATTTTGGATCAGATTGTTGCTGGGAATAGAAATTTTCTGCCTATTTTTGTTGTTTAGATGGGTAAAGGCCCGATTTTTGGGCTAATTAAAAATAATTTTATTATCTAAGATCTAGTTCTATAACCTGGAGTTCCTTGTTAAAGGTTTGTTGAGACTGCAGATTAGTTGATGGTTGTCGTTGATGATCAGTGATTTTATTGATTCTTTCAACTATCAATTTACGGGGCTGTACACTATGGATAATCTCTGCAGGGAAAAATCTATATCTTCCTTTTAGATTTGACTGCTGATTGTTTGGTGCTCGTGATTTTGGGAGCTTTGTGATGGTTGTTTGTCTGTTGCTGATAACGAGTGTTATCTTTCTGCAATTTTTTTAACTTTAGGATGATGAATTTTAGATGTTATTCAGTATCTAAATGTGGCAGTATTTTGTCAGTCTGAAAATAAAGTTTCATCTTAAATCAATTGGTATTAGTGAGAAAATGATGACAAGGCTATTAGATTAATCATCGAACTTAAATACTCATTTTAAGTAGGAATTCCTGTCAGTGGAAGTTTTGCATCTCAATTCAGTATCCGATTTGCTTATAGTGCCCTTATTGTTTAACAGGTGTAACCGATGTTGGAATGATAACCCTTGGAGATTGCCTTCTTTCCCTCCAATCTTTGGATGTCTCTCATTGCAGAAAACTTACAGACAAGGGATTAACAGCTGTGGCATTAGGTTGTCGCAGTTTGAAAAGATTATACCTTTCTGGCTGCAAATCAGTTACTGATAATCTGTTATGTGCTCTATCCACGAGCACTTTGCAACTAGAAGAGCTAGAACTAGCAGGATGCAACAAGATAACTGATTCTGGCCTCTCTAGTCTAGCCAATGGGTGTCACCATATCAAATGTTTAGATGTTAGCAAGTGCAGCAAGGTTGGGGATGTGGGAGTCTCTAGAATTGCAGAGGTCTCTTCATCATCTTTGATGTCACTAAAGCTGTTGGACTGCTACCATGTTGATGATAAATGCATTTTTGCCTTGGCCAAGTCATGCCACAACCTCAAAACTCTTGTCATTGGTGGCTGTCGGGACATTACTGATGAGTCCATAATATCCCTAGTCCTTGCATGTTGTCACAGTCTGAGGACATTACGGATGGACTGGTGTTCAAACATTACTGATGAGTCCATGAGATGCGTGCTATCAAATTGCAGATATCTTGTGGCTCTTGACATTGGGTGTTGTGACAAAATAACAGATGGGGCATTTCAAGTTCTAGGAACACAAGGATTCGAGTCACGGTTGAAGGTTTTGAAGGCCAGCAATTGTACGAGGATCACGGTTGCAGGGGTCGCCATGGTATTACAGTGCTGCAAGGCATTAGAATACCTTGACGTCCGGTCATGCCCACATGTTACAAGACTTGGATGTGAGCAAGCTGGGTTGCAGTTTCCTCTGTGCTGTAGAATAAACTTTGATGGCAGCTTATCGGAGAGTGAGGGGATGATTGATGTATACTTCTAAAGCCACGCCGGGACTAGGAAATCCTCCCAGACATCTCCGGGTGCTTATCAATGGACTGATGCCTCATACAACTATATAAATTATGTTGATATCTATTATATCATACTGCATCCTTGGAACAAAAAAGAATGCGTAGTTCAGCTTCTGTATTTGTATATTCTCAGGTATCCTGACACTCTCGAGTTCTTTTTATGATGATCTGTACATACTAGGCTTGCTTTAGGAGCTGAATAGATGATAATGGAATTGGAGGCATCTTTTTTATTTTAGTTTCGACAGTATTCTTGATTGTATGTAGCAAATGGATCCTGCAATGACTCATACCTCATGCAACTATATAATTGCAACTAGGTGCAACTAAACTCACAAGGATGAGCAAACAGAGAAGCCATGCAAGTCTTTGACGGATATCGGGTTGAGGAAGTTACTTGCACGGTTGACCCACTACGGTCAAAAGAAGATTGAGATCCTTTCAAATTTCTTCTAAAAACTGCATCTTATTCTTATCGACATAGAACTCAATTGTTAGGAATTGAGCAATATCTTATTTTAAACAAATTAAATTTGGAAAATATTTCTTTACTTTTGATGTCTCCCTGTATTATGATGTTTTATTTTATATAAATTATACTCTAAATTATAGAAATTCATAAAAGGAAAAGTTTTCAGTCTCAAAAAAGGATCTGGTGAATTTAGAGTAGTAAAATTACTTGTACAAAAGAGAGAGGTGTTCATGGTGTGTTACAGCCTCTCCAAGAACCGACGCTGCTCGGACTCTTGGCGTTGTAGCCTGAGGTGGTCGTGGTGTTTCTTGATCATCGTCTCCGCCCGCCCGAACAACTCCTCGCGGCCGACCACCAGCGTATCCCTCCTCCTCCACCCGACCTCCTCCCTTCCTATTAATCCCTTATCCATCGCCGACTTCTCCTTGAAAGTTGCCGACTTTTTCAACCCCACCTCTGTCGCCTCCTCCCCTACTCTTTGCCGCCGCCTCTCCCACGTCTCGCTCTTCGTCAACTTCGCCGGCCTACTCGTGGCATCCGCGGACACCTCAAGCGGGGCGCAGCCACTCGGTGGCTCGGCTTCGGGGGAGACAAAGGACGATGGGTCAGGTGGGGGCAGGGAGGGGTCGTCGGCGGCGCGTTTGGCTGCGGAGAGACGCCAGATGACGAACACGATGACGTTGGCGGTGAGCCAGAGAGCGCGCGGGGAGGACTGCAGAAGGTGGTGGAGGAGGAGGAGAGTGGCGGCGTAGAATACGGCGAGGATCGCCGAGTGGAGACTGATGAGTTTCTTGGACCATGACAGCACGGAGGCCACCGCCGGCATTGCAAGAGAGAGAGAGAGAGAGAGTTCAAATGAGAGGGGAAGAGAAAGTGGTTATTTATAGGAGGGGGGAAGTGGAAATAGGAAAATGGCAAGGAATGCAACAAAAATCTTAGGAAGGAGGTAGAGAGCTTGGAAAAAATGTTGTATATTGTACAGTAGTTTTACGTATTTAGTTGAGTATTTTTTATCAAACTAGCCGTTCTCAAAGATATATTTATCCAAATAGTTCACTTCTTAAACTTATTAGCTAATATGGTAGACTCCACACATCGCATTTTACATGTGTAGTTCATCTTAATAATATAAAAATATGTGAGGATAATGAGGTGGGCCGTGAGATTATTTGGATGTCAATCTAATATTTTTCTTTAGTTTATTTAATTATAATTTATAATATAAAAAACTTCTAATTTATCTAATTAACAGATAATATATAAATCTTGAAATAACTTTCTCATTATTTATATATATTTTTAGATGCTATTTGATTTGTGCATAACGGATGATTATTTATGAATTATGACTTTTTTAATATATTTTATAATAAAATATTCACTTATATATATTTTAATTAAATCTCATATAAAATTAAGCTATGTGATAAAAGTTATACACAAAATCTTATCACGGGTAGAAAGTGTGATAGGGTTATATATATTTTCTAAACAAAATTTTTAGTATAATTAATCTATTTTTTGAATAAATTTATTTGAGATAATTATTAAATTTTATGATTAAATAATAAAATTTATCTAAAATTCTAGGTGTTTATAAAATAATCCTTAAAAGACATCGATAAAAATAAATTAAGACAAAAGCTCTGAACTCTTTAGTGCTTCACAACTTCCATTAAACAGCTTTCCGTCTCCTCCATCTCTACTAGACTTTGAGCCAATTGATCTCCCCACGGCTGTGGCCACTGACGTTGGATTGGAGCCACCTCTCCTCTATCTAAATCTCCTTTCTTAGATTCTTCGCTAAAAATTTAATTAAAAGAAGATCTTTAACGTGGGGCCATTAGAAGGTTTCCAGGCTCGTAGTTCGTCGGCCGGTGCCTTTGTTTAAAGTTTTGGTGGACGAACACTGAAGGCACGGTTGGTCTACAAGCTAAGCAACATTTGGTGGCCCCTTTGCTATCATATCATTTATATTTTTTTCTTGTCTAGTATATATCACTCCCATGCATTTCAGGTGTAGTTTCTCCTCTATCTCTCTCTTGATCGCCTCCTCCTTCCACTTCCTTCCTTAATTTGTAAGGAATAACACTGCGGAAAAATAACACTTTTATCTTTACGGAGGTGAGAGCTTGAAGGTGGATGGAAGAAAATCCACACTGTTTCCACTGTCAGGAAAGGAAGAAAAAAGAAGAAGGATGGGTGCATTATATGGATCTTATCTTTATTAGTTATTTATTTTGTAATCCATCTCAAGGTTAAGTGGTAGTGTCAGCAACACAGAAATTGACATAAAGTTACAGTAGTTTTTGAAAGGCATGTGATGGTCTGAAACTACTGAAATGAAATATTACATTTGGTTAATGAGAGAGAGAGATTGTAGCTTTATCACAATTTGTGTTGTAGTAGATAACCCTTCCTTCTAATTTTTCTTAAAATATAGGTTCTATGACTACTTCTGCGTTGAAGTATTTTGATCGATCCAAGAAGTAAATTTAACTTACATTTTAAAAAATTTATATTTTTTTAATAATAGATTCGAACTTAAAATTTATGTTTTGATACCATGTTAACAAAACTTATTCAATAATTTGCTCTCAATCAAGGCTGGTACTTAAGATTGCATAACTAAACCAACAGAATAGTCAAGATGGAAATTACTCCTTCTATGATTAATTAGGCTAATTGGATAAGCTTGAAGGCTGCCTGTGGATAGAATTCAACGATAAGTTCCTGCTAATGGTGGGTTTTCTCATGTTAAACAAATCAAATAGGAAAGTGATTGATGTTTAGGGTTTGGTAATGTCTGAGCAGAGGGAGAATGTGGGTGGTAACCCACAATGAGTTAGGGCTAATGAGTAGGACGGTTGTTTGCAAATGTGGTAAGATAATATAAAACTCCTAGTGGACACAAGTTTAGTGAGGAGAGACAAAAATAATTATAGAATGGAGCCAAAAGAAAGAAGTTTTGATGGGTTTTTTATTACTCGGTTTTAGGGTTTAGGGTTTAGACTTCAGATTATTCACTTACTGCTTACCATATCATTAATACAAAAGCAAAGGAGAGTTTAAGAAATTAATTTTAAGAAACTTCTCATATATACTGTTCTAAAATTTATAATAACATTATCAGTAATAAAGCAAGAAGAAAAAGAAGCACAAGAAGAGTGAATCATGGATGTTTTATCTCTCTGAAAGACATTAATTTCATCTGTCATGCTTCCAGGAAAGTAAAACTTTTTAACTAGGTAAGGAGAATTTGTGAAGGTTTTACACCAATTTCAGAAGGGAAAATTGAAACTGGAAACTGCATGTTGGTTATTCTCTATATATCTTAGAGTTTAGTAGCTCCCTTGCCCTTCAATGTGAGACAAGTTTGCTGGTGTCACCTTTAAAGCATCACTTTTGTCAAGGATCCACTTTTCCTAAAGTTGTTTCAAACTGTGCAGAAAGAAGCTGCAAAAGAGTAGGTTAGGAATTAACATAGACTTCTTATGATATATCTATCTATCTATCTACTCAATCATTTAAATCCCCTCAGAAGACCCCAGTTACTATCTTAGATAATTCTCTAAAGAGAAAAGTTCCTCCTATTCAGATATTTTCACAAACAAACAAACAAGAAAGGCACTATAGATCAGTTGCTCATTGAATTGTAAGCCTCCAAAACAACTTGGTAAATTCTAAAAGGCAATATCTTAAATTCTGATGTCAGGTTCAGCATAAAATATACTCGCCTCAGAGTTTAATGGGCAGAGAGACAGAGTTGACAATGAGAATATGATTACTTAATGTATTCATGTTTGAATAATACCATGTAATTGTTTCAAGTTTTATATTAGTAATAATTATCTTCTTTTTTTTTTTAATTTTATGTTACTGAACAAGATCATTTGACAAGAGTCTTTTAAATATTGGCCACATTCAAAAATGTGGAAGATTAAAATGTACAGAAATTTTGGGAGATTTCTCTTTAAAATATCCTAAATTTAATGAGCCTGCTGCAAACAGCAGAAGAACATTGAAGAAGAAAAGTAATGCCACCAAGAAACAGTATCAGATATATCAGTATGTTAAGAATATTTTGTTTTTAATCATGTGAGTACTCAAAGATAATTTATCAGATGAATAACATTATGAAGCATATCATTTACAATATTATTTATTTGATTAAAACCTTCTACCAGATGAGTTCCAAATGTCTATGTTTTTGAATCCCAACTCAGTGACTGACTCATTGCCAATTCATATCCCACTATAAAAAAGAACAGAAACCTTTTCAATTTATACCATGTGGGGGAGACCAGAAAGCTAACGGTCATGTGCAACGTTCCTCTAGTTCAAAAAAATATATCTTAAAAAAAATAAGAATGGCACTTTGCTCATCTCAAACACCACCCAGCTCCAGCTGTAAAAATGATCAGAACCCTGAAGAAGCTCAAGATCTGGTCCAAAATAAAGAGGAGAAAGAAGAAAGCCGATTCATCTCAGCAAACCAACCACTCCTTCTACTGCTGCACTTGCTCGGCCCGGTATCCGCAACCGAGCGCTCCACCTTTGCCGTCGTTTTTAAACTTCGACAACTCCAGGGAGACCGCCGTGTTGTTTGATCACAATGTGGTGAATTCAGAGCTGCCACCAATTGATCTATTACCTGCTCCTCGTCCAGAGACTACCCATTTGTACACTTCCTATCAGCAATATTTTGTGCCTTCTCCCATCTATGGAGTGCCAATTCAGCCAGTTTGTGTAACGAGGGGAAGTGGATGCCTTGCTGGTGTTGTTGCATGTATCAGTCGTTGCTTGTGCTTCTCATAGTTTTGCTGTAATCAGGAGATCTACTAATATGATATCCCATTTACATGGATTTCTTTTGAATCTTTTTGAAAATTATTTTTAGAGGTCATGTAAGAAACCACAAGAGACTTGAGCCACTCAAGCTCGAAAACAAAGTAATGACATCCGAGTAGCAAGAATGTTTACTATCTTTGTTACATCGTCTAAGCTTCACCTCATTGAATCATACAGAATAAAAAGAAACATTATCTAGAGTGCAAGGAAGAAGGAAAGATCTCACATGCCAATAGAGAAAATATGTTTTCAAGACGTCAACCTTATCAGCACAAAATACTATCCTTGAAGGGGACAAAAACATTCTACAGTGTCTGAGAAAATGTTCATCAAAACCTGGGCAAGTCGATGTAACCATCTCAGATATTAAGAATCATCACGTAATGAGATGCAATTTGATCCTAATATGACCATATAGTACAAGCCAAATGCCCAAATATGGCATCTTGAGAATAAAAACAGCAGCTATCTATCTGTCTTCCTCATGAACTTGGGGATGATTGCCTTAGTTTTGCTTGCAATACTACTCCTACCTCATCAGCCAAGTTTTTCTTCTTCGAAGCCATCTGCATTTTGCAATGTAAAGTTAGTCAGCGAGTCAGTAAAGAATAATTGCATAGTAACTTCTTGGTTTTGTTGCACTGTTTGGTCATGCGGTTATAGTTTCTTAATTCCATCAACCCAAAATGCATATTAATAAGGTAATTTGCATGTTATTCTCAACATCAGGCACCAGAAGATTGAAGACAAAGCAAATGGCAGTTTAAATGTTTGACAGTCTAACATTAAAGGGCAAGTTAATAAATAACCATTGGATTTCTTTATAGAAAGACAGAGTATACTGAAATTGCTTCATGCAAGAAAGAAAAGTTAGTACAGATTTAATACTAAATAACCATTTCATGTACTTAAAGTGTCTGCATTGAATTCTAGAGAACTTCTATAATCAGATCTTATAATAATTTTATTTATATTAACAAATTCATGAAAGATGAATCAATATGCAAACAGTTGCAAAGTCCAACAAAACACTGTAAGTTTACTGGAGTAATTGCAGATGGAATCTTTCTCGTATGTCATTTCTTAATTGTCCTTTTATAGGCACATTCTATATAGCGGCGACATCCTCATAATATCATAGTAGCATTTCCTCTTATACATTTTCTTGTTATGCATCTTTTACCGTAAACACCTTATAAACCACAAACCAGTGAGTAGCTTCATGACAAGAATACAGTCCACCAATAAGGCAGGTTAATAAGGGCATTCAGGTGTGCCACATCAGCATGTTGATGAGGGCTTATTAGGTTAGAAGTCCATAGTTCTTGGAGTAATTTAGTCGTTAACTAGATTAATTCGAGTCAGGTAGTATGTCAAAGCTCCTTTAACAGAGCACTACCATGTACCTAGACAAGAGTTCAAGAAACATATGTTGAATCATTAGAATAGTTCATTTGTGATCCAGCTAGCCTTAGAATGGAAGGAAACATACTCCAAGATTATGTTAGCATCAGAAAAGAAACTAATGCAACATCCACTAGCTCTGGCAGAAAAAAGCTGATCTTGTCAAATCTTTCAGTTGATTATAAGCTTTTATAGAGATACATAATCTTAAGAGCAAGCTGTCGTATGTAAGACAGAATGCAGATTCCACGTATAGGCCACTTGTAGTTGGAGATAAAACTAAAGGTTAACAATTCAACAGAGCTAATCATAGAAACTAGAACCGCAGCATATAGCATGAGATCAGATGATTAAGAGGATGTTAAAGATAAGATGAACTTTTTGGGTAGCCTATTAAATGTGAAGCAACTTCCACTATTTTGCAATGATGTTGCACAATGATTTGCCAAATGACTTTAGCTATGCATATTATGCCAATTGAAGCTAAACTTAACTCACAGATCATTCTTGTTATGTAAAGGTCTCACTCCCTTCTGGCTATATAGCAATTAATACCACCAAATAAATTTTGGATTATCACAACATAATGAATATAATGGGAAGTTTGTTTTGATCCAACCGTATGAAAACATGACTCAAAAGTATCGGATGATACTCGAGAGTGCAACATATATCTGACCGTACATACCTCAACAAGTTCATCAAAGTTAGACTTCAGTAGACTGATTTTCCTATCACAATAATCTTTGCCTTCAGCCGTGGTTTTCTGCATTAACCAGAAAAGTAATTAATCTTA
This sequence comes from Typha angustifolia, assembly GCF_048772165.1. Lineage (NCBI taxonomy): Eukaryota > Viridiplantae > Streptophyta > Magnoliopsida > Poales > Typhaceae > Typha > Typha angustifolia. The sequence continues at coordinate 14,400,003 of NC_133245.1, read as the reverse complement.
CCTATCTCAGAAGAAGGATCTGCCAATTAAAAAAGACATATCCATAAATCCATAAAAATAGCACAACAGATGTCAGAAAATAACTATTTACTGTTATACTGTCCATATATTATTGATTTATTGTTGGATAAGTTTCTCACACTGCGTTTCTACACCATTAGCAAACAGTTAAAGCTATAGAACAAGGTAGACTAAACTACAAATTCTTCAGATCAATTAACCATCTTGCATAATAAAAATTCACTTAATAGCCTATTCTTCACTACAGATATATCGGAAAACATACAGCCATACATCAATGAAGCAAACACTGCAAGCAATGATGGTTAAGGATAGCATAACACTAGAAAGGAGCAGCAAGATGGAAACTTTCAGGAATATTAAAGATAAAAGTTTCACCTCGATGAAGTATCCAGTTCCCACATCAACTAGGACCTTCTCAGCATCATCTAGGGTTCCGGGAACGTACAAGGACGCAGTCAAAGGAACCAACAGCTTCTTCCCTACAAAACCAACCAATTCTTTTACCTCAAAAGGGATTCCCAAAACTCGATCAAGGAAACCAAGAAGGGGGAGGGAATTAAGATTTGCCTTTGGGACGAAGGGAGAGTTCGTGGAGGGCTGCGGAAGCGATCTCGAGGCGGGAGGCGGCGGTGCGAATCTTAGTGAGGCTGTCCTGGAGGAGATTGGCCTCCAGATCTGATTGCTCCTTGAGGGCCTTTAACTGCTCCACGCTCATCTTTTCCATGTCCGACGTCCTAATCACATTTCCTGGCCCACCTCGCGCCGCCGCCATTGATGGTGGTGAGAGAGAGAGAGAGAGAGAGGCGACGACGAAGGAGGAGGAGATGGCGGAATACCCTCGGAAGAGAGAAATATTATAAGAGAACTTAAAGATGCAACCAAATAAAAAATAGACAAAAGTTTTGCCAAATGCCCCTATAGCTCAGTGGTAGAGCGTCAGTCTTGTAAACTGAAGGTCTGTAGTTCGATCCTGCATGGGGGCACACTTCTCTTTTTCCGTGTTTCTTTCTTCTTCTTGTTCGGTTTATTATTTTATTCTTTTTCATCTTCAAGGTTCCAAGCCATAATCTAATGCTCTAAACTATATATAGAACGTCGCTTGTACCGCATCGTTAAATCGAGTTATACCACCAACGGTAAACAAATGTAATTTTTCTTTTCACAACCGACACTCCTTTCGCACGGAGGCACCGATCATAACATATATAACAACACAATGTTTTAATGCGAACCGGCTCGGATCAGATCACATCAAAGAAAGACTAAGCTCAATGAATTGAGTTTAATTATCTTATTTTGTTATTTAGTTTAATTAGAGGCTTAGTATGTTAAGATTTTATTTAATTAGTTAAATCAAGTTCTGTGTAATTGGAGTGAGAAATCTGATAATTGAAATTGGTATTATACTTTTATCTTCTTCTCAACTATCTTTAGCCATTAGCTTCTTCTAACTTCCTAATCCCCTTCTTCTACAATAACTTTTCGTCCTTCACACTAAGGAATTAACCTAACACCTATCTAGCATTGAAGGACTATCAAGCTAGAGTTTATCTGATTTTCGACCACTGTTCGACTAATATCTTAAGATCTAGTCATCCAAATCCTACGATTTTAGATTCATTGGAAAGCTCTTTTCAAATACGCAACATATTCAAAATTCAAGAAGATCCAACAGTTAGATTATCCATAACTTTCTTCTAAAGTCACGCCCTCAATCTAGTTTAGAATCGTTTTAAATCGGATCAAGCTTAGTAACATGTTTTATATTCTTCTTTTTATTGCAAAAAAGCTACTCTTTGTATGACAAACTGTAGATGCCTACATTGTTTTTTTTCTGCTATCTTGCATAAAAAGATACGATGCACATTTAATATCCATATCCGAAATAGTCAGGAATCATCTGTGAATAAGAAATATGGCTTAAATGTGGGTTAAAAGGGACATAATGGTATAGTGGATAGGATTGTGATGTCTCCTCGACCACAATACAATTATGCAATACTAGAATAACCAGTCTATGGCAAACCACCTGCCTGCTTGCTGAATGGTAACAGTCATGAAGGATGTACACGAACATGATGAAAGCCACTAGTTTCAACAAAGAATCAAACGACTACACAAGTTCAAACATGCAGATGCGAAAATGAACACAACTGCAAGATCTAGCACTTGATAATGAACTTAAACATACTGTTATCAACTCCTGCAGCGCTTGAATAATGTGCAACATGCTGAAGCTGGAATTCTGAACAACATGGAAATTGATGATGATTCCACACACTGTTCAGAGAAAACTTCTAGATATCTCTGGGTTCATTGATTATGCACCTTAGTTCAAGGCTTTACAACATCACAATCGCCTTAAATATACCAATATGTGAACATCTCCTCTCATGCTCAGCAATTGTGCGGAAAGTTAAAAGCAAGCAGTATATAAAGTTATGTCAATATGTGGGAGAGAGGAAGATTGAAACAAATAACATAATCTTGCGTTGCCCAACACTTTACATTGAAAAGTGCTAGTAAAGCCTTTACCATGAAGTTCAACTTATCAATAATCACACTTGTCCTAACATATGCAAATCTTACTAGAAGATAACAAAAGATTGAAAACAGCTCCGACCTTTGTACTAAGATACAAGATCTTAAACATTTGATGGCCCTGATTCTTTCGGTGTTTTTGCAACAATGGAGATAGCATGGAGTCCAGATTTCAGTTCGTCGCCTAAAAGATCATATACCATTCGGTGGCGTTTCACAAGAGTTTGCCCATCAAACTTTGAAGAAATAATCTTAAGGTTAAAGTGGGTCTCACTAGCATTACCCTGGACACCTGCATGGCCAGCATGCTGATAAGAAACATCTTCAACTTCCAGGACGCTCGCTTCCAGGGCAGACTGCAGAGTTTGCTTGATTCTACTAGCTCTTGTTAGCATGGCATTGGCCCCTCGTGCAGCCATCTTTGGTTCAAGCTCCCTGTGGGTCTTGCAATCACACGCCAAAATTTACAGCTTTTAATTTTTTAATCATAAACTGAAATATTGAACAAGGTTCGGATATACTCCTTGCTGATTTTTTTTTGCCAATCATATTCTCATAAGTCATGTTTTCAGCAAACTACATCAGAAAGCCATTGATCTGGAATTATCATTCAGAGATAATATCAAACTGTAACAGCATCTCACTAGTTGTCATACTAAACCTGCATACTAATAGAAACTCTGGACAAACTAAAATAAAATAAAAAGACAAAGAGCCCAATATTTGTATATACTGTCCTATATCGACTATTCATCAATCATCACTACCATGTTAAAAGCATCACCCTGAAATTCTTGAAGTATATGAATCCATGATACGTAATTTCAACAGACAGGTGGGGGCTTTCGTTTTCCTGGAAACCGTATATTGTGAAATGGAATGATCAAATGAACTAAAACAACAAATAACTACCACTACATAAGATAGTTGACCTAGTTATTTACAGGACAATATAGTGCATAATGCGAAGTGATCCACCAACCTGTCATGGAAAGCATCACTAAAGGTACAGATCGAACTATTTTGTTCATGTCGGAGAATCCCACAGATATTTAACGGGAAAACAGCGCATTAATTAGGGTTTCTCTTTTAGTTTTCTGTTTGATTCTTGATACCCCTCTTCTGGCTTTGGGAAGACGGAATCTTACACATATAGATAAAGAAGCAGAGAGAGAGAGGCAGAGAGGGAGGGACTTACAGCTTAGGGGATGGTAACGGCTACTGGATGCGGAGAGGATTTTGGAGGAGAACTGAAACAATTCTTAAGATACGACGACGAAAAGGTTTATATATATTTGGATAATTGTGTATTTCGGAAAATTAATATAACAAAAACAAAAGAATTAGTCGTGCGGTGAGCGTGGATCGAACACGCGACCTTCAGATCTTCAGTCTGACGCTCTCCCAACTGAGCTATCCCCGCTGAGTTGAATCGATGATATTTTCTTTTAATTTAATATATTCATCTTTCAAATGAGACTTCCAGCTCACTTTAACATGATATAGAGGAATTGCTGCTTCTGGAAGAAGATTATCTATATATCAGAAGAGCATGATAAGGTTATCGAGATGTTCAATTTAAAACCATATACAAGGTTCAGATTAGAAGATGCTTCTATCATCGAAGAAGCAGTCGCACAGGTGACTGATAATACATACATAGATACATAAGGTGATTAAAACATCGCTACAATGGAAATCCTGCAGAAGAAATCAACTTCTTCAGGAATTACTAGGAATGACATTAAAGAAATGGTAAATCTCCTCCTCATCCAGGACTCCAACCTCAGTCGAGCAAACTGCACAGCACACAGGCCGGAAAACTGAGTCATTATGTACATCATCTTTAGACTTGGTAGAATCAACTTGGGCCTTTGAGTTCCTTCGCTTCTGTTTTCCTTGCCGCAGTATCTGGTCGGTCCTGACTTTACAATTGCGAACAAACATTGCCCTGTACTGCGTCACGTACTTCTCATGCCTGCAGTGCCAAGAACAATAACACAAATATCAGAAACAAATCCATCAATGTGAATGAAACCTTCAGAATTAACATCTTTCATAGATTAGAAGCCTGAAGTATCGACATCATGCCTATAAATACATCTAAGTATAAATACAAAATATGCTGGCCAAAAGATTAGCTTCATCGGATTTCAAAGAGATTGATAGGAAGGAAACGGCATCCGTCGTTCAAATCTCACAGCCTTCAAATTTCAGCCATCACTAGTTGAGAAACGGACTCCATAAAACAATATATAACTTAAAGGTTCTATAAGAGAAAGACTGTCAGCTACTATCATGATCTAAAAGTTTGGAATCAACGCTGCATATTTCTTCTTTCCTTCTACATCAGTCAAAAGGATAAATAAATACAGTGAGCGAAGACCAGTCAACCATGAGCTCAAAGCTTTCTTTATGCGCTTACAACTTGCAATACAATCTTTCAATCTACCAGAAACTGTCAGAGCTTCTGAAGAATCACGAGCACACCAAATAAATGAAAGTTTTTTATTCAAGTGTGTATAAACAGATGATCATCCTCGCAGGATCTCATCAGGCAGGTTTAGACATTGGACAAACGAGTTAGCAACAATCTTGAATTGTTGCTGATCTGCCCAAGAGGAAAAAAAAAGGATGGTTGGCGCGTCACTTGCTGGCCGTGCCGCAAAAGATGGAGAGAAAAAAATGAGGGAGATGACGGCCATGATGAGTTGTAGTTGGTGTTGCCAGCAAAAGATGTTTAACCACAACTTCAGCTTTTATTCAAACCCGACGATCCGACCCGTCTACCTTTCTTCCTCCTCGAGCTAAGACTCCAACGCGAGTGACACCTCTAGCTCAGACAATGGCAAGGTCAGCAACAAGAGGCAAAATGAGGTCGATGATAAGGGAGGTGCTGTGCGGCACCCCTTGTGCCATGTGCCGGTATGCCGCCAATGCCAGCAAAGCCACTCGACTTTTATTTTTATTTTGTACTGATTCAGATTTTGATGGTTTCAGCAATGAAAAGCTAAAGAGAAGTTCATCTCTCACTTTTGATTTTTGAAGTTAGGCTTTCAATGTCTTGGTGAGTTGGTGCTAATTTTGGAACTGCTAGATGATCTATTGTTTAATTGGTTTAAGTCATGATCTAATAAGTTCAACTCCAGTGAAGATCTTTAGGAAGAGATACATATAAGTTCTTGGTATCTTCATGATCCTTATGCTAAACCTTTATCCAGGCAAGAATCACCTATTGTGAACTAGGGTTCAAGGAGCAAATGCCACGGAACTTACCTAGGCATGAAAGCAGGTCAGATTAATTTTGACCCGACCCACTATCTAACCCGATTCAGGTTAAATTCAGGTAAAATATTTCTACATGACCCAAATACGAATTTAGATATGAGTAAAATTTTTTTAAAAATTTCAGATATGGATTCAGATACCAATAAAAAACTCGATATGGATATGAATTGGATATAATTTTTCGGATACGGATACAGATATCGAATATCCTTTTACCCGCATATTTTTTTAATAACTTACGGTTTTTAATTTGCTTATTTAAATGGTGAATATTAATATTGTTACTAATAATATATTCTATATTATTTATGGAAATTAATTTTACTAATTTATATGTATTTGCTATGCAATTTTTTTTAAATTCTAAATATTTTGTGTTAATTCGTTTATAACTTGATATGCATCCATCTCAGAGTCGATTCTCTATTCGAAAATTATCCGTATCTATTTAGTTAGGATATAGTTTTAAAATTTGTTATCTATCTAATATCCGTATCCGGACCCAAAATATGAATCCCGGATGTGAGTTGAGCACTATCCGATCTGTATCAGATTCGTTTTCACCCCTAAACTTACCCATACAGCATATCGAATTAACCAGGTCATAAGTATTTCTCATTTTCTTGTGAATCAAAGGCTCACGATTGCAACTGCCATATCAAATAGTTCATTCGTGGAAACTACTAAAGAGTTATATATTCCTCAATAGTCAAGAGGAAAGAGATAGAGAGTTAACAACCACAACAACCGCCATTCCATGATTACAAATATGAACTGAGTCATAGAGAAAGAATCACTAATATATAATTGCACATAAATATTCTTCAATAATTCAAAAAAATGGAAATTATCTAATGACAATTTTAACAGAATTATTGCCAACTAAAAGCTAGTTCATTTTACTACTTTAATATCGATATGCATTAGAATTTCATTTATAGATGAGAAACTAAGGCAAACCTTTGACAATCCAAGCACAGGGTAGTGAAACACGCAGGGCAGCTAAGAATAGCATCCGAATTCTGCCCCTTTCTCTGTTTATGAGCCCACAATTCATCGACATCATCAATATTTGGATCATAAAATTCAGGTTTGACGGAGTAGTCGACTTCATCATCACTAGAAACTAAGACCAGTAAAAGGAACAAAGTTGGAGATCCCAAGTCTTCAAAAGTATGGGTAAAATTAGATATAATGGAAAAAATGAAGCGAAACTATTAAAAGTATTCCGTACCGAGTTCGTGGGGATCGACAGTTCCCTCTTCCGATTCTATCGCCTTCTGCTCTCGAGAGCTCTCTTCCATTGCTGCTCTCTTCTTCTTCTCTCGTGTTCTCTAGGGTTTTAAGTCGAAGACTCGAAGGTTTAATACCGAAAGTGTTTCGAAGCGATTAGGCCTGTTGGACGAATGTGGGACGTTGATTAATATGATCCGACGGCATCGAACCTGCTGATAACGTTGCCGAGTCCGCTATTGACAGGAGTTAGACGGCACCGACTTCAGCAAGATAAAGAGTTGAGCACATAAGCAAGTGACGAACTCAAATTAAACAACCTTAAGACCAGTTGAATGAATTAAGGAGAGCCACTCCTAAACAAAAGCTAGTTGGATGAAATTTAAATTTAGTTACAGTTTAGATCAATGAACTCAAAGAATATCCACACACACACACACACACACACTCATACAAATGGTAAACCAAAAAAAGGAACATTTGAGCAATATATAGCTCTTTTTTCTGTTTCCCTAAGACGAAACGAGCGTGCATGGATATTATGGTAGCCATGCAAGAAGATGATGGAGTCCTACCTATCACTATTCTCCATTCTATTCAATTCAATTCCTATGCTGTGGATTTCACATTGGCGGCGGCGGTGGGCAAGTGCTCATCCTGGGGAACAAACTTCTTCCAGAACCAGTGCCTCCTCCACACCAGATTCATCTCCTCGATCGGCACGTTCTTCGTCTCCGGCAAGAGGAGTATGATGAAAAGCGTCATGGCGAGGACGAAGACGGCGAAGAGGAAGAACAAGCCGTGCTTGAGGTGGCAGAGGGCCATCAGGAAGAACTGAGCCACGAGGAACGTCCAGAAGAAGTTGACCGACACCACGATCGACTGCCCCGCCGACCGGATCTCCAGCGGGAAGATCTCGCTCGGCACGAGCCAGCCGAGCGGTCCCCACGACCACGCGAACGCCGCCACGTAGACGCATATGAGCACGAGGACAAGATTAGCGAATCCTTTGGATAGCGCCTTGTCCCCACCCGACCCGAATCCGAACCCGAGTATGACCCCGATGGCCACCTGGCTCACCAGCATCTGTGCCCCGCCCTCCAGGAACAGCGCCTTGCGGCCGAGCCGGTCAACGCTGGCGATGGAAACCAGCGTGGCAGCGACGTTGACCACCCCGGTGATGACGGCGGACATGAGGGAGGCGTTTGCGCCGAACCCGAGGGTCTTGAAGAGGACGGGGGCGTAGAACATGATGACGTTGATCCCGGTGAGCTGCTGCGCGGCCGGGATGACGACGGCCATGATGAGCTGCGGTCGGTAGCGCCGCCGGAAGATGTTGCGCCACGGGTGTTGCACCCTCGCTGATGCCTCGCTGGCCTCGACCATGTCGGCGAGCTCGGCGTCAATGTCGTCGATGCCTCGGATCCTGCGCAGCATCGCTTTTGCCTCGTCGCGGTGGCCGCGTTGGACGAGGGAGTTGGGGGTGTCGGGAAGGAGGAGGGCACCGATGGTAAGGAGGCCGCCAGGGACGGCGGCCAGGGCGAGGGAGACGCGCCAGCCATAGCCGGCGGTTATCCGGTTCGTGCCGTAGTTGACGAGGTTGGCGACGAGGATGCCGAGGGTAGTGGCGAGCTGGAATCCGATGTTGAGGGCGCCGCGGAGGTGGGCAGGTGCCATCTCGGAGAGGTAGAGGGGGACGGCCTGGTTGGCGAAGCCGACGCCGATGCCGAGGAGAATGCGGCCGACGATGAGCATAGCGACGTTGACGGCGGCGCCGTTGATGGCGGAGCCGGCGAGGAAGTTTGCCCCGCCGACGAGCATGGAGACGCGGCGGCCGAATCGGCGGGTGGTGGCGGAGGCGACGTAGGTGGAGAGGAGTCCGGCGATGTAGAGGGAGGAGGTGAAGGCGGTCAGGAGCGGGCTATCGAACTGGCACCACTGGTTCTTCTCGCCGCCGGTCACGGCCTCCTCGTCGCGGTACACAGAGGGGAAGAACTTCTCCAAGAACACATCCATAGAGGTCACACCACCTATAATGCCCAAGAAGATAAGATTTGAACTCATGATCACTACAAAATCTAACTCTCATCTCATCATAATGTGAGATAATTATTTATTACAAAAGGCGGCATAATAGAAGTCAATTTTATTTTTCTCATATTCTTCACCTGATATGCCAATGTCGTATCCAAAGATGAGGCCACCAGTAGCAGCAACCATGCAAGTGATGACGACGAAGGCCGTCACCTTCCCGCCGTAGTCCTTCACCTCCCCCTGTGACACCATCCCACCTCCTGCCATTCTTGAGGCGAAATTAAACAAGCAAGTACTCAAAATCTATTCTAAATATCCTTCGTCGAACTCTCAGTAGCTCTAAAGCAGCAAGGATAAGCAAGGTGATTCTCCTCTTCTCTTTCTCTCTCTCTCTAAGCTAGCAACGTTCTACTCCTCTAGTTACGTTTGGGATTTGTATTAAGTAGAAGGGTGGCCGAATGAGATTCCGCAATAATTGGGTTGACCCTATCCATCTTTCGATCAGGTGTTACCCTCTTTACGAATGGATAATGGGAGTTGGAATTTGCAACGTGGATTTCTAGCCATTCTCTTGGGAAGAGAGGAACACGGGGAAGTAGGACACCGTTAGTTTAATTTACCATAGATTAATTGTCTACCACCCAAATCAATAGGGAGTTTAAGAAAAAAAATATATCTCTACGTGGACTCTTTTCTAATTGGGTGAGCAAAGTTAGAAAAAGATTTCATCCCTACTTCTGAATTGCTATGGATTTTCTGCAGCTCTCATCATTTCGGCAAGTAGGAACCTCTTGCAAACTTGGATCGCTATTTTTAACTTTTCGTATATAAGTTTTTTTTTTCTCTTTCATTAAATTAACTTTATAAGTATAGAAATACCCTTACTCTTATTTGTATACATTCTTTTTAATTTATAGGCACAAATATAAAATTTAGAATGATATGCTCACAAAGGAGTATACAGGCAAAAAAAGGTCAAGATGCTACTTAGTTTAGTTATAAGATTTTTGAGAGTAGTAACCAGTCTTCAACCAGAATTACATTCTGAGTCTACTCAGAATTGGGTAACATCTTCGTCATTCCCATTGAAAAGATTCAAGACAGAAAACAAGCTGCGAATTTATGAAAACCTTTCTGTGTCAGACTTTCTCGAACAGGATAAATTTACAAAGTAAACAGAGTAGAAATGTAACCCGACGTAGTCGTTACTATATACAAATGATAGAGAGATTAACGACCAGCAAGAAATTCTAATGTACATGCGGATGAGTTTGCTCAATTCCTAAGACACAAATTTCCTTCCGGTTCTTTTAAAACCATATGCCAAAGCCACCCAGGATCTGTTAGGTTATCAATTTCTTTGTTCACCTATATCAAATAAGTTGAGAGAATGATGCAACTCAACGCCCCGACTAGGATGGTTCTGAATTACTTCCTGGAAGCCACCCATTATTCAGATATCTCAGCATGCTCGTCAAGCAGAGGCCTAAGGTTTGATCTCTCAATGACGGGACCGCCATGCTCACTATCTTCATTGAAACGGTCAACACTGTGAAGAAATATGCCTGCCAGAGGAAAACAAAACTCTTCAATTTGATAAAAAGATGAGGCTGATGATATAAATGGTAAAGAATAATCAAGTAAAATGGGATGCAAAATGTCACAAAAACCAGGCAGCAATTATGGGGCCTAGATTTGGCTGCCAACAATAGAGGAAACAAAGACAACAGATTGGATCACCCTTTTCATGCAATAACCAATAAATAAGATCCAACAAAAAAATGAACATCCACAAGACAGCTCCCTTCTAAATTCTCATACAAACGAGAAAAGATTGGAGCTCACTGTTCAGTTTTCTCATACATGCAAGAGAAGTATGTAAATAATGGTATATTTAATATGTCGTTTTATATACTCAAAGAACATGCAGGCTTAAAAGAAAATAGAACCTAATAAACAAGTGCTAGAATGGATACATACCTGCAAACCATATACCAGATGCAATGAAAAGAATAGATGTCAATATCAGAGCAGTTTCTCTCCAGTTGTTGACATAGTCCTGAATCCAAAGTTGAAAGGAGAAAACAGTTCATAAGCAGAGAATACAATTTATATGCAATAAATCAATGTGTCCATCTTCCCTCCCAGACCCTGCGTAGGTAGGAACTCATGCACGCACTGAACTTGCTGAATATAGATTCAAGAATATAGAAACCAAAAGAACTGTCACAAACCTGTAAAAACCCAACCAGCGGTGAAGAAGGCACATCACCAAATATGTGGATAGAAACAGTGGACATTGCCATGGATAGCGGTCTCAAACTAGGTTTTACACAATGGAGGCATATGTAATTCACTGGACCCTGCAAAAGAATATGAAGGTCTGAGAACAAAAAGAGTCGTAGGTATCTTATACAAAGATGCCTTTAAAAGTAGATATGCCTCATTTGCGTATCTCAGTTCGTTCATCCAATAAAGAAAATATAAGCAGCCTATACATGCCCATGCATACCCTCATCTTAAATTTCAAATATAATTATTTGAGAAGAAGAGAACTATTAGGAGCATGTATCAATTTAGTGACCACCAGGTAATATATGTTTGAGACCAGCATCAGAGGCACTTATGGGGAAACTTGTAGACTATGACAGCATATATCCACACAGAGAGGGAGTGCTCAGCACTTAGTAAACCAGAACATTAAGCTGTATAAGAAGCTTATACCTGTGTAGCAAAGACTAGAAGCTCCCCAACTGAGAAGAATGGTATGAATCCATAAAGGCTCTTGAAACAAAATGCACTGAAACAAAATATCGCCCCGAGAAATGTTGCTCCAGAAAGAAGCTGCAAGTTGACAACTCTGAGTGAACATAACCACCTCACCATGATTATATTTGTAAGAAGCTAGTACAAGTACTTTAGACATTAGAATGTGGAGCCCCAAATCATAGTGATTAAAAAGTACAGTCCGTGGTTGATACCCATAGTGTAGAATATTAAACTGATCAGACTAAAAGGGCAGTTGAATTTAATTCAATGCTCTAATGGATTTTATTGCCATAGGACAAGTTTGTATATTTTTAAGGTCCTAGGTGTTAAGAACTAGGATGATAGAGAAAATGCCACGTAGAACGCATGCAAAAATGCTGAACTTTGACATCCACATGACAATGAGTTATATTTGAGCAGAATGGTGTCACCGTAATTTCGACATCATAGAACCTCATGAAGCAGAAGGAACATATATTGATGACTGTTTCTCAAGGAGCTCTGGAACCCAAGGAAAATGCCGAAACTTCTTCTAGACAAATATCCAATTAGGTCCAAAGTAGAACATCCTAATATCAATGAGAAAAATTCCAAACCAAAGCATTTCTAGAGCTCGCTAGAATGTAAGGCATGCAGTCCTTTTATATGAAGTATTCATGCTCTTTTCTTCTTTCCTTGATGAAGCAATTTTACTATGTGACTAAAGACTGGTGACATTAGGTGCAATTAAAAACGGGCTCCAATATACCTGAAACTCTGAAAGTAATAGTAAATGCAGATAAAGATTAGATCAACAACACAAATGACATCTTGACTCTCATGGCATAATAGTTAATGATCTACCAGGCATTTCAGTATTAGCATTCCTATTCATGTTCTCATTCCTGATCTTTAAATATTACGATGACTTTTTATCTTTCACATGTATGCAATACGAATCTATAAATTAATACATATTACATTACATTTTTTCAACTATACTATATCCTGCATCTACAATATTCACCAAATTCAGCTAGTTTTACAAATAACTTTCAAGTGCCAAAAGAAGACTTATTTTTAACAAGCCATCCTAACTTCAAACTTTCAATTTTCATATACTTCAACAAGTATTCACCTTTAGCCTCATGACTTGTCAAAAGTGCAGAGTTGATGAAGAGATTGAGAAAGAAAGGAAAGCCAGTAAAATCCATGGTTGATTCATGGATATTGGCAGGGGAGGAAAGGCAGTTCACTTTGGATGGATCATAATCCACCTGATTAGACTAACTTCATGAATGCAGGTTTCATTCATGAGAAGACTAGTTTAATAGCAGAAACAGGAGTATATGGTAGGCATAAAGATAGACACAATGTGGAACAAAAAGCCATCGGGTACGGATTTATATCATTATAGGTAAAGTTAAGGGAACCGACAGCACTATAAGCATGATTGGGAAATGGAAAGAAATTATGCTCTATCAAGTTTCAACATGATGTAAGTAGTTCCAATTTTAGAATGAGATGCTAATATTAATGACTCTATAGGCCTGCCTATCTTACTAGGTTTTCAAAAGTTAAGGTAGGCTAGTAAGTCTAGATTTTTACGTTCTTCCACTTGTTTCTATTCTTCTTCTTGATGAAGCTCTCATACACCCTTTCCAACTAAATCACAATTTTAGAAATTGCTTTTCATAGGAAAGATAGTGCAAAATAAAATAACTGTTGATTGACTACACATTAGACAATATGATTAAAGAAAGGGATCCACATATTTTAACTAATGAAATTTCCTCTACATCATTATTGAATTAAGTATACACAAAATGCAAGCACTACATTAGTGTACGTAAAACGATGCAACACTACCACAAATGATACTTTCTATTGAAATCACATGTACCTTGAAAGCATTTGAGATTGTGGAATCCATTTTATCAAGAATAAAACCACCAGCTAAGGTTCCAAAAATCCCACAGACTATCGTTATTCCTCCAAACATAAGATCTGCATTGCTCTGACAGGAAAATATATTGGAAAATTGATATCAGTAGTACAAGTAAAACTACTAATAAAAGAAATTGTAAAGCATTACAAGGGACCTAACTATGCAACTAAATGACAGAAATGAATTGAAATTACAAAACAAATTTAAAATAAATGTTGCCATACCAAGGAAAGAAAACCAGTGCACACGTATGTTCCATTATGATCAGGCTAACTACCTAACCGTAACTACTTGTCTTATCTTGACTATAACTCAGAGAATTGTAACAGAAATGCTATAAGAGAAATGACAAGCTTACATTAAAGCTCTTTCATCACTCATTATTGAGCAGCGAGTTGACTTACAGCTATAATAAATTTGGTAAAGTTCCAAAGCCATCATCATAACACAATAGGTTATCAATAGACAGACAAGAGTAAATTAACAGCAGTTATTCAATCATTTAATAACCAGAGTTATTCTTTAATATACTCACCTAATCCAATTTGTTACTGAACACACTAATTCATGTTGTCAGCTAGCTGGAGACTAGGATGTAAGATACAAATATCTGATTAAGCTAATTGATTAGGACTACAATGTGAAATAAAAGAACCATTTATAAGACTAAAATCATGCAAGTGGATAAGCCAAACAATTTGAAAAGACAATAAAGATGTAGAAAACTAAGACAATTTCATATAATGGACAGATGCAACATGATAGGAAATATTGGTGAAAATTCTACTTTCAATTTTTTGTTTTTCATATGCAAAGTTCAAGCTATGAGAAAATTTCCCATCCCAATAATCATAAATGAATTTGCCAATGTGTACTGAATGGGAAACTAGAAATAGAAAGTTACCATATGATAAATGTCATAACCCGCCTTTGGTCCCCAATATGAATAAGCACCAATGACAAAGTTGTATGCAATATAACCTGCAAAAAGAGACAATGGAGTCCTACGCTTTAATTGAGCATTAGGGAAACTCAAAGGAAACACCAATTTCACTTCTATCAGCAAGTACAAAATCTTATGTTTGATGTGAAATTCAAAACATATCAAGAGATCCAATGGAAAAATAGAAAGGTATTAATAGTTTTAGCTGCAAAAGTCTGACCTAAAACATTAATGACATAAACCTTCTCGAGCAGAAGTACTTTCGTATCTTTCCAAAACCGCCTCATTTGAATCATAATCTTCTTCCTACCACTTGATCTGCCATAAATTAATTTAAGCATAACATCAGATAGATGCACAATAAGTCACTCATAATCTGTATCAGATTAAAATCCAAAAGCACAAAGAAAAGAAAATAAGTAGAGTAGCATAATCTGCAAAAAGGACTACTCAAACAGAAAATGGGTTACTAAACAATAAACATGCATCTGAATTGAGATTATTGAATATCTGAATAAAATACATTGCTCAAAACTAAAATGCAACATTATAATATAGGCTGGGATACATTCAAATGGTCTCGCATGGGATGCAAAGTAAGATAGGAGCCTAAAGTCATCCAACAATTTAATTTTCTGAGATGTGAGGGTATGCTCAGACAAAGTTGCTTTTAGGCAAAGCTTGACTTCTGCATGGATGTCCATGTCTGTCATGGTATCGCTTCCATCACCTCTAGGAGGTGATCCGAATTGGTAGATCATCTAATATGATTACCAGGTCAGTGATTGTATCCAATTATATTAAAGTAACTAGATCCCAATCAGATGGCTTCCTCTGCCTCTTAGAGATGGTATCACATGGGAGGAGGTGGTGGCAGGCCAATGCCACATCAAAGCATTCATATAGCACAAGTTGCACAACAATCCATCGATTCCCTATATGCTGATCATTACATGATAATTTCAGGATTCAGCAGACTCATCGAATCAAAGTAGTATCTAGAGATATCTAGAGACATAATTAACTAAATTGAAAAGACAAACTCTAGAACATACTCCTCAAAACATGGAACTTGTAGAACAATTAGCAGCAATGATACCGTGCACATCATAACAATAAAAAAGGTCCTTGAATCTCACTTGAACAACTTAACGCCAGCACAACGCATTTAAAAATGAAATTTTTGGAATATAAATAACTGTAAAATAGGCAAAAAGAATATTGAAGAACAAGACATCATACAAGGAAAATTTCTGCTTTGGTTTATCAGTTAAGTCCTCGTTATCAGCAGGAATATCCCGTTTTGTAGCCGGATCATCTGAAACTACAAAAAGAAATTATAACAAAAAGCCCATGGTAAAGTACCTAAAACTTAAATGCTAGGAAAAAGAGATACTCCTTTGACATGTCATAATGCATTTGAGTTATCAAGAAGAACAACAAATATTTCAAAAGTGAAAAGAATTTGCTATTTCGGGTTTCCTTTCTCCTCACACAAAAAGTTTTGATGGTTCCACAAGGACCAAGAATTTCTTTCAATCTATGTCATTTCAGATATCTAATATAATTATTGAAACTATCCAGGTTACTGAAGTATTAGAAAATAAATAATAAATATAATATACTTTACTAGTCCTACACAGAGGAGAAATATATTTATAAAATATAAAATAACAAACATAAGGGGAAACAAAAAATTTCACACCTGTATGGATGAAATAAATAAATTTAGTGATTCAACTAAGAGATATGTGAACATGAACATACTTATTTCAACTTGAAATTCTTGATCGGTCATCTCTCCACTGCCTTTTGATTTCTTCAACCCAGATGTAGTAAATCCTATATTATAATATTGTCAAAAGCACATAAAAAGATGCAAAATATGTTGATTCCAGAACAGATGTATAAACATCTAAAGGTGATAAAATCAGTCACCTTTTAATTGCAGAGGCTTTATTATAAAGCCCAGAATGGCAAATGGGAGCATCAAAATAGACTCTCCCCAGAATGCAGCACGCCAGTGAAGATGACTACCAACCTGGTATGTATAAAAAATAACTAATAAGCATCAAAATCATTTATCCTACTTCATACATATTTGAGAAATAAAGGCCGGGAGAAATTTAGAAACATGTGGACCAGTCCTTTTAAGAAATCTGCTGCCCATTAATGTATATGCTGCATACAACACAGGCAATTTTTCATGCATTATTAAATAAGGACCTTGACACTAAGACATACATATTAAAAATGTACACAGCTAATCTGCAGAAGTATTCATCCATGCAAATGAGAGACCCAACCAGCACTTTGGGAGAAATCCAACCACTATCATACTTTCAGGTACTAAGATAAACTAGTCACATAACTGTAACATGATTTAATACTCAAGGAAAAGAGTATTCTCCAACTGAAACTCACCAATCCACCATAAACATAGCCAACAGCAATACCAGTTGGTATACACATGTAGAAGACAGAAAGCCAAGCTGTTTTCTGCCACCATTACATTTGACAATACAAAGGATCAGTAGAAAATAATAAAAGAGCCATGATAAAGCAAGAACAGAAAGCCATGTAAAGTTGCAAAGTGTATATGACAAGATATGATTAAATCCAGTGAAGACAACTTTTGGATCCATATTCCCAAATGTTTCTAAGATTTTAGTAGATTTCAAGGTCCTATGTTCAATTTGCACTCAGGCAACTTTTTCTATTATCATATGTTTCAATCTTATTCTCTGCAGATTAGTGATTCATCTGAGTAGATATAGCCATAAAAGCTTCACTAGAATACTGCAAAGGCAGTAAGTCAAAACATGTATTAAATGTGATAGCAGTGAGCATCTTTTTATTAAAATGTATATGTAAACATATATTTATAAATCTGTTCAAAAATACTACTTTCCTCTCAAGATTCAGATGTAGGTAAGTCTAATTTTCTTCACATTGTTGATCGTCACATTACTCATCTTCCAGACGATGCAAATCCATTTCAGAATAAGATGCATGCTACCACATGAAAGAAGGATGTCCTAAGTTGTTATTCACATATCTTCTGTTCTCCTCAAAGGCTTGAGGAACTCTTCCTATTACCTCTTTCCTTTAACTCACCAAATTAACTGTAATCTTGTAATCAATAAGCAGATTGGGACAGAACCAATAATCCAATATCTCTACATTGCATGGCAGCTCGAAGTTAAGAGTCTGCCTTGCTGGAAGATTCAACAGAGTTTAAGGATTCCATAGAAAAGTTAGCGGAATAAGACAAAACAAACCTGAGAAGGAGGTGCATTATCATCAATAAATGGAGCTGCAAGACTTATAAATGAAGCCTCACCAACGCCAACCAACCTAAATAAAAAAATAGATATCATTCTTCTGGATGGAAGCTTTGTAGAAAAACGTGTCTTACACTCTTGGCAGGTCATTGCCTATTAAGTAAAATCACTTACATGCGGCAAATTGTAATTGACCAAAAATCAAATGCACACCCACAGCCAGCTGTAGCAATAGTCCAAACTAATAGTCCAACTCCAATAAGCCTAAAAGGGTTATGACTGAAAAGAAAGAAATAGTATGTGAATCATACCAAACATACCAAAGGTTATAAGAAAGTATAGTACATAGTACTACATGTTTCAGCTAGAGACCAACCTCTTTGCCAAAGAAGCAAATACTGGCGAAGACACCAGTAAGCCAACCATAAATGCAGATGACAGGATACCATCTTCAAAATAATTTAGGTTAAAGTCTCCCCTGCAACAATAGATTGCACAGTGATCAAAAGCAACCTAGCAATGTTCATATCACTAAGTTTGGTTAGAAAAACAATCCACTGATTGAGGTTGATATTTACAAAGCCTATCTAACAAAAGTGTGAAAGATGTCTGCTTGGCTGCTTATAAAAATAGGCCCACAAAAGAGAAAGTGTAGGTCTTGATTTAAGTTACAATAAATTAAACTAGTTGTCCAGCATGTCATGCATGTTTAGAAAAAATGGAAACAAAAATTCAAATAATTGTTTAACGAATATGGTAAGTTTGGGTGTCTATGAATATTTACAGATAGAGTTAAGTTTGTTATTTCACATTCTTATATAGTTACACTTACAACCATAAGAGGTATAACAAGAGTACATATTCTTCCAAACTTTTGACTAATGGAGAAAAAGAATTAACTGCTAGAAGCCTAGAAGTCAATTCAACTTTATGATTTCTCTTATATTATTGGCATCATCATGTTTGTAACTTTGATGCTTGAAAGGATAGACTGTTACACCTATAGACAGTTAAGTGTAAGCATTAAAAAATTCACAAAGTCAGAACAAGAGGATTCATTCACTCATATAAAACTTGCACAAACTAAATGGATCACGATTTTACAGGATTGTTTCTACATGCTAATAAAGAATAACATTACTGAAACTTAAAATGAAAGTAAAGGTTCTGTAATGCATCTCACTGAATTCCAGTGCCCGAAGTGCATATACCACTCTCTGTGCATGTTCGACGACTACCATTGACACCATTACTTGCTATTGCCCCTCGATCAAGATAATTTAACATGTTGATGATACAAAAGATCACAAGTAATCTGCAAGCAAAAAACAATTGTCTCATGTTGAGCGTAAAGACAAAAGAAAAGTGCAAACCATGATACAGAAGTACTAGCTAATAGTTGCTACAGGAAATTAAAAACATACTTTTGCAACGATTTCAAAAGCTAGCTTGTATGAACCTATTAAACAAACATGCTTAGGGGTAAGTAGATAAAATAGCCCCTCTTCTACGTCTTGTTTCAACTGCTACTTCCAAAGCTCCTAAATCAACATCAAGGAACCAATTTCTGCCTCATCGCACTTGCTTCAGAAGATGCCTCTCTAATCTTATCGTATATCTACCACTTCCAAACCCATGTGACGAACTCCAATTTCTACATCCCCCAATTAATACTCCCTCATAAATCGCAACAAGATTTCAAATTACCTACCTCTTCTCCTCCTCAATTCAACACTAAAACCTAGGATCAGCACAACACTGAACCGAAACGAACAAAAAGCAATCCTGAAATCTTCCTTACCTCTTGGGCGTGAACCAGGAAGGATTGGGATCAGGGCCATCAGAGCGAGGGTTTCCATCCGGATCTTGGTGTACAGAAATCGCCATATCCGTCGTCTTCGGTGGTGGAGGAGGAGTAGGAGAAGAAGTAGTTCCCGGCTCTGGAGAGTCCACGTTCGGGTGGTCTTGCGTTGGCTCTGCCTCTGGCTCGCCCATAAAATTAAAATTTTAAAGGAAATAATTACAGGAAGAGTTTGAAGTAAAAACAAAGTCTTGGTGGTGAAAATACGTATAATTCCTCTCCCCCCCTCTCTCTCTCTCTCTACATCAATTTCTAGGGCTTTTTTGTAAATATATTCTTCTTTTTCTCCTAGGAGGTTGGGGAAAGAAGAACAGAGGAAGAGGAGAGGAGGAAGAAGAGACGTTTTGATACCTTTCGATCTTTTCTCTCTCTCTCTCTCTATCTCTATCTCTATCTCTATCCCTCTCTCCCTTCCCCTCTTCTGCTCCTCTCTTTCTAAAAGCCGGTTGTCGTGACATGAGATATGGGAGTTTGTACCTTGTTGTATATTATTCAAACATAAAACAAACTAGTTGTTATTAAAAGAGACAAGTTTGAAACATCTAATCTAAGAAAATCTAGCTCATCTTGTCCCGTGATTATCCGTGATTGTTATAATTATTCAAATTTAAATTCCTTAGGTTTATTTTTTTTTATTTGTACATTTATGAATATCGTGGTTAAACCATGGTTAAATATATATATATATTTTTTAAGTATATACATGAAAAGGGGAAAAAAAACGATTGATCGTAGTTGTGGGAGCAATTGGGTAACCTATTTTTAGTACGTAGGTTTGTCCTTGTACATCTTTTGGCCACGTGAGAGGTGGAATGACAGATAGAGATTAGTTGTCTTTATTAGCGGCTTAATCTTTGGTTTGGTCTCCCACACTACTAAAGTAATGATTCGCAATCATTAAAGCCACCCAAGAAAAATCTCGACTAACCGTTAGATCCACACCCATGCTTCTTCTATTCAAAAAGCTATTTTGTTGGATTAATTGGTTATCTTAGCTTAACCATTATTCTACAACAATGGTATGAGACGTGTAGGTAGCCTTTTACTTTACCAACCCCATGAAGTGGCTTACAAGCTTGTTCATTTCTGGCAGTAGAAAGAATGTGATGCCGTAGTGTACTTGTTGTACAAGGGGATTTTAAGCTACTTCTTATGATCATTATTGGGAATTCTCCAAATAAATCATATACAAGACCTATTGACTCTTGGGCAGACAAGGAAACTGGATCAACAGCAGTGAATCATTAAATTTTTTTTTTTTATTTTGAGAAAGTCAAACCAGCAGCAATGAATAACCAGCAGCAATGAATCATATTTTTCTATAGATGTAAGTTTGAGACATTTATATTTGTACTCTGGGAAAATAGAAATGATGCCACATGCAGTAATTGTTCAAAGTTGAAATAGCAAGCCATCTAGAGTCGAGAAGGCCAAGGGAAAAAAAAGTGGAACTTTATGAGCAAAACCAACTGTTGAGACAGATAGGGAGTAGAACTAGATAACTTACTATACATGCAGAAGTCTTAAACTGACTTCAATTGCCCATGAAATAAATTAGCAGGGCATGCGAGCTCAATGGATATCTTTCTTCTTCTTTTTTCCCCTTCTTTGTGATTGTACACAAGAACATGCAATGATATTAGCTAATCTTCATTGAGAATGTATGGGTGCTCGCTCCAAAAATTGGGTCCTATAATGTCCAAGTGTCCAATTACCACCTTCGTCCTAGTTCTTCTGATGGGGTTTCCACCCTCATCCGTCTTCACTGTTTCTTCCACCTGAGTTCAGACATGAGGTGTGTATTGATCCATAAGAAGTAGAAAAGAAGTGAAGCATATCAAGTATATAATTCTGTGGAACATGCTCCAAGTAAATGAATGTGATCATAAAAACTACATACTAATCAGACAAAATATTAAGCAATGCTTCACCAAGGGAGGCAATTCTGTAACAATAATCAAATTAGAGAGAAGAGACACATGTATTACTTTACTGAAATGCTAATACAAAAGTTCAAATCCACCGAGATTTAATTCAAAGAAAAGCACACGGTATAAAAATAAGTCTTTTGATAATGCAACTTCCCTTGCTCATTAGTGTACCTTATCTCTATAAACACAAGAGCCTTTTCGGAACATAGCTGGCAGCTTATTGTAATTAACACCAAACTGTTGGAAAAGAAGTTCATTCTTATCTTTGGCCACAGTTCCCTGCAAAATATAACTTCTGAATATAATTGGCACTTAGACAAGTTAAAACAGAAAAGTTAAAGGGACAGTGATGTGTGGCAACAAAATTCTGGTGCTCATATATGAGTATTCTGAGTTGGGTGACTGATAAGACTTCAACTGAACCCATATTCTGATTAGCATTTGCAGCTGCAGAAAAGACAAATCTTCAACAGAGAATAAGACAATATGCCATGAATTCCAGCCCAAACAACACCTCGCATGCTGACCATCTTTCAGAGGACAACTAGCTAAGAGATTGTATCATGTATTAATAGTCTATTTGTGTTTATTAGCAATGCTCCGTCCAAATTTGAGTAGAAAGTGACAGATAAGTATATGTTGGTAACTACTAGATGAGCGAAGTTATCATTGGTAAAAGGGATACCTAAATGTTGAGGGACCAATAATTCAGCAATCAACAAATTCAATTACATGAACATCAGAATATTGTCCCATAAGTGAAAAGACAAAACAACACAGGCAATTAGATAGTAACTTGGAGAAAACCTTTAGCAACTCTTGTGCCTCCCTCTCTGTTTTCCCAGATTTAACCAACATCCAGAAGCACGTATTATATTGATTGTTAATATGACCTGCAAAAGGAGAGAAGAAGATTCAGCATGGATTATATTCTTTTGTATGATATTATTTCACATAATCTTAATAACACAGTGACTGGTATTACATAATGTTCAGATATAAGTGCACATATTTCAAGCTCTTCTGACTAGAAAATTTTAAAAGTTTTGACACATATTTTGCTCTTACTGGCACTTACAGTCTACCTGCCTCCATGATAGATAATCTCGAATGATTTTTGCCTTTGGATAGCATACAACTCGCCCATCAAAAAAGGGCGGTCCTTTCAATTCTTTGTGGGGAAAGAACTCTTTCCACTTCATTACATATACAGATGTGAAATAGGATACACTGAGGGAAAGTATTTTGCTGCAATTTGATTGATGGAGCAATTCATCATTAGTTTGTACGATAACATCTATGACCAATCTAATTTTATGAACTTCATTTCATTGATCATGCAATTGTGCGAAAATGAATATCAGAGACCTTCATCTTTCTCTAAGAAATTATCTTTACACTCCTAGTTTTAATTGGATGGATTGAGACTTCCATATGAGATGAAAGAATATCGAGAGAGAACCTTGCCCTTCTTTGGTAAAATATACTTGTCTCCTTCAGTATAAAACTGCAAAAAAATAAAAATAAAAAAAAAAGAACGAAAGAAGAAGTTAACATCACCAAATTTTGGGTCTCTAAAAAGTAAAACAATACTGCCTTTGCAGTTAGATATTGAAAAAAGAAAACATTATTTTGTACCGCAGAAGATACTACTGCTACAACAAGTTTGATTCCTCCACTACTAATATGAGAATTTAGTAAAAAATTGAAACAAATAGTGTACCTATATTCATCACTGACACCATAAGCAAATACAAAGTCTGGAAATTGCTCTAACATTGAAAGTGCACATGAGTTCATCAAGTTCAATGCATTCTCATCATTGGGCTTCTCAAATGAGTGCTCTGCAGAAAATCTACATAAACACAGAAGCATTAAACAGAGGATGGAGAAGTTGAAACATAGACGTAAAAATTATGAACTTAACAGCACAAGAATCAATGATTCCAAGAACAAGAAAAAAAAAAGAAACTTTTCTAAATATTTTGCATTGACGAGTAGAGAAAAAACAACTATGCCAGAGAGAAACAGATAGAAATATTCCTTTTGGCGAGGAGAAAGTGAGAGCTTACTGATGAAAGTGGCATCCATCAATTCGGACAACAATCCAATTAAAAGGTGGTAACTTGTCATCGGTTTCAAACTTCTTCACGTATTCATATTTGCTGTTGGCCATCCCTGGTGTTTGCCAAAGAGTCGATGAGAGAGAGAGAGAGATCTTTATAAGGAGTCATAAGAAGGATGGCTAGGTGGCGGAGCCAAAACTTTTCAAAAGAGAGGGCCAAACATGAATATATAGAAACATGCAAACTCTAAGAAAAAAATGCATAGAAGACCATACAAATTTTAAGAAAAAAATAATTACTTATAGTGATTCATAATTATCCACAATGGGTCCTTATATTTTTGGAATCATTACATGACAGCTTTATCATATAAAATCATATCAAAATTTTAAATTCAAATCTCTACATATTTTGAGTTATATCAAAAAAAAAAAAACATACCTCAAGATAAGCAAAAAATATCATCAAACAATTAACCAAAAAAATAAACATAAAGTGATGACCTAAGCAATTTACCATTGCAATCAAATTAGATGATCTAAGCAATTTACCATTGCAATCAAATTAGATGCTCAAACATTATATCATAAAGAGGGACACACAATCCACTCCACCTTCACAATGCCACAATTAACACACTACTAAACACTAACTAGCAGCAAACTACATTATACTAAAAATTAATGAAGTGTGGACTGTAAGCTGTAATCTACATTCTGTGAACTAGCATAATGAAGTGTTAGGTGGTTATTTGCAATAAGAATAACTGAATCAGTAAAAATGTAAAAAATGGAGGTGGTTTTTTTCCCTATCCTCATAATCATGGCGGTGGTATGCGTAGAGAGAGAGAGAGAGAGAGGCTTCGAGTGGCCGCTGATCGGATGGGAGCCTATGAGGTGAGAGAGAAAGAGATGGGAGAGTGGGAGTGGGGTTGCGGCGAGAGAGTACCTCCGTCCACCGGAGAGAGGAGAGAGGAGAGAGTGAGAGAACTCGAGAGCGGAGAGGAGTCGGGTGTGGATTAGGGCTCATACGATGAAAGAAGAAGTTTGTTTTTTTAACTAACCGATAAGACTAAACCCAACCCGCTATCCCCGAACCGACCCGTTATCAACGCAAATGCGGTCTAATACCCGAAAAGTCAGCCCGCTAGGCCCGCCAACCAGATCCGATTTTCCATACACCGAGCCAAAAATCATATCAAGCAACGTAGTTTATAATCTCTATTTACCAATATAATTACAAAGTGAAATTGATTTGAGAACATTAACCCCGCTTTAATTGATTATAAAACGAATACTTATAAAAAAATAGGGGAGGATGGGCCTTTTAACAGAGGTCAAAATTCGCCTGCCCTAGATGACAAGTTTATAGGAGACAAATTTGACAAAACCCCTATGCTTCTCCTTTGTTTTTTTTCAAACAAATATACATGACCCAATATGTATTCTTAAAACAAATTTGCATTTGTTCTCCATTATGCTTGAAGAACAAGACATTACCCTGAAACAGACATTTCTCAGGTCTACATCCTGACGACAATTGCTAAATTGTTTTCACAAGATCAGCACGAGGTTAATGAGGAAATCGCATACAAAACAGAGATGGTTTATCTGAAAGACATAGAGACCTTGACAGAACTAGGCATCTGAGTTGGCAAGACATCAGTACAAATCATTCAAGATTGCATACATGCAAAATGTTATTCAGGTGATCACACACATTGAGTGCCATGAATTCACTGCAGTTTCTGAGAGCTTTCAGTCTTTGCAGCAGATGTAAATGTCACAGGGCTTTGTGGATGGTCCTTCACAGTTAAACTCAGCACCTCAGCCCTTGAATAGTGCCCAACGACATCGAAATCAAACTTGGCTCGTGTAATTTCTCCAAGATCTGCACATCGCATTGTAAAGAGAAAAGTTGATTGATAAGTTGCAAGAATTCACATGAATAAATGTCTCCAAGATATTCTAAAGCTCTTCATTTACTTGTGACATTCCATATTCCAGTTGATGACCAACAAAAGAATTCAGAATTATCTTACTACTGCTAATGCTGTTTTACTATTCTCACAAGTCGCATGCTTACAACCTATAAATTTATAAGTATCTTTAAAACTTTCTTTAGGTAAATAAGATTGATCTCAATTGGAAAGATTGTTTAGGAACTTAAGCAAGTTTTTTTGTATCTTTACAGAAATTTTAATCTTTATCTCCAAGACAAGTTACCGTCAAGCACATAACCTGCCTGGTGATATGGTAAACTTATTCTCAATAAAATAATAGAATATGGTAGACTAAGAATTTGCTAATGCATAGAGAAAAGGCACTCTCAACATTTTGTTCTCTCCTAGCATTGTGGAAGGTATAATCTTGTAATCTGAAACATCTGATTCTCATACCTAGGTCTGCTGTGATAAGAGCCTCTCCTTCATAATTGGGGCCTGCCAAGACTGCTCCAGATGGTGAAATGATGACGCTTCCTCCAGCACAAACAACAGTATCTGGTGACGGTTCATCCTCTACACCTGCAAAGACATAGTCAGGTGGGGGAGGATAGTCTTTTCTCCTGCAGAATTGGTTTGCTGACAGCACAAAACATCCACCCTCAAGCGCAATGTGGGTCATGGAGGCCTGCCAAACTTCCCTGGAATCAGCAGTGGGAGCACAATATATCTCAATACCTGGAGAAACATGAGACAAGGTTCTCAGATGCAAAACTTTGTGCACTTTACTACTAAGGGAGATACGTTCATTTGCTTGATGCTAATTTTTTTTCTTCTGTAATTATTTTATTGCAATTGTGTGGATCTCATGCTTTTAAACTTTAAATAATACATTAGTTAGAAACTAAGGTGAATAACAGCCAACAGTATGTTTGAAATACACAGGATAGAATGGTTTACACATTCCACAGAAGTACTCGAAAACCCTATAAGATAATGCAACAGTGTCACATTTGACCTGATGGCCTTCCTTTCGTCAAGTTCTACCAATCTGACACCCATAAGGCTTGAAATATATGGAAATCTTGATCTGTAACTATTTTCTAGAAGTTTTATCATATAATAGAGCAAAAATAGTACATTAGTATATGCATCAAAATAAACGAAAAGAATAAACAACTGTTCAAGAAAGAAATGAATGGAGCACACAATTGCAATAAGGGTTATATAGCACTTGACAAATGAGATAAGATGATAATCAAATGAGGCACCTACCTTTACCATACAATGCAGTCCTCAAAAGTGGCATTCTATTCTCCCAACAAATGAGGGCACCTATCTTTCCAAGAGGAGTCTCATAGACAGGAATTGTCGATCCATCTCCAAAGCCCCAAATCACACGTTCCAATGCTGTAGGCATGAGCTTGCGATGCTTACCCAAGTACTGGCCCTGTGGGTCAAAGAAGAGAACAGTGCAATAAAGTGTGTATCCTGCCCTTTCAATCACACCCATTACTAAAAAGATCTTATATTTTCCAGCCATTGCAGCCAAGTGATCAACTTCTGGACCTGCACACATGGAATATCAATATCAGCTAAGGAACACGGAATTTTCTAACAACTACCATTTCTTTTATTTGATGATTATAACAATGCACAGAAGTTATGTTAGATAACATGCATTCAGAATATACTAGGAAGAACAAATTATGACTGTGCAGAAGACAGCCGCAAAATATCTAGGTCTGGCAGAAAACCGGAGAGTGAAATAGAGAACAACAATAAAAACAAAATTGAGATGCTGATAGAAGATACATCTATTGTCAGATATTTTCTTTGGCACCAATAATAATTTATTAGAAATAAGAATCCTCTCAATTTGGAAGAATTCTTGTTCTTTTCAGTTCCCTGTAACAGGATTAGGAATAAACTTCCATTACTGCCACTCATCTGGATTTTAAATTTCATCTATACGTTCCTAGTTCCCCTTATAAAGAGACCCATTCTAGTTCCGAAACAACACCATATAATTTCAATGCAAATTTTCATCACATTAAAACATCACCATGTAATTTAGCTCTGCCCTGACATTTTGACAATCATCATTTTTTAAAGTTTGATGATCTGTAAATTTTATGTTCCAAGATAACAAGAGATGCACTTTAGTTGCATTCCAACATTTCATAATAACAAATTTTTTTACAAAAATTACAAATTTAGGATGCATCTAAGCATACCAGGCACATCTATCGCAGCCGCATGATACTTCCTAAACTCCTCCCTCCCCTTAGCTGACCGGCTCCCAATCGTAACACCAAACGTAGCTCCCCTCGGATATCCCCCGACAAACGCCTCGGGAAACACAACCAATTGCGATCCGTAACTAGCCGCATCCGCAATTAACCTCTCCGCTTTGTCTGCAACACCAAAAAAGTTGCAATATTTAACAAAAATAATCATTTTCTCATATCTCGTCACTTCTTAATCGTATGTTTTCATACCAAGAGTCGCAGGGGTGTCGTAGAAGACGGTGGAGGCCTGGACGACGGTGGCGCGCACGGTTGTCGAGGTCGGATCGGAGCCGTTCATCTCAACCTCGGCAATCAAAGGGGGCTCGACGGAGTTGGCCGGAACCAAAGCCATGGAAACTTGGAGAGAGAAGGGGGCGAGTATAAAAGCTACTTTCCGTACTTCTTCCGGAGGTAGTCGCGGACGAATTCGTCGCGCGCAAGGGTGCGGGCTCGCTGGGGTTCGACGTGGACGTAGGAGAGGTGAGCTCCGACAGCGAAGAGGGCGGCGCCCGTGGCGAAGTAGAAGAGAGTGGCCAACAGTTGCTTGGGAGAGGAAGGAGAGCACCACACCATCTGTGAGGGTGAGCCGCGTCTCGTAGTCACACGAATTTTATAGAAAGTTCCCTGAACTGTCAATCTATTTCTTTTATAAAACCATAATAAAGCTCTAAATAGAGGCTATTTCATAATAAAGAAAAAGAACGCAAAGCCTGTGACAAAATAGAGGCCATTTGTTGGATGAAAATAAATAAATTATTTTAATGTTTTTATTTTTTATTATATATATATATATATATATTATATAATATAATGTTCATAATTTGCACTGATATATTAGGAGACTATTTTTAGTAATTTAAAAATTAAAAAGTTATTTTTAATGCAAATGCCTTGATTGCTTATTCTGTTGAGAGAAAAAGAAAATTCAATGTATATTCCTGAATAACCTAATTCATTAATTATTCAACCATTTCATTTTAAGGCAGACTTCGGCACTTCGCTTAGAAAATTTATATAAGACGAGCACAAATTTATATAAAAACTTATTTTACTGTTATAAAACTAAAAATAAAGCGAAGAGTTTAGTATTATTATCACCATCACTGTCGAGAAAAACAAAATCACTGAAAAGGTTGGACGGCATCAATTTCCTTTTCAGATTTGTCACAAAATCTTATCCTCCCTCCAATCTTTATCCACCTTTCGAGTGGTAAGAAGACCAGCAAGGATTTCCTCCATTTATTCCGCTGGAGTTAGAATGCTCCAACAGGAAATGAGAAGGCAACCAAAATGTCACTAGTCCATGTATCAGTTTATGTGGGCAACCAAAATAATAGGATAGTCTTAACTGCTAACATGTTCACCTGCCTCTTAACAATAATTTGGATACAATAATCATAGCAGCATTGTTACCAAAACTATGAAGCAGACTGTACGGTCCAGATAAATAAAGGCAATCATTTTTCCTGCCCTTCAGTCATCAGAGACACAGCAGAATTAGGTTAAGAGCAATTTGAAAAAGTTTGTTCCGAAGAGAGACATAAGATGACGTAGAATAAAGCTCATCTAGCACAAAAGTATATGAATTCGAAAATGTAAGAGCTTCATCCGGGTTTCGGCGACAAACAATGCAGTCCTTGAAGAACTTTAAAATGATACAAGGTGAGATAAACAGAACTACTTTTTCTTTGGAATTGGGATCAAACGCAAGATTTACTCCACTTCTGCTAAATAATCATCAATTTCAGCAGGACTCAGTACTCTGCAAATTCAGATAAAGAAAAAGATGTCAGAAATGAATACAATCTAGAATACAAGTTCCAGGCCTGAGCTCAATTAGCACATGAAAAGTCCACAAATAAATTTTTGAACAAAATGTTCTGAAGATTTCATCAAAAAAAGAAAAAACTTGAATCGTAGTTGCTTAGTTAGTTCATAAACTTTCGAGTATTGATTTGTGAAAGTAACCAATGAAAATAAGAGGAATAATATTTAGATATAGGACACTGTATATGGCTTTTGAAGTAAATGACATACTACAGACAAATAGTTTGGAGACACCAAACTTCTGTGCCCATAAAATCTGAAAACTCGAGCAAAGAGTTGGTCAGAATCCATCAAGTTGTAGCGTTGTTGTACTTAGACCTTTTTTAATGGATGACTGAGAAGTTGAAAGGTAATAATACTAAAGGCACTCCCTTATAGGCAAGTGAACTAATTAAAGACAATAAAAAAACCAACCATCATAAATCTGCATTTTTAACTCAAAGTAATGACAAGTGTAATCAAAGGGATAGCTGGAATGCAATGCAACTCAATCACCACACACAGTTAGGAAAGGACTTAAACAGAAAATGTATGCTACTTTACCAGGGAATCAAAAGGGTGAGAAAATTTTCAGGTATATATTGGTTTATGCAAATGTCAAATATGTAAGACATGCCTGAATTTACGATCAGCACCAATTATTCCAATTTCAATGTTCTTGCTAGAGATTTGTCCTTCAAATCTGCAGTTAACAAGATGAGCCATCATATATGATAATCCATAAAACTATAGGTAGAGTGGCAGGTATGGACTACATCATAAGAGCACATAGATGATACCCTTCTTTTAAAGTCAAGATGGCAGTGTGAACAGCATCATCAAGTTCCATATCTTCTGTGTACCTACAATGAGAAACAGTCAAAATTTCTACGTCATTCAATGTTAACCAACCAGAGGATTAACATGACAACAGGAATGATACCAGGGAAAAAAATTGTAGCAAGATATCCATGCAAAAAGGAAAACGGAAAAGTTATCTGTCCATATGACAATAATTGAGCATGGCATAGACAGAAACCATACATCATGGACAGAGAAGAGTGAAAGGAAATGACAATAGCAAGATATCCATGCCACAGCTTCTCCATGTGGCATATGGCCAAGAAGCATCACACAAGATAACATATGAGCATAGCAGAAAAGATAGCTACAAATACGCTATATGAGCATAGCAGAAAAGATAGCTAAAAATACTCTATATGAGCATAGCAGAAAAGATAGCTACAAATACTCTATGAGAACCAGCAAAAGCACTGGTAAGAATATAGTGCTGAGTATATAGCTTGAAGAAACGACAAGCAGGTTATAAGTATTTAATCCAACTTGAGTACCTTTTCTCAAGAAAAGTCTTTGCATTAGAAACATTTTTCCCCATTGCTGAAGCTTTCCAGGAGAAGTACGATCCCGATGGGTCAACCTGTTACGAAAGAGTTGAAAGAAAACAAAGGCAAATGTAACAATAGATTTTTCTGAGATTATGTTAATCCTATACTGCAAGAGACAAAAAAGCGATTCAAAGAAAATAACAAGACAACATATCATGAGTTTATATAACAAGATAGATGATAATCTCGCAAATACTAAGCATCTCATACCCTGCCATGGTACAAATCACCAGCAAAGAAAAAAAAACACCACCACCACCACCACCACAAAAACAGAGAAAGAAAAGAAAGAAATAAAGATCAGATATTGTTGGATACCTGATACAATTGAGGACCATTGTCATCATATCCTGCAACCAGCAGAGAAACTCCAAATGGCCTTACACCACTGCAAGACACATATAAATCCATATTAGCATAAGGAAGTTAAAGTCTCTCACCAATGGCGTATCCTGGTGAGGCAAAGGTAGACAAACAATTATAGGTATAGAAGATGGTTTGCATCAAAATTGGGTTAAAGATATGTGCTAGTAAATATTTGATGTTTTTGTTCCATTAAATGAGAAAAGAGAAGAAATGGCAGATGCAAACCAAAATTGTGAAGATAATAGAATAATGGAGATTAAGAACATGGAAAAGGGAACATATGGAAATATGTCTAAGAGATATTCTGTGCCTTTCTGCATAGCATATTAACATATATGTGAACCTTGTACATCAGATATCTACTCTAAAATGTGGAGGTAATGGACAATTTCCTCTCTTGAATAAAGATTCTCTGGTGATGGAAAATGATAAAACATCTCGAGCAACTTGAATAGAATAGCAATTTCCTTTTTGTCTAATCAACAATAGATACAGAATAATTGCAGCTGTCAGCATTAAATGATCTGGCATATTTTGTGAATTCTTTGAGTTGAATTCCCTGATTTTGATACAGCAAGAGCATGTAAGATCATAAAAGTACCCAGACTGTGTGAACTCTTGCATAACTGCAGCCGTCTCCCTCACGAGCTGTGTAACTGGAATAGATTCCTGCATTTGTTCAACATATATTGAAATAAACAATTTACAAAAAACTAAAAAAGGACTCTAGCATAGATGATAGAAATAGTGAAATTCATCCTGGATGGACTCATTATGTTCTTTATCAATCTGTCAATGTTACAAAGGAATGTAAAGGCATGCAGAAATGTACTTAAGTGCATCAATTTGACGTATCATAGCAGTGTTCCAGTCAGTGTCGGCAGATTGTCATCATTCAAGAAACAGGAAAATGAAAGAAAAGATCGCCACCAAAAGAGCAAGACACTACATCACATCAGGCCTAAAAGAGTCATTGTCTTCATGGAGAAACTGGAGACCAAGGTCCACAAAGATACCAAATATCGAATAAGAACTCAGCTTCAGAAGGAATGATGCATGAGATAAGTTGAATAAGAGAAGGTTGAATGCACGAGTGCAATTAGTGTATCACTCATTAGGCAAAGCCATATGTACTGCTTAGGTTAAGATACCAGTAAAAGGTGACAGAGAGCCATAACTTACTAATTAGAACTCATGGCATTTTCTCATCATGAGTGTCAATGAAATGCATTCATAATTCCTGAATAAACTATTTAACAAACTTCTTAAGTGGAAGTGGTTGACTTTCTAATATACAATATGCAATATTCTGCCATGGTAACAAACAATTAAATCCAGCTGAAAAGAAAAATTAACCACAAGGATAAAAGAATCTGAATAAAATCTAAATCTATGTTATATAAATAAACTATAGGCATGGAAGACTAGGTACAATTGTCTTATTATTCACAATGATATAAGAAAAAGAAAAGACCAACACATCACAGCGAAAACTAGAAGAGATAATAAAACGGAAGGTCAAACAATACCTTATATAATCGAAAATATTGTTGGGCTTGCTTTCTGCTTTTCCTCACTAGAACACGGGAATCTGGACCCATTCCACTGTTAGCATGAATAACTTGTCAGGTATATGGGTGACAAATAGTAACAAGAATTAAGAAAATGATCATAGGATAAATATCAGTTGATAAAATGGTGGAAGACCTAGTGACATCAGTTAAAAAGGTCAATGTTTGGCATCATCACATGTGAAATATAGATGAACACTTGAGAATTTATTAACATTTTCCTTTTCATTCTTTCAGCAAACATACTAAACGTACAAGAAGTACGGTGCAGCCTACCTATTTAAGAATATGGGTTGCTTAGTCTAAGCCATGTTGATTTTCTAATATAGCTGCTGTACTAATTTTGCTGCACAGCAATATTGTATCAATTTCTAGAATAAAAACAGCACAGAAGCTCACCTATAGACGACGCCAATATTTGTAGTCATCAATTGAATCTTTTGCACCTGCAATAAAAGAATATCAACATAAAAATAAAATCCACCACATTACAATTAATGAAAAGATATGCAATGAAAAAAAAAGTATAAGAGGAAAATATGCAGGAGTATCTGGTAAGATAGACAAAATGAACTGAGAAAGGAGCTCAAGTAGGCCAAGAAATCAGATTGTGAAGAATCATATCAGCAATGAATGGAGAAAAGATGTTGACTAATGATGATTTTTAATGAAATCTAGCCAAGAAAATTTATTTGATATGGGGTAGTAAAGTAATTAATACTCATGTTAGTAAAGAGTCATCACTTTCAAGCAAATAGCCGTATCTATTTGATCTCATGATTCTGGTGATGCAATGATAATTATAACACAACTATTCAAAGAAAATATACTTGATAAAGATGAGGTATACATACCGATGTTTCATCCACTAAAATTGAAGGTAATTTCTTCTCAGTTGCAATAATAACACCATTAGCAGCTGCAGTAAATACAAAATAAGTATCAGAATATAGGACTTCAAAACATGTTGAACACTCCCATCATATTTTGGTTATTCAATAACTAATCATGTTTGCAACTTCTTTAAAATTTACTTTACAATGCAAATTTAACCCTCGTCTTCTTTTACCCATCATTCTTTTATAGTTGCCTTTTGTGTGTGTGCAACTGGCAATTAGCTGTAATAAACCTATAACTTACCATCCATAAGATCCTCATATTAACACAGATTATGCCACCAAATGGACAACAATAAAAAATCTAACAAAACTAAGAAAAACTAGAAATGCATCTGCCTTACCTTAATGTTTAGTGCTTCATGGATTACAGTAACATAATTTGAAGCCACAAACTTAGTAAAGTAGGACAATTAGGTGGACGCCGCTTCAATCATTAAACATACGGGTAGTAGATATCCCGGTAAACAATTAGGTAAAAATTGTGTAGCTAACAACAATACCAATCTTGAGCAATTATTCTACTTCCACTTGTCTTCCTTTATGGGAAATGCAACCCATAGGTCTAACCCTATCATTAATGCACCCTTTCCCAACAACAATCTCTACTTAGAGCTAGCATGCAACTAACTGCAAATTTTGGTCACACTTCTCTTCATGACCGTGTCCATGTTAGCCTAGGATCCACCCTATCATCCTTGAAGGATATTTGTTAATTATTACTTTCATTTCCAAGCCCAAACATTTTCAAGGTCTCCCGATCAACTCAATCCGAAATACTAAAGAAAAAGCTAGTGAAATAGATCATGTTCACAATATGGATTGGCAGTTCAAATGATCTAGCATCATCCTACGAAAATAAACCCCAACATAACATCATCTTTTCTATATTAAAAGCCCTAAAGAGAGCACGAAAACAAGTCTAAAACAAGATTGCACAATGCAACGCGAGAGAAAGATAGAGAAAGTGATCACCTTTGATCCCGAGAGAAGTCTGACCGGATCCGACGGCGGTGAGGGCGTGCTCGATCTGGACCAGCTTTCCCGAGGGGCTGATTCCAGGAACAAAGACATGGGGTTAGTAGATCGACTCGTCGGCGATATAAAGCAATGGAAATCGAAGCAAGAATCCAGTAATGAATACCTGAAGGTGGTGAGAGAGAACGAGTACTGGCTATCTCCCATTCTTCTACTACTACGGATTGGACCAAATCGAAGAAGAAGAAGAAGAAGAAGAAAGAAGACTGAACCCTCGCGCAAGAAATGTCTGGGAGAGTGGCATAATAGAAGAGAGTTGGGGGGGTGTTATAGGAGTGATGGGCTTGAGTCATTGGGCTTAAGAAGGCCAGTTTATGAAATGGGCTGGTTGGGCTCGATACATTAAATTTCAAATCGAGCCTAATCGAGCTTAATCTTGAATGGATGGAAGATAAATTATCAGAGAGTTTATTCATTCAAAAGGGCTACGGTTTTATTACACAAGATTTATCAAGGATTAGATAATAAAATGAAATGTTGCATATCAAATTAATCAGATGATTAATGATGTAATATATATATATATATATAAATACTAAGATCCAGACAGAATAAATCAGGTCGTTTCAATCAGGAAAAACCATACTGATAATTCCATAGAAATGTGTATATGTCTTCCTAAAAGCGACCTGGTTTGAATTCAAGATGGCAATGGAACTTGATGTTAAGTGTATAGAGCAGCCTAAAAGCTTGAGAGTTGTAATTGCTGAGAAATTTCTGACCAAGAAAACTAGATGAAAACTCCCAGATAGCTGTTTGCTCCTTACATATATCTTACATCATACACCACCAACCAAGAAAGACAAGAGGGCGAAACAGATGATTCGTAGCAGCTTGAGCTTAAAATTGCTAAAATTGAAGAAGTGTAGATGCAACAAAGCTCAAAACAACTTCATGATTCAATCAATGTACATGTTTGTTACAAGCTTTGATTTCCTCCTTGCTATGTGCAGTTGGCTAGCGCTGAAAGGATATCGAGTATGAACCCGTATTTGGATCTTTGACAGATTTGAAGTTGTCGACGCTCATCCCAAAGCGTCCCAAGACTGAATTTCCCATCTCCTTCAGCTTCCCTGCAAAAAAATTTAAATATCTTTATGTGTTCCCAAGCAGGAATTGCTTTGAAGCCTAAAAATTAAAAGCAATTCACCCATACTCTAGCAGCTGTCAAGTGAAAAAGCAATCGAGAAAATATTCTTCTTAACTACAGAAGAGTTGAAGAGTTTGATTGTATAATATCAACTTTTTAAAGTGTATAATAGCTCAAATATTATTCAGACTTAAACAGGAAGAACACATGGATTGCAAATAGCTAATGGCTTAATAACCTACAGAAATTCTTTTTTTTCTTCAGGAAATATCTCATGCTTAAATATAAGGAGCACTTTGACTGCCTATTTTACTTCCAAGAGCATAAGAATATTTGCCATGATCATATATATTCAGGAAAAACAGATGTAGCAAACATGCCAATAGATTACCGATCATTTCTTCCTTCATCTTTTCTCGTTTTTCAGCTGCTAATGGCTCTAGACGTCGTAGTGATCTTCTAGCTTGGTCATTTGAAGGATCCAGTTCAATAACCTTTTTCATATCTGGAGAATTTTCCAGAAAGAGAAAAGTGAACAAAATAGGAAATGGAAGTACATAAAATCCATAATGTAACTCCAGAATTATACAAGATTCACAAAATAAATATCACAACACCAGAAGGAAACAAAAAACAGAAGTGGGAGAATCATTATTGAAGAGAAGTAATTCGAATGATGTGTCCAGATATCCAAACTGACCAGCAATAGCCTCTTCAAAGTGTTCAAGCTTTTCATGTGCCTCTCCCCTCCTTATCAGAGCTTTCAGATACAAAGAGTTTAATTCCAATGCTTTTGTGCATTCCTTTATAGTCTCATCATATTTCCCCTTAATAAAAACAAAATAAAAATAACCATAGTCACTTGCTGCAAACAAATTTTCATATCATGAATATGCAAATGATATGAGGTATTCAGAAAAATAATTGCTTGCAGAAATAATGACAAGTGCTCACTCCAAAAGCATTTCAAATAAGAAATTAACAGATTGATTTAGAGGAAGCACATGTGCTGCACAAGATTCAAGCAAAGATGGAAAAGCGAGCAACTAAGAGACTTGTTGATAAGCATCAAAGACCATATGGCGTCTTTTTTTATGAAAGCCGGTAGGCGACCATATGACATGTCTACTGTGAAATTTGAGGACAATTATGGAAGCCAATAGGAGTTGGAAGGAGGTCAGGGTCCGAAACAGCAGAATTTAAAGGGTCTCTATTCCAAAGGTAGTAAAATATTAGGGGTAAGACTAACAGGCATAAACAAAAGATGCTATCCTAAGGTATTTCCTCCATGTATATACTGTACCCCCCATTCAGCTGGAAGAATTATGATTGAATCATGTAGCCAATGACTTTAATACAATGAACATGAAAATTACCAGCTTCGAGAAGCATACTGCACGGTTTGCATGACACATAGAACAGATTTCCTCTGATGACTGTACTTCAGTAGCAATCTGCAATGCAACTTCATATTGAAATAATGCGTCATCGTACTTTCCAGCAACAAAAAGTTTGTTCCCCTCTGCTTTAGCATCATTTGCTTGATCTAAAGCTTTCTGATTAATAAGAAAAAAAAAGGGAAGAAATTAGCTGAAGCCCAATGATTTTTTTAACAGAATTGGTGAAGAAAATATCTACCAAGAATGACATCATAGAACATCAAGAGAATTAGCATAATATGTGTGAAGTTTGACCAAAGGAGACAACTGACAATATTAAAGTCTGTAGAAATTGGTAATTTTAATAACAAATAAAGATGCAAGTCTTTATTATTTGGCTTTTTGAGAACTGTCAAGGGTTGAGCACTCCACAAAGAAGAATAGTTGACTAACTCTATCAGGTTTTATTCTAACATTAGTTAAACCTAATATAGATAGAACCATTCAATCACAAAATAGAGAAATTATCTACCATTTCCCCCCTAGGAATAGGCTGGAGCAATGTGTTAAAGGCTTGCAACCCCAAGTTAATAAAGTATATGATTTCACAAACATCCCAAACAGAATAAGAATTATCCCAGAAAAAACATTTAAACAATGTGGCAGAGCATTTCTTTTCAGGCTTTATAGGCCATGCCACGTTCAGTGTATTATCCGTGGTGGCTCGCTGGTACATAAGGAAGCTAGTTGGATTTTAGTTCCCATGAAGAATTTTGATGCCCACTTTGAGAACATCAAATTGTGACTGAATCGACACTGATGGTTAAGGGATTACTGCAGCTTCAACAAAATTATTCTTGAACTCCTAAAGTTTCACTTTGCCTGTCAGACCATGTAAACCAATATCGAAGACTAAACCAAGCCACTTTATCTCGTGAGTTATTACTGAAAGTCTGAAAGTAATACATAGTGTCCAAAGCTCCGGTTACAATATGTAAATGAATAGGAACACTGATTTATAAATGCCCTCATTCCTCCATTGTGTACCTTTTCCTACTCTCTAGTATACAAATTATTCAGAAAAGTGGATGGCTTACTGCACATTAATCTAGAAGATGAAAAAAGGTGATGAATTCTCTTCTCCATGAGTTACTTTTCTTATTGCAATTTGGTCTCATGGAATATCTGCTTCTACTTTTTACCAGCTTAATTAAATTTCCTGAAAGATATGTAGGCTGTTTAGTCATCAAATTATCAAATTAGGAAAGGATAAAAATCTCCTGAGTGCTGCAGCCTAATGATGTCTAAACCAGCTAATTCTCTTCTACATTATTTAAACATCAGATATTAAAAAATATCTCCTTGTTTCATAAATTTATCGCGTATCGTTAAAGTGTACCTTAAATCTCAGATCTAATAGTTTTATTATAACCAGATAATTAGGAGATATGGGCATTCCTCAAATCTCTTTAGACTATGTGAGGCATTTGAGAAATTTGTGACCTTCAGCGACATAATACTTACTGCTATCCTACATACTCATTATACTTTTAAAGGCCCAGGAAGAGAGGCAAAATTCCTGAACACCAAAAGAGGGGAAAGGTTCAAATTTTGATCACATTATCACACCAAAATCTCGAAGATAAACAGAAAATAACAAGAAGAAATAAAAGATTCGACCTGTCTAAGCTGTTCCTCGGTGAGCGCGTCCTCGAACGATTCCTCCTCGTCATGGGCTTCTTCCTCCTGAGGAGCAACCCGAGCCGTCGGTTCCGATTCCGCCTCGATCACCACCATGTCTTCTAACGAATCTAATGACCACCCTCTCTTTCGCCTATAATTTACCAATTGGAAAAGAATGAAGAATCGTTCGTTGTAGCGAAGTCTACCGCAAAGCGTATACCTTTGGAGAGAGCCAAACAATCGAGGGTTTTGCAGCTTTTGCAGAGGATGGGAGAGAAGAAAGGTAGAAAAAAGCTCGGGCCACGTTGTTGCTCTTTGAGCAGGCTTGGCACAATTCCGGCCCAATCAACAGTTACTCTACCTTATATACTTCTTTAAACTATTTATATTTCGTCATTAATCTATTATAAATAATCTCATTGACTCACTTTAGCCATTAAGTATAGAGACTAGTTTGAGATTTTTTGAAACATAAGACGGTAATGTAATTTTTGATATAAATACAGACATAATAAATATATATTTAACCCTAAATCAAACAATAAAGAGAATAATTATTTTATTGAATAAAGATCAAGCCCAAATACATATTACAAAAGAAACGCAGACATTAATATTAAAGATAATATTAGGGCATGCAAAACCATCACAGACTTATCCGTCCACAAGCATCAGCTCAAAATATGGCTTCTACGAGGTGGCATAGGAATGCAATGCTTTTCGTCGATGAAATCTTGGCAGGAGCAACGTTTGTCTTTGTCGCACGAACAAATCTGACAGCCATTGGGACACGACAACAAGAATTTATCGTTACAGAGACATAAAGGTGGTATTGCTCGAGCGCACGTGCAGTTCCGGCATTCCCAACCACTGTCTCCAAATTCTCCCATAACTGATAAAATAATAAACCAAAATATATATAGATTAAAACAATCGTGACGAGCTTTATTTTATTTTTTTTAAATTCATAATGATGAATTACAGTACATAATTATCTAGTAATAATTGATTACCTTTGTCGATAAAATCTAAACCAAGAGTATGGAGGCCAGCAAAGGGCTGGTTGGCATTAAGAAGCAGTGCCACCACAAGTGTAAGAAGAGCAACTCCTCCCTTGCTGCTCTCCATTTGTATCTATCTCTACAATCACTTCTACTTATAGAAGTTTCTTCGTCCATGAAACCTCATCCGTTATGACGAGCTAATTAATTTATATCATAAATCTTAGTTAAAGTGAGTTGGTAACAGTTTTTAATTAATTAGTGATGGTGGTAGGGATTAACCATTCTCTCACCTATAAATAAATGATTCATAATAAGGAACATTCTATTTACTATGCTAACATGTTAGTCTTAAATCCTAATAAAATTTTAAACCTTTAGATCTCCATCTCATACAAATTTTATCCGTTGGATTTACTCTATCTTAATTCATCAATTTTCAGATGTAATGTCCATCGGCCATTAATAATTCATGATGATAGAATTAGTGTTAGATTTTGAGACGGCCATATTTAACCTAAACCCTCTATGAGCATTGTGGATGACTGTTAGGGTATATAGTATAAATCTACTGTAATAATTTAGATTATATAGTAATGCCTCTTATTTGATGCCATGTATTCTTATATATATTTCATGAATTTTCTACCCTAACGTTATATGCAGATAATTTAAATTTATTATGATTAATTTTTTTAAAAAAAATTGTTAATATATATTAGAAAAATAAAAGACTTCTTAAACTTTTTGCTCAACTGGTTATCTAACAAAATGACTTTATTACATATAAGAAACTTTATACATGCAAAAAATAAATTAAAAAGTAAGTATTAGTTAACATTAACTATGGTAATTGATTACCTTTGGCACTAAGAAGCAAAGCCACCATAACTAGAAGAAGAGGAACTCTCTTGCTGCTATCCATTCCTCTCTCTCTCTCTCTCTCTCTATCTCTGTGTTGGTTTTAGGGTGTGGGTAGCTCTTTATATTTATATAATTGATGTGTAACAAATATGGTAATGTATAGTTGTCCTAACAAACATAGATAAAGACCAATTCAAATGCTTAACAAATATTAGAAGATATATTCAAAGATACTTTGATTCCATTCCTTGAATCTTGGACCTAGTTTCAATTGCAATATATATAGATATCCATAACAATTTTTTGAGCCAAGAATGGATTTTCTTTTCATTAATAACAACATCTTATGCCATACTATGACACACTCAACATGCAATTCGGAATTTTAATGTATCCATTTATTTTAAATGGTTAAAATTTAGAAAAAAAAAACCCTCTCTAGGAGTCTATTCTGTTCAAAATTATCTCAGTATGGATCAGGTTAAACTCGAATTGAGCCGGAATATGGCCCGGCTCAATCTAGGAAAGAAAGTTTAAAATATGAAATAATTTTTATTTAAAATACAGAGGATAAAATATATTTAATCTAAATTTTAATATATTAAAATTCTGAATGGGATAAGAATTTTTTCTTTTTTTTTAGAAAAAAAGGTTGAAATGTTGTTTATTAATTAAAAGTAAATTCTTTCTTGGCTAACTAGATTTTATCCTTATTGCAAAAAAAATCCACTCACCTTTTCTATTACATATTTGCAGATGGGCATCTCTTTTAAAATATATTTGCAGAACAAACGTCTGATCAGTAAACAAAGAACAGTAGTAGGATGTTATTCTTTGATAACTGGAGCTATGAGCAACAAGAGAGTTGTTCCTTTTGTAGCTTTGATAGCTTTGCTTTCTGGTTGCCAACTGCTCCTCAGCTCGCATCCAACTTTGCTGGTTTAGAACGCAAAGGAAAAAGAATAGAAAGGAACACTAAAACACTACCTATGAAGAAATGTAAGTTATTGAATCAAAGTTAAATAAAAGTTACTCTTATATATCTTTTTTATCATTGGAGAGCCAAAACACTAAATATGGGTGAGCGAAATGGTCAACTTTCTTTTTTGATGGAAAGACACTTAGGCCTCACTAAATATTTAGCCAACATATAAAATTATTTAATCTAAGCTCTAAGTTATTGTATCATCGAGTCATTACTTTTAGCTAATCACTGATGACCTGCTTCTCTAAATCAAACACTACTGAGCTATTGAACCAAACGGAGCCACCAAGCCAAGCTAAGCAACCGACCATTAAACAACTTGTTGACAAAATATTTAATAATATTAAGAGCAATGGCTATATTTATTCATGTGTTTTGAAATTTTACTCAATTATATATAGGTACCTTTCCAATGGTTAAGGTCATCAGATCGACTCCAACCCCAAATAATATTATAGAAAAATTATTTGATGATTTGATAGCTTAGCTCGATTCGGTTGATAGTCCGTCAATACGATTAACTTGGAAGAACAGCTCGGCAGTGCAGTGGCTTAGAGCAGATCCCGATGATATTTGATTTGGAGCAATTGTTTGGGATCTAAGTACCTCTGTCCAAAAAGGTTGAACTTTTATCTAACTCATATTTAGTATCGAGGCTCACGAATGATTTAAAAAAAGAAGTAATTTCTACCTGAAATCTCTTCTTATTGTTTTGCAAGATAGAGCAAAAGTTGCTCATCTCGATCTCACTGATCTTAAAGAATTCATTTTTTTAGTCTTATTGACAGCAAAATTTTATAGCAAACATGTTCATCGAATTTAAACAGAGCCATTGTGCGGTGGCTTAGAGTATTCTCGTTTGCCAAATCCCAGATCCCAAATCCGCCGCCACGCCACTCATGGCTTCCTCCTCCTCCTCCTCCTCCTACACGAAGTACGAGATCCGCCGCCGCGATCCGAACCCTAGCTCCGCAGCGCTCCTAGTCATCGATATGCAGCGCTACTTCTCCTCCATCGCGGCCCCCATCCTCCCCTCCCTCCTCACCACCGTCGACCTCTGTCGCGCGGCCGGTATCCCCGTCGTCTATACCCGCCACCGCCATCTCTCCCCCTCCGACGGCGGCATGCTCGACGAGTGGTGGGACGGCGACCTCATCTTCGACGGCACCCCGGAAGCCGAGCTCCTCCCCTCGATCGGCCGCGTCCCCGACCAGGACCACGTCGTCGAGAAGTCCACCTATAGCGCCTTCGCCCGCGGCACGAATCTAGAGGAGATGCTCAGGAAGATGGGGGTGGAGGAGGTGATCGTGACGGGGGTGATGACGAACCTTTGCTGCGAGACCACGTCGAGGGACGCCTTCGTGAGGGGGTTTAGGGTGTTC
Source organism: Typha angustifolia (assembly GCF_048772165.1). Classification (NCBI taxonomy): domain Eukaryota; kingdom Viridiplantae; phylum Streptophyta; class Magnoliopsida; order Poales; family Typhaceae; genus Typha; species Typha angustifolia. The sequence continues at coordinate 14,356,402 of NC_133245.1, read as the reverse complement.
TTCTCCGTCGATGCGACAGCGACGGCGGATAAGGAGCTGCACGAGGCGACGATTAAGAATTTGGCGTATGGTTTCGCATATCTCGTGGACTGCAAAAGGCTTAAGGAAGGGTTTTCTCGATTAAAGGGTTGAGATTGGCGGTGTCGCGTGTTCTTGGTAAGAAATTTTGGTTTTCTTTAAAAATGTTTATTGCATTTCAGTAGTTCCAAATTCCAATTATTGAACATTTAGTGGTTAAATTTCCGTCCGTGCTAATTATGATATGTCGCTCATCTACAAGATTCTGAAAAGGATTTGTAAGACGGATAAATTTCTTACAAGCCTGAATGCGGTATCATGTTGATTTTAGGTTTTATTTAGTCAGATCGGAAAAGAATTAGTAGGACAAGATATGAAACTTGAAAGAGAGAACATTTGGCCTTGTGGTCTTGATTTCGTGAATGCATCAGCAAGGTTAATGCATCTTGGAGATGTTTAAATGTCTATAATCAAATTCAAGGATGCGTAGGGAATCTATGAACTATGATAAGACTAGTTGAGAGCTTGCAGTCTGCAAATTGATGATATAGGAAATTAGCCAGCTACTAAGCACTAACTAGTTTATAGGCTTATAGCTTTCTGTCCTTCCTAAATCAAGATACCAGGGTATGTTATATATCAGAATTGAAAGTCTACTGTATAACTAGAAATTAACAATTATTCAATGTTCTAAACTATCTCTCTTTTTCTCTTTTTTACAGGTTCAGGTTTTGGAACGTTACACATATGGACAAGTTAACAAATTAATGTACATTGTATGCTTTTCTGGCTAAACAGTTTCATGTGAGAGAAAATTTCAAAGACAGTTTTTGTGATTGTACTTATGTACTGTTGGTTGTTGATTATTTAAAACAAAATGTTAGAAGCCTTTGTTGGTGTTTATCTGTGAATTCCATAAAGTCTGTATAATTTTACAGACTTTACAGAATTCCCAGATAAACACCAGCAAAGGCTTGATTATGCTGTTTTCTCCTGAAACACGATGGTGCATATCTTTTGACCTAATTAATTTTGAGCTTTCATATGCTTGAACAATCTTTTTGATTACCACTGTTTAGTGATTGAGTTTAGCTGTGTTGTTACACCATCTTGGAAGGACTGCTCTGTTTAGATATAAAAATATCTATACCTATTTGTGTTGGATAGGTTCTGTTAAGACTTGTGCATGATGAATTCCATGTTGCTCAGTTAGTTTGTGTATCCTATCATACATTTTTAGTATATTAGCATCAAATGAGTGATTATTTTGTTATGCTTTGAAGTATTTTGTTTGGGGTCTCCGGTCCAGAATATGTTACTTTTCTGTTTCTACATGGTATGTATGTATAGGTATGTCTGAGAGGTCTCCTGGTACTGGTAATGTTCTGCACCAATTTCAAAAGAACCCAAGAGGTATTGATCTACTATCTTTTCAATGTCTGATGTAGATACTATTTCTGGCTTAATCTTGTTTGCCAAAAGATATCCTATTTTCCTTTTCATTTCCCTTCCATTTAGTGATTGTTGATCTCTGACGTACTAAAGTAAGACATGTAGCGTTTTTCTAACTGTCTTAGCTCATTTGCAAGCTCACCTGCCAAATAAACATTTATTTTAGCTGTGACATACTACAGTAAGAGATGTGTAGCACTTCTCAATATAGTGATATGTTTATATATATATATATATATAGGTGTCTGAACCTCCTGTAAGCCTGTTGTTTTGCTTAGACAATTAATTTTCCTTCTATTTTATTGCCTTATAATAACTTAGCTCTACCATTGCTTCTAGCTTGTGGACATCTTTGACAGCATGTTTTGTCCGGGCGTCCGGTGTGTTTCTAGCTCATGTAGCCTAAGGCTTGGATTACACCAAACACTCAATTTAGGCTTGGTTAATTCTTCTTGGGTTTGTGGTCCTGTTCTGAGTCTAGACCTCAACTCCAATTGTCCAATACCTTGTAGAAGGCCCAACTTAAGCCCGATCATTTTCGGGCCTGACAATTTGCGTTAGTCTGATATCTATTTGCAGCCATACTGGTGGCAAATCTTCCATTTTTTTTCCCTTTTTCATTTTAAGTCATTAGTGAAGGAGATAGGATTGCATTCGGGCTGTAGGAAAGTTTGTTTTCTTTCTTATTTCTCAAACAAAGTTGTTTTCTTTATTTTGGGAACAACATGCTTACTTATCATCTAAGTTCGACAGAGTATTGGACCATTTTGGATCTTGATATGTTCTTGTTCTCGTGATTCAGCTCCTAACATAAATAAAAACCCTTAGTATTAAGATTGTTTTCTAATTTCTATAGCTTTCCTAAGGCTTTTCTAAGGCATTTTTTGTTGTTGTTGTTGGGTACACCACAAATATTCATTCGGTGAAGGTTTTGCCAAGAAATCTTTGCAAAAGAAGACAGTGGCAAAAGAAAGAAATGCCAGCAGAAAGTGACACCTAATAAATTAGGGTTCATGTATTCAATTTGATTCTTTCCACATAAGCCACCAGAAGGTTCCTTTGACTAATAGAAAATGTCACTTGTGCTGTGATTCTGCTATTAGCTTTCAGGATAATGACCTATCTCCTTGTTTTATATAGCTGGAACATAGAAGTATCGATGATTTATTCTTTGTTTTTGCCCCAGTTCAGAGGATATTGTATCAATATTGTCATTAATCACTAGATAAGACAATTTCACGCGCCGGCAATCAGGAGCAAAATGCTAAAAGGTGGCAAATTTGGAGTAGATTTGCCCACACTTCACCTTATTGCATGAAACATGCTTTCTTCTTTCCCTTCTTTAACTCTAAATAGATGTTTGACGAGCCATTTTATTGGACTTAGCCGGCCATTCATGCAATGAAGATCTTGACTAGACTATCTCTAAGCTGAACATTTTTTTCGCCTTTTATCTATGTCGATTTGTTTGATATTCTGCTACATTTTGTTATTCTAGAAGCTCTCCTTTGGTGAACATCCTTTGTTCACGTAGTGACACTGCTTATCTAGTCCTTTCATTGTCACACAAGATATAATATGTGCCTCACGTGGGGCATTTGAAGTTTGAGATAGGAGTTTTGTATTGGAAGTCCACATACTACCAGTTAGAAAGATTTGGGTGATCAGATTAGGTCTGTAGGTCATTGCGATCACCACAAAGTCCAACACTTGGGTCCCTGAGATTGGTGACAGAGAGAAATTTTAGCTTTCCTTATTGCCATATGGTCCACTTTGGTTGTCTTCTTTATTGTAATGTCTTGAATTAGTTTCTGAATTATAAGAGATAGAATTAAACATCCATGACATTTGGTTAATTGACTCACAAGGGAAAACTCGATAGTGATATTTGATTGTAATCTCTCACGTGAGTGTCAGAACAGTTGGTTCTGTTAAATGAGCTATTTTTAACTTTTGGGGTATAATAGGAGAAGATTAGGGAACTAGAATGGATAACAATTCTGACGGATAAAGTTAGAAAGCCAAGGATTAGTCCATGTTTAACCAACGTATTCCACGGTTAATGTCTGGAATCCAGCAATTCTTCCATCTCATTTGTGTAAGCAAAATAGGAATTATTTGCCACATAACCAAGAAAATTTGGGACTTAGAAATTATGCAGCTTGGATAATATGAAATCAGCCCGAGTTATTTTATTTCTAACTCGTTACGACAATGGAAATGTTTGTATACTTGTCTTGGAAAATTGGCTTGCACCTATTTCCAACATTTTTTCTGTTTGCTTTTCTCAGAGCTATCAAACTTGGGACTAGATGAGGAATAAAAGCTATTGTCTTGAAGAAGACATGTAAATCTAAGCAACAGCTTGTGACAGATGAAGAACACTAATAGAACCCCGAAGCAGGCAACTGTTCATTAGCTAAGAAGTGCTTGATGAGTTGCTCTGCTTGCCTAGGAGCGAATTGAGGAACTTCATGGCCGGCGCCGCGGATAGTAACAAATGTTAGTCCATCAAAGATGATTGTCCATCCACCAACCTAAATGATAATAAGTTTGCATAAATACACAATTTTAATATTCCTCCTGATGTATTTTGAGAGTAGCAAATAGTAGAGTTTTTAAGGCTTACCTGCTGATGATCATACCACGGCTTCCACTCCTGAATAGTTTTGAGGCCAAGCTTGTTCAATGTGTATCTTGTTGAGGTAACTGGAATCCTTCCATCTGTGTCACCACTGCAAAGAAAATTAACCAAATAGGTTGTTCAGAAGAATGTCTTCTGTTTATATAGGATATATCTCCACTGCTTGATATGTTTACAATAGTATCATATCTATTTTCTCCAAAGAGATTTTTATACAATTGTCATTGAAATCTATTCAAATATCATCAATGCTTCACCTGTAAACCCACACCCTGATTCCACCATTGATGAGTTTCCGAATGATCGGTAGCACAGATGCTGGTGCATCGTTCCATTTGGTGATAGCATCACTGTCAACAATATACTTTTAATAAGCCGTGGAAAATGAGTACTTATTCACACAAAAATATCAAAATAAAGATTGATAGTTTTGATACCTGCAGTGAGTCCAATTATATCCTATATGTGTAACATTTGCATGCAGTGCCTTTTGGACGTCATGCCTATTGAAGTACACCTCAGCGTAGTCGGACACACACGGGTCATAGCCTGCCGGCTTCTTAAACCAACCTCTCTGCATTAGAAGAAGTCATTAACACCTTAAACCCCCCCATCTTTACGAGTTCTAATTATTAATAACATCCCAGAGAGAGCTTACAAATTTGGAGAAATGCTTAGGCCGAGCACCTTCAATCCAATAAGACCTTGTTCTAGAGGTAGTGGATGTATTTGTAACGCATGAAGGAGTGTACAAGCTATACATGTTGATGATATCGTAGACAGCAAAGTATTCATTCATTGCAGCATCACAAGCAGGTGTGGAGGGTTCCACACTGAAGTTGCATTTGATCTTGACATCATGGTATACGCGGTCCGAGATGACTGCATGGTCCCAGGCGTAGTCCACCATTCCTGTCTGATCAGTATCATCGTCCATCAACGCGTTCCCTATCTGGATTAATCAGTAAATGTGTAGAAATATCAGAACGGGCACAAAACTCGTTAGAACATGCAATAATAATAATAATAACAACAAATAAATTCTTACCATGAAACCCTTGAAATTTATAAAATTCTCGGGCGATGCCTTCTTGTTTTCGTCGAATATTTTCTCCGAGAGTTGTGGAACGTAATGCCCTAAAAGAGAAATTAAGTTTAACTTAATTAGCTTACAGTATGATGTTGATTAGAGATGATTAAAGCTAATCTTTTACCAGCATAGCTCTCTCCACTGATGTAGAAGTCATGAGACTTATACTGTGGGAACCTCTTGAACCAATTCACAAGGAATGTATAGGAGTCCTCAGCTTTAAATGAGAAATGGGAGTATTAGAGAAGTTAATAACAAAAACCAACACAATTAAGAGACTACATTAGTTGGATTAGCCTCACTAATTACCTGTAATCTTATCACCAAGTTGAAGCAAGTCAGAGCTTGTGTTGGTGTATGAGAACCCCACACCAACAGGAGACTCCAGAAACAGCAAATTAGCCTCTGTAATATGAAAGAAGAAAATATGATATATCTTATTATCAAGTTATTAAAATTTACTTGTAATTTTTAACCACAAGCTGTCAAATATTCCCTCCATTCCGTGGCTTTTAGCTATAATATCTTCAAGTATAAGCTTGAAGGTAATATAAAGAAGGCAAAGGAGACTTTGACTACTTGGATGGTTTTGGAAGAATTGTGGCAGGGAATAGACAAAGCTATCCCATTCAAAGGGTCAGCAAATTGACTGGTCAAAGGAATAAGATAAGATTTCTTTCTCCCTTCACTATAAAGTAATGTTTGTTGACAGGAAATTTTGTGTAGATAATTACTCAGATCCTTGTGCCCTAACTTATGGAAAGCTCCTGATATCTAAGACAATTCTAGGCAGGAATTCTTTAAGTGCAAGTCTCAATTAGTTTATAAGAGCACATAGTTTTGTCCTATAAAATTAGGAGCCTTGCCTTTGTTCCAGGAGTACTTATTGAGTTTGATCTCTGGGACCCCTTTTTGTATCAAGAAAGGGCCAAGCTCCTCAGCCTCTCCATACCCAATAGAAGAACAACCAGGCCCTGAAATAAAAAACTTTGTCAGATTAATATCATATAGGTTATAAGATATATAACTTCTTTTTTGGGGGGGATAGATCATAATAAACCATGCACATATATCATGAGTAGTTTTTACTCTAACCCTCCATGGGAAAATTGAAACAATGACATTTTTTATCATGAGCTGGTAGAACTCCACCATTGAGCTAAGCTATGGTGGTGATGTAATCCTACATATTTGCATCCATTTGTGAGACCCAAATATCAAACTGTGTCCTATTGGAAATAGTAGGGACATGCTAAGATGCCTATTTACTATGTACGACGTGCACTCTTTTAAATACACAAACAGCTCTTTCACTGAACCATCCTGAGAACATGGTCATGGCCCAGAATTTCTATGTTAGGATAGGATGTATTCCAAAATGAAAGTGATGTCTAGCAGAGGAAGATGGATTCCATCTGCCTTGTATCTGTTCTACTATCCAACCTTTCTCACTGGTTAGCACTAGTAATTCTAGTAGATAAGAACATCAAAGTGAATTGTCTTTCTTACCAGAAAAGGCCATCAGAATGAACCAGAACAACAAACACAAAGCAATTGCAGACCACCAATCAGACAAAACCGGCGTAGGACCGACGCAAGATTTCTGTTGTCTTTTATAAAAAGAATCACCAGTTTTTGAGTTAACTGGTTATCTAATAACCACTTAAAACATTTAGAATAGTTGAATAATTTGTTCATTAGTTACAAGCCTTTGTAACCACTTCAATCCATTCACTGAGTTAAGAAGTGGGTGCTGTCAGTGCTGGACCACAAAGCAGGATGATGGCCGTATGGTCCCCTAACCAACTTGTTTATGTTGCATGTCTGAAAGTGCCATATCAGGAAGAAAGGTTTGCCTTTTTGATCTTTTGGTAACTAAAAGATCTGGAAAGTAGTAGTAGTTAAGGGCATTTGTTGTAAGTTATAACTAACTTATGGGTCTTTAACCAACGAACTAACTAACAGATTAAAGTTAGATGCCTGCTTCCCATGCACACCTACAAAGAGACTGCTGACAAAGAGCTTTAGCCCATGCCAAGAAGTTGTAGAGGATCACAATATTAAATAGTGTTAATTATATCTTTCCACTAATGCTCATTTTCATATAAACAATATTTTTTTAATGAAAAGATAACTAATGAAAGAGACATTTCGAAGATTTTGGCACAGAATATAATGAGGGGGAAGTCTGAATTTAATTATTTATAACAAATATGAAGTCAAAAGTGAAGCTTAGATGGGTAAGAGAGAGAGAGAGAGAGAGAGAGAGAGAGAGAGAGAGAGAGAGGAGTCAAATGTTTAACTTTGCTTGGAAAGTAGCCAAACAATTGCAGATCCCGGGGAGGATAACACACTGGAAAATGGAATAAGGAATTAGCAGCTGACCACCACTAGGAACAAATATTAAACAAACTACCACTGGGTGATCCTCTGGTAAGCAGAGTACTGGTTGACCCAAAATGACAAAAGACCAAATTAAGGTATACCATCCTTTTCAAACAGGTCACAAGAGTAATAGTGGTCCGGCCCAATGAGCCATGTATGGATATGATGGATTCCAGGACCATGAGCACCAGCAGGAACAATTACAGTTACAATCTCTAGCTTGATCACTGAGTGTTTGAAGAATGAGTTAAAAGTTCATTGAATGAAAAGTATATAGCCCTGTTCAATTAACATGATGGTTTCTTGGCCATTGTTGACCAATATGGGATATGAGACAAGGATTTAATTATTAGTTAGGTGCAACCCCCTCTTGGTGCATGCTCTCTAATCTAACATAAATGAAGACAATAATGTTTTAAGACTAGTTTCTTTTAACTAGCATCCCAAGAAAAGACACCCTGTACTTAGCTTGAGCAATAATATACTCAATACACTCAGTTCTAGCTCCCTAACAAGCTAATGGAAATAGAAAAAGAAAACTTCCATTCATCTTAGATAGAAATTGAGAGGCATAACGAAACATAAAAGAACAGATAGATGAGTATAATTTTCTCTGAATTATGTAGCACAAGTACCTCCATTTAGCCACAGCACAAGAGGTTTCTTCCCAACATCATGAGTGGCCTCAAAGAACCAGTAGAAGAGAGCCCGTCCATGGCTGGCATTAACCGTCACGTACCCGGCGTACTGCCGGAAATTTACGGCCGGCTGACCGGGGAGCCGGACCACGCGGTCGGCCTCTTGTTGTTTTAGGATCTCTGGATCGAATCTATATGACTCAGATAGAGAACAGCTATAGGAGAAGAAGAGGAGGAGAGCGAGAGAGAAGGAAGAGAAGGATGAGCAGGAGGAGAAGACACCCATATTTGGTGAGCTATTAGTGTCCTTTAACGACTTACAAAGAGAGCCTTTGGATGTCATATTTATAGATGCAGCCATTAGTCCTTGTTCTATGTCTCACCTTTTAGTGATGAATGATAAATGCAGGGTAAAAGATCCCAATTTTTATTACAAGGTCTGGTTGATACTTTCAATGTGACCTTATAAAATGTTTTGTAATAGAGATATTGATTAAAATCTTAATTACTCTCATTTATTGGCCTCCCTGTCATTTGAAAGGATCCTTCTCTTTTAAGAAGGACCCACCATACTTCCTGAACCAATTGCATTAAATTTTTAGAAGGATTTGTGTCCTCCTCCCATTTGTACATATCCTGTTCATAAATAGATTAGAATAAAAATGATTACTTATAAACAATTAGAATGATTACTATAAATTAGCCGGCTAATTGTAAGGTTTGGCTTCACTCCCTCGGACAACTACGCAACAACAAATAAGTGATTGATGGATAGTGCTCGTTTGCTTGTACAGTTTGGTTGATAGATTTAATTTTCTCGGTTGCTTAATATCAGTATCTTAGGATAAAAGCATAATTTTTATAGATTTGTTTGACCGAACTAAATCTATTTTTAAAATTATTTACCAGAAGGAATAGCACTCATACTTAAATACTAAAATGAATTTATTTTACTGTGTCTCATTTAAAACTAGCATGCCGATAAAATTAATATTTTTTAAGTAAAATGTTAATCTTCTTTTTTTAAGTTTAAGGAGGTCTTTACTTAGAAAATTGTTAATATTATTAACTTTTTAATTTTAGATAAATAAAACGCTTAACAGTTAAATGTTTTAGATATGGATACAGTAAAATAGACAATTTTTAGTATTTAAATTTAGGTGTTGCCTATTTTGATAAATGAAATATAGCTAGTTTGGCCAATAACTCTTAACTTATTCACGGATGTTGAAGCATAACTAAGAAAACTATGGTTCATGCTCTTGAATAATATTCTCTGCTTATGAATGAGATGCTGAGATGCAGCAAACCATGGAAAGATCAAAGACCTAGGTTGATAGATACTCAATTAAACGATCTCCATCCATCATTCAACTACCTTATTTTGTTAATTATTTAGCTTTCAGCATCCATCAAGTAGTTTGAGAATTATAAGATATTTCACTAATGGTGAACTCAAACAAGGCATTATAAGTTCGTTTTGTTTTCTTTCTTTATTTTTTTGTTCTTTTTTTAGAATTTGGGGCCGGGTTTTATAATTTTTCTTTTGCTTAAAAGAAAAAAAGAAGAAGAACTCAATCAGAAAGTAAGACAAGTTAACCAACCAACAAATGTAAGCATTGTTTTATCCTCCCAAAATGCTTAATATATATATATACATACTTCCTTGCTACAATAGAGATGACACAATTGTAAAAAAATAAAGGTGGTTCTGAGTATATAAGATTTGTTGCTAAATCATTTGAGATACTTCGCATGATGCGAAATAATAAACAGGGCAGATGCAAAACAGAGAGAGGATAGAATCGGTTTGGAATTTAATAGAGAACTCTTCATTTGATAGCAATGTGAATTCACCCTACTGGAGTATGCAAAATACTTTATTCTTGTTAAGAAGTCAGCCCTAAAATCAAGATGATATGGATGGAACAAATTTTCGATCTCAACTGTGGCAAGCCTGAGCAAATGTTAATGTTAACTGACTGTGTCAAGAATTTGATTGACCACTTATGGATAAAGTTTACAGAAGGTACACAGAGCGACTGTTTAATTCTTGATAACTTATTTCTCATCCTAAAAATTCTACAACTGCAGACACAACAATAAGTCCAAACAGAACTGAGAGCTTCATTCGAGGCAACCAGAAATGGAACCAAAAAGAAATTGATGCCAAACTTAGTCTCTTTCTACCATCTTGGTGTAACTTGTGTCAATTAGAAGCAATTGAAGGTGTGTTATGAATGAGAAAGGCAGATCAGCATCACAACATTAAGATATCAGCCTAGCTCCATCTCCGCCTATCTTCTTCTTCATCAACCGGGGTGTACCATTCTGGCCGCCTCTTTGAGTTGCTCAACCTGTAGTTCAGGAACACTTCTTCATCACGTAAAGCCCTTGTTGCAACCAGCGCAAGTGTCCTTACAACTGGAGCACCCCCCTGTTTACCATGAGAGCCTCCAGATTTAAACCAAAAGCTGCCAAATCTCTTCATCGTTACATTCTCTTCGTTCCCAAACACAAGATTAGGAATGTAAACTCTCATGTCCTTCTCAGTAACCGGAAAATCATATGGACAGACCATGACATTTGGGACTGCTCCCTTAGGCGGATGGTTGGCAAAATGGCCGAGAGCAATTGGGTTTCTCCTCTCAAGTATATCCCCACGATTTCCCTTCTGATTGCTATCCAAAGGCTTACTAAGCATCCTCCACATACGATCAGTCTGTCCCTCAAAATTTTCAGAGGAGTTTGTGCTGTACTCTGTCTGGTAAGAACCATCCCATATTTCTCGTGTTTCCCCACCAGCTCCCCATGGCTGTGCATTAATAACAATCCCATCATACCTTGTAATCAAATAGGAGTTGCAAGCATCGATTCTGGGATATCCAGGAATATATCGATAATAAGCTGGCGAATATATTACCCCTGGATAGAAAGCTAAAACAGCACCAACACTGGCTTCTCCAGATACAAATAAACCTTGGCCAGCATCCTTGTGAGGAATTTGAGATTGCCTGATATCAAGAGTGTAACCAAGAAGATCCCTCAGACTCTGTGATAATTCAAGGCGAGTCACAGACCGTGTAGGATGCACAACTGCGCTGCAACACAGAGGGTATTAGTTCATAAGACTGAAATCACTTTGACAAAGGATTTCGACAAATGCTAGAAGCCTAGAAGGAAAAGAGTAAAAGCAGAAAAACAAATGCTGATGAAAGTATATTTACTTTGAAGAAAAGCTGTTGATCTCTTATTTTTAGATCAAGGTTACTTACATTGTCAAACCATAAATTAATTTACCAAGCCAAACAATTTTTCAAAATGCCACAGCTTTTTAGTTGCAGTAGCTGTTCTCTGTCCAAGCCTCTCTTTCCATACCAACATCATGAGTTCGAATGCATGCATGATAACAAGGTACAAATTAACATCAATATGGAAAACACAGTAATTTTAAACAATTAATGAATTAGACCAAAAGGATCAGTTCCCGTGTGGCATAGCTTAAGTTCTCCCCGGCGCCAAGGTGAGATGTTTTTCTTAATGCTCCTCCACATCCAGTAGTAGGGAATTATATTCTTGTGATCGCATTGCTTCTATTATGTCATCACATGGTAAAATGCAATAATGATGGGTCTTTAAATGAGGTGCTTTGATTTAAGTACAATTCATTGCTTTCCCACATCATGAATTCTTTGTTCACTCTTGGCTCCAAACATTTATCAAACAATGTTGACTACAGCCTTCAATTGGCCACAAAAGTTCAGTCCTGACAAGGTGTTCTTTCCACAATTTCTAGTAACAAAAACTATAGGATTATATATCACATGATGCAGCAATTAACCCAAAATGTTTACCTTGGATGTGCTTTCATTTTCAGCAGTAAAGTCATATGTCATACTCCATACCGAAAATGCCATAAGATGATTGTTTTCATCCTTTCAAGAAAGCTTCTTTTTTTTTTTTCAACTTCCAAGCTCTATTATCTAAAGCAAAATTATTCAGATCTAGCAACATTAAAATGGATTCAGCCTTCAGAAACTAGGACAATCTTTTCCTGTTGGAGTACATCAATTTTCTAATGCAAGAAGAGTAAGCTAATAACAAAAGCAACAATAAAATGTGTCTTCGTCTAGATTTGGGATAAGGGAAAGGCATGAGGTTATGGATAGAGCATATACAAATTAATGAGGTGTCCTGAGAAAACAATTACCAGGCTGGTTGGCAGATGTCACTCCTCTACCAATGGCAAAACCCAGCCCACTGCACCGAGAATCATTCTGGAATTCTGAAACTGAACTTGATGAATCAGGGTTGATATCAGAAAGAAGAATGCCATCCATTATTCGACATATGTTTTTTATTTGAAAATGAATATTTTCCTGCACTTGTTTCTGCTGGTCAGTAAAAGAGGCTTTGTTTGCCATATCAATAATCTCATCCACATCCTTCTCATCAGCATTCTTTCCAAGACGATTATAGCTGAAATAACATCACATGTGATGGGACAAAATTATTACACTAGAATTAGATTTAATCTCTTACCCTTCAACATAGAAGTATACCTCTTACTCCTAGCATATGCATTTCGGTATCTTGAGTATTTTAGATCATTAAATGAAACAAGTGGGTACCAGTTACTTATTGAAACACTTGAAATAAGTGAAGTGGAAGTTGGCTTCATCTAAAAGAAATGCAATTACCTAGTATAAAGAAACAAACCATTAACATCAGATTCAAACTGAAGACGCCTTGGATCTCGAACAAAAGTCGGACTCCTTGCAAGTGTTTTGATGGCCTGGTCATGCAGTATAAAAAAACAATAATGAAGAAAAGGTGAGTGCTTAAATTGAAAATATCAAAATAAATACAGCATCACTATATACCCATTCTACCAATTCTTCTCTTTTATCCGTTCATTATAAACACTCTGTTAAAAAGCAGAAAATGAAGAACTTTCACAGCACGTGTAAAGCTTTATTGAACAGGAAAAATCTAAAACTAGCAGGATAGATTGTACCCCCGATGATCAGAACAAATGAAACTATTTCAGAAAAAAGTGATTAACTGATCTTCAGAATGCCCAATTTCTTATCTAACTAAATTCAGATATTGTTCTGGGAAGTTGCATTGCAGAGAAAATCCCTATTCGTAAGTGAGGAGAATCAAGCGAGTCTTTCACAAGCATGTTCTTAGAAGATTCAACTCAACCATATGCCCAAAAGCTATCGAAGAACTTCTAAGATCATACTAATATTACAACCCATTATCTAACAGTTCTCGAAAACCCTTCTGCTTGACTACTAGCTAACCAATGGGTGCACATAAAACCCTTAAGATCCACAGAAACTACACAAGGATGCGCCAATTACAACAGCAGATTCAAACCCAAAAACGATTCGCTTCAGAAATGAAGCCAGTAAGCTCTATATCTAAACAACTAAATAAATCCAAAACCCTAGCAAATAAACCAACGTTTGCTTCGAAGGATCGAGCCAGAGTAAGTGATGCAGATTAGATTAGAGCAACGAAATTTGGACGGAAATAAAGCGCGCAATAATGAAGACACCTCTTGGAATCTCTGAAAGAGGGAAGCCATGGTCTTCCACAAGATCTGGGACAAAAATAGCGGCCAAAGAAACCTTCTTGGAGTCGGATCTCATACACTGGAAGAAGGGTTTTAACCGACCCCTCTTGTATAGGGTTTTCCAATTTGGAATTTCGGCCTGAGCCATATTTGCATTTTGGAAAATAAATTATATAACTAACCAATTCTAGTAGAGTTGATACGTACCTTGCACCAAGTTGAGGTCATAAGTTCAACTCTAACCCTAAATAATACTGTGGATAAATTATTTGGTAGTTGATGGTTTGGTAGGATTGGCTCGATTCGGCGACGCATATAGCTTGAAGTCTAGACTAGACAGCTAAAAGCTCGGTGGGACCTAAAGTACATCTGTATCTAGGGAGGGTCGGCCCTTTATCTAGTCCATATCCAGCCTTCGAGCTCATGAATGATCAAATAAATAAATTATATAAATTCAGTTGGTTATTTGCATTTTGGAATTACTTGATGGAATATTCTATAATTTTCTTAATCCATTGTCTTTCTTTTTCTAAATAAGATTGTATATAAATTAATCATACAATGTGCAACTCACATAAAAAAAAAATTTAAGAAAAAAATCCAACACGTGAGAACGATTTTTTTTATAAAAAAAAGGAATAAGAAAAAGAAAATTATGACCAACTGTAGAATAAGCCAGCTAATTTTAGCCCAATATCAACTGCACAATACTTGCATTCATGTTAACTTCTATATGCCTTTTCGTTTAGCTTATCATTTATTTATTTATTTATTTATTTCTTGCTAGTATGATATTTAATATTTGGATTTCTCCAAATTGAGACGTGTGGGGAGTGCTTTGGACCTTTAAGAGTAATATTGACCTGCTAATCCTGGTCTTCCTGGACCTTTAATTAGCCATCATTTGCTAATTTGACCATCGTTCTGTTTCCTAATTCCCCACTATTTACTAGCACACAGGTAGAGTATTGAAGGGGCTAATGGGCCCTTAATTAGCTGGATAAAGTTAGACTCTGCCACGATACGATTAATTGGCTAACTATTGCCTATGGTATATCATACGCAACGACTTAGTCAACTATCCTTAAACAACTCCACACTTGTAGGACACCTCTATATCCCTGCCATTGACGGACTGGTTGAAGGCATACGAACTCTTTATTACCTCTCTGGTTTTTATTTAAACAGGAGGAGTTATATGCAAAATGGAATTTAATTTTTAAAAAGCATAAACGAAAATAGAATTGATATTATCCTAATTTTTTTCAAAGCATAGAGTTTGGTTTACTAGCTATTATAATTTAGTAGTTGAGTCTTACTCGTTCGTTCATGATTAAATTAATGTTTTTACTACATTACTATATAGTGTTTCTTTAAAGAGTTGGCTAATTATTTAATCAGGCGGTATATGACTCATAATTAATGGAAAAGAAAAAAACACATTGGCTTATATATATATATATATATATATGCGTGTGAGTGTGTGTGTGTGTATATAATATGATAAGAAGTAAGAAGTGGGAACCGATTAATGCCAATGATTTCTATATTACAATGACTTGTCAAAGAAGAAGAAGAAGAAGAAGGGGGATATTGAAACTTTGAAGTCTATGGAGAGGAAAATGGAGACCTCATCCCCTCTCCCTCTAAGCTCTCTCCCAATTATCTCTTCACCTCTCCCTATCTGACAACATGGACGCCAAGGAGGAAGGCAACAGTACTACTACTACTGCTACCACCACCACCGCCACCAAACCAACGCAGCCAAAACTCCCAAGAAAGAGAAAGAGATCCTTCTTCCTCCTCACTTCTTGCTTCTGTGGCTCCGCCGCCGACCCCGAAGCCTCGCAGAAGCCGAGCGGCGACGTCGGTAGCAAGAAGAACAAGCGCAAGTTCTCACGGTTCTCATGGTTCTCATGGTCTCCTTTTAAGAAGAAGAAGAAGAAGAAGAAGAAGAAGAAGGAGGAGGAGAAATCTATTCCCTATGTTAAAGCTTCAGCTAGGCAGCAGCTAAAGGTATGTCTGGATTGCTAATTCCATCGATTGCTTTGTTGCTAAGGAAGGATCGATCGATTGTTGATCTTGTTCCGACGGTCGTGATAAGGATTAGACTTGGGTTTGCGTCTTGGGTGTAGTTTAATCGTCGCACGTACGTAGGCGAATGCGTTAACGCGGTTTGTGGGATATTCCCACATCTCCTCGTGATCAATATTTCCCAGGATCGATCTCCCGTTCCACGAATCTTAATCCGCACGAATATTGATGTGCAGACTAATCGACACGTGCGCGTTAGTTAACTTCTCTACCGGTCGTCTCTGTCTGTGCGAGGAAGTCTACGTTTAGATGCTCCCGAGTGGGACCCGCATGACCCGTAGGATGTGTGGTGGGTGGGCAGGATTCTCTACCGCGTGAGCTGTAGGATTTTCCTACAACCCGGTTACACGGCTAGAGATGCAGGCCAATAGGAAAATCTTGTCTCTTTGTTTATTTAACATTAAAAATTTCTCTTTTTTTTCTTAGACATATTATGGACTAGGAAAAAAAAAAATAACCTTTTCATATAATTAGGCCAATCCTCTAAGCAAAGCAAACGGGATTGTAATCTAGGATAGAGTTAGATAGATCTATGGAAAAATAAATCATCTTCTCATAGAGTTATTTATCATAGAAAAAGGAGTAAAAATATATTATTATTATTTTTTTAATATTTTTCTCTTGTTTTCGTGTAAAGGTTGGCCTCCTCGTTAGTAATTTATAACTTAAAAATCTCTTATTGATATTTACATGTATACCTCTTCAAATATAAATTGTTGGTATAGATACATACGTGGTTACTTTTCAAATTAAATTTCAATAATTTAATAAAAAAATTTAAAAATATTCTTACCTACTCTTTTTTTTATCAAAACGAGAATAAGGATGTTTCCGTATTTTGATGGTTAAATTGTTTAAATTTGGACTATTAATAAACTCTAAGTTATATCTATATAAAATAAGAGTATAAATGATTTAATATATATATATACATAACGTACTCTTACAAATTAATATCTGATCTGATCCAATGCAGGCTAAGAGCACCAAAACCCGTAGCATCACCCAAGTCAACGTCAACGTCAACGCCAGCCAGCAGCAGCCGCCAATCCTCCTCACGAACTCGAGCCGGATTCTTGAGCCGATCCAATCAGAAACCCGGTCCAGCCAGCCCGGCTCGACCGGCCGGTTCGAACAGGAGGCCGGGTTATGGGTGATGTTAATGACACTGGCCTTGATTGTGTTCTTTGGCCGGGTCACTGCAGTGGTAGCCCTATGCACCTTCTTCTATTTAATTCCATTCCTAAGGGTTCCGGCAAGCAACGACGGCGCCGCCGCCGCCGCGGCCTCCGGGGAAGTCGACGTGGATTCGGAGGGTTACAAGAAGAGGATCGTATTGGGAGGATTGCTGGAGAGGGATAGCCGGAGGCACTCGCGTGTTTATGTAACCAGCTAAGCTAGTTAGGCTACAATACATTGATACTTTTATTCTTTTATTTTATTTTTTATTTTTTTCCTTTGTTCATAGGGTTGTTTTATTCTAGTTCATTTTGAATTCCTCTATGTTCTCATACTGTTGACATAATAAAAACAAACACTAGCGGATTAATAAAAAACCATACAACAAAGAAGAAGGTTTTATTTTATAAATTTTAAAAAGAAAAAAAAAGAAAAAAAAAACAATAAGAGTTAATTAGCTAGTTACTCCACAATGGAGATGAGGACGACGGTGATATCATCAGGTTTGCCGCCGTTGCGTGGCTTTCCGGCGTAACGACTGGCAATGGAGAAGGGCGACTCCCTTGTCCAGGAACGCGACATGCTATAAGCCAAGTTGGCAACAATGGAGGCGACTCTCTTGGCATCCAGGCCGAGACCAAACCCACTCTTGATAACGTAGGCCAGCTCTTTATCCAGCATGTTGTCGAACAGCCCATCCGTGCCGACGACCACCACGTCTCCTGGCTTAACCTTAAACCTCTTCACCTGATTCAATGTAATTAAGCATCATCCAGTCGAGTTAGAACGTGAGCAAAAATGACTGAGAGGTTCATCACTTGTGCAGTACGTTTGAGTTCATCCGATGATTAATGCCGGATGTTATACTAACCGATAGCATTGTCGTTGAAGGATTCCAAGAAGACCTCCTCAATTGATAAGGTTTGTTGAATACTTGTTGCATTACAGGAGAGTGAAGCAAGGCAGCACCGTCTCTGATCAGTACGTAGCCGCAATCACCAATATTTGCGCAAGAAATCATCTGCATATATATTCCAAAACTACTTTTAAACTACCCAGAATTGATGAATTCCAGTCATTACTCATTTAAGGGTATACACGCATTAAAAGAAGAAGAAGAAGAAGAAGAAGAAGATTTAAAGATTGATCAAAGAACAAACCTGGTCACGGAGTGAAACAATGCAGGCAGTGCAAGAACCCGCGGCCGTGGTACGCTGATGAGCTAACTTCATCACTACGTGAGGATCGACGTATGTCTCCTTCTCTTGCCGGGCGGCGCCCTCGGCCTTCGACATGAGCTCTCTGGCGTAAGCTCCGGCATCGACGCCCGCCTTCCTCCACGAGCCGACGCCGTCCGCCACTCCGACGACCTGCTTCTCTTCGCATATGAAGAACGCGTCCTCGCCCAGCCGATCGACCACTCCCCCAGTCATGCTCTTCTTCGGTATGTAACACGACGCCGCCGTCATCCGCAACGGCTTCTTCTTCTTCTCGTCGGCCGCGGGCGGCTCGGGGCTGTGATTACTAGAGCTCTCCTTATGGGCGGTTAACATGGCGTTTAGCTTGGATTCAATGCTTGCAAAATTTGCGAGAGTCGCATGCATGCATGAGCTGCTCTCTGGAAGCCGAAAGATGTCGAGAAAAAACGAGAGAAGCAACTCTTCATCCTCCCGGCTAGGATCTTCTAGTGCGTTTCTTTCTTCCATAACCATATCTCTTTGCTCTGTTTCTTGGTTGGGGATCGAGTTGGAGAAGGTGAAACGTTAACACTTGATTGTTGTACGCATTGGATTAGGGGATTAGTTTTAATTTTATAGTTAACAAAGATCTAATCTCGTTCTTGCTCGGTTTCTTTTTAGTGTTCGAGTTTGTATCGTAGTAGGAGTTTATTTGCCTTCCGAGTTCATCTCTTACATGAAATGAGTCTCTTAGACGTATACTATTACAAACTTTCTTTCTTATTTACGCATGTACCCTTCTAAATTTCATATTTATTTGTATACGATACTTTTTGAGACCTAGTAGATAAAAAGACATAAATACTCTCAACCAAAAAAATATATATTTCATCATATTTTTCTCCCTTCAATTTAAATCAAAATGTGCATAAAGTATAATTATGAGTGTGACCAGCACTTCATGAGCATTAGCTCCCACGAAGTGTGTGATAACTGACGCTCACAAACTGGCACATCCAATGCAAGCTATGAAAATTGAAGTGCATTACAGCTGAAACCAAAACAGCCTCTAAAGGTCTTGCAATCCTTTTATCATAGACCAATGCCAAAGTACACCAATTGTAAAATGTAATCAAACTTGAATAGCATTAAGTTATTAATGCACTTCTCAACAGTAATGTCATGGAGTGTTATTGCGAGGATGTCTTTGCTTACTTGTACAGCTGCTTCAATCTTTTAGCCGCTTCAAGAACATTTTCTCTATGACCAAATGCACTAACCCTAACAAAGCCTTCACCCCCTGGTCCAAACCCACTGCCCGGTGTAGTAACTATATGCGCCTTCTCGAGAATCTCAGCAAACACCTCCCATGAGCTTCGACCCGGGAAGTGCACCCAAACATAGGGAGCATTCTTCCCACCATAAACATTGAAGCCAAGCGAGGTAAAGGCATCAACAATGATTTCAGTGTTCTCCTTGTAGAATCTGACTGTGTCGTGCATGGCCTGCACAAAAAACATTGTCGCAATACATTGATTGTGGAAAAAATAACCAGCCCAACAGTTTAAAACCTCACCTTTAAACCCTCAGGCGAAAGACAAGCTAGACCCCCAGCTTGAGCAACATTAGATGCGCCATTAAAGCAAGTGCAAACAATGCGATTGAAATCCTTTGCAACAGGAGATCCATCAGAGAAAAGCAACTCCTTAGGGACCACAGTCCAACCGAGACGAACACCAGTGAAACCAGCATACTTGGAAAAAGATGACGTCTCAATAGCAACCTGCAAACAATGGGTCTCATGCATCAGATAGTCCTCATCAAAGCCTACAACAGAACGTCAGAGAGGTGGACAGCTTTTCTTTTCGAGTTTCCTGAGACGGCCAATATTTGCTTGACTAGAGAGAACTTTTTTTCAGATGCCTATGTGGTATTACATAAGTTTACAGTAGAAAAGTTCTCAACCTGTGGGTTAACGGAGAAGAGATTTTGAAATCAAGTCACTTGCAAGTAGGGTAATCAACTCATTAATTTTCAACTGATCTGCATATCTGATCCACATAACAGAAGGGCATTGGCTGAAGCAACTAATGTTAAATGCAAGCTAGCACACTGGTTTGCTCATACTTTTAGGAGCTTTACTATGGGCAGGTCCTATTGTTTGTTAAGATTAGAGGGCTGCAAAGAAAAAGTCTATAACCACTGAAGCTACCACTGTACAATTGGGAACAGTATTCAGGAAACGTTTCTTACTAGAGGGGAAAAAAATTGTGTCATAAGGAGGCTGATATCTGCAACGGGGGGGGGGGGGGGTCATAGACATGCTTTATCCTATAGAAAGAAATTAAATTTGAGGTTCGACTGCCTCTTCTTACACAATGAGAAAGCAGCGAGTAAATGTTGACTAGAATGAAGCTCTGATAGTCTTGCATAAATGAGATAATGAAGCTCTGATAGTCTCGCATAAATGAGAGAAAAAAAATGCAAAAATAGCTGTCGGGCAGCTTTAAAACAGAAATCCAAAAAAATTCTGCTTTCAAAAGAAAGAGTAAATGTTGACCAACATGGTATGTAAGTCATCTATATTTCTTCTTCCCTCAGTGACTGAAGTACATAATGACAGAAGTCTATGATCTTATCCATGTATAGATGGAACTTTCAACAGCAGCTAGGTCTACAAAAAAGTTGTGACTGAAAGTTTGATGATAGTGGTACAAACTTATGATGATAGTTGCATCTGTTAACACAAATCTATGGGCTAGTGGTCTCTTTAATGGACCCTAACCTAATATTTTGCAATCTAATACAAAAGCTTGTAACAGATTGTAAAGTAGCTTGTACTAAAATAAATACTAATAATATTGGGCTTGATTTTCAAATAGAACAAATCATAGTGTAGAACAAAAGTAAAGATGGAAAAGAGAATCTAGCAAAATCATCACTTAAGCCCAGGATATTGAAGAGCTCCATTTTTTTGCCTTACCTCTTTTGCTCCAGGAATTTCAAAGATAGACCGCGGGCTATCATCTGATATATACATAGCATATGCAGAATCATAAACTATGATGGATCCATTGTCCTTTGCAAATTGTACTAGTTTCACTAGCTGGTCTCTGGAAGCTGCAGCTCCAGTTGGATTGTTTGGTGAACAGAAGAAGATGATATCTGCTCGTGACATGCTTGACAAATCAGGGAAAAAGCCATTCTCATATGTGCATCTCATGTATTCAATATTTCCATACTTCTCAACATCCTTATCAAAGAGGCCAGTTTGGCCCATAATAACGCTTGAATCAACATATGCCTGTAGGTCAGAACAGTGACAAGAATTCAAGCATGACTAAGCTAACATTTTAAGCAAAGGTATAGGAATCAAAGACATTAGCCATTAATGCAACATATAGACTTTCAAACTTCAAAAGATGAATATCAATTAAGATTTAAGATAACATGCATCTCATAAAAATAATAAATAGGGCTCAAAAAAAGAAAAAAAAAACTACAGAACAACTTACAGGGTATGATGGATCTTGAGCTGCCATCTTGACCTTAGATCCAAAAAGCAGCTGCACATAATCAAAACCCAGTATGAAGCCATATATTTAGCTGAAACATACAGAGCATGTTCATCAAAATAATTCAGCAAGATAAAACATCAATATTTATTTGTATTTACTTGTTCAGCAGCATCTCTTGTGATGGCGAAGTAAAATAACAAAATAAGAATGAGAGGAAAAGCGAACATGCGGATGAAGGAACCTGCAGACGAGAAATGTCGCATTTTGCACCATCTGAGACAAATACATCAGCCTCTTCAATGCCAAGGTCTCTATAATAGGTCGATGTTATTGCAGCTCTTAGTTTCTGTACAAGAAATCAACCAATGATGGCTACAGTGAAAAAAATAAATATACATACTAGTTGAAGCTGAAGAGTGAAGACAGTATCATCCACATGCTATGGTAACATACTAACATTAGAGACCCAGTTTTATATGATAATAACAAAACTGTTTATGATAACTCAGTAAATTTGCAAAAAGAAAAGAATGATGGAAAATCAAAAGGGTAGAAAGAGAGAGGGTCAGAGTGATAAGAGGGAGGTTAAATTAAAAATTATGCATCCTTTTTATAAACTTGATTACGTATATGTTATATGAATTTATGGGGCTATTTGTAGAAAAAAAAAAACCCTTTCGGTTTTAGTAATAGTAAGATTGGGCTTTGAAACTGAATGTGTTTATCTTTTATGCCTCATACATATATTTTTCTAATAAATAGACAATTTACATAAGAGATATGCACAAAAATCCAATCTTACTATTTTAAAAATTGAAGAGTTTTTTTTTGTACAAATGACCCAAATTTATGGGTGTACATTTTCTCTTAACTAGTTTCAAGAACCACCTTTGTAAAATCTAGATATTGCCTACTGGGGAATATGTGATCATATAGGTTGACGGTAGAACTACTATGTACCTTGTCACCTTGTTCTGCTCCATAACCACTATAACCGTCAATAGTTGATAAAGCATGTGCTCTCTGCAATGACAAAGTATTCTCATAGCATTACAAGTCATCACAAATAGTTCCAAGCATTAATAGACACAACAAAGACAAAAAATTACTTGACAAAAAAACTAGAAAAGGCTCAGAATCCATGTCCTAAACAAGTAAATGCAGCTGCAGGAAACTTGTGCATACAAGAACAATGGAGCAAGTCATGTTCTTTGTCTTCATTCAAGAATATATTTGATCAAATTTTCAAACCACACAATAACTGTCCTCCAATGCTTAACTGCTTTACAAGAAATATTATGAAGCAAGACATGGTCTTTGTTTTCATTTAAGACATTTAATGAAAAGTGGTACCTTTTTGCTCAAAACCATGAATAGATTAGTAGGATTTCATTGGATGAAAATAAAAGCTATTCTTATAAAACCTGTAGTACCAAAATCAACACATAACAGCAATCAGAACTACTGTCTACAACAGAAAAGATAAACTATCTATTAAAGTAGATTACCATAGCCATGGCGGAAGTTATAACTTCTGGGATGGGTTCTGTAGTGTCACCAATACCAAGGCTTATCACTTTTGCATCAGGATACTTCAACAGGTGAGCTGACCTTCTTCTAGCAATCTGCTCAAACAATTCAAAAGACATTAATATAATTTTTAAGAGTCTGCATAATACTGTCAAACTATTTGTTATGGAGACATCAAAGATAATTAAGAGAACAATCAACCCAGACTAAAACCTTTACCTAGCCTAACAAATGCAGTATGCATTCTAGTGTACAATCTTCCACGCAAAGTTGCAAATTGCAACATATTTGAAAATCAAGGGGGGAGATATTCCCTCTGTTTGACCAATTCTCACCTCCAGTCCTCATTTTACTTAATGCAAGGTGACAAGGAGTGTTGATTTATCAAAAAGTGATGAGCAGTGATGAGCAGCACTTCCCACATGTCAAAATACCAAAATACAAATTGCATAATCCAAAAGATCAATCCCTATTACTGCTCTAACCAAATTTGTTGATATTGTTGTCTTTCCAACCAATACAGCCTGGAAGAAAAATAATGATACAAGAAACAAGATACATAAATAAGAAGAAACATACTTACCTCTGGAAACAAGTAGCCTGCTTGAAGTTTTGCCATATTCTCATTCCGAGAAACCTTTGTCTTGTAAGCTTCATAAAACACTTAATAAATTCAGTAATATGAATAATCTTGATATTTTGTCCAATGTTAATAAATCGTACAAGGTTAAGAAAGCTAACTACCAGAATAAGGAAATAATGAATAATTTTATTTCAATTGATGATAAAAAAAAATTTAAAAAAAAAACACTTGAAGATTCTTCCCCCAGCCATTATGCTTCTATCCAATGAGTAAAAAAGGCTTCATGCATCCCAATAGTTTTCCTTATATTTTTCTTCTTTTTTTCGTTTGTATTCCTTTACTTTCTTATGATGTGTGCTTAACTATGTAGACCCTTGACATTGAAGAGAGAAAATTATAATTCTTGAGCACTTGTATGCCTTTAAAGAATACCACTTCCGAAAATGACCGTCAAAATAATCGAGCAACTTGAGTTCGGTTTGAGCTCGACTTAGTTAAGGCTTGGCTGGAAATTAAATGAGCCATACCTAATCAAGAAATTAGCCTCGAAATTAATTTCAAACCAAGTCTGATGACAAGCCGGCTCGCTCAGGCTCATTCAAAAGGCTCAAATTTATATATATAAATAATATTAATTTATATTACGAATAATTTGTGATGATTAGATCAAGATTTAATGGTTTATATTCATTTCTAACTTGATTAAATCTTAGCTTTAATCAAACCTTATTTATTTTAAGCTGAAATCAAACTAGATGAAACCAACTTCAACAAGGTCGGCATTAGGCTTGAATTGGGCTTGTTTAAGGGCTCAAGCTTGAATTAAGCTTGCTTAAATAGGCTTGAATTTGGCTCATTTTAAGCTCAAGCTCAAATTAAGCTCGACTTCGAATTGGTTTGAAATTAAGTGAGCATAGCTTAAACTAAAATGTGGGCTCGAAATACTAGGCTCGCTCAAGCTCGTCTCGTTTATACCCAAACTTCTAACAGCAAAGCCAATAAAAGCTAGTCCCCTTTAAGATCTAAAAGTTTTTATTTAGTATACCTAGGAAATTATGTGGTTCCCCCTCTAAAGAAGTTAGGTTGCCCCCTATGAAGATATCAACTTTTCATTCTATGTTAAATTGAATAGTTAACTTGTGTTATTTTGAAGGTTTTGAATCCCAATAGATGCGATGCCTTGTCTGACTAGCCTTCTAAAAATTAGGATTTTAAAGGATATAACTACATCGTATAATAGTATACAAATTATGAGGTTTGGGTTAGGTCTTCAATGTGACCAAAGCTAAAACCATATAACTTCTCTTGACCTATCTTTCTCTCACGCACACTTCTTATTATCTCTTCCCAAAGTAACAAAATCCAAGTCCTAACATTTCAAAATAGTTGAGAATGAACCTAAGAGCATTCTGAAGATGAAAAGGAAAATGGCTAAGAGTCCAAGATAAAACATATCTTATAGATCTTGCATATTGCACTCACTACAAAGAGCTATTGTTGGTAAGCATTTTATAGGTTTTATTTGGTCATTTTAAGAGTGATCTCTTGTGTAAACTAGAAGAGATGCAATTAAAGAAATGACCAATTGTTTTGTAAATTTTGTAGTCATTACATAAAGAGAACCACAAATCATACACATTTTAATAGACTAATACTTAAAGTTAAGGTATGCTAAACTATCCAATTCTTAAAATTTCTCTCTTTTTTCCCGGTGCATAGTGTTAATGTGTTAATATTATGCTTCAAGTTGATATATTTAGTTATTTGATTTGCTTGATTGATTTTCTTTTCTCTAAATTTATAATTTTAATCTTAAAACTTAAGAGTACATAATTTTTTATTCTATTTTTAATAAATATATTTTGTCTATTTATTCTTTGTATTCTTATTCCAACTTTTATACATATTTTATTTCTTATAATTTTAATAATTATTTTAATGTCATGTTGAATATAATATAAACTATGCAAGTTCGTAAATTTATACCCCATCTCTCAGATAAATCATTTTGCTACAGAAATAGAGCTATTCTTATTCGTTATTATCTCGTATATTACAAGCTTAGTCGCAGATAGGAAATAAAAGAGCAGGCAATTACCGGTCTGCTCCGAAGGAGGACTGGCAACGCACAAGCAAATCCCATAGTTTCTTCGCGGAAGAGGAGCACTTGTTGGCGTTCTTTTGGGCCAAAGAAAAATAAAAGCATCAACAACAAGGTGTCAAATGGAGCGCGGGGGGGGGGGGGGGGGGGGGGGGGGGGGGGAGGAGAAGGGAGAAAAGAAAATACCTGACGGCGAAGCCTGTGGGAGATAGGAAGGAAGAGGAGGTGGAGGAGATGGAGGCGGAGAATGGCGTCGCCGAGATCGACATTGTTACGTGCGGATGCTTCTTTTCTCGGCGACAATGGCGGCCAAGGAAAGAATGGGGTTTTGGGCTCTCTCTCTTACAAATCCCTTTCTCGCGTGAGTTAATCGGATCACTCGGAGAGTCGGGACTCGGGAGTGTAGTGTGTATTCCAGCACGCGATGCGATCCACGTGGCCCCGTTCGTAGATCGGACGGTTGTGGATTCGAATTCCAAAAGGGCAAGGTAGCTCGACCCGGCCCGATCCGGTTTTTTTTTTTTTCGCCCCCGAGTCTGATCCAGAGCGAACTTTAATCCACTGGGCCGGGTCAGGCTTAAACTACAAGACCCGATCTATGACTGAGCCAGACTTGGGCTTGATTAGAATTCCACGTGGCGTAACAAGTATAATATTTAATATATCTATGGCCAGCTTTGTTGGTTGATGTTTTGAATAGAGAGTTTATGCATATTTTTCTTATAAGGAAAAAAATAGTGTGATAAATAATAAAGACTTATGCACCAACCAAATAAAACCTATATATATAATATTCAAAGTATCTAATTAAATATGCTCTCATATTCAGTTGTGTCTAAAGTTTTATGTAAATTTTTATCTTTGGGATATACAAGCTTGTATACGCCTGTATGAAATTTTAGATACAGGATAATGCAATTGTTCAATTTAATTTTGAAGAAAGATATATACATATATATATATATTAGATTACAAATACTTTTCTTAAATTTGGAGCAAAATAAAATATCTCACTACGGTGACAGAAAATACTTAATGACAATATACTCCTAAAAGATTAATGAGCTAATTAATTTAGCTAGCAAAACAAAATAACAATTATACCCTTTTTATTCCCTTGCCTTACGTTTTAACATTCTATCTTTCACCCCACATCTACGATGAGCTTGCACCGGAAGAGACTTCAAGGAGGCACTCACGCCCTCTGTGTTGTCTGAGAAGGGTCTAGTGCGTCACCGTCCTTACTGCCCTCACTCTCGCCCTTTTCGTAGGCAAAAGCTAACCCTCGAGGCCAACAGACGAATCCATCATTGCTGTCGACGATGAGACGAGGAAGGAAAGGTGACAGGAGGCAACGTCTGTTGGTACTAGCTAGCTAGCGATGCTGCCCCTCACCGCCAGTGATCTTGGTTGGTGCTTGGCTATCGTAAGTCGGCAGCTAGAAGGTGATGTCAAGAGTTGACGATGATAAAAAGAAGTCACTTATAATGAAAGGCAAGAAGACAATAAAAATTTTGATAATAAGAAAAATTAAATTATATTAATATATATCTTTTTATCATAATTTAATTAAAGTGTCGTATAAGGGTTATAAAGGCATCTAAATAATTTTGGCGTTAATTAATTGCAAGTAAGACTACTAACTTTTTTGACGGTAGAGTAATAGAATGTCCACATTGAAATTTTTTAAAAATATAGGAATTATATTGTAATAAAAAATAACCCAAAAAGTTCTTCTTAAAAAATCAGATATAGTTTATGAAGTATAGATGCAATTAACCCAAAATAATTATCTCGAGTCGAACCTGATGAATACTACATCAAAAGGGAACTCTGAAGAGATTACAAAACCACACTATTTAGCATCTGAAATATACATAAAATGGGTCTCAACTTCTTCTATATTGCATGTTAGTAAAGACTAGTGCAACATTCGATTTCTTTTTCTCCAAATATATCATCTGCACTTGTACAAAAGAAACTCCACAAACAACAACCAGGGCAGAAGAATATAAGAATATCACGACAAAAAGAATTGAAGTCGTCTTCCATCTCAGTATCTCTCAGAGTATGATATGACAGGAGGACGAGCAGAGGGCTATCTACTGAACAAAATCTCCAATCAAATGGAGCTGGTAATCCATACTGACTGTTTATTCACCGTGTGTATACTATTTTACTCTTGCTGGTTCTTGTTTTTTTTTTTTTTTCTGTTTTTTGAGAGTAACTCTGCTTGTTGAGATATACATAGTATTAGCCTTGCTAAGTTGAAGCTTTGACGTAAGAAGCTCATTTCATGAGTTTGCAAGAAGTTCCATATATCCCAAATATAACCAAAGTGCAGAACAGGCGACAAGTTTTGCTAGTCACGAGCAGCTTTGTTTCTCCATACACTTAAGGGCTTTGACAAACCATCAAAAAATGGCCTAGCAAAGGTATCAGGTTTCAGACTCCATCTGCTTTTTGGCCATATGGAGGAGCTTCCGCCAGATTCCTGCAAACTAGATGTGCTGGAGGATTTCCGGACAATGAGTAATGCATCAGACATCAGAGAGTCCCCGATTGGAACAAAATTCTGATGATTCGCATCAATATCTGTCCGGCTCCCTGTCTTTGGCCTTGGCGCGCGAGATTTTCCCGTCCTCCCAAGGAGCCCTCCGCTACTTTCTTCCTTCGACAACAAATCTGGAGTGTGCATTAATGGAATGGCATCAGCTTTCTGACGCCTCCGAACAGAACTTTCAATGTCACTGCCGTCTGCATCTTCTATAGTTGCTTTGTCCTCTGTGATATCACCATTTTGTTGTAGGAATCCATTAAGAAAGCTTCTAGACTTTCTATGCCCATTCAGAAGTGGTTCTGAATTTGGTGCCTCTCTAGGCAACCGTTCATCTTCCAGATAACAAGCCTTACCAGTTTTATAAACTGTCATTTCAGTGCCTTCAAGTGCTGTTGCCCTCTTAGGGGGCGTGAGACCATAATATCCTTGTAAACTGCTCATGGCCGGGGACACTTTGCACAGAGGTGGTTTCAGCTTGAGAGGTTGAAATGATTCCAAAATATCATTGTGAGATCGACGTGGCGGTGTCTGTTCACTGCAGCAACTTATACCATGATTAGTGACAATATAAGGCACCAACACAAATCTAGCAGAACACATGAAATGATTGAAGGGGCGAATGGACATTTGTAAATGACTGATTAAAGAGGAAACAAAGTGACGAACAGTCTGAGCAACAACAGGAAATTTTCTGTACAATATCAATCATTTAAAAACTTCATTCTTGGGAAAAGATTGTTTGAATGGACCTTCAATGTTCAATAAAATTTGCTCTTAGAAAAAATATGTTCGAATGAAACTATTTCGCTCGAACGGAATCAAATCTCATTCGAACATAAATCCTACAACACTATTCTTCAAACTAAAACAATTTTAATTTTGGTTGCCAAAAAAGAAGAGGTTATGACTTTTACAATTAAATCTAAAGAAATTACGTCATGAAAGCATTTGCTTTCTCACAAATTTGTCAATCACAAAAATAACAATTACTAGTCAAAAATTACATATTTCTCTTATTCTCACTTCATTAAACCTACTAGGATCAAAATAAGAACAGTCAATGGCAGCTAAGGACATCTATTTAAATAATTCTTCTTCTATCATGCTAACACAAGGACCTGCTCACCTTGAAGTAACTTTCACTAGAGACTAAGAGAAGAAACTCAGAATGATGACCTCATACAGAGTTGCATCACATCCTCCAATATTCTAGGGAAACAAAAGATAAATACTTCTGTTGTCAGAAGAACATTAACACATTCAGATAATATGATTATCCAATGATAATTGAGTGAAGATGGTTTTGCTTTAACTGACTCAGTTTTTACTTACAGACTTAGCAGTTAGCCGGAGCACTGATGTTTGAATAGATACTGCTACAGACCACAAGCTACCAAATAAAACAATGGGCATCTCTCTCATGCTTAACAGGAATACTCCATCTATATGTAACCATAGGCCTGATTCATGTGACATTCTGCCGACGACACATTACAAGCATACAACTCTTACTCTTTGTTAGTTTCCACCATCTACAATATATTAATGGCAGATTTAGTTGGGTTCCGTATAAGGCCAATTGCTACTGAAAATGACCGAGAAAGCTAT
Source organism: Typha angustifolia (assembly GCF_048772165.1). Lineage (NCBI taxonomy): Eukaryota > Viridiplantae > Streptophyta > Magnoliopsida > Poales > Typhaceae > Typha > Typha angustifolia. The sequence goes on along the minus strand of NC_133245.1, from coordinate 14,326,240 downwards.
AAGATGTACAAATATATAATGTAAAAGTATACAGAAAAAAGAAGAGAAAAACTTCTCTTTTGAAGAAAAATAGCTAGGATAGGTTCGTGGTTAACTCACATTTCTCTCTACAAATTTGAACCTTTGTACTCAGTAGACTAAAAAGACAAGATACAAAAGAAGGCCAAAATAAGAGAGGTTAGGTATCAGCAGTCTTTAAAGCAAACCATGAGACAGCGAATCATGAGACGGAGGAACAAACGAAACTAAGAGCACTAACAACAAAGGACATAATTAGTATACAAGGTTTGGCACTTATACATTATGAGAAAAGACAATCTAGAAGGTCCAGTAAAAGACAGGAATTATATTTGGTGGTTTTACTTTTCTTTGATAAAGCTAGGCTTTTGCATAAGCTTTTGTGGTGCTACCTACTCAATTACCAATATGCATCCAAAAGGATTTAAAGTAGGGATTGAATGGACCTATAGGGCATTTGACCTCTTCAGACCTCAATGTAGCCAAGCCCATACTAGGAACTAAAAACCACCTTAACATAATGATAGCACTATCTAATCCTGAATTGCAGCTGATCAAGTTTACCTGTTTATGCAAAATAGGACTTCATACATAGCAACAGGAGCATTGAGAATGCAACCAAGAGAAGAGAACAATTTGTCCCAAATTTAGTAGCTCAATAAACAATTGCCAAAAGAATACATGCATAGAGTAAGAAAAAGAAAAGGAAGCATGATATTAGAATGCTTATACCAGTATATAAATTTAAATGCACACAATTTAACACATGAAAATTACCCGTTACTAACTGAGCCATTTGACAGATAAGGAGATGGAGGATGTCGTCCTGGCAAAGGAATCTGCAATGACTTGTGACCGAACATCTGAAGATCTGTCACCAAGCCATTTAGCCGTCTGATATCTGCCACCTAAATCATCAAAACTAACTTAGGACTTAGATGCACATCAATTGCACTTCAAATAAGGCAAAACGAGAAGATAACTGATTGAATATTATATATTGCTCGGAGAATGCAAGAATCACCAAATTGTTAGTTAATGCATATCTCGAGTTGACCAACATCAAATGCATGAAAATTGGATTACAAAAAGATGACACTTAATTCATACCAAATTTTCATATAAAGGATTTTTGACTAAGTTGCTCCAGTAGATGAATCAAAGCTACATTAAGATGCCATCACAAAGCATCGAAATAATTATCTCCAACAAAACGATACAAAGATCCGGCCTTTTTATTACAAAAACAATCCCATTTTCCTTACTTTCTGTGTCTTACGCTAACCAAATCAAAATTATAGGAAAAAGGAACCGAAAAGGGAAACTAAAGGGAGGCAAGGAGACTCCACTTACCTCTACTCCATACTTTATCGCAATGCCGGCAAGCGTATCCATCTTTGATACTCTATGTTCAATGTAATTAACACCCACCAACGACGACGACGATGACGACGACGAAGAAGAAGAAGCAGAAGAAGGATAAGACCAGGATGACGATGCCGGAATTGTTGCAATGGTCTCGCTTTCCTTCGGACGATGGACGACTCCATCAAAGAAACCACTCGATAAAATATGAGAGCTCCCATTTCTTCTACCTCTCTCCATCAACATCCGGAAAACACCTCAAATCCACCTACAAATCCGTGCAAAACACCAAAATTGCGAGAACTTTACATCCAGACCACCATCGCATCGATTCGTCGCACGGGGAGCCGAATTTTTTTCGATATTCCTCAAAAATCAGTGGAAATTCGCCGCAGAAAAGCGTACACCGGTGGATCCGGGGCTGCCGATCAAGATCCTGGTCGGAATCGGGTCTAAGTTCTCGTCGAACTCGATGTATCGGACGCTGCGCGATTCCAGATTAGGCGTAAAAATTCCCAAAATAAGAGAAAAGATAAGAGGGGGTAGGAGAAAGAGCGGAGGTGATGATGCCTTTTAAGAAGCTTGGAGGAGGTTTGACGCGGTTCTATAAATTTTAAATAAAACGTGGAGGAACCATAGTGGCTATTGCACAAAATTTCCTCCGACCTTCGGCGTTCGGTTTCTCGAATTACGGCTCGCTTTTCTCTATTGCCCTCAAATTTTATAGTAATTACGCTTTTTTTTAAAAAAAAAATCCCACAGTAATCGCTAAACATTATCTTTGTTGGATAATACCCAAATTGCCCCTCCTTTTTTTTTCTATTCGCACTTTCCTCGTTACTCTGTTTGCGTGATGTCTCGTAATTGTAGATAAAATTAAATTACTTTTTTTTTTAATCTTATATATATATATATATATTAGATTAAATGAGTTAATGCTTCTAGCTGTGAATATAGTATACGACCACTACGGTAGTACAGTGGCAGTGCAAAGGTTTAATTAATTTAACTCATCCCGTAAAAAGTATAAAAGAAAGTCAACTTCTATGCGTGATGCCTACTTTTCTCCACTGACCCATTCAGTTGTGCCTGAGTTTGACTTTGAGGAGCAAATGGATGGAAGAAGCAGTCGATCTAGTTGCCGGGGTCAACGTGAGTTCGTTCCGGATGGTAACAAGTAAACCACCCAGCTAAGAACGCTCCGGATCACGTGCGTCAAAAAATCACGGCCGTCCGTTTTGGGGTTAATGCCGTCCTTAATTGCGCAATAATTTTTGGATTGTCGGCTAATTACTCTACCAGTTAGTAATTAAGGCTTCCATCTCAAGACCACTTCGTTCCACGCCTAATTTACTAGGACTACTATTATAGTTGTATGACGAAATTACCCTTTCTCTGTTAAAATTACGACTTAATATCTCATCTAGAAGCGTTCGATCCTAGGTGCAAAGGGTAAAAGTATAATTTGGTTGTCAAACAGTGAGCTGAAGCATTGAAATGTTGGATTATATTTATACGTAAAGAATTAGTACATAACATCAGCAGAAGGTTGTCAAATAGCCCATCTCTTCCAGCTACAACTAATAGTCTCCAGGCTTTACACCAACAATATTTATAAGTTGGTTAATATGGCTCCACTTTGAAAATAAGAATATGCATTGCGTTATTAGAGCTAATGACTTTTCCCAACATGTATCTAACTATATATCAATATATAAATATACTCTCATAAAAGATAACTAAAATATAGTTTATTAAATTCAATCCAATAAAATATAATATTTTTTTATATTTAATATATTATGTTAGAGTAATTATATCTAACCCAAGCCTAATATTCAATGGGCTAATGGATTGTAACGAGCTAGAATATTTAGGCCCAATTGATCTGAAAAGCTCAGCATTTCGATCTAATAAGGAATCCTTATTTATAGGTACGCAAATAGGTGTGCACTGAGTTGTTAATGTTTGGGTTAAGAAACACAACGTGTATTTTTGGCCCCCTTTGGTTAGTCGAAGAATAAAAGACTGTTATCCATGAATTACACATCTCGTTCTTATGGTTTATAGCCAAATATAATCAAATATAGTATTAACTTAATCACATTCCAAATAGGAATATTCTTTATGTTAGCGGGCATAGAGGTAACATGAAGTTTGCAGTTACGCTTACAGTGATAATTTCCAATTCGGCCATTGTTTCATTTTAGATCATGAATTGAGGTCTCCCCTGTATTGCAGACTGCCAATAGAAATTCCTAAACTTCCATCTAATCATGTGTTCTCTTCCTAATCCTTCATCACGGTGATTGATTAGAGTTTGAAATCAATTTTTAAAAGCTCAGATGAACAACTAATGGAGCAACGGAGAAGGATACAAGAAGGAAATAAGCAATTTAGAACCATCCACTACACTGATACATTCCCAGCTCCATATCATTTAGCTCCTCCGTATCTCTGGTTGGCTTTTCTCAATAACTTGATACCTTTTAATGCCCCTAGTTAAGTGATCCGAGTAACCATGAAGTGCTTTTGGGAGAACATAGAGAGAGCTACATGATCATCACTTCATTCATGTCTGCAGATCAATTAAGTAGCCGGTAATTTGTTCCTCCTCCTCCTCCTCCGTCATCTTCTTCTTCCAAACTCCAGGAAATTTTCACTAGGCTAGCAAAGGAACGAACAGCACAAGAAATCCAGGATATCATTGCAGCAGTCATAGCAACAAGAACAACTGCAGAGTATGAGATAAGTCTAAAGATGATCAGCCATAGCAAAACAAACCAACACAAGAGTAGACAAGAAAGAATTAGTAACAAGTTACCATTCATCAACTGTCCTATCCTGGAAGTCTTCTCTGCTTGACATTGTTTGAGAAGAAGGTGGTTCCATCCCCACTACTCTCCCTTATCTCTGTCTTGCCGTGTGGATGTTGAAGCCCAACAAGTGATTAAAAGCAGAGCAGTGGAAAAGAGAGAGAGAGAGAGAGAGAGAGAGAGAGAGAGAGAGAGAGAGAGAGAGAGAGAAGGAGTGGTATAGGAGCACTGAAGTGCACATGGGACCTCCTTAGAGCTTAGCGGGGAAGGCTACTTGTGGGCAGTGCTAGTGCGTCCCCACATGTATGACCGGACTATAGATATATTCTATACATTACTTTTTCTTTTAAGTCCATTGTGGGCCTGTGGGGGGTAATATCAAATTCCTTTTAAAATTAAATTTATCTTACCTAATGCATTTTAAATAGTTTTAAATTAATTTTTGTACTTACGAGTAAAGTAAGACAGTTAATTTTTCTATCTAAATTAACGGTGCGTGATGCCTAAAATTTTTTAAAATTGAATAAAGAACTGAATTCCATCAATTTTTAAAATTTTATGAGGAAAAATATTATTTTCCTTATATATAAGTATTTTTTCTCTTCAAAAAATATTTATTTATTTTATTCTTTTACTTTTTAGATTATGTTAAATATATAGTAAATTTTTATATCATATCTAGAAATAAAATATATTTAAAATTCAAAAAAAAGATTAAAAATTCAGCTATCTAGTGGGCAGTGCTAATGCGTCCAGACATGTATGACCGGAACTTTTTCTAAAGTCTTTTGTGGGTAATATCAAATTTGTTTAGTTTACTAAATTGATATGACTCGGTTATCTAATTTATACATCCGAGAGCACTAACCCATTGTCCACCATATAGCTTATTAAAGACTATATTATTATGGTTAAAAAGCGATAGCATGAAATATGATGATGAGAGAAAGAGTTATTCACAAATCCTTTATTCATTCAAATCAACACACTAAAATAGAGTAATAGTTGACCCCATTATAGTTTTCCTTTACACTCTCTCGGAATCTCGGCAAACCTTCCAGAGTCGTTGCAGTAGTCGTAGACCAAGTGCTTGGCCCGCACCCACTTGAGCTGGCGCCGCTGGTGCGGCGTGAGCCGACTCATGCCCGGCGCGTCCCACCAGTTGGTCCCGCCCTCCTTATCGCACGGCTCGATCGAGCCGTCCTCCCCCCCTCCGGCCTCGCAGCCGTCGATCTCGAACGCGCGGAACGACGAGACGAACGGCGCGTGCGCCCAGTTCGTCTTGAGCCGCCCGCCTTGCGTGGCCCAGTCGTCGGCGTTCCACACGGACGCGTACACGCCCATGGGCTGGTCTTTTGGGTAGAGGATTAATCCATCGGACTCTTCGTTGTTGGCGTATACTCTCATCGGGATTCCATCCACTTGAAACCTATCAAGAGTTACTGGAATAAGTTCTATAGTCTTACGTACACTCTTATCCATACCATGTTGGAATAGCTAGCTATCGGGATTTCCTCACCTGATATGGTCATGGTTCCAGAGAATGGAATAAGTGTGGAAGTCGACCGTTGGGTCGAACCACAGAGAGTGGCGTTGCTCGCGGTTTCCACTGCCATTGACGTAGATGTTGGTCTGGACGAGGTAGGGCTCGCCAGATACGTTGCCAAGGAACTCGAAGTCTAACTCGTTGTGATTAGGCCCATCTGATGACATCTGTACCATTGTAATATTTACCATCAAAACTTATATCTATATATGTATATATATGTATATATATGATATATATGATATAGAGAGAGAGAGAGAGAGAGAGAGAGAGAGAGAGAGAGAGAGAGAGAGAGAGAGAGTGGTACGTAGTAGAAATTAACTTACGTAAAATGCCGTCACAGTTCCAGCAGAGTCACCTTCAACGAGTTTGATCTGCATACTTGCTTGGCCAAACAAGTACTTCTTCTTGGACCCAAACCCACATCCTAATTAAAACCGTATTTAGTTAGAAAGGTCACAAGAGCTAAGGAAACGAGACCAAGTTCACTGACCTGAGTCATTGTCAAGCTTGAGCTCGAGTGGCTCTCCATCAGCCATTACAAAGTGGTCTGAAGCCCAGTAGGGTTGGAAGAGATCACTGAAGTTGGCTGAGTGCACTGAGGATAGCAGCAGTGCAAAAGATAGGCAACAGAGAAGCGTGTAGCTGGTCAGTGATGCCATTTGCTCTCTCTGTGAACTTGTTTGAGAGCAAAAGCTGTTGACATATATATAGAGGGATATGGAACTGGTGTTTGAAGTACGATCAGTATTGGGATGGATTCCATGGGTGGGCTGGCTTCCACTTTGGAAGCTCACATATTTATCCAGAATAAACCTAGTTATTAATCCTAGCCGCAAGGCTTTAATATGATAGGTTCTTGATCACCAACTTTGGTGCCAATTATATTAAGATGGTAATCATTTCTATCTATTAGGCAACTTGTGCTTGTAGTTTAAGAATGTTCTCTCGAGGTACTACAAGTACCAACTAATGGTTGGCCTCTTTCTGTTTATCACTGTGCTTAGCTTCGATGATGGTTTAATTCCTTTTAATTAAGGTCTATGGAGCATAGATTAGTGGTAGATACTGTTTGCAAACTTGTTTTTGTTAAAGCTATTGTTTGCTTCTACTTGTATTATAGCACAGCAACTAAACAAACTACAATATGATCACATCTTTTAAAAGCATAAAAGGTGACCTTAGATTGTGCTAGACAGCAGTGCAATGGCATAAAGAGACTGTAGAGGGAACTAGTTAAGTGTGGATCTAATCTAGTTTGCTTAATCACGACAACCAACGCGTGCAGTGGAACTGAAGTTTAATACGTCAAAAAGAAGAAGAAGAATTTGAACTAATTATTAGAATAAAAATAAAGGAAACAAAGGTTCTTTCTTAAGAAAACAAATAATATATATGTACTGATTGAATCATTAGAGTGCTTAAAAAAGTGAAAGAAAACAAAGCTTATTGCATAGTATTGTTTCTGGAGGAGACGTTAGAGTGGGTTGACTCTGTCTCATGAGTCCAATAGAATTCATTTGTAATGTGCATTGGTTACTCTAAGCCCTAATACATTCTATTCTATTGTAAGTGCTATTACAATTGTTGGTATGGATATAGAACATAGATTCAGACCTGCAACCGATCTTAGATGTGCCCAAGTTGTTCAAATTCACTAAAACCCAATGATTTTCCTGCAACTGTGTACTTGGTCATTACTCTTTTTCAAATACTCAAGTCATTCCCTGAATTATAGTGGCCTAATTCGCTTTGAACTTAGTATTGGGCCTACACAGCTCATTACCTTGAGAAGGCCTGTTACAAGCCTGCTCAAATTAGTCATTAGTCTTATTCGTCAATCTCAGTAATCTTCGAGATTTACTTAGATTGCTTCTGTAACCTTCGAGGCGATGTCCCACAAGATTTAGGTAATTAAGGACATGTAAATTAATGGTTGAAGCACCTTCGTCCGAAAGCCGATAAGATTTTTGAAAAGACTCTCCAAGATGATTAAAAAAAAAAGGCTCCAAATTTTATGTTTTTTGGTTGCTTATCTCCTCCAAATAAGGTATAAAAACCTAAACATATTGTCCACTTGTTAAACAGAAAAGTCTAAGTTCATCCATGTGTTTAAATGCAGATGTGCACATCGATTGAATTCTATATATCTTAAAATATTCTGACTCAGTTCGAATACTAGTTGTCAACTTCGTCTACAACACTTTTATTTTCAATAAATGCCATCCTCAACTAGTGCATATTGCTCATTCCAATGGTATCTAGACATAAAATATTATTTTGATCATACTACAGTATTACTAAATACATCATATATTCAACTAATGTAGTGTTATAAAGCAGAATTAACTGAACGATCCATTTATTTTCCAAACATGTATCTCTTAATACATATTCTGTTTTATTTTTTCAAAGAGAAAAAAATGAAAGTCCCAAAAGTGCTCCGAAGTGATTCTGGAAGAACATAAAGAGAGCTAGCTATACGTGATACAGATTGTGGTGATTTATTGGAACTCGATCCGGAAGTTAAGTTGTCACCAGGCTCGATCGTTAAGATCAGGAGGAGCATTGCCCAAGAATCTCCAGGATGCACTGGCAGCACTTGAGGCAACAACAACAGCTGCAGAGTGCGAGATAAACTTAGGGAAAAAATGATGAACAAAGAGCAAAACGAACAGCATAAAAGTGAACAGGAATGGATACAAGTTACCATTCAAACATAAAGCTCTTAGATTCGGAGTCTTCTCCGCTTGACATTGTCTGAGAAGAAGGTGGCTTCATCTCCATTGCCCTTCTTTGTCTCGCTGTGTGCATGCTAATGAAGCCCATGGAAGGGGATTAAAAGGAGAGAAACTAAAATGTGGGCATGACCTAGTCCATTCGAATGGATAGAATAAGACGAGGACTGTGAGCTGGATTTTAAATGTTAAGAAAGTGAACCTAACAAATCCTTTTATTTTAATTAAAGTATATTAAAGAAAAGCCAGAGGCTCAATACTTAGATTAATAATACATAGCCCGTGACCTCGAAAGCAGCCATCATACCTTATTTGTTTATTTTAGTGTCTCAAATTTTATTAATGCTCAATAAGAAAATGCTCGACCGTAGCTTGGTCAAATTTTACTTGATCCCTACTACTAATGTGTGTCATTTAATATATGCTGATAATCTTATCATTAATTAGTATTAAGATTTATGTTAATAGTTATAATATTAGTAAGAATATCTTAGATTGCTTTGGGGTTATTTCTAATTAAAAATAAATTTGTTTTATCGATAGAGATATTAAAATGTTTTGAACATCTTTCATGGTAGTTTGTCATTTAATTACATTGGAAATGCATATTTTGCCTTCTAAGCCCAGCATTAGGGACGGCAATAGCATTATTTAATATGGTTAATGCCAAGCTTGTTAGATGGAGAAAATATTCTCTATCCCAAGTTGGAAAGATGACCCTTATTAGTTCTACTATTAATGATATTCCTAGCTATAAGTTTAGTAATTCTGTGGTCCCCCTCAAATTGGTGGAGGATATTCATAAAAAATCTAAGGCCTTTCAAAGATAGTCATCTTGTTAACCGGAATGATGTCAATTTGCTTGAAGATCGTGGAGGCCTGAACATCAGCAAACCTTCATGAATCCAAAAATTTCTAGGCTTCTTAATGATAAAAATCTTCTTCGAGTATAGTTAATGAACAACAAGTATGAAAAATTCAGCCTTTAGGGCAAGAATTTAAGAAGTCGTGGCTTATCTAGCATATATAAGCGTATTATTTCTATGATCCCTAGCTTGAGGGGTGATTATATCAAGAGCATTAGTGATGGCAATACCACCTCCATTACGAATGATCCTTATTATTCTCTATGCCACTTTCTTTCAAAATAACTTATCTTAACATGAATGTAAACTTTGGACAAAAGAAAGTAGCTAGATTAGTTTATAGGGGTTAGTGGCATACTAAAAGACTCTTACACTAGTTTGGCCAGATCACGATAGAGTAGATTTGCCTTACTAAGCTTTGTTGGTGTGGGGGGCAAAGTCAAAAGGTATAGCTTTAGTTAAGAATGATTATACCCTACTGGTGGAGCAATCTAGGCTTAACATGAAAGCTAATCCCAAATTAGAGAGTATTTGGAACTGTCGATAGCCTCGAGAATTAAAATCTTCTTATGAACGCTTATTTGAACCATTTGCCTACAGAGGCAAGACTTCTTACGCAAGGTATGCCTATTGACACCCTTTATATCTTTTTAGAGTGTACCAATGTGAAGCAGATTTGAGACCTTAACATGACTACTCTCGGTATCCATCTATCTTCAAATGGTAACCGGTTGAAGGGAGATTGGTTAAATGAGGAGGGAATTTACTAAAAGAAAAACAAATAATCGATTTGGCACTTATTGCAAACTATTTATGGCAACTGTGGAAGTCTAAAAATTTATCAATTTCAAGGCGCATCAATTCTCCACTTATGATTGCTAGCGAACTATTATTACCATAACAATGGACTATTTAAACTCTAATATGAACTTTAACTCTTGAGGAGAGCAACTCCTCCACCTTTAATCAGGTGGTCCCCCTCTCGCATCCTCGGGTAAAGATCAACGACTCTTTTGACCTAACAATCAGTAAGGATGGAGGAGGCTAGATTTTTTGAGATGCTAACATTCTTTTGATAGATGATATTACTGTTGATTGTGAAAGTGCAATGACTGCCGAAGCTTAGGCCTTAGGAGACTCCTGAGCAAGTCGAAAGCCTTCGCTTCCACCACTTGATCATCGAATTTGACTCCAAACAAGTTGGTTCATTAAAGATATACAATACTTCATTCAAAGTAATCATTAAGCATACCTTTATATATAGGAGAATTTTACTACTAATTAGTTAACAAAGTAGGCTAGAATAACTCCGTCTTCTTCTTTTTATTGTTTTTATTTATTTATTTTATTTACCGGCTTAAGGAAGGGCAATGATTCGATACTAACTAATTAGTTATAAAAATAGATTTTATTTATTAATAAATTAAAGAGTATATAAGATATTTTACATATATAATTAAATTAAGCGATAAAAAAATAGAATTTAAGTATTTTTTTATTACTTATCCTTATAACTGTTTCTTTAAAACTAGAAGTGTCGACTTCTACTAATTTATTATTATTTTTTATTTTTATAAAAAGAATAGATAACTAAGAGTGAGGAATAAAATATAGCTAATTTATTCCTATAATTTAGAAAAGTGACCGGTTATTATGACCTTCCGATTAATTTTATTTAATATTATTTAATCTAAATCATTCGATTAGGATAGAAAAATTAATAACTATTATTGAATCATTTGCACAGGAAGAAACCAGGCCCATTTCCCGCCCCTTCGTTGCTTCTCCTTCCTCATCTCGCGCCCCTTTACTCCCTAGGGTTAGGGTTTCGTGCCTAAGCGACTCCCCCACCCACTAAACCATGTACTCAAACCAGTTCGATGGCGGCGGTGGCGCCGCCCTCTTCTCTGGTGGCGGCTTCATGCCCTCGCAGGCCACCCAAACACCCGAATCCTCCTTCTCCAAGGTACTCCTCTCATCGCTTTGTAACAATTCTTCCTTTTACTTTTTCATCTCATGCTTCCTCTCTCTACGGCTCCAGAGCCGCGCTACCCAGACCGTGCTCCCCCTCATCGTGAAGCAGATAAACGAAGCTTACCACTCCAACGACGACAAGTCCAACTTCGTCGTCGATGGGGTCGAGATCTCCACCGTAAGAGTTCTCCTCGATGTTTGAGATCCTCATAAACATCGTTCTTCTCCGGGTCATCTTATGATGGTTCTTGGTTGGCTTCCAGGTGGAGTTATTGGGTCGCGTCGTGAACAGGATCGAGAGGGTCACTGATGTCTCATTTACCCTAGATGATTGCACGGGAAGGATCGATGTTAACCGATGGTCGGGTCTTTACCTGTTCCCAACCCGAACTTAGTGTCCTTTTGTTTTTCTTCTGTTGATTCGTTTCGTTCTTTGTTCTTAGGGTGAATGAGACATCGGATACGAACGAAATGGCTAAGATTCAGTAAGACTTGCAAAATTGATGGCTGTTACCACTAATTAGGTGTTGAATTTAATGAGTTTTTATAATTTGTTCTTGTTTTAAGGAATGGGATGTATGTTAAGGTCTACGGAAACTTGAAGGGGTTCCAAGGCAAACGTCATGTGGTTGCCTTTTGTGTTCGGTAAGTATTTCAAATGAGGATTGATATGAAAAAGGGAAATTGGATATGTTCTTCTTCCAAGTTATGTTCTTTAGGTTATAATAGTTAGGCTTTCATATGCTGATTTATGCATCTTTGTGCTCTGAGAGACATGTTTCCTTGTTCAGTTTGGAGTTTAAGAATTGTACTACGTATGGCACTTTTTTCCAGATCATTAAATTCTTTGCTTTATTTATTCTCATACTAGTTTTTGCATTCACTTAGTCTTAATTAGTTAGGTTGTTGTACATCACTTTTCTTCCTATCAGTTCTCGATATTCTCTGTTTTAGGTCTACAGGAATTTTTTATTATATATGTATAATGTAAGTTTTTTGTTGGACAAACTGATAGACCTGCAATCATGCTTGTTCAATTGCTTGTTCAATTCCAGTTGATTGTTAGCTTTAGATGCCATTATCTTATTGTTTCATACATGTCTTCAATATCAAGATTTATGTTTGTTTCTTCATATTCTTTATTACTCTGCTATTGAAACATTCTAGTATCTTATTGTTGTACTTTTGTTTGACAGACCTGTGGTTGACTTCAATGACATCACACATCACTTTCTTGAATGCCTTTATGTGCATTTGGAGAATACTAGACCGAAGGTACTAACACTTTAGTAGGGTTATCCTCTGATTTCTCTCCCTTTCTTTTTATGTGTCTTGAGAGCTTCTTAAATATGATAATGATAATTCCTGGGGTGTTCTTTTGCCTTCAATTTGAATGGTTCAGTTACATGGAGGTGGCCCTCTTCAGTTCCAGGGCAATGCAACTACAGCAGCAACTCCGATAAAGGGATACCAGACACAAATTTCTAATCAAGTATGCTCTTTTTGATTTGTTATTGTTTTCATTTAATTTCATCATTCTAGTGGGATACACCAAAAGTGCCATTTCCTTTTCATGTATGATTTATTCCTCTTTTCTTGTTATTCTAGCTTCCAACACATTCGGCAATGGGGGCTCGACCTGCAAATGATATCCGCGATTTGGTTTTGAATATTTTCCAGGAACCAGCAAGCCTGTAAGTTTAATTTCTTATGTATGTTAAAACTGAACACCCAGGGAAACTCTGAGAAGCCCTGACCATATTATTATCTGAAGCAACAAAGACATAATTCTGCTTTCTATTATTCTCCATAGATTCTTTGCTTTCTATTAGCTTTTGCTCCTATTATTACTGTTGTGCGTTCGTTGTGATGTTTGTACTGTCCATAGTCAGCAATGAGCTGTCTTTTGCCCCGTAGTCTGCTATTATAGAAGAGTACCTTCTAAACTCTTTATCAGCCAACTGACATGCCTTAAAAAAAATTTGATTTCCCTATTATGAATTTAATTTAGTGATGAAACTCTATGCACTTCAAATATTAGTGTAAAGAACCGTGGCGATCTATTAGGAGGTGTCACAGTGTACAAAGCTCCTGCTGAGGCAGCTCTGTGCATGGAAGCCTGAAGTTAACTTGTTCCATAATTTGCACGTGGATGTCCTACTTATCTTGCTATTCCTGACCTTGAACCCATTCTTGTCATTCGAATGTGTAACTGCAGTCTTTCTTGAATTAGTTTAATTTGATGCCTGCATTGTGTACTCAGCCATTGTTCTGCTAGCTTAATGCATGTTTTGATAGTCAGAAAGCTGTTGGTCTAAATATGTTGATATTATCTCATTCTTCTGCAGCACTCGTGAGCATGGGTTGCATGTTGATGAAGTTATCAGACGACTTGGATTACCAGTAGATAAGATTAAGTCTCTCCCTCCTTTCACTCCCTCTCTCCTCCTCTATTTCTCCCTTACACATAGATGAGGTTAACCTTGTGAACATATTTCTGAAATCTTTTACAGGGATGCAATTGAATACCATGTTGATGTTGGCAATATTTATTCTACAATTGACGAGTACCATTACAAGTCTGCATGCAATGGCTGATGGCTGGTTGACTAACTGTTGTGGAATGCTTTGAGTCTGGGACTACACTAGTGTATTATGTTAACCAGCATCATATCCTTTGTACATTGTCTTTGCTGTCCTTTTACAAGTAAAAACTATGACAGTGTTACCTTCCCGTGAATGTATGTTGACATTAAGGGAAAAAACGAGGCACCAGAAAGTTTACCTTTTAGCTTTTACATGGACTGTGCCTGAGACTCTCATGGTGCAAGTACGTTGATACCGCTGCTACTGTTTGAATGTAAATTTTGTAGGTTTGAAAATATAGTGGAAGGAGACTAGTGAACAATTTGTGCCTTATGATGAGAATATTGCTGTTATTGGGATGTACAGTTGAGGCTACTATGTAATTGAAAGAATGGCGCTTCTATGAGGTGAACTCATGAGTATATTGGTTTAATATATCCTATATAATGGGACACTTCTTTGTGAATATGGTTATGCTAATTAGGAAAGCTAAACTGAATCCTCTCCTCATACTTAGTTAAAATCTCGTAGGTGTTTGGGAAATATATGCATGAGATCACTCACTCCTGAGGGTTATATTGTAGCTTGGAACTTTATTAGTGAGTTGAATCTTTGCCTTTACAGAGATGATCATGTCGCTGTGTATCCAAATATAATTACCCTCCCGGCAGGTCCAGGTTTTATGCTTCACAAATAATGATCAGGTTTAAGACAACCATTTTTTTTCCTCAGCAATTTGAGGGGTGTCATATGGCATCCTTCCTAGCGCTCAGCTTCGATCCCATTTCTCACTCTCTCTTTCTTTCTCCTTGGGTTAGGGCACTCGATACGATAAGCGGTGAGGAGCATGAGCAAGCTGAGCTCAAGTCGGCTCGCGGCGGTGAGCTCATTCTCCTCTCCCTCAATCTTGTGGCACTACACTGCACAGCCATTGTTATCGCTAATTAATTTTTTTGGGTTCATTTTAAAAAATTCTTATACGGACACTGTTAGAGCACGTAAGTAACTCTCCATTTCCACATGGATATTTACTCAAAGGAGAGATAACATGGACCACATGAAAGTGTTACACCAAGAGATAAGGCCTGCAACCCCATTGTGAAATACCCGCAGAAGAACCAAAGCAAAAGAACAAATCTCTCTGCTCAAATTGCAGATGGCAAAATCCTTCAATTCCATCTCAAGGCTCTTCAATCCTATCGCCACCCACCTTCCTAACACCAGAAGCCATAAACTTTCTACGTTCTCATGCTCCGACTCGCGAGCTTCTTCTTCCTCCTTTTCTTCTTCTTCTTCTTCCTTTTCTTCTTCTAATTCCTCCTCTACACCATCAGATAGAGTTGAAGCCTCTCAGGTGACTGCAACCTTCACATGAAGATGAAGTAGAAAGACATGCAAATAGATTATATATACTGAAACCATTACTTTCCTGTAACAGAGTCCAAAGAAGAATCCGAGAAAGGTAGCGAAAGCGCCACGCCGCTTGATCTCAATCTCGACTGCGGGTGCGAGATGGCAGGGTCAATGGAGTTGTGACTTTGTGTTCACACTTAGAGAGCTTCAGCTCGAAGACTTGGCCGAGGATGGTGACAAGGACGCAGAGGTCTCTGTTACCCTCTCCATCCAGAAGGTAATTTCTCTAGTAATGCGCAATAAATTGATTATCTCTAGACATCCAAAGAATGGAAGGCCTAATATGTCTTGGAATAGGTAGTGGCTATTTTAGTGTCTATTATGCTTTAATTTTCTTCTACTTCTTGTGCATGAATTGCCATTCATTCTGTTTCAACTTCAATTATGTCTGTTTAGGATGCTGCACTTTGCAACATTATGAAGCTAATTCAAGCGTAAAACAAAAGTTTTTGTTTCAATATATTTGTGACCGAACCATTAAAATAGAAGGGGAGAGGAAGAAATCATGGTTTATCTCACCACCAATAGATTCAGATTAATCTGAATCTAAATGACAGTTCTACGAATTTTGAGAACAAAACTACGAAAATTGAGGAGATTGATGAAGTGTATTGTATTTAAAACCAAACTACCACTGAGCTTAATCTTCTTAATTTCAGCATGCTGGGTTTGGATTCTCAATAGATGGGCGAGTCATCACATCCTTCAATAGAAAATGCAGCTGCTGCTTCTCATCCTACTGCAGAGAGGTATATTATATTACATCTGAAACCCATAATTTGGATGTTAAGTGAGAAAAAAAATAATGTTATACTTAATAAGTGAAATAATGTGGAGATTATTCTATCTACAAATGGATAAAATTATTGAATTATCAGAAGATATGATTGTGATATTGAATTAATTTACAGATCGATACTACATTCGATGTCTGGGTTCTACCTTCAAGCAGGAATAGTGATCTTAATTTGCCTGAAATTGGCGGAAATGATCCTTCATTAAGTCTCCTGAACCTATTTTCTCTCTTTTTTTCTCTCTAAGCACACAAGAAATTCTAACATGCAGAATTTAACTTAGCAGGTCATCTACGTAAAGCCCGGGTCAGAAGCCGATCTCGACTCTTTAATCCAAGATACGATACGTCTGTCAACATCAGCAAAGGTCACATAATTTAACCTCCCCTGGAATATCTTTAGCATTCCAGTTACTAAAATGGTGGTGGTGTTCATGGTGCAGGACACTTGCTCAGAGTCATGTGAGAAGTCTGCAGTCATATGGCAATGTATGCATAGCATTCATCACTTATGAAGATCTATTAAAGCCATCTCACCTGTATGTTGCAAATGCTTGCAGATAATGATGGAAAGAGGGACTATGACCAAAGGTGGTCAAGGCTTCTTGAGTTGAAGAAGGCAATGTAAAAGAGCATGCTTAGTTATATCATCATCAGCCTACAATCTCAGAAAAGCCTCCTGATGCAAAGGCAAGAGGGATGTGAGAGAAATTCCCCAGAAAGTATCAGGTTGTTGCAGCAAACATGGGCAGAAGAATGTCACTACTCAAAAGAAGATTACTAATTACAGGGTTCAATTTAAGGGTAGGTGCTTATGTAGAAATAGATAGTCAGACGCTCTTTGCACAATCTACATCAGAATTTGGATGAGATAAAAAAAAATAGCATAATAAAGTCAAAATGTATGAATAGAACAATATGTTTTATATACCTGAATAAGGGATTCAGTGAATAATGGTTCATCATGATGAAGATGTCTGCTATTGTAATGTGGCAGAAATTCGCATTATATATAGTTGAGAGGGGAATTGCTGATTCCTGTTAGATTATTTATAATAAAGGAAGACTGTGCAACTAATAAGGCAAATAATTTAGTTAGGGCAAATAATGCTTGAGAAAACAAGGACATGAAGCTGCAGTGCTTACCATGCCAATTGCTATTGTAAGTCTGCAATATTTGTTTGATTATGCCATTTATTTATCCACAAACCAGCTAATTAACTGCACAAGACGATCAATGATCATGTTGGACACTTTTCATTGAGCAGAAAATAATAATAATAATAATATATATATATTCTGTTCAGGTAATTGAAAAATGCAGCTTTGTCCACTTTATCAGAGCAGCATTCACTTTTGACATGGTGACAACCAACTGTTAGATCTATGAATGTCGAAATGATTATATAATTGTAAGCATCATTTCATGCTATTTTTCAATAAAGCTTGCAAATGCTTGTGAAGATATCTTTCACATTTCGAATTCTGGCCACTCATTTCACAAGTTCGACATTATAGAGAATAGCTGCTAGTTTGCACCGACCTTAATTACCCCATATGTTTACAGTTCGTCCATTCTATTAAACATAGAGCAAATAGATACAATTTTAGCAGACACTAATTACAGAATATCCTATTATACTCAATCAATGTTTTACTAATGGTTCCTCCTTAAGACAAGGAGGTAATGAAAGTGTCCACTTTGTCGTTCATATTTCTCGACAAGAACTTCATGCATATGGGAGGCTTCACCTTAGCAAGAGCAAGCACAGATTGAGGCAGGGTCCATATTCCATCACCACATATCAAACCAGAAGCCACTGCAGGTCCAAATGCATCTGCCTTTGCCTTGTTGATCAACTCCCACACAAACAAAATCAAGCTCCCTAAGCACATGTCAATGGCAAAGTATGATCCTATGTAAAAGGGTATTGCCATTGCCATTGGGAGAGGTATAAATTTCGCTATCTTTTTTGGTGCCAGATCTCTTAACAAGTTAATGAGAATTGCAGCAGCAAAAAATATGTAGCAGAGTGTGAGGCAGTTCTTTGGAAGGGATGAGACACCATCGACACCAAGGATAGCCATGTTACGATAAACAATGGCATATGGTGCAGGGTATTCACTGCCACTGATACCGATGTCCTTGAAAGCCTTGTAGAAAAGCCAAAAGACACAGGGAGCTATAACACAACCCATTGAAGTACCTATCACTTGGCTAACAAACATAGACCTTGGAGAGGCTAAGGTCATGTATCCAGTCTTGAAATCTTGCATGAGATCGGAAGCAGTAGACACAATGCTCATCATGACACCGCATGCTGCGAGGCCCACAAGCACGCCGCCATGATCTGCACCTGCCCAGGCCCCAATGGTGAAAATTGCGAGCTTCCCATAGGTGGAGGCAAGAGACCAGTCAGTAAGGCCGCTTCCGTAGGCATTGCAGAAGGCCAATACTGGTGCAATGATATAGGCTACCAAAATGTAGTACCATTTTAGCTGCGAAAAGATGTGTGGTAGTGTGATGATTGAGATAGCAGCAATGACAACATAGCCCCCAAGCGCAACCTGCTTTGGTATTTGATCCTTGAGGAAGAGTTCAGTACGCCGTTCTTCGTCAAAGGAGACGGCGGGGCTGGTTGTAATAGGACTGCCATCATCTAAGACAGGAAGCGTGCTTGTGGCACCTCTTTTCTGCACCACTGAGACAAAGGAGGAAATAGTGCGGAGCAGCACCTTGAGGAAGTTGTAGAGTCCATCACCAAGAATCATAGCTATGGATATGAAGACCTGTACGATTAAAGAGATTTTGGATAATTCAGTCTAGTTCTAACTAGCAGTCTGAAAATTGGTGCACCTGATTGGGAAGTAGATGCCTACCCTGTAACCTTGCAAGCCATGAAGACTACCGGATGGAAGATCTGCTGGATACCACTTACCCTTTTGATTATTAATGAGAGGCCACATTACCCCCCATGAGAGAATGCCTCCTAGGAGAACAGATATATTCACAATGTATGGGCAGATCATTCCAACTCCAACATAAGTAGGAGAAAAATCAAAATAAAACCTACAAAAATAATGATCCAAACTCAATATTTATATAACTGCACTCTTCAAGCTGAGCACAAGACGATTAAAACGAAAATAAAATAGACGTGAATTTGTAAGGAGAGATGTGAAGGCTATGCTTATCACCTGTTCTCATAAGCTTTTAAACCCAATGTAGGGAAGGATACAAAGCCACAGTTATCTCCAGCTGTGTAGAACCACTGGAAGAACCCCCACAGGAAGCTAAACACAAAGAACTTGCCCAATGTTTTCACTTGCTTCCTGAAAATAGAATGATTAGTGAATAACACTCCTAATCACATTTGACTAGTGAAACAAAGTATAATTGCACTATTATAATTGTACTTTGCTAGCTTGGCACCCTGGGGTGTGTGGAAGCCATTGATAAGGTGAGCAGTCGCAGTGCCACTGGGATAGATGAGCTTGTAGTCAATGATCATGATCTGAAACAAAGTTCTATAGTTGTTTATCTTTGACATGCTAAATCAAATTTCCGTACTGAGTTCAGTAAATTGAGTTGGAATTTACCTTCCTTAGGGGTACCAGAGCAAAGAGACCAAGAAAACTGACGACAAATAGAAATCCAATCATCCATCCTAACTTTGGGTTCTTCACATTCTGAGCATCATTCAATTCCGTTGTTTGTCGGGCAATTGTTTCACTCATACCAAAAAGGTAACTACCAAAGCCCCCTGTTGAATTCAGTAAGTTGAAAGTCTTGAAACAACCAGAACAAAACTATTTCCATCTCAAAAGAAATGTGAATACAAGTACACCAAGCTAGTTATGAAAGGGTCTTTAAAGCTTACATGTCAATTACATCGCAAGGAAGCAATTAAGTACTTCCCAAGGGCAAGTTAGATGCCATGTAGGTTTTTAGTGAAGCCAAAAAATCAGGAGACCTAAGGGTTCCATAACAATTTGTTGTTGACACATTACTTGTTTATTACTCATTAGTTAACCGAAACAATTTGCAAACCTTGATGGAGATGGCATGTCAAAGGCAAATAATTAAACCCAATCCATCACTGCATAACAATTAGCACTGGAAATTGTCCATGAGTGTAAGAAGAACATATATGAATCAAATTCTTCAATTTGTTGTCTATTTAGGGAATACATATCATGTGTCCTGCACTCTATTAATTTTATTATAAATGAGAGAAAGCACTAAGAAAATGAAAACAAGCTTATGTAGAATAACATACTACAAAAACTATGAGCTGGACCAGGGTTTCATGCATGAAGTTGCATTAAAGGTTCCTACTAGCACTGTCTAGCAGAGAAGTACAGGTTAAATATCACCATAAACAAGCTGAAGCCCAAGTCAAATGGCAATTATGATAGAAGGAGCTTGATCAATTACCAGTTTTCAGTGTTTACAGTTGTCTGACAAGTAATGGAAGTAAGATAAATTATCACAGAATTTTAATGTATGAAGTATGGAAGGCCATACTTCTCAAAGAAAGTAGTATTTACAGCCTAAGTTAGTTTTAAATTATGATCTGACCCCACAATTTGGACCTATAAATCAATCCCACACTTTAATGCTCAGAAAGCATCAGTGAATGATGAGGCACGAAATATGTATAATTTTTCTACTTTACAATACTTTCTTCTTCATAACATGCCAGTTGAAGAAGGCCAGTTGTTATATAATAGGTTGAAGATGGGCCTCAACATTCCTAAATACTTAATGGTTAAGATGCTCCAAAATTGAGTTTAATCCAATCCGCTCACAAATTCAAGGAATTGGAAGTGGCGTAATACGGTGTTGCAAGGAGTTCCTAACACTCAATACTAGCGAGATATTTGACTCCACAAAGTGACAATAAATCAAAAATGGGCATCACTTTCCTTGCTGTGTCTTTATCTAGCGCATGTGTACGAAAGAATAAAGCCAAGGTCAGAAGTCCATTCAAACATTTTGCAGCTTAATGTGGGCCCAAGCAAAACGTGCTTGTATCAACTACATTGATGCTCATCCAGTGCCCACCACCTTGGACCTCAATTGTCATCATCTTACTTTTTCTTTACCCAGTCTATAGATCAT